>NC_136492.1:58492665-58742665 GCF_053919585.1 Euprymna scolopes | reverse complement strand
AACTGGCAGCCGTAGCGGAAATGAAATAATCTGGCTTTCACTGGAGATTAATGCTGGTTTTGAGTGATAACGTGTAGGTACTGTTTGAATTTTAAAAAATAGCAATTAAGTGAATGCGTAAATCAGTATGAATTAATAAAATTACAAAAAAAAAACAACAAAAAAAACAAAACGGTCCATTAAAATAATAATGGAAAGTAAAAACAGAAGTTTTAGAGATTATGGATTCATGCTGTATATGAACTGTTTAGAGTAGTCGAAATCAGTGGTAGCAGTACTAGTTGTTTCCCTTTATTGTTCAAGTCTTCCTCGTCTTTTCAACTCTTCCACCAAATTAAATTAAATTCCAGTTTTATGTCGTCTTTTTTAACGTGTAAAACAAAACAATTATTACTTCTTCACTTTACTTCTTTGAGTATTGTCATGTTAAGAACGGCGTTTTAAATAGACACCCCAAAGTTCCCATGTTAAGAACAACTTTCGGAATAGACACCACCTACCTTCCCATATAAAAAATAGCGTTCAGAATAAACAAACTGAACATCCCCTATGTAAATAATGGCTTTTGTAGTAGACAAACCCTTTTTGTTTTATGTTGGGGGTGGAAAAATAATTCCCACAAATTTAACCGTGATAATCGTTGACGGCATACCCACCCACAAATATAAAAAAATGGGAGATAATAGTGTCGGTAGGAGAGAAGCAGATTTGTTTATCGCATGTGCTTAAAAACCTGACAACCAGTGAATTACAGTACATAATACAGATCTTTATATCTCTACACGTACTTGTCCCCGCAAAATTTGAATGAGATTTTCTTAATTAGCACAGTCGAAAATATATAAAACTTGTTATTCTAAAGAAAATTGTAGAGGTGGACCTAAATTAATAAGAAAAAAATGAAAATAACATGACGAGGGACAAGGTGATGAAACAGGGGATAATTCGATCTGTAGTCGAATTCTTTACCACTGAGCTATTGCCAAATGACAATAAATCATTTTTTTAAAGAAATAATTGGCTGAGATTTTATTATTTCCCTTGGCCGGTGTAACGTAAAATATTCCTCTGTAAAAATTCTTTTTTATCTATAAGAGAGTTAAGATCGATTTTTTTTTTATTTTCGATACTTATCGGATGGATTTCTATACGAAACATATCTAATAACCCTGCCAGACATACAAATTAACTTTGTGTGAAACATGCAAAAAATAGGCTCGACCGTTTCGGCACCCAGGAGGAAAGAACTCACACACAAATTTATTTTTATCTAATAGTAGAGATCTTATTCTTTAACCGGAAAATTGCTGCTACAGATCAAAATTGAAAACAAAAGAGTTGACCTTAGTAGCGTAAGTCGAATAAAACATCACTGCTTTAATTTTTGCATATGGGCAAAATTAAATATTCAAAGCTTAAACTCATTTAATTTTTAACCTATCGTATTCGTCTCTCGGCAGCTCAGACGGTGACAATGCTGGAGAGATAAATAAGTCTGGAGCGCTAAACGTTCTAGTGTCGATTCTAGTTGATGGTACCCAAGCCATATTTAAAAAAAATAACCTTTCAAATTATTAATATATATTGGAAAGTGACCAATAGAGAATTGGCTATATAATAAATACGAAATCTTCATGAATTAAAACATAATATTTATCCGTAATTGCTACTTTGATCGGTCGGTAAATATACAGGATGTTTTTTTAAAAGCCGGGAACTCTATTTTCGTAAATTGAAAATTTCGCAACTATCATATCAGTTAATATATTTATTATATTTAGAGTTCATCTTGGTTTGGCAATTCACAATGAAGTGACTGACACCCGAGCAGCGTCTGCAAATTGTGAAAATTTGATGAACGAATAATTGTACCTAATGGACATATGAACTGGCCAGCTCGTTCGTACGATTAAATCCCATTAGATTATTTTTTTTTTTGGAGGTGGTATATATACGTTGATAAACCAGATACAAGAGGCCATTATAAAGACAATATTCTATGCGTTATTACCGAAATACAGCATAATTTAGTGCGTGGGGTTTGTGGAAATTAAACTTCTAGATTACGCATATACGCGCGAGCCGCGGAGCCACATGCTCGAAATTGAACGTAAATTATGAATGCCAAAAATTAATCCTTGAAATAAACCTCTTATCTGTATAGCAAAAATATTTTTCTGTGATTTATTTAAATTTAAAATTCGCCGCCTCTAAAACACACACACACACACACACACACACACACACACACACACACACACACATATATAAATATTTGTTTTCGTCTTTTTTTTTTAAATGCATTGGAAATTTCGGACTATAACCAAAATGTTTTATTAAGCACAACCATTCTGTGTTGTTCAATAAGGTTTGGTTTAATATAAATATGTTGCCTAAACACACACACACACACACACACACACACACACACACACACACACACACACACACACACACACACACGCGCGCGCACACACACACGGGTTCAATAATTGTAACATCACGTACAAATACGTTCATCGGGTCGGTGTGAAACATTTTACCGGTTTATAGAAAGGATATTTGTAATTTATTTTATGCAAGTTGTTATTTTATTTTATTTTTTGTTATTACATTTTCACCCCAAACAAGGCACATTGCCACTTTGATGTAGGGGGCTAGTATCATGGACATAAGCTACAGGGGTACTATGTGGGGAGGTGGGCAGCGAGATGTCGGTTCACGTTACACTTGAACTTCTGCATTTTAGTACAGTTGGGGAAGCAGGAACCCGGAAGGGAATTCCAAAGTATAACGGTTCTGGGGAAGAAACTACTGGAGTAGAAGTCTCTCTTACACCTAGGGATCTCAACTGTGAAGGGGTGGGATTTTGCTTGCTTGTTGAGGGTGTACAAGTGCTTGCAGTTCGTCGGAGCATTCACCGTTAAAGTACTTGTAGAATAGACAGAGGGATGCTACATTTCGTCGATGGGACAGAGGCTGAAGCTTAGCCGACTGCTCAGGACCTATCAAGTTGGCGACTCTCTTTTGAACCTTATCAAGTAGCGAGAGACTAATAGCAGATGCACCAGCCCAAATATGATAACAATACTCCATACATGGGCGAATGGTGGCCTTATAGAAGTACAGGATACTTTCGGCTTTCTAGGGCAATTGCTCTTGACATATCTAAAGCCTTTGATAGGGTATGGCATAAAGGTTTACTTCATAAGATCTCTAGCTATGGTATAGCTGGAAATGTCTTCTCAATTATTAAATCATTTCTTTCTGATAGGTTCATAAGAGTAGTAGTTGAGGGGCAGAAATCAGAAGCTCACAGTATTAATGCAGGTGTCCCTCAGGGGTCCATCCTGGGCCCAACTCTTTTCCTGATCTACATTAATGATCTTCCAAATAACATCCTTACATCATTTGTAGACATTTATGCTGACGACACTACCATTTATGGTAGCACATCTAAGACAGTAAACGACCAAGTTCTCTCCAATTCTCTCTCCTCTGATCTTGAGCACGTAGTACAATAGGGTAAGGAGTGGCTGGTTACTTTTAATGCATCTAAAACCAAGCTTCTCTCTTTACATCATCAACATTCTGATCCACATCTGGCATCAATTGAAATGAATGACTCTCGTCTTCAGGGGGCCTCAAGTTTTGACAAGCTTCTTGGCTTGACCATTACTCCTGATCTTACATGGAACACGTACATCAAATCTGTTGCCAAGGCCGCTGGAAAAATGGTGGGATCTTTCTATCGATCCGGTAGATATCTCACTGCTGATGCAAGTCTCTATTTATATAAGAGCCAGGTACGTCCAAGGATGGAATACTGTTGCCACATCTGGGCAGGAGCTGCTAGAAAGGACTTGTCCTGCCTTGATAGAGTTCAAAATAGACTTCGTAGCCTTGTGGGAGATGTCATTTTCTCTTCCTTGCAACCTCTATCTCACAGAAGAGATGTTGCGAGTTTGTCTCTGATGTATCATTATTTTCATGGAAAGTGTTCGACTGAGCTTCAATCTATGGTCCCCCCTCGCCAAACTTTCACAAGAAACACTCGTCTAGCTGAAAACACTATCAATAATTCCCCCCACTCTTTATCTGTGCCTAAACCTAAACGTAGATTCCATGAACAAAGCTTCTTTCTCAGAACTGCACGCCTGTGGAATTGTCTTCCGTTTTCCTGCTTTCCGGCTGACTACAATATGGTTGTCTTCAAGTCTAACGTAAATAAGTTCTTGATGAGCCGTTCCATATAAGTTATCAAATTTACCAAATTTTCATTACTAATGATTACTATATTGTCCAATTTCTACTGTACACTCTTTAACCCTTATCCTTGAGTGGCCTCTTGGCCTTGATAAGTGGTGATGCCTATGTAAAAAAAAGTAGCTTTCTAGCACGGTAGAGATAACCTACATTTTCGCAGCGATGTTGGCAATGTTCTCAATGTAATTGTTCCAACACATGTTTTTCCTGTGAACGTTAGGCCGAGGAGTTTAAAAGATATACTTTCAGATAAAGAGTCTTTTGCCATTGCTATTGGTGGTAGAGAAGGTTTCTTGTAGTTATTGAAGGAAACAAGTTTAGTCTTGGCAGCATTGAATGTAACCATCAATTTTTGTCCCCGTTCCACTACAGATTGAAGGTCATCTTCTAGTGTTTCTGTCATTTATTTAGATATGTGTTCATTTGTTTTCCTGTCGTGTCTGTTATAGAGCGTGGTATCATCAGCATATATACCCATCTCACAGACAATTTTGTCAGAGATGTCATTTATGAATATTAGGAGTAATAGATGTCCACAGATAGAGAGGCACTCCCGCATTTATATCATATGGTTTAGATGTACGACCACCGAGGATAACCTGGATTTTTCTCTTATCTGAGAAGGATTTAATTATGTTAAGTATTCTTCCAGTGATACCGCATGATTTGATTTTCCTGAGAAGACCTTCATGCCATACCCTGTCAAAAGCCTTAGACATATCTAGCTACCGCTCTACCCTCCCCTGCTTTAGCCAGTGAATGGTATATGTTCTGAGATTACAGCTAGGTTGTCTGCTGTGGAACGGGCTTGCCTAAATCTATATTGTTGGTCGGTCAGAAGAAGTCTGTAAGGTGATGGACCAGAGCTTGGTTAATTATAGACTCAAATATTTGGGCGAAAAGTGGGAGGAGGCTAATGGGGCGATAATTTACTGGGTCAGTTCTTTCGTCAGAATTCTTGAAAACTAGTACCACAGAAGCAGTTTTCCAGCAGGCAGGAAAGCAAGTTTCATTAAGGCATTTGTTGTAAAGTTTGGAGAGAACCGGAGCTACTTCGGGCGGAGCACTTTTTTAATAGCACAACCAGGATGAGATCACGTCCACATGCTTTTGAAGTGTCAAGATTTTTTATGATAGCATGCACCTAAGAAGAGGTGACTTTCAGATCGTCTAGTGTGGCGCCTGTCCGCAAAGGAAAGTCAGAGAGGGAGTGGTTAGCAGGGTCCAGTGTGGAGTTGGAGGCAAACCGACTGGCAAGCATGTTAGCCTTCTCGCTTGCTGAACAAACTACCTCATGATTGTTGGATAGTTGGGGAATTGTTGATTGCCCATTATTTACTACATTGTTGTAGATTTTCCAGAAGTCACGGATTCCTAATTTCTATGCTTCGATGCGTTTTTTTGGTGGTTTCAGTAAATTCTTGCTTAGCTGTCGCTATTTCTTTCTTACCGTTACTTCTGGCTTCTATATACTTCTGTCTGTTTGAACTGGACTTATATCGGTTAAATCTGCGGTACGCATGCTGGCTTTACGCGATGGCAGCTGCACAAGTAGAAGTAAACCATTGGGGAGAGTGGGGCTTGCTATAAAATCTCCGCGTGGGAACATGTGCTTCAATTGCCGTTTTAAACCATTCAGTGGTCTCATTTGTTCACTGTTCAGCAGGAAGTGAAAATATATTTCGCCATGGGGCGTCTCTGATGAGATCCATGGGTGCTTCCCAGTCAGTCTTTTTATATCTCGTTGTCTTGAGCAATGGCTCTTCAGTTTTGGCTCTAGAGTTTAGGACGATTTCAACCATTATAACTACATGATCAGCGTTCCCAAGTGCACTGTGGGCGTTCGTAACGCAATCATCGGGAACTGTGGTCAGAAACAGATCTAAAACTGATGCGTGTTGTTCTTGCTGGTCAGGGAAACAGGTTGGAAACGTAACCATCTGTAATAGGGAATGAGGTATAGAGAAGCTATGTGTTGTGCTAGCAGCTGCGTCTGTGTAAGTAGAAAATCCAAGCCAATGACGGACATTGAAGTCACCAAATACATACACTTGTGCACTAGTGTCGAGGGAAAGTGCTGTATCTATGCTGTCAGAGACTTTGTTTATTAGGATACAGTCCTGGGTTGAGGGAGAGCGGTAGAGAATATAAAAGTGACCAATGTTATGTTGCATCTTAAGTCTAAAGCACATAAAGGCTTGATCGTCCGATTCTAGTTTTTTTCTCTTGTAGAGGGGCGGGTGTTTCGAATATAGACTCCAAGCTCGTGCATATATCTGTCAGAGTCCTTACGGCAGAATGGGAGATATCCGGACATGTTAAAGTAGTTAGAGAGGATGGAGGAGTGTATGTTAGTCTCCCTTCGTGCTAAGATATCCGGGGTGTTTGTTAGGAGAAATGCTTCAACATCATTTAAATTAGTTCTAAGCCCACGAATGTTCGTAAATGCAAGCCTTACGGGGGCAGGCAATTTGGTTTTGTTTTAGTTTTGTCCTGGTTTAAGCGTAATTTTAGATTGTACTGTCATTATTTTTTAAGGGCTTCAGTTTAGGTAAGGGGCGCTAAACAAATTGTTATGCAGAATACCAGACATGAAACACAAGTAGACCATCAGCTGACTTTCCACCTACTAGGATTGTGGCCGCAGGAAAGCCCACCGAGTATGAGTGCAGGGTCCCTTTTCATGCGTGACATGGCACTACAAACATCCCGATATTATTCAACTCTTGATGGAGCAGTCGCTCCAAGCACTACCAAAGAGTTAGGGCTCCGGTACTACCAGTCGGGAACAACTCAATGTACTTGTACTTGCATTATGGCATTCAAGCACTACCAAGCGCCCAGTGTAGAGGGATGGGATATGTCGGGAGTGGGGAAAACGGCGTTCATTGCCCTAGTCAGGAAACAAGATCGACCACTGATTTTTTCTGTCGAATCCCTGTGATTCGACCTCTACGTCTGGCTAATAGGCAAAGAAGGCGTATGGAAGCCGGGCGATAGACAGTGCCTATCTACTCCTTAAGCAGTTTAGGTTTGCAGACCAGTAATTTGTTTGAGTCACCAACTCTAGGAAGGTTGTCATCCAAGACTGGAGAGCCCCCCCTTAGGTTTAGCTTCAGAGTTTTCCTTCTTCTAGACGAATGACCTGGGAAGATCTACGGGTCCATCAGCACCGATAATCCCGGCATTTCTGCGACTACTATTATTTAGTCATATAATTTATAAGTCCAGTTTATGGGGTCCAGAGGTGGATGTTCTGTTCTGGGCACGCACTCATCCACTACTTCCCTGCCCCGGCGCTTGACGTTTCAGGCAACTACTATGGATATGTCAAGAATAAATTCTCAGCGACTGGCAATTCGGGAGCCCCCTGCAGTCGGGGGTGCTGTCGTTGCTCGGCAGGGCCCGCGTTCTAGGCAGGCGCGCCCCGGTCGACATCCTGCTACTGCCTCCCCACTACACCTGGCCTGCTGGAATGTCCGCTCCCTTGGGGTGACTTCCTCTCTTGACAGTCTTCATCCTCGGAAGTCTGCTGTTATCGACCTGGAATTACTCCGGTTGGGGGTGGATGTCTCAGCACTAGGCGAGACATGGCTCACTGGAAATGGCTCCATACGTGAAGCTAACTTCACATTTTACTGGACTGGCTACCCTGACTTGGAGAGACCAAAACATGGAGTGGGTTTTGCCATCTGCAACAAGCTGCTCAGCTTTGTCGAAACTCCCGTCGCCATCTCTCCCAGATTAATGTCACTACAGCTACACACCACCTCTGGTCCAGTGTCCCTATTGTCTGCCTACGCCCCAACTCTCACCTCGCCGGATGACCAGAAAGATGCTTTCTATCTCCAGCTGAGTGAGACCCTCTCCAAAATCGACCGCGGTCACCGCATAATCATCCTGGGTGATCTCAACGCTCGAGTAGGCAGTAACACCAATGCCTGGCCTGATGTCCTGGGTCCTCACGGAGTGGGCTCTATGAATGAAAATGGACAGCGTCTTCTGGAACTCTGTGCTACACACAGGCTGTGCATCCCATCAACCTTCTTTAAGGGCTCACCGTGGTCGAAGATGACATGGCAACACCCACGCTCTAAGCGCTGGCACCAGTTGGACCATGTGATCACTCAAAAGAAGCACCTCCAGGATATCATCCACTGCAGGACAATGCACTCTGCGGACTGTGATACAGACCACTCACTTGTGCGCTGTAAGCTTAAACTAAAGCCAAAGAAAATCCACCTGTCTTGCTCAAAACCACTTTCAACGCTCAATGTTCTTGTTACTAAGTCCAAGGAGAAATGCCAACATTTTCAAGCTTCAATACAATCCACCTTTGGCCAGTCTGCACCCCCTCAGGATGCTGCCTCTGCCTGGCTGCGGATTCGTGACACTGTTGGAGTTTGCGCACTCTCCAGTTTTGGTAGACGTACAGTAAAGCAGCCGGACTGGTTCAGACACCACGCGGACACACTCCATCAAGCACTAGCAGAAAAGCGAGCGGCAAGACTGGCTGTGATGCAGGACCCCTCTCCTCAAGCTACTAGCCTCTGGAAGCAGAGCCGCTCAAAATTGCAGCGCCTAACTCGAGAGGCTAAACACAACTATTGGAGTGACATCTCCAAGCGTGCTGAAGACTGCTCTGCCACCGGCAACACCGGTGGCATGTACCAAGCTCTGAAAGAGGCTCTAGGTCCTCCTGTGAAGAAATCATCTCCTTTGCGATCTCTGACCGGAGAACTACTCACCAATCCTGATGATCAGCTTGACCGTTGGGTGGAGCACTACAGCTCACTGTATGCTCAACCTGTAGCAGCTAGTGAGGCTGCTATAATAGCTGCTGTTCCCCAACTACCAGTCCTCCATGAGCTAGATTACGACATCACCATCGATGAAGTACACAAGACCATCAAGCTACTGAGGAACAACAAAGCCCCCGGCGTGGATGGGCTACCTTCAGAAATCTTCAGATGCGGTGGTGACTCACTAACTGAGGAACTCCATCATCTCTTCTCAATCTGCTGGAATGAAGGTACTATTCCCGATGAACTTCGTAACGCCAACATAGTTACCCTGTATAAGAACAAAGGGTTTCGATGCGACTGCAACAACTACCGTGGCATATCTCTACTTTCCCAGCCTGGAAAGATCTATGCCCGCTTAGTCCTGCCACGTCTCCAGATTATTGCCAACAGAATTCTTCCTGAGAGTCAATGTGGCTTTCGACCTGGCCGCTCTACCACTGACATGATCTTTTCTGTTCGTCAGATCCAGGAGAAATGCATTGAGCAAGGCCGTCCTCTCTATGCAGTTTTCGTTGACTTGACGAAGGCCTTTGATTATGTTAGCAGATCAGGGCTATTTCTAGTCCTCCGTCTACTGGGCTGCCCTCCCAAACTCCTGAAAACCATACAAGAATTTCACGATCAGATGAAGGCTACAGTACAGTTTGAGGGCTCTCGTTCTAAAGAGTTCCCCATCTCTTGTGGTGTCAAGCAAGGCTGCGTGTTAGCTCCTACTCTGTTCGGAATATATTTCTCAGCTGTTCTGCGCCGAGCCTTCCCAAACCCAACTGGAGTGCTCCTTCACACTCGCAGTACTGGAGGCCTATTCAACCTGGCCAGGCTACGCTCAAAAACTATGGTTAACCGCGTACAGATCCGTGAACTCCTGTACGCTGATGATGCTGCCTTCATCGCCAACTCGGAGGTTGAGCTTCAGGCAATGTGCTCCTCCTTTGCTTCTGCCTGCGAGGAGTTTGGTCTCAAAATCAGCCTAGGCAAGACGGTGGTCTTTGCCCAGCCTGCTGGGCTTTCACCCATAATAACCGTAAACAATCATGTACTGTCAAACGTCACCAAGTTCACTTACTTGGGTTCTACAGTTGATAACACCAACAGTCTTGATTGTGAACTGGACTCCCGCATTGGAAAGGCATCAACAACTTTCGGCAGGCTTAGTGAGAGAGTCTGGAAGAACAAGTCCCTCTCGCTACACCTAAAGATCAAGGTTTACGAGGCCTGCATCCTCAGCACTCTCCTGTATGGCAGTGAGACTTGGTGCACCTACCGCCGACACGAACACCGTCTGAACGCCTTCCACTTCCGATGCCTGCGCACAATTCTTGGATTCACATGGAAGGATCATGTACCAAACACAGCTATCCTCTCCACGACCAAGAGTACTGACATGTACACAGTGCTGCGCATCCGTCGCTTACGTTGGGCTGGCCACACCTGCCGCATGGACGACAGCCGGCTACCAAAAGCACTTCTCTTTGGAGAGATAGCTGATGCCCCTCGCTGTGCTGGCAGGCCACGCCTCCGCTACAAGGATGTCCTGAAACGTGACCTCCAGGTCTTCGGCATCCCTCACAACACTTGGGAAACCTCTGCCGGCAACCGAGCAAAGTGGCAAGCTGCTATAAGATCTGGTGCCAAAAGATCCTGCCAGCAATACACAGACTTCCTGAACTGTAGAAGACTGAAGCGCCTTGCCAATCGTCGTCCTCGACGTTAAGGGCCTATGGAATTTATAAGTTTTTCTTTCATATTATTAAAGCATCGTTCACATTTTTCTGTAATATTCTCACCTATGTTGACCTGAAGACAACCTTCTTTAGTCAACAGAAAGGGGTCATCTTCTATCATCATATGCTTGTACTCACAGAATACTACTGACCAAAGATCTAAGAGAATTTGGCGAGAAATTTTGCCCCATTTTGCATATTTTATGGATTAGCTTCCTCAGATTATCACTTATTTCGAGGATTACAAAAAAAAAAAAAATAAATCTAAATTTTAGATGGTTTTTAGATTAACACCAGGAGATTGAACATTAGTTAGATTCATATTTCACATCAAAATCTAAAGAATTTTACAAGCATTTATAAGCTCGGTGACAGTTCGAATCAAGTTACATAGAGCAAAAGTCGGTATTGCTTTGAATAAAGATTTTGGCACTTGCTTACATTAGTGGGCTTTTAAATCAACGCATTTCCGTTGAAAACATTATTACGTACTTACATGTCATCGTGAAATAAGTATAAAATACAAACATTACGAAAATTGATCCAGTAGATGTGCTAAATGTATTGTTTTTAAACAAAACCTCACCCACAATTATATTCGGTTTAAAAATGGCGGACCTTTAATTTAATCTAATGAAAGCCAATTTAAATAAAGCGTTATCTCCCTTGTTTGTTATACATAATTGGCCGCACATTACGTCATGCGATAAAACTCGATAATTTTATAAGTTCCATTTTTACTTGTATTATAATTATTTTCCCGCTGAATCATTTTTCGTAATTTTTGGAATTTATACTAACTTTGACGTGGCACTTTAGAATGTAATAATGTTTTCACCTAAAATGTGTCGGTTTAAAAGATCACCAATATAAACAAGCATCAACATTTTCATAAAGATAAAATTTTAAATCGTCGAAAACATTTGCATCGCCCTAAAAAAATAAGCAAACAAAAAAACAAAAAACAAAACAAAAACAAACAAACAAACAAACAAACAAAAAATTTCGAATCAAAAACCGTGATTATGTTAGATCTGTATGAGTCACCTCCCTTGTCACATTTTTATATGCCCATCTACAAAAATATTTACACTTTCAACCTGAAAGGACAGAACTTCTACGGACGCCGTGGTAGGAGGACAAAGCAGAAGTAGGAGAACGGCGGAAAAGGTGTAGGAGAGTAAAGTGGCGAATTGGAATTGTTTTTATGAGGTAACGCATAAAAGCCTTTAGCAAAAGTCAGGGGAACTCTTGCGCCTGAGAAGGAGGGCGCTTATTTTTTTAAAACTATACATTCTTCAGTGGCTGTGTAATCAGTGTGTACGGGTGTATGCATATGTGTGTGGGGTGTGTATTTGTGTTCATTTAAAGGAATTTGTATGCAGCAATGTAGGTCAGCGCATATTTGAGATCGCTCGTGTAAATGTGAATACTGTGGATCTATTTATAGCAGGAACAACAAAAAAGGCTGTAGGAAATGAAAAGGAAGGTGACGTACCCCAACCCTCTTCCAATTTCGAGAATAGACGCTGACAAGTGCGCGTGTATATATATATATATATAACGCATGTATACACACACACACACACACACACACACATATATATATATATATCATTTTTAAAATACAATTATCCACTAACACGTGTTCCGTCGTCTAGGACTCATCAGAGGGGCTGAATCTGGCGAGATTCGAAATCGGGACCCCATGGTAAGAAGCCTAAACCTTTAGCCCTCGTCCACCTTGCTGACTGTTCGGATATATCGCGATTTACGTAGATGTTATTTGTTTTTGTTTTTGCGATACGTTTTGAATCAATTCAATTATTTACGAAAGTGCATTTTTACCTAAATTCGAATACCCCCACATATGTGTGTGTATGTGTGTGCATGTGTACATGCATATATATATAAATACATGCGTATGATGCATGTATATGAATATACACAATGCATATATATATGTATATATATATATATATATATATATATATATATATATATAGTTTTTTTTTTGGAAAAAGAAATCCAGCAGAGTGCCCACTTAAAAGGAAAATCCGAAATATAAGACCGTATTAATATATTGTGTACAGAAAGTTGTTAGATGAGACAAGTCATTGATACCGTCGGTTTCAAGCCGAGAGTTAGGACCGTTTAAGATATCCATATCAAACTCTCTTCAGCCAATGCTCAAACTCCTTAATATACTCAGTCATAAATATGCAAACGAATACATTTAGTTTAAATAATTTGCATATTTCCTAAAAAACAAGTGTTAATTAATTACTTATTTATTTTTTACGGTTTCTTAGATGATTGGTTTTATTTCGCTCTTATGCTGTTTCAACAATCTGTATAATTCCGTAGAATTTAACATGAAAACGTTCTAAAATACGGAACTATTTTTTATATTCTTTGTATATCTATTTATATATCTTTAAAAGTGAGAATGTGTGAGGACACTTCTCAAAGTATATACTCTACGAATTTTTCATCTACAGACTTGAAATTTGGTATGTAGGGTATTCAGGCATATGAGAAATATTTTAATGAGGTTTAATCCGAAAAAAGACTGCTAAAGGGCCAAAACTGGAAATTTGGTACTTTAGGGTCATCAGATCTTTCTCTGACGACTATTTCACAAGGTTTGAAAACACTTTTTAAAGGTTTCGGTAAGCCGGTGTAATGACTATCGTACTTGACCTACTATCTTTAGGTTTTGGTTTCGATCTCAGCTCGAGGATTTACTTACAAGAAGTGAACTTCGCATGTACATGTCTAATTTTTTTCTGCTTTTTTACTTCATTTTTTTATAAGGAATTTAACGTTACGTTTAATACCTACGGTATTTCTGTTTATGATAAATAAGAATTTTCCATGAATTAACCTAAATTATTTATGCGTATTTTACGACCTGGCAACGCCGGGTGAACTGCTAGTATATGTATATATGTATATATATGTATATATATATATATATATATATATGTATATATATATATATATATATATATATATATATATATATATGTATATATATCCTGAGATTGTATAAAAATTATTTTTTAGATATATAACTTATAATATCGTCCATATTGTTTCACAAATCAATAAATGTATATATACACACTTATACATGTGTGTGTGCGCGCGCGCGTGTATGTGCTAAAACATAGTTTTAGGTTTTAAGGTGTTTATGAGAAATGAAAGTGTGCCAAAACCAATTCACTGTAAATGATTAGTGGCAACACGTTAGGAAATTACCGTTTCTATAGGAACTTTAATAGTCGACTTTGTTGTATAAACTCGAATAATAGACAGAAATTTGTTTTTGAATAATACACTTTTATTAAAATAAGGTCATTCCCCTCATTACGATATGAATTATCCGTGTATCTCAGTCTTTTGTACTTTCTTCTATATACTATATATGATTAATGGACTATCTAATGACGTCACTTCCTCTGGTGGCGTAACTTCCGGTATTGAGTATCGGTGCCCAGCAGTCAGAGATTGGCACGCGGCCTGGGAGGTCGTGTGCTAACCCTACCATGGAGGAATGATATTTCTCAACCTGTCTTTGCCTGTAATCTATGTGATTACATGTTTTTCCCTAAAAGTCATGTGTTCCTTTCGTTTATTACCATTTAACCCCATAACAACTTCGTTACAGAATCTTACCAGCTTTTAATTAGTAATATTATTATTTTCCTCACAGGCAGAAACAAAACGTTCTTATTTTTGTTCTCTTACAAAGACCGATGTAATAAAAGATTTACTAATGTTATCTATTGTATAAATGTGTATATATATATATATATATATATATATATATATATATATATATATATAGTAATTTATAATATATATATGGCGATTAAGCTACACTGAATATTCGGCGTTTCATCCACTCTAGGATTATCAGGGGCTACACTGAATATTCGGTGTTTCATCCACTCTAGATGAAACGCCGAATATTCAGTGTAGCTTAATCGCCATATATATTTTATAAATTACTAACTAGCTCTACCTACGTATTGAACACTTTTGAAGTAAATACTTAAAGTTTACGCATAAATCTATACTTTCATATATTAATTTTATGTGAGTAAATGAAGTAGTTATATATATATATATATATATATATATATATATATATATATATATATATATATAGGTAAGTGTTAGAAGGCTATCACAATGCAAAGAATAGAATGTTGCCGGTGTTGAGGAAGGAAGATAAAAACAAATAATATATTTAAATCTCTCTCTCTCTCTCTCTCTCTTTCTCTCTCTCTCTCTCTCTCTCTCTCTCTATATATATATATATATATATATATATATATGTTTAATGATTTTTTGTCAATAATATGACTCACTTTAAAAGTAAAACTTCTACACGGTGATTTACTGTGCGCGACAGTGTTCCATAATATATTTCGAGGAAAATCCTCTTTCTCAAATGCCGAGGGCTTCAAATTTTGAGATCACAAGTATGAACGGGGATGCAGAAAATATCTCAACAGTAAATGGAATAATTTTATTTATTTATATATTCAAAGTTGATAGCGAATTACTATTAAAATTTTAATTTCTCTATTTCAATGTCTTTATTATTATATCTGGTCCTAATCTATTTTTTTTCACCCGAGAAGCACCTCAGCATCCCGCCGGACCCGGAATATTGTTTAGCCTTTTCTATTTTTCTCAAAGTGCTATATATATATACATATATATATATATATATATATATATATATATATATATATATATATATATATATATATATACAAACAGGGTGTCACAAAATTAACCTTCTATTTAAAAATATTAATTAGTATTGAAATAGTTAATTTCGGGACACTCTGTATAAGCAAGCAGAGAGGGTGATGTAGTTAATTGGATATTTTTTGTATGAGATGACCATGTATTCTATTTGAGAGATTCTTCATCTTTTCCACTTAGTTTTCAACACACTCACACGCGCACACACATATTCGATGCCTCCGTTCAGTCTCAAGAGACAATTGATACTCCTGTAAGGGTAACTGCGTGTGTAATTGCAAGGCAAGGGTTGCGCAATCTCCAACCACACCCCTCCTTAATCGGCACTGCTTGTGTCCAGTGGCAAGGAGAAGCCCAGGACTGCCTAGAAGCTATGCCGATATTAGCGGAGAGTACATACAGCACCTGGAATTCCAAAAGGGTCACTCATTTTTAGTACTGACCAGGCTGAACGTTGCTTAACTTCAGTTATTTGATGGAAACTAGTGCGTCAACGTGATTATCCCGTATCACACCCACATAAATACACACACACTACGATGTCAAAACATCGTTAAATTCACTACTCGTTCAGCAGCCGCCAATAGCGTAATGGATAGGAGCCTTGACTGCCATACAGACAGTCGGGTTTCAATCCTGGCTTGAGGTGGTTGCCTGTCTAGCCGCACTGATGAGATGTGAAACAGCGAAACAGTACTGTATGTGGATGACTATATATATATATATATATATATATATATATATATATATATATATATATATATATATATAGTGTGTGTGTATTAAGCACGAGGGAATATACATATATATATATATATATATATATATATATATATATATATATATATAGTGTGTGTGTGTATTAAGCACGAGGGAATATATATATATATATATATATATATATATATATATATATATATATATATATATATATATGTGGTGGCCCAAAAGTAGATTTACAGTTATTAAACTACTTTTTATATGCTTGAAGTTACTTGCTAATTAAAATGTACGATATAAAATACTCCACAGAGTATAGATCTAATTTACATAAACAGCTTGGGCCCGTTTTTTAATGGACCTGTAAATGGTGAGAACTACCTGGACATGCTTCGTGAAGTGGTAGTACTACAACTCAGAACTAAACCTGACTTTGATGAACATTTCTTTCAACAGGATGGGGCACTACCACATTATGCCTCTAGAGTAAGAGACTACCTTAACCAAGTTTTTCCACGGCGTTGGTTCGGAAGAAGGGGCAGCATCGAATAGCCACCACGTTCACCTGACCTAACCTCAATGGATTTCTTTTTTTTTGAGGGTGTTGTTAAGAACAAGGTTTATGAGAAGAAACCCAAAACAATAAATGATTTAAAGATGTCGCATTTACAGAAAGTGATGAAGATCGGAATTTGTGTCGCACTGTGTGTCAGAGTGTCCTGGAGAGATTTGAAGAATGTTGCAATGTTGAAGGACATTTTGAGCATCTGAGAGATTAAATTATTATTATTTTTTTATGTTAACAGGTATAATGAATTTCCCGCTGTTCTGGTGTCGAATTTTAAATAAATATTTAAACTATTTGAAGTTTTTCAAATAACCTAGTTAAAGAATTTCAAATACTAAATAACTGTAAACCTACTTTTGGGCTACCCTATATATATATATATATATATATATATATATATACATATATATACATATATACATATATATACATATACATATATATATATATATATATATATATATATATATATATATATATATACTAGACTACCTGTGACCCGTTGGGTCAGTATGTTATATTAGCTATGGAATTCATGTATGAGCGTGACATTTGTGACGTAAAGAAATTATTTTTTTTTTTTACACAACAGAAACATTTCCATGAAAGTACATTAAAATGAAAAAAGAATATAGATAGATTTCTATGAGTCGTTCTGTTTATTATAATTGATTATTTTTGAAAAAAAAAATTACAGTTACTGAATTATAACTGGTTGGTCATACTTATAGGTAAATGCGCACTGAACAGATACCATAATACTTATTATAGTTAAATTCAAATTTTGATATATCTGCTTTGTTTTATATCGTTCATTTCTGTATTACGTTTAAGTTATTTTAAACCCCACTCTTCCCACGTTAAAAAATAATTTCGAAATAATAACGTTAATATTTCAGCGTCCCAATTGTTCTTTTGTTTTTTTTTCACGTTTAAATTATCCAAATAAACAATTGTTAATACTGTCTGCTTTTTTTTACATCGTTCATTTCTGTATTACGTTTAAATTATTTTAAACCCCACTCTTCCCATGTTAAATGATAATTTCGAAATAATAACGTTAATATTTCAGTGCGCAGGTCATACGCAACATGGATGTCGTAAACCGGAAAGTGGGTTACATACATCGTTACAAGGTCATTTGAGTTTTATAATCATATAGATATGCATCATAGTAAATCGTAATAAACAAATGCACGTGTCTGGAAATGACGTATACATTTCTACAGGATCGTTCATTTCATCGTTGTCCGAGAAAAGTTAAATGTTATACAAATCGAAATAAACATCTTAATATTGAACAAATCTGAGCTGAAAATGGTAAACAAACAGTGAGTTGCAGATTTTATCTTATTTTTATTTTTTTTTTTTTCTCGTACATCGGTTCTACACACATTTTAGATTAAAAGAAAAAGTAGTTTTAAAAGATTATATATCAGGTTTAAAATAATCTTCCTTTAAACCAGTAACTGGAGAAAAGTTTTGGATAACCTCTAATAAAAGATTTAACCTTTAATGCACATTGACTTCCCAGACTTGAAAAGAATCCGATGTGAAAAACGGTTGGTAAAGATATATATATATATAAAACCCAGACTTCTCATATTTCGAGACCTTTTCTTCTTCTTTACTATTGAATACTATAACCGATAAATCGTCCGCTATTAGAATTTAAATAAGGTGTGTCTGCAAAGAAACGGGACTAGTGATACTCTCAAGGCTGTGTGAGCTTCGGGCGCAACATTTTCTATTCTAATAGTTCCCCCCCCCCCCGAACTGCTAATCTTTCGAATTCCGTTGCCCGGGTGTTTGGAGGTGTGTGTTGAGCAAAAAAAAAAAAAAAAAAAAAGAAACAAACAAAATAACAAGACAAAAACAAAGTGGTAGTAGGAAGGCAGGCTCGAACCCGTACCGTGAAGGAGGAAAAGAACGGGGAAAAGGTAGCGTCTTTGCTGTTACAAACCGGAAGTGACGTAGGTTTAAATTAAGGCTAGACGATCGAAAAGAGGGGATGTCTTTCGAAAAGCGACACCTCTTGTAGAAAAGTGCCCAGTTGAGGCTGAAGAAATTCACGTTTTTAGACAGTTTTTCGGTATTTGTCGTCTGAAGGGTCGAGCTTCAAAACGATACTGATCTTGTCAAAATCCGTCACCCCAGTCTACAGTTTTAGGCAGACATGCAAACATAAATACACAAATTTATATATTGGTACCTCAAATTTTCGACCCAAACCGATTTAAAAGCTTGCCCTATCTCTGAATACCCATTATGTAAAATTTCAAATGTTTAGACCAGAAATTATATTTAGTAATTATCTTGAGACCGCAGAGGTCAATTAAAAAATTTTTTTTACCCCTATTATGATCCCTTAACATTTATTGTTTTGGGCTCACATCGAGTTATTAAGTTAGATACATGTCCAAGGAACCTATATCTAGAATTTCAAGTATTTATACCCAAAATTAGCGGAGGAGTTTGATAGAGTTCTAAAAGATCAAATCGTTGAACTTTGGCCCCTTACCAGTCAAATTTCTGGCCGAAAACGGATTACAAAGGTTTTCCCAAATCTTAATACCCTGTATATAAAATTTCGAGTCTGTAGACTTAAAATTGACAGAGTTCTTCGACCCCAATTTTGACCTCTTAACATTTATTGTTTTGAGCTCAAATCAAATTATATAGTTAGATCCATGTCCAAGTAACCTATATTTACAATTTCAAGTGTTTAGACCCAAACTTGACCGAGGAGTTTGGTAGAGTTCTCAAAGGTCAAAATTTAACAGCAAAATTTCCGGCCGAAACCCGATTGAAAAGATTTTCTCAAATTTCAATAGCCCGTATGTCAATTTTTGAGTCTGTAGACCGAAAATTGACAGAGTTATTGCGTAGGGAAATGTACATAGACAGAGAGAGACACACACAGAGACATTTTCACTTATATATATATATATATATATATATATATATATATATATATATATATATATATATAAAAGTGAACGTGTCTGTGTATCTGTGTGTCTGTGTACATTTCCTTACGCAATAACTCTGTCAATTTTTAGTCTACAGACTCGAAATTTGATATACAGGTTACTGATGTTTGGAAAAATCGATGTGATCCGTTTTGGGCCAGAAACGAGTTGACCTTTGAGAACTCTACCAAACTCCTCCGACAATTTTGGGTCTACGCACTTGAAATTTTAGATATATGTTCCTTGGACATGGATCTAACTTAATAAATTGATTTGAGCCCCAAACAATAAATTTGAAGGGATCATAATAGGGGTCAAAGTTTAAAAAAAATCGAATCTCTGCGGTCTCTTCCAAATTACTCAGACAATTTCTGGTCTAAATATTTGAAATTTTACATAAAGGGTATTCAGAGATAGGGTAAGCTTTTTCATCATTTTGGGTCGAAAACTTTTAGTTACCAATATATAAATGTATGTATGTATGTCTGTTTGCACGTCTGCCTTAAACTTTTAATAGAGGCGACGGATTTTACCAAGATCAGTATCGTTTTAAAGTTCGACCTTTCATACGACAAATATCGAAAAATTGGCTAAAAACATTAATATCATCCCCTTCAACTAGGCACTATTCTACAGGGGGGGCACTTTTTTAGCCGATATTTTTTAAAGTTATCCTCTCCTTTAGATTGTCTAGCCTTAATTTAAAAAATGTCACTTCTGGTTTGGTGGTGGTCGTAACAGCATAAACGTTAGGTTTTACCCCGTTCTTTTCCTCATTTGCGGTACAACTTCGATCCTGCCTTCCTACTACCACTTTTTTTTTTTTTTGCTCAACATACACATCCAAACACCCGGGCAACGCCGGGCGCTCATGCTAGTGTATATATATATATATATATATATATATATATATATATATATATATATAGAGAGAGAGAGAGAGAGAGAGAGATAATACTAGCAGGGTGACCTGACGTTGCTTCGGATTGAATGATGGTGAACAGATATTTTCCCCTCCCATATTTTTATTGTCATCGGATTCGGTAAAATCGTCCATTTTTCAATCAAATCGATTGATTGCCTGCTATATTTGGGGCCACATCACAATGCATTGGGAAGAAGCTCACATTCCTCTCACAGCATCATAATCTACAATACATTGTAGTCTATATTGCACTGTAGAGAATTTACTATTTATTTTATAATATTTTCATATATATAATGGCTTGAATTAAAGTTTAAAATGCAGAAATCAAGTATCATACTTCAATTGTGCTCTGAACAGAAACATTCATTTCGGACGAACGCGCCCCTGTTATATTAGAGAAGCTAATTTTGAATTTATATGTCCTGTCTCTCGGCTTGTGGTGTAACAGAACTTCTTAGATGCACTTGTGATTTTAGGCTGAGTAAGGTTTTAGCTTGAGTGAAAATCACCTGTTTCTTCTTTCATCTGATCTTTTCGATTATCGATTATCGATCCTTATCAAAGACATTCCGATACAAACCTATCTTAGAACACTGCCAGGCACATACACTATCTCCGTGTAAAATTTCATAAAAATCGATCCAGCCGTTTTAAAGTCCAGAGAGAACGAACACACAGACAAATAATCAAAATTCCTTTTATATAATTTTAGCAGGGTGATCCAACGTTGCCCATTGAATGATTTCACATTTACATATTTTTATTGTTATCAAAGTCAATGAAATTGCACATTTTTAAATCAAATCGATTGATTGCCTGCTATAATGGGAGACCCATGCGATGCACCTCAAGGAAGCTTCACATGTCTATTGCAGTGACTTAGTTTAAATTGCATTGTAGAGCACCTACTGTTGATTTTGTAAAGTTATTTTATATATAATGATTTGAATTACAGTTTAAAATGCTAAACTCAAGTATCATGCTTCAATTGTGCTCTAAACAGAAACATTAATTTCGAACGCGGCTCTGTCATATCAAAAGAACCCCCTGTTGATTTTATATGTTGAACCTTACTAGTTGTGCAGTGATAATGTTTTGAAGTTAAGTTTAAAATGAAAATATCAAGTATCATTGGTATAATTGTGCTCTAAACAGAAACATTCTTATCGGAGACATTCCGAGACAAAACACATTGAAGAACACTGCCAGGCAAATAAAATACCTTCGTGTGAAATTTTATAAAAATCGGCCCAGCCGTTTTGGAGCCCATAGGGAACGTACTCACAAAGTGCTTTTTCATATAATAGTAGAGATAGGAATATTGATTTTAATTAATAATACCAGTTAGTTTTTATACCTACATTGATTACGCAATTATGCTTACGTATATATATATATATATATATATATATATATATATATATATATATATATATATATATATATATATACTAGCAGGGACCAGACGTTGCCTGAGATTGAATGATGATCAACGAATATTTAACCCGCCTATATTTTTATTGTCGTCGAAATCCGTGAAATCGCCCGGGAGCTTCACATGCCTCCATACAGTAACTTAATCCAAAATATCTTATTCTACATTGCACTCTAGGGAACCTACCGTTTCTTTTATAAAATTATTTGATATAAACTTCTTTCCAGTTAACAAAAAAAAAAAAAAAAATTAAGAAATTCCCGTACGGAGGTTTAAAAAAAATCTTTTTGAACGCTGTTAACTTAAATTTCCTCATTTCAGTTTACATTTTGGAATCGGCCGTGTTTTTTGTTGAGATAAGTGTTTTCAATTTTAATCATACTTTTTATTTTTAGATTCAAATATTAATAACTCCATTTTATTTCAGTATTTAATTTATGTAACTTTCGGAAGAACCCCTCCCCCATATGCTTTTCTTTTATATCGTAAATTTCTTATAACGTGACTAGCTAAAGTTCAGAATAAAATCACGCTTTCTTTTAACGGTTAATTTGAAAAAAAAAATCTTTTTGAACGCTGTTAACTTAAATTTCCTCATTTCAGTTTACATTTTGGAATCGGCCGTGTTTTTTGTTGAGATAAGTGTTTTCAATTTTAATCATACTTTTTATTTTTAGATTCAAATATTAATAACTCCATTTTATTTCAGTATTTAATTTATGTATTTCTGTTTTATTAAATGCTAGCTTTTTTTTCTCGTCCATAAATGTTTATTTATCTACCGAGTTGATTGCAAAAATAGATTACGAATTTGTACTCATTCTTAGTTCGTGGGAGGGGAATCTATCACCATACTTTCCCTTAAACACGTCCGTTGGACTTTTATTAAGTACAATACTTAATAGTTTTTTTTAATGGAGAGTAGAAAACGCATTGTGGATGCGTTATCGGCAGCTCCTGTTACTCTCGCTTCTTCTTATTTGTCCCTCAGTCCTCATTTTTTAATGAGTGATTTTTCTGACAAAGGGAGAAGAAAAAGCTGTTTTCTAGGTTGGCAGTATTATGCACGAACAGTTGGCAGAGATGGCGGAAATTTTCTGTTTCTATGTCTATCCTTGTAGCCATGTCACTAGTAAGGGTGCTGGAGGTAAACGTTTTGTCTGGGCTGACGTTATCCGCCTGATAGTCAGGGACCCGAACCTTGGATTAACCACCAAGGAGGCTGTCCTATCAGCAGGTGCAAAGTATTGGAGTTGCTGTATTGCCATTTGGTGAATGGATTCTGGACCATGCAGTAGCTTCTGGTGGGGCCTCTCGATGCCATACTAGTGGGTAATTGTTACGGCTTTACCTTATCATTAGCTACAAATAAAAAAATATTCTTCATTTCTTTTTCTCTCTTAGTTTCCCCTCTCTGTCCTGCTCTAAGTAAATCTGACGACCTAGTCCACAAATTCCAAAAATTCATCATGACAAGTTTCAAGAAAAAATACACGATTAAACCCGGTTCTCCAACTTCCAACGTAGACCCCTACTACCATGTCTCCTTCTCCAACATCAGGGGTCTACGTTCTAACCTTCCAGAGGTTGAAACCCAATTACAGGAGACTAAACCAGACCTTTTATTTTTAAGTGAAACTGGCATTGGACAGGCTATTTCCCTAGAAGAGTTCGCAATTAAAGGATACTCTAACTTAACTTCTAAATCTGACCCCCAAGATCGCCATGGGCATGGAATTTGTGCCTATATTAGGGATAACTTTCCATGTGCTAGGGACATCTCCCGAGAAGATCCTAACTTACCCTATATGTGCTTCCAGGTTTCTTTAGCTCACACTACGGCATTTATATTTACTCTCTATCGCCCCTATAACAGCGGAGTTACTATCTTTCAAAGCATATCTAAGAAAATTGACCAAGTCTTATCTGCTTATCCTTCAGCTAACATTCACGTATGTGGTGACTTCAATGTTCACAACGTCGAATGGTTGACCCACTCTAACAAGACCGATGATGAGGGAAGGTTCTGTCATGATTTCTCCATTGCCTATGACCTCACTCAGATTGTTCAGGAACCCACCCGTGTGCCCGACAATGATGGCCAGTATGCGAGCCTACTAGACCTTTTTCTCACAACTTGCCCTGAACTATGTTCAGTTTCTGTTCTGTCGCCTCTTGCCTCTTCCGACCACTCTGTTGTATCAATTAAGATAAAAATGAAATGTAATAAGTCCCCAGACGTACCTCTCCATCGTACAGTATATCGATACACTAAGGCTGACTGGGATAGCTTCCGTACATTTATATCTGATCTACCTCTGCATTCCATGTTTAAAAAGGATGTGTCCTCTATAGTATTAGACCTGACGGAATGGTTAATTGTAGGTATTGACCGTTTCATACCCTCGAAAAAGTTTCAGCAAAAACCTAACAGCCAGCCATGGTTCTCTCCAGAATGTGCTGCTGCCATTGCGCACAGAAATCACTTTTTCCACTGTTTCCAACGTAATAGATGTATGAAAACTAAAGCCGCTTTCAGGACTGCCAGCAACCATTGTAAGAAAGTAATAAAGAATGCAAGAGAGTTGTATGCTCTATCTGTTAAGTCCAAAGTAGCTGAGCAGCGGCTTGGTTCCCACCAGTTTTGGCAAATAGCAAACAGAATCCTGAACAGAAGCGTGTGCTCCATCCCAACTATTATCAATGGACCTGAGGTAATCTCGTCAGCATCAGACAAAGCCAAACTCTTTGTCAAGAACTTCGCAGCTAATTCTACCCTTTGCGATCAAGGCTGCCAACCCCCAATATTTCCTCCTGTATCAGAAAACACGCTATGTGATATACGTATATCTGTACGTGATGTTGCCAAGCTAATCAAAAACCTTGATTCCAGTAAAGCAACTGGCCCCGACGGTATTCCAATTATAGTACTCAAATACTTCAACCTGAACTAGCGCCCATACTTACAAAACTGTTTAAACGTTGTCTTAAGGAGAATAGTTTCCCATCTCCCTGGAAAATTTCATCAGTATGCCCTGTATTTAAGAAGTCAGGTGATCGCTCATCCCCCTCTCAGTACAGGCCAATAAGTCTCCTGTGCGTCATGAGTAAGTTGCTGGAATCTGTATTAAATACAGAAGTAATCAACCATCTCAACAAAAATAACCTTCTTAGTGACACTCAATATGGTTTCCGTTCTGCTAGATCTACAGCAGATGTGCTTACAGTTATATCTCATAGGATTAGCAAATCTCTCGACAGAGGCAATCTTTCTAGGGCAATTGCTCTTGACATATCTAAGGCCTTTGATAGGGTATGGCATAAAGGTTTACTTCATAAGATCTCAAGCTATGGTATTGCTGGAAATGTCTTCTCAATTATTAAATCATTTCTTTCTGATAGGTTCATAAGAGTAGTAGTTGAGGGGCAAAAATCAGAAGCTCACAGTATTAATGCCGGTGTCCCTCAGGGGTCCATCCTGGGCCCAACTCTTTTCCTGATCTACATTAATGATCTTCCAAATCATATCCTTACATCATTTGTAGACATCTATGCTGACGACACTACCATTTATGGTAGCACATCTAAGACAGTAAACGACCAAGTTCTCTCCAATTCTCTCTCCTCTGATCTTGAGCACGTAGTACAATGGGGTAAAGAATGGCTGGTTACTTTTAATGCATCTAAAACCAAGCTTCTCTCTTTACATCATCAACATTCTGATCCACATCTGACATCAATTGAAATGAATGGCTCTCGTCTTCAGGAGGCCTCAAGTTTTGACAAACTTCTTGGCTTGACCATCACTCCTGATCTTAAATGGAACACGTACATCAAATCTGTTGCCAAGGCCGCTGGAAAAATGGTGGGATCTTTCTATCGATCCGGTAGATATCTCACTGCTGATGCTATTCTCTATCTATATAAGAGCCAGGTACGTCCAAGGATGGAATACTGTTGCCACATCTGGGCAGGAGCTGCTCGAAAGGACTTGGCCTGCCTTAATAGAGTTCAAAATAGACTTCGTAGCCTCGTAGGAGATGTCCTTTTCTCTTTCTTACAACCTTTATCTCACAGAAGAGATGTTGCGAGTTTGTCTCTGATGTATCGTTATTTTCATGGAAAGTGTTCGACTGAGCTTCAATCTATGGTCCCCTCTCGCCAAACTTTCACAAGAAACACTCGTCTAGCTGTAAACACTATCAATAATTTCCCCCACTCTTTATCTGTGCCTAAACCTAAACGTAGATTCCATGAACAAAGCTTTTTTCTTAGAACTGCACGCCTGTGGAATTGTCTTCAGTTTTCCTGCTTTCCGGCTGACTACAATATGGTTGTGTTCAAGTCTAACGTAAATAAGTTCTTGATGAGCCGTTCCATATAAGTTATTAAATTTACCAAATTTTCATTACTAATGATTACTATATTGACCAATTTCTACTGTACACTCTTTAACCCTTATCCTTGAGTGGCCTCTTGGCCTTGATAATGTGGTGATGCCTATGTAAAAAAAAACCCTACAGACCATGCAACCCCCCCCACAAAAACCAACAAACAAACAAACAAACAAACAAACAAACAACAACAACAACAACAACAACAACAGAAACAACAGAAACAACAAAAAACACGTAAATTTTCGAGTCTTATAAAATTCTTTGCAGTTAATAAAAAAAATTAAGAAATTTACGTGCGGAGTTTGAACGTACAGACCACGTTATGAAAAAAAAAAAAAAAAAAAAAAAAAAAAAAAAGAAAAATCCCCCCAAAACTAACCAAACAAAAAAAAAAAAACAAAACAAACAAAAACACGCTATCTACTTACCTACAGTAGAATTTTCACGGCCAGTTGTTGTATCATTGTTGCTACGTGATGAAATAGAACACATAGCTTTACCGATGATAGATAAATGAAAATAACGATTTCGATTATCGGTAATTATCGGGGGTATCCTGAGACAAAACTGAACTAAGATCACTCCCAAACTTATACATTAAAGTTCTGTAAATTTTAAAGAAAATCTGTTCAGCCGTTTTGGAGCTTATAAGGAAAGAACTCTCACACACACAGAAAAAGATAAATTTATATAATTGTAGAGATAGAGATATATATCTATATGTCTATAAAAGTCAAATTGTGTGTGTGTGTGTGTGTCTGTCTGTCTGTGAGTGTACATTTCCCTAGTAAACTACTCTGTTAATTTTCAGTCTACAGACTGGAGATTTGACATAAGGAGTATTGAGATTTGGAAAACTTTTTTTAATCCGTTTCCAGCCAGAAATGTGGTTGTCAGGGGGTATAAGGTTAAACAATTTAACGTTTGAAAACTCTACCAAACTCCTCCGTTATTTTTGGGTTTAAACACTTGAAATTTTAGATGTACGTTACTTGGACATGGATCAAACTTTTTAATTTGATTTGATCTCAAAACAATAAATGTTAAGGGGTCAAAATTGGAGTCAAAGTTAAAAAAAAATCCCTTCTGCGGTCTCTACCAAATTACTCAGCCAATTTTTGGTCTAAACATTTGAAATTTTACATAAAGTTTATTCAGACATAGAGCAAGCTTTTTAATCGTTTTGTGACCGAAAATTTGGCTGCCAAGGGCTCTAAGTACAAAAGATTTTACCTTTGCGGTTTCTAGCAAACTATTAAGCCAATTTTGGGTCTAAACATTTGAAATTGTACATAAAGGGTATTCAGACATGCAGCAAGCTTTTTAATTAGTATTTGGGCGAAAATTTGGATGCCAAGAAGTCAAAGTTTAAAGAGTCGACCTTTGCAGACTATACCAAAATCCTCCGCCAACTTTGTGCCTAAACACTTTAAATTTTAGATGTAGGTTACCTGGACATGAGTCAAACTTTTTAATATATATATACATATGAACATAAAGTTATGAACAGTATATATATATAAAAGTGACCTTATGGATGTATTTGTGTGTGTGTGTGTGTGTGTGTGTGTGTGTGTGTGTGTGCGAAACGGTCTCTACCAACCTACTCTATCAATTTTAATCCACAGACTTAAAACGATATATAAAGGATTCGGACGTGTGGAACAAGTTCGAACCTATGGAAGAAATTCAATCTGGGGTTAAGTCGAAAAAATGAAGTAAAAATGAAAAATTGGAACTTGCAGGCGTAAGCTGTGAAATTTTTATCTTCTACGCATGCGCAAATATACATTTCTACGTTTAACTATGTTAATTTTCTGGAGAGCTACATGTTTTGATTTCTATTCTAGATGGTGGCATATGTTTTAACTTTTGAAATGACTATTATATATTGGGTACAATATAATAATCAATAAAGAATTGGTCCTATAATAATAAATATGAAATTTGCATGAATTAAAATATCATATTAAGCGTATTTCACGGCCGGGCAATGGTGGGCGGCTTGATAGTGTGTGTGAGTATATATATATATATATATATATATATATATATATATATATATATATATATATATATATATATATATATATAATTTAATAATACTTAATCTTTTATACCTAGACACTAGTTGTTCATGCTTATGCATCATCAGAGTAGGACGTGACAATTTCCGCCACGAAATCACCTTTGACTCTCTTTGCTACGCCTTTACCCCTGGGCTACCAAACAATTGCCACAGAAATGAAGGGAATTAATAACTAATAAAACTCATAATATATATGTTGAAACCTTTTCTGAAAAAGGCAAGATTTCGTATTAGACAAAGTTGGTTTTTAGTAAAAAAAAACAAAAAAACAAAAAACAGCTGCTTTTTTCATAATCAATACAATCAGAACATTAATATCCCAACAAATTCGAATTTTATAAACAAACGAATTTTCATGTTTATACTTAAAGAAAAAACATCACAACGAAAAATCTTACAAAAGAATTATATGGTCGTAAAATTTTGATAAAAGTGTATAAATCTCACGTTTTTAGTAAATTGTGTTTCTACACATGCGTGAAATTGAGACTTGCGACGAGAACTTGAGTTTGTAATGGCGTTTCTTTTTTTCTTTTGCGTTCATGTTTGTTTTCGCTCACCAGATGTTGGGATGATCGGGTTAGGGCGTGCGTCAACAGCCGAATAAACCATGTTAATCCGGTTGAGAAAACTAATGAGAAAAAGGAATGTATAGGAGCGTCCCTATGAATCAGGCGTTTAAATCCTCGGCTGCTGCAAGAAGAAGAAAAAAAAAAAAAAATAGAAAAAAAATCGACATTCTAGTATCACGAAAACAGAGAAGAAAATTTTCTTGTCCGTACTACATATGATATACCTTTTTGGCAGGACTTTTTTTTTTAAAATGAAAATCGCCCCAGACATCTGGATGGTTGTCTCTTCATTCTTTTTTCCTATCAATGCCAGTGAAACCCAGGACTCTTTTCTAGGCGTAAAGCCACTTGACGCAAGGCGATAACAAAATCGGAAGATGATTATCACAAAGACATGACATACCAATTGGCTTTAGTCGTGAATTAAGCAAGGTAGGAGGAAAACAGTCAGCAGAAAAAGACTTCAACAATTCTTGGAGTTCTTGGAAAGAAACTACTGGCATAGGAAGCTACAAAAAAGGTCAGATGTAGTTTTTGAACACTAGAAATGTAATCTAGTTGATACGCATGGCTATGGGGATTTATTTATGCGCAAAAATAGATCAGAAAACACAATAACTACGAGTTTTTTGACACTCTTCCCTTGCACTGAATTTGTGCGTATGTATCATAATGAACAACATTTAAATTTCTTCAAATTCTTGAGGATATTTTTAGGTAGAATACCCTTAAGAGTAAATGTGGTATTATATTGACTGCAATGATTCTAGTTACGAATAAGATAAATATAATTAACAAAAATGACGAACAATCCGCCAAATTTTCCGATACAGTTGATGGTTCTGTGCCTAATTTTTCAAAATGTATATTTTATATTTTTACTAAAAATAAATAATTCAAAGTGTAGTATCTTGCTCTGATCTATCTATCTATCTATCTATCTATCTATCTATCTATCTATCTATCTATCTATCTATCTATCTACAAAAACTCCGTGAATATTGCTTGCTTGCTTATTTGTTCTCGTGCACACCAGGCGATGTTATTAAAGTGATTATGCTATCAACTAAAACTAAGTCAGGGGATACCCGGATAGAGTGGACGACATAAAAACAACGATGACGTCACCAATTTATGTCATAGTCTATTAATAGAAGATAATCGGACAGTTGATGGCGTCCAAAATGATGACGTTATCCATTAAATCAGTTATATATAGAGAAAGAGAGATAGAGATAGATAGATAGATAGATATAAAGCGAGAGAGAGAGAGAGAGAGAGAGAGTGAGAGAGAGAGAGAAAGCGGTGGAAGAGTACCTTTATCTAGACCTTCAAATCACAGATGCGAGTCCTTTATCCCGACTATTATCAAGGGGTCTTGGGTGATTTACCAAGAACTTTGCATCAAACTCAACCCCATGATATCTCTAGAATTTCCTCCAAAGACCGAAAATAACCTGAGCTACATCCACATGTCTTTTCATGATGCTACTATACTGATCAAGAACCTCGATGCCATCAAGGCAACTGGCCCTGACAATATTCCAGCCATAGTACTCAAAAAGTTGTAGTTGCAACTATCGCCCATTCTTGTAAAGCTGTTCAATCGATGCCTTAAGGAGAAATGCTTTCCAACACCTTAGAAAACCCCATTAATCTGTCGAGTATTTAATAATACTGGAGATTGATTTTCTACATCTCCGTACGGACCAATTAGCTTTCTGTGTATCATGAGCATGTTTCTTGAACCCGTGTTAAACAAAAAAATTGTCAACCACTTCGATAAAAAAAAAACATCTACTCTGTGACAAGCAATACGGTTTCCATCCTCCGAGTTCTACAGCTGATGTACTGACTGTAATCTCACATAGAATCAGAGAATCTATCGACTAGGGATTCCTCTCTAGATTCTAGCATAAAAGTCTACTTCACAAGATTTCCAGCTATGGAATATCTAGAAATGTCTTATCAACCTTTGAATCTTGTCTCTCCCATAGGTTTATAAAATTAATCGTAAATGCGAAGAAGTCCTAAGCTCAAAGTATTAATGCTGGCGTACCTCAAGGATTCATCATTGGCTCAACTCCCTTTCTTTCTATTCATCAATGATCTACCAAATCACTTTCTGACTTCACTCGTCGACATATACGTAGATGACACTACCATCTATGGCAACACTTCAGTGGCCTTCGGGCCGGGATCAAAGTGTAGTATCTGTTCCGGCAGATGCTGCACTTAAGATGGTTTGTACCAGTCAATGGAGGGGAAACCCTCTATACTAGGACAATTATTATTTTTGGTAACCAGAGTGACCCCTTTTAGGGGAGCTGGTTTTTACCTCACATTAAAAACGGCCTTGTGCCTAATTTGCTCAGTGGGGGAGCAAATAAATACCATCTGTTCCGGCAGATGCTGCACTTAAGATAATTTGTACCAGTCAATGGAGGGGAAACCCTCTATACTGGGACAATTATTATTTTTGGTAACCAGAGTGCCCCCTTTTTGCCTACTTTTAGGGGAGCTGGTTTTTACCTCACATTAAAAACGGCCTTGTGCCTAATTTGCTCAGTGGGGGAGCAAATAAATACCATCTATGGCAACACTTCAAGGGCAAAACGACCAATATTTCTCTTGTGCATTCCGATTTGTTAGCATTCGAATCTGTTAGAATTTCGATTCGTTAGCATTTTGATCAGTTATATATTCGACACGTTAGCATACGAATTCATTAACATTCTGATCTCTTAGTATTCCGATTTGTTAGCATTCTGATCCGTTAGATATTCGATCCGTTAGCATACGAATTCGTTAACATTCCGATCTCTTAGTATTCCGATTCGTTAGTATTTTGATCTCTTAACATTCCTGCGTTTGGTGCAGTTTTGGTAGGTTATTGTGCCAGTCGAGATATCACGAACTTAGCCTTCATTCATCTCCAATATAGATATAGTCCATTTTCTCCAGGGGGTGGCTCAGGATGAAGGATTGAGCAAAGAAATTTTTTTTTCTGGAGATATATAACAGCAAAGTACAATGCAATAAAACGGACTCAGGTTGCGTGCGCGTGTAACTTTCGTAAATAAAATAACATCGAAGAAGAAACCATTAAGACGTGAGCTTTGGGTTTAGATCTCTAGATTTTTCTCATCGGGAGCAGTTAACGCTTTTAAAAACGTTAACTGCGTTTGTCGATAGTGTCTTGTCAGTAGCAGAAACATCAACACTTGAATTATTTAAATGATTTTACACATACAGATTTGTTTGGAAAGTTTATATTGGATTCTCTCCCCCTTTTCTCACGTGTTTGGTCTAAGAAAGTAACGAGACCAGCACTAACTTTATATATATATATATATATATATATATATATATATATATATATATATATATACAGGCGAGAGAGAATAAATGACAAAAAGTTATATTCCAAAATTCATGATGTTGACCATCTTATAATTTATTCCTTTAATTCAGTTTACTTATACAATTCTTGACAGTATTTGTTATGTAGGGCAAAATCAATCACTTAATTATTATATCAATCAGTGAATCTATTATGCCCTTAACTCATTGTTATGTAGGGAAAAATCAATCACTTAATTATTATATCAATCAGTGAATCTATTATGACCTTAACTCATCAGAAGAAATAGCAACAATCAATCCGTAAAAAGGAATTGAAATGTGATTTGACATGATTAAAATCCGAAAATTGGAAGAGCAGCTGCAGATACGTTTATATTTTTCTATTATTACTGAATTATAAAAGGATTGATTTTGCGCTACGAAACAGATACAGTCAAGAATTGTATAAGTCAACTGAATTAAAGGAATAAATTATAAGATGGTCAACATCATGAATTTTGGAATATAACTTTTTGTCATTTATTCTCTATATTGCTCTGTAATTACGTTGAGCTTCTTAAATAACGATTGCTATATATTAAGAAAATATATTTCTACAATATATATATATATATATATATATATATATATATATATATATATATATATATATATATGTGTGTGTTATAGTGTTGCTGGTTAGAGCAAAAATTAAGAACTGTAATATTTTAAAAAGTGTAATGTCCGAAACAGTATAAAAAGTGCAATTATAGGGTAGAACGATAAAATGATCGCCTTCCGATACGGGTCCAGAACTGGGAGCATACCTTTTCCACAAGCGTCGGCGGGAACTCGGCTAATACTTGGCGGATAGCGGTGATCAGACTGGTTTTGGTGTCGTAGGAGGTTAAGTTGGTGATGTTCTCGACGTATGACCAAACGAAGTCGTTCAGCGGGTTCAGGTCGGGGAAGGAGGGGAGTCAGTGAGAGAAGGGTACAAAGCCGTAGCACTCTTTCTGAAGCCAAGCTTGCGTCTCTTTGGGTTTGTGGGCCGGCGGTGAGTCCTGCTGCCACACCCAGGGTCTTCCAGCGGCCATCTGATTGCGCCAGATGATCACTAAACTTTTCAACACATTCAGGTACATTTTGGTGTTGACTTGTGAGGTGGCATAATGTGGCTCTCACTAGAAACCACACCAAAGTGGCCGGAAACTTTGTTTTCTATCATCCTGGTCCCGTTATTCGTTGCAATCCAGCGATGCATATTGAGGGCGCTGGCAATGATCCTGTTGTCATAACTTGGATTGGTAGAGAGCATGAGTTGTACAGCGACACATCTCCGATCTCGCTCTTTGAACATTGTGTCACTTTCAGAAATGATAGAAGACTCCTATCGCTCTTGTGATTTGTGCACAACTGGCCAACTAGTAGATACTCTGCAAAAAAAACAAAACAAAATAAACAAAACCAGTTTTCATCAAACGGAACTGGAATCATGTCGTATTTTTTATGGCAACAGTTTTATCGTTTCACCTTCTAGTAGTTCTCTTGTGATTAACTGGTTTACGAGACGGAGTGAATGCTTGGATGTGCCGTTCGAATCCAGTTCGTTCCAAGGAAACATTTTCATCAAATCCACACTTGACCTTGGGTCTAATTCTTTAGAAAGGGGCTAAATAAAACCAGTTCTTGTCAACTAATTTAAATAAAGTGTTTGCACGCATCACAAACAAGCACATAAATTAGATAGTAAAAATGATACGTGTTTATCTATATAAGAATAATAAATTTATAAAAATACTTCTACATAATAATACTAATTATTATTATTATTATTATTGTTATTGTTATTGTTATTATTATTATTATTATTATTATTATTATTATTATTATTATTATTATTTTCATCATCATCATCATCATCTAAATATTAATACCGCATTACTTTTAACGTACGTAGTAAGTACATGCGTCACGGTTTTCAGATTATACATTATTGAATCGAGAGATCCTATTTATTAAAAATGGGGGTAGAAGGTGATAACATACTACGAACATTGAATTATTAGTAATGCTATTAAAACAGAATATTCTTATCATTGTTTTGACTCTCGAGTATATATCCGACACATTAGACACAGTTAATAAACATAGAACCACATCACTCTATATAAAAGTATATAAGATATCGACAGATACACGCTCGAGTTAAAACAATGAAAAGAATATGCTGTTGTCCTAGCCCTAATTATTAGTATATAGATACGCTAATTTAATATCCGTAGCATGTTATTACCTTCTGTCCCCCTTTTTAATAAATAGGATCCCCCGATTACTGAAGACGCAGTATATATTAAAATAATAAAAAAATGATGTCACTTTTGGGCCGTCCGTGAAAATAAAATATACCTTTTGGCTAGGATCCAAGTATCTGTTCTTTCTAACGATCGGATTATGATATTGTGGGGTTTCCATTCGCGCCGGACGTCCATACAATAGAAGTATGCCGTAGACTCATATGAGCATATTGGAAATAAACCATAGTTACTAGATATATTCGGACACTAGATTTATCAATTATTTAGATAAATACTTTAAAAAGTTTTAACAAAAGGACTACAATAATATCGCGTGGTTTCCATGCACGCTGAACGATCACAGAATGCCCAAAAGCAATACATTACACATGAAAGATGTGGCTGTGGAATTTCCACGGATCATGCTAGTAATAATAATAATTATTCTTAGTATTATTATGATATGCAAGTAAATAGACATGTTATTTTTAGTAACCAACGTAACGTAGTACAGCCATTTTACGTTTACATTTTAACAGACCCACACGTTGTATGCAAATAGTCGCAAGAAAAAAAAGAAAAAGGGGAAATTCGACACACTTTTTCAGTTGAAACAACAGACGTTTATTTACAGGTACTTCCATAATAACATCTCCTCTCTTCAAAATTTTTCTCGTACTAAAATCTGCTTAACAAGACCCTGCCGTGTCGAACACGTAGTACTACGCCTTCCTTTATCGCTCTCGGGCCATGTGTGTGACACGTCTATTTCTTTTCGGCCCACGTCTTTCTTTTTTTTATAATCTTTGTTTTTACTTCTTCCTCGCTGTTCCGTCACCTCGCACACGTCACGATTATTTGCATGCGTTGGCTAATACTACAGCTGCTGCTGCTGTCATACGCGCGTCCGCTCTCTGTTACATCAACACCGAGGACAGCTATGTCACAATTGATGAATTTTAGATTAAAATCAAAGTGGAATAGATAGCGGTGGTTGATGTGGCCCAACGAGTGACGAGTACGTCTATAAACTCTATTTATATAAAGTTGGGTATGCGTTCATGTATTTATATGCACAGGATTTACTGCTAAACTAGTTAGCCGATCATTATGGATATTAGTATACAACTGTTAGTTGTACATGGTCGTGATGTGGGTAATATTTGATGTATTAAATTTGATGCAAAGGGTCCACTAAAGTGTTTCCTATTCAGATACATTCAAGTTTTACAAAATGTTAACAATAGATATTAGGCATCAACTAATAAATATTCCTAAAGTTTCTTTGAGGCATTTTAGAAGGTTTTAGCAGGAAGAATATGAGCACAACTCCACTAGGGTTTTTTTCCTCGCCATCAAAGTCAACAGAGTCAAGGTTATTGTTAAGATAGTTTGTTCCGTGTTGGCTGAGGGCTGGGCAGTTCTAGTAGTTTCACCCTCTCTGGCTTTGTTTTCTCCCTTTGAGCATGGGTAAGCTTATTGCTAATCGCCCGAGGAACCCCTACCGAGGAATGTCGACCAGGCTGCTGAGGTATTTTTTGTTTTGGCTGGTCAAAGTGATCTTCGTTTACGGTTCTGGATTTTCAAATCGTACTTTTATGCCTATATGTCACATCATCCCGTTGTAGGAGGGAGATAAATAATACGCCCCATTCGAAAATTCAACTATTTCAGATAGGCATTTTTGTGACAGGAGGTGCGCAATCTCCAACCACACCTCTCCGTAATCGACATTGTTTAATACCAGTGCCAAGTGAAGTGTCTCACAGCTATTACGCAAGATTTCATGCACCTCCATTTATTTTATAGCTTGTTAAATATTATACGTTTTCTAGAGTGATCGGGTTTGTTCGAAATAAGGTTTCGTATCTTTATATATTTATTTGAATCTTCATAATAGCGTAAACGGCATAATCGCATTAACACACCGGTTCTCATCACATCACCGAAGTTAAGCAACGTCAAGCCTGGTTAGGACCAGATGGGTGACAATTTGGGAATTCTAGGCGCTGTATGAGCTCTCCGCTTATCTCGGCATTTGTTTCCAGTGTCCTGTACACACTTCACTTGGCACTGGTATTAAACAATGTCGATTACAGAGAGGTGTGCTTGGAGATTGGGCACTTCCTGTCACAAAAATTTCAAGCGCAGGCACCCCTTTGTGGATATCCATAGTCTGTCAAAGACTGAAGTAGCCCTGCTGTAATGGCGGCATAAAATGAACGCAAAACCGTTCTGTTCGAGAAATTAATGTTACTCGTCATTGGACGTGTATTCTTTATTGTTTATCATACGTGAAACAGACATGCAACTTTGTAGAGTAAATGCAATGGCCAGTTTACTTAATGCCTTGAAAAGCAAGTGTTGATTCATAATTATTTGGTATTATTGCACTTTCTCTTTTTATACATACAGCAATTCGTATTTAAATAAATAATAAGGAAGTCTAAAAAATGTCCAATGTTTTTATTATACATTTACAAAATATTATAACAGAGCGCGTGGGTAAATATCAGCAGCAGCCGACAGATAGATGGCAAGCGATTGTATTAGCAGCAGAAGCAACGTTTAAACGCGAAAAGAAAAAGGGGGAAAAAAAGGACACCACGTTGGCGGGAGTAGCTAAGCCCGTGTCGAAAAAGATAAACGATGTAAAGTGAAGGCGAGAATGGGCTGGCTGTGTAAGTGTACTGGAGCAGAAGCGAGAGACTTTTAAAGGTGTCGAGACGGGAGAATAACTGCAATAAATGCCGAACCGGATTTATTGATTTTTCTTCGTTGTTCCTTTCAGGTGGTGCCGGACAGCGTGGGGGTCCGAGAGAAGGTTGAACGCTAACGAACACGGCTCGAGCGTAACGGCCACGTTACAATATTAAATATATATTAACGTCACACACATACATTAAACTAATGAGAATGATTCTATAGAGTTCTAGGAGGTCAACCCTCTTAGGCTTTACTCTTTCTCTTTGAGAAGGGTTAAATTACTGCTAATCACTCGAAGCGCTCCTACCGGAGAATTCCGACAGGGCTGCCTATGCATTTTTGGATGGCAAAATAAACTTCTTTTAGTGAACTCGTTTTTATCAAGTCCCGGCTTGACTTTGTGTCTAACATACTGGCAACGTGGTAAATAAAATGCCAATGTCACACTCTAGTAATGTGAAAAGAAATATTATTAGTAAAATAGCACCCCCTCCTCCTAAATTAGACAAATATTTAAAATAGGTTTTGAAATTCAGCAATGTTGCATCCCTGTGCATGTTTTACAAGTATTTTAATGGAATCTGCTTTGATGAACACATTGCAATTGTGCCACCCCGATAAACCCGCTAAGCAACAAAATCACACCCCTTCACTGTTGAAGTCCCTAAATGCCCCAAAACATTCTACTCTAATAGCTTCTTCCCTCGAACAGCTAGACTTTGGAATTCCCTTCCTGCTACCTGCTTTCCCGATTGTACTGATATGCAGAAGTTCAAATGTAACGTAAGCCAACACCTGTTTAACCCTTCTTAGGCATGGTCCTAATTAGTAGCCTAAAATATATATGTCCACGGCAGAAAACAAAAACGCTGTTCTACCATTTTGACGAATAAAACTACATTTAAAGTTTCTAATTAAAAGCCTTGTTGCTATAGTGACGGATCACAGGGCTTTTTATGAGTTGACCTGTTATTTACGCCATTTTTTTTTTACGTTATCGCTATAACCGTTTCTTTTTACACTGCTGCTACTCGTAATCGTTCTACTACGATTCCTACGTCTCATTCGCTCTTCGTTACAATGCATTCAATGTGTAATAAAGCATACCGATGTGTTAGCAATCCCTCACTTTCTCTTACCTTTTTTCCAAGTGGCAATATGCATTGCTTGGGGTGAAGGTAAATAAAATATATATATATATATATATATATATATATATATATATATATATATATATATATAATTTAAAGGAGATTAGAATAATAGTCTAAAGAGCTAAGTGTATTTTAATGTAATAGTGAAATTACTAGTTTAATTAAAATACAGGAAATGCTCGTTGTAATTTAGATATATAATAAGCTCGATAGTTAAATGTCCTAGAGCTAATTCAATATTAAGTAATGTGATTTATAATTTAAAAATTTTAAAAAATTTTTAAAATTTAAAAATCAAAATTTAATTAAATTAAAAATCAGTTTCATAAGAAGGAACAACAACAAAGTCAATTATCTGTACGATCGTTTCGGAAATCCGTGCTTTTTATTTGTGGTATACATGAAGTCACGTAGAACAATTATACATAGTTTTTTTGGTAAGCACGGTCTCCTCATCAGCAAATTTAGGAGGATTTCTATTGAATTGAAAAGACACCAAAAATAAACCTAGCATTAAAAGTAAGGCAGATGAATCTGAAAAATTGAAGTAAAAGGTTTGGATTTAAAGGAGACTGTGCTTACCAAAAAAACTATGTATAATTGTTCTACGTGACTTCATGTATACCACAAATAAAAAGCACGGATTTCCGAAACGATCGTACAGATAATTGACTTTGTTGTTGTTCCTTCTTATGAAACTGATTTTTAATTTAATTAAATTTTGATTTTTAAATTTTAAAAATTTAAAAAAATTTTAAATTATAAATCACATTACTTAATATATATATATATATATATATATATATATATATATATATATATATATATATATATATATATATACAGGAAAGTGTTATGCTATAAAATAGAGATATTGTCAGTCTAAAACGTAATAAACACATTGCAGAATTTATCTCATTTGAAAATATCAGTATTATTTTAACCATTTTTAGAAAGTAAAAATATTGCATCAATCTATATAAATAAGCCACTTGATGTATATATATGTGTGTATATATAATCATATGTGACAGACAGAACCAAAAGACTCAACTCAGTGGAATTTCTATGTGTCTACACAGTTACGAGTCTAGTCCTAGGTGGTTCAGCTCAAACATCCAACAAAGTCCTGCGACGCTGTCTGTCGCTTTCAGAAGACAGGGTTGATATAACGCTGGGAACAACAGTTGATGATCTGTTTAATCTTTTTTTTTTCTGCTGAAAAAATCATTTCACTTGGTTGTTTTTCCTTAAGTTCATTTGCAAGTAAGAATAATAATAATAATAATAATAATAATAATAATAATAATAATAATAATAATAATAATCGACGCCGACTTTGGTATCAGATCTATTATTCACGAAAGAGAAAAACAGAATAATTATATATAGTTTTTCACAGGAGAATTAAAAATAAAAGAATAAAAATATCGATTACAAGTTTCTTATACTGGTAGTTTCGATAGTGTTCTTTTTCCTATTTTTACTGGTGATTTCTTGCTTTTCGGACGGGGTCTTCGTGGGGTAGCGAGTGGGGCGGTGACAGTCTCCCTCCGTGTTCAACTAGACTCCAAAAATTGAGCTCAAAACTTACTCCCGACTGATTTTTTTATTGTGGCTGGTTGGGTCACATATATATTTGTGTGAAAATATTTAACCGATAAACTCTTAAACTACTGGTCACATAAGACTGAAATTAACAAGAAATAATAATCATACACCAAGGATAGTTTGTAATGGATAAAATATTTATTCGGAGGGATGAAGAAATCAGGTGTACAGAAATATGTCGGCAAATTGAAATGCAACAATGTTAATTTCAATTTGCCTACATATTTCTGTTGCTTCTGCGCATGCGCAAATTCATTCATAGTTAGATCAAACGTTAGGAAATAGGCTGGAGCTCTTAATGTTTTGATTTCGATTCTAGCTGATGTCATCCAAGAAATAAAAAAAAACGCTTTAAAATAAGTACTATATATTAAGTACAATATAATATGCAATAAGAAAACTGGCTCTGTAAAAATAAATACGGAATCTGCATGGCGTAAAATATATTAGTAGTAAATACTAAATTCACCCATAAATAAAATTGTTGCAATAAGCGGAAATCGAAACCGAAACACTGAGTTCTTCAGTCTGAGATTCTATCAACTTAGCTATTTGGATTTTCGCAGAATAGAGCTAAAAACATTACCTTAACATAATACTCGTAGCTTAGGCGTGGCGTCATAGCTTTATGATTTACTTTATATTTAAAAACATGAATTCAATTAGGAGAAAGGAAGGAATGTACGTTTTTAAAATTGTTTTATTTGCAGTAAGCTAACGGTGTACCTCCAAAAGAATCAATGACACCTGTTTGATTCAGGTTTGCATACATGAATTGATTTAAATCGTTTATTTTAAAGTCTGTGCTGCCCATTTCAATCTGCGTAATTCAAATGTTGCTTATTATCCGCATTATTCAAATTGTCGCCCCGACCAACTGATGTACTAGCGTACTGACGTCCTAAAAATATCACCTGCATTATTGTGATACAACCTTGAGACGATAATCAAAACGAAAATGTCTGGAAAGTATAGTTGATAGAGAACGTATGACAAAAACGAAACTAAATTATTCACCCCCCCCACCGCAAAAAAAAAAAGAAGCACCGTATACTTGTCATTATTTTCTCGTAAACCATGACAGAAAGAGAGCCAGAGAGTGCGGCGACCTAAAAAATTATAATAATGATAACAAGGACAGAGAAAACAGGTTTTACAAACATGAACCAGAATTCTAATGACCTATTGTCTCGGAAATCACCGAGCGGGCAAGAAAGAAAAGCAGCAATTGTATGATAATGTCTTTGTTTCCTACATTTTATGGGTTATGTAATTCCAAAGAAGTAAACTATTCTATATTAGCGTACACATGTAACGTCCCTTCAACTGCACGTGAAGGGAAATAGATAGTTTAAAAGTGCATGAGAATGAAGTCACTGTTTAGTTTCATTTTAGCAAACATTACCGATGTTTCACGAATTATAACCTGCATAAATGTCTGCCACGGTGTAAAATAAACACACTGTTCGACCGTTTCAAACGTTTCTTTTGACGAATAAAACTATATTTACGATTTCTAATCAAAAGCCTTGTTGCTATGGTGATGGATCAGACGTTTACGAGTTGACCCATTATTTACGCCATTGTTTTTTTTTTTATACTATCGCATTACCATCTTTTTACACTGCTACTACTAATCGCTCTACTTCTAATTTCACGTTTCATTTGCTCTTCATTTCAATGCATTTAATGTGGGAAGAATCATACCGATGTTTTAGCACTCTAATAAAAATCTTTTTAAACCAACTTTTATTTATGGTTCATATTTTGTATATTTTGTATATTTTGTATATTTTGTAATGCTGGCCCTTCTCCTCTTCTTACGAGAAGCATTAAGCTTCGAAATGCCATGGCCTAAAATATTTTTTATCTACACTTTAACTTCTTTCCTTATTTGATCTGATGATATAATAAAGTTATATGTAACTTTTATTCCTCATCTTTTATTTTATATATATATATATATATATATATATATATATATATATATATTTACTTATTTCCGTTTTATCTGCAATTTCTTGCAGCACTTTCTTTCTGAGCACTTTCTTCAGATTTTTACTTATTACAATTTCTGCTATATATCGTATATACGGGGTGTCCAAAATGTCACTGAAGAATTTTGAACTTAAACAGATCCTTTATTTTTGATGATATATTTCTGTAATTTTAACATAATCTGACTAAGAAAAAAAAAAAAGAAAATACAAAATGCAAACAATGTTTATTTATGAAAAATAACATTGCCCATTTTCAGCTTCGCATATTTGTGCTCTTTCCAAAACATTATTCATGACAAATTGCAGAATCTATGAATTGCGATTTAACTCCCTTATTTCGTTTCTGATGTTTTCCTTCAATTCTTGCAACATTTCGGGGTTTCTTAACATAGACTATTACTTTAACATATCCCTACAAGAAAAATTAGGGGCTAGCCAAGTCTGGGGAACGAAGTAGCCATTTGACATTACCATATCGAGAGATAATGCCAAAGCATTGCCCGAAAAACTCCATGGTGTCTCTCGTCGTATGTGCTATTGCCTCATCTTGTTGAAACCATAATCCGGACCTATTTTGAATTTGTGGGCGCAGGAAATCCGTAATCATAGTCCTGTATCTCTCTCCAATAACACTGACAGCATTTTCGTCTTCATCTTCAAAAATAAGTTCCAATAATCTTCTCCTCCGTCACTGCACACCATACAGTGCACTTTATGGGATGCAACTGCTTTTGATGAATTGCCCTTGGATTTTCAGAGCACCAAAATCTGTAATTTTGTTTGTTTACGAATCCATTCAAATAAAAATGGGCTTCATCTGACATAATCAACTTTTGCAGAAAATCGGTGTCATTTCGAACAAGTTCTTGCATTTGAACTGCATATTAAAACCTCGTTTGAAAATCTTCAGGCTTGATGTGTTGAACAAGCTGCACTTTAAAAGGAAAGAGTTTTAAAGCGTGCAGAATATTGTGTAGTGAGCTTCGATATATCTCAAGTTGTGTGGAACGTCGTTGAATCGATGTTTCATGATGCTGCTCCACGTTCTCGCGCACTCTTTTCCTATTTTCATTTGTGATGACGTTTCGAGGTCTGCCAGCTCGTGGAAGATCAAGTCTTCAAATCGGCGCACAATGTTTCGAATTGTGTTGTGACTTGGGCTATCTCTTACATGAAAATGCCATCGATAAGCTCTTTGAATCAAAAGAATTAACACCTGATTTTGGTAAAACAATTTCACAAAATGTCCAATGCTTTACTTATCCATAATTAATTTCTAAAATATTAAAATATCTGAAATAGAGAAAAAATAATCTTAATGGAAAAATTACAAAAGTTTTGAATCCTTTGATACTTTTTGGACACGCTGTATATTTATGTATGTGTGTAAGTTTAGAACATTGATAATCCGACCGAATGTACAGGTAAAATGTTAGCGTAAAGGCTACTCAACTATCCGCCCCCTTTCCACATTAGTAGAAATGAGAACCCATACTTATGTTATTTATGTTTTTTCGTCATCTTTTCTTATTTTCTGATTATACTGTTATTATTTCCATCCTATAAAGAATTTCATGTGCGCAAGATTATAAAGTTCTTAGTATTATATGAATTGAAAAGGTTTTAGTATTTGGCGATATTTCAAAGCTGGGATACTACTGTTTGGTTTATATGGGTTGGACTGTTTGACTTGTAATTTCACAATTATTCGATCGTGTAATTCTATTATAATTATTTATAATTATTCTTCCGCCGTAATCGATAAGTTTCCGCCAATGTGGATGTAAGGAGCTTAAAAAATACTACTTCAAGGTCCCAAATTTGCCAACGATAAGTGTAAGAAGGAATAGATTCTGACTTAGAAAATAGCAACAAACAAAGGAAAGAAATAATTAAAAATCCGGGTCGGCATTTTTTTTCTTTTTTAACACAAGCATTTATTAGCGTCACTCACCCGTCTCGACGCCACTTAAAAAGTCTCTCGCCGCTACAGGTCATCTTACTTGGCAGGTGTTTCTCCCTCCTCGGACCACACGTCAGCCACAGGCAGCCCATTCTTGTCTTCAACGTTACATGTCCATTTTCTTCGACGCGCACTTTGCTTCCTCTGGCCACATGGTGCATTTTCTTCTTCTTTTTTTCCTTTTTTTTCTCGCGCACACTTCCTAATTTGTATATTCGCGTTTTTCGGCTACTGCTCCTGCTAATCTCTTCGCAAGCCAGCAATCCTTCGCTGCTACTGCTATTTTCCTACGCGCTCATATGCACTGTTACAGGTCTCGTTTATCATAGCTTAAGAGTTAGACCTGAAAGATTGCAGTGTTTTGACACCCGACACACAGCAAGGCTCGCCATGAACCAGCGGTGGATTATAACGTCGAGGAATGTTTGTGTTTGGAAGTCACTAAGTTATGCTAGTTTCACAATACACATATTTTAAGAACGCTGCTAATTTTGTTGCTGTTGTGGTTGTTGGGCGAATAAATCCTCTGCACAGAGTCTATGAAAGTTGCATTTTTAAGAAAATTCCCGATACAAAGAGTGCCGAGCGGTTGCATACGGAAATCCGGATGAACATGCACAGAAACGACATTGCTATCTCCTACTATGGATTTAAGGTTGCGAGGCTGATACGCCATTCGTTGCAAATGCGACCAGAGAAGCATAACCCCTGATGTTGCTTCCGCTTCGATTTGAACCACAGCCTTGTTTGCCTGTTAGCTTTGACACTATCACGTTGCCACCGCCCCTATTGCGAGAAGAGAGCATTTGACTTTGTGGATGAAACACCGCTGATGCTACATAGTATGATGTCGCTTGGTGAACAGATGGTATACAAAGCAGAGTAAACATGTTTTACAATTACATATGCATATTTAAATAAAGACTTTACCCTACTTACACAAAATATTTATCTTTTATGAAACCAAAGCAACTCCCCGTTTCTTCAAAAAGTTTGGTCCTGGATATGACCTTAAACTATATCCGATGGTGAGTCCCCAGCTTGCGGGCTTTAGGGAGCGTGGAGCCACCCTTTAATTGCCATTGCTCCCACGTCCACTCTGACCCGGAGTGATAGTACCTGTTAGGGTTCCAACTATGGGTTGAATAGAAATCGACTTTAAAAAAAAACAGATATACTCTATTAAAAAATTGTTCTTCAAAATCACTGGATTCGGCATTAAATAACGTGAAAAGGGTTGATATGCCGTAAACAAACAAAAAAACCCAGATATACTCTATTAAAAAATTGTTCTTCAAAATCACTGGATTCGGCATTAAATAACGTGAAAAGGGTTGATATGCCGTAAACAAACAAACAAAAAAAAACAGATATACTCTATTAAAAAATTGTTCTTCAAAATCACTGCATTCGGCATTAAATAACTTGAAAAGGGTTGATATGCCGTAAACAAACAAAAAAAAAACAGATATACTCTATTAAAAAATTGTTCTTCAAAATCACTGGATTGGGCAAAAAAAAAAAAAAAAAGTTCTCGTTTTCAACTTACCTACAATTTTCTAAATCAAATTCATGTCTCCCCGGATTTCCAGTACCCCACCCCCACTTCTGCTTCTGTTGTTAACCGTTGCAAATCACCTTTGTCCCCACGTTTATTATTGATTCCTCGTTCATAAGGGGGTTTCTCTTGAATTTAAGTCGCAATATGCTTACTCAGAATTTCAGCACTTTCTGATTTTTATAGTGAACGTCTTCATGATACTCTCCCTCCTAGGTCTTACTATCTTCCTTGGTACTTCAAAGCATTTTCTGATGGCACCAATAGATGCTCAGTAGCAATGCACTGTGTGTCCGTGAGAAATCATGTGGTTTTTCTTGTCTGCTGTAGTAGTTTCAGTTACCTTGGTTTCGTGTAGTATTCCCACTGTCTTTTATCATTGTGTTTACAACGTGTGTTCATATTAATTTGTCGTCCAACATTATCTTCGTACCAGGTGTTTCTTAATATTTTACTTCATTTGATTTCATCAATGGTAATCAGTGTTTGGATAATGTCAATTCTCCTTTTGGTTCCAATTTCTCCTACTATTTTTTTCAATGCATATGAAGGTTACAAGATTAAAGTTCTCTTCGTCATTTTTTCCAATGGAAATCTGATTTACGCTCTCTCTCTTCTCGTTATTTCCATCCTTCTTGATCTTTCACGATTATTTTGGGATTTATCAGCCGAAATTGGTGTCACTAATGTTTTGGAAGTGAGTTTTCAATCCCCTTTGAAATAGGAAATACATAAAACTGTATCCGATAGCCGATAGTGTGAAAGATAGTAGGAAAGTTAAGGACGTATGAAGTTATTAATTACCATAACTTCTAGGATGGTATCCCCGATTAAAATCTCATTTCGGGTCAATCAGTAAGTCGCCTGGAAATTGGCTGCATCATTCTACCGCTCTAGAAGGTATCTTACTCTCGACACAATCCTCTACCTGTATAAGAGCCAGATAATCTTAAAATAGAGTACTGTTGCTACAAAACTGACTTCGAAATCTAGTAGGCGATGCCCCTTTCTCCTCTTTGCAACCTCTTTCCCACAGAGAAGAAGTTGTGAGCCTGGCTCTGTGCTATCATTATTTTCATGGCAAGTGCTCGTCTGAGCTTCAATTCACGCAAAACTTTCACAAAAGCACTCGTTTAGCTACAACCATTATCAACAATTCCCCCAATCTCTATCTGTGCCCTAATCTAAACGCAAATTCCATGAACAAAGTTTTTTTCCTAGAACTGCTCGCCTATGGAACTCTGTTGCGCTTGCTTTCCAGCTGACTGCAATGTGGTCGTCTTCAAGTCCAATGTAAACAAGTTCTTGTTGAGACATCCCTTTAAATAACCCAATTTCCACCACTAATAATCACTCTGTTGTTGTCTCACTAACCACCGTACACTCATTAACCGTTATCCTCGAGTAGTCTTCGGACCTTGATAGGTGATAGTGCCCTTTTAAAAAAGGAGTACAATCTATTATTCACAGATTGCTCATTTAAAAAATATATGACTACAAAACCAATATAATCTATTAATCATTATAAACAAAATCGAATTGTTTCTGTGTATGCTATAAAACTCCATTTATAATTATATTTAAGATATGCGTTTTTGCCTTATTTAGATGACGTATATTAACGTATTGAACTATCTAATATCCAGTATACTGTATTTGAACTAAATAAAAATATACACGTAAATTTAGTATAAAAAAATTGTTAAGACAAAGAAAGATAAAGAGATTGGAAAGAAAATGTGAGTTCAAAGAGTTCAAGCACGTTCTAAGCAAGTGTTTTATTATGTAAAAAAAAAAAGGAATTGAATAAGTGTGTTTATTTCGGTTGATGCCCAGTCCATTTACCCGTGTGTAAATGGGACAAGCATGAAGCTATATGTATATTAGCGTCTCCCTTTTCTCAACGAACTTGTGCCAGAGAGAAAGAAAGAAAGAGAGAGAGAGAGAGAGAGAGAGAGAGAGAGAGAGAGAGAGTGCGGTTAGCAGTGTTTATATGTTATCGCTGTGCTTAGTAGCCCGTGTGTGTTTCTCGTTACGTGTGTGCTACTTGCCGAGGGCTTTCGATCCTAATGTCCCATGCTAGATAGTGACGTACGCACGTGTGCTTTCTTTGAAATAAAAATAAAAAGAGAATAAAAACCGAATGCGTTTATTATAGCACGTGCAGGGATTAGGAATGACTATCCTTGCGCCTGTGATTGGCTAAAAAAAAAAAACACCTGCTTATTAGAGATTTTCTTTAATCGAGAGCCGATATCTGAATTAAAGTGTTTATTATAGTCTGATATGTGACGAATATAAAAAGAATTGGATAAAACTCTTCTACATCGATCAATAATTAATATTTATTCTCCATTCACAGCCGAGAAAAGAATTACTTTTTAGTTTAGACATCTTACTTGACGAGAGCTGTGCGACATGCTTTAATCCCAAACTGTTTACCGTCTGGAACGAAGCAAGGGACATAACCCAACTTTAATCTCTTTGTGACAAACGTCATAATTCTCGGTTAAAGTTTACTGATGCTTCTAACAATATATAAATGTTAGACTAAATACCGTGAATACATATTTAAAGGTATTAAGAACTTAGCACATAAGCACTTTTAACAAAATCACTGGATTCGGTATCAAATAACCTGAAAAGGGTTGATATGCCGTAAAACAAAATGCATTACACACACATATACATACATACATACATACATACATACATATTGAAGTGAGTGTTCCTAATGATGGCGGTCTTAACAGAGCTGAAAGAGAGAAACAGACCAAATACCAAGGTCTCATGTATTATATGAAAAGAAACTGGAATCTAAAGGGGATATCAATCATACCAGTTATCATAGGTGCCACAGGACTTATGAAGAAGAACCTGAAGTCCTACCTTCCTGGTGAACCAAGTGCAAAAGAGATTCAGACAATTGCACTTAAGGGAACAGCGAGGATATTAAAAAGAGCTCTCGGTTGGTTTCAATAAAAAAAGCGGGGCAATGTTGGCAGCTGGTTTGGCTGCCCCATACCCATCATTACCATCTTCGAAGGAAGAAAAATAAATAAATATATATATATATATATATATATATATATATATATATATATATATATATATATATATATACAAGCGGCGGTGGGGGGGGGCGGCTTTGCCCGGAGGGGTAAAATATGCTTAAATATAATATTTTAATTTGTTCAGATTTCGTATGTATTATTATAGATACGTGATTTCAAAAGTAAAAGAAGTATTTAGGTGCCATCAGCTAGAATCGAAACCGAAGCATTCAAAGATGTATCAAAGTGATACGCATATAAACAGATTAAAAATTTAAAATCAAGAATAAACTAAGAGGAATGTACAAAATGTTTAAGTATTTTTTCGATTTTGTACGTATTTTTGACTCCTTAAAACACAATTTTAACTGGCTAAAACACATAAATGAGCGTCCCGTAAAAAAAAAAAAAAAAAATCCAATCATTTGAGGTCCCTGACGCCGCTCAGCGACTTTTAGTTTCGGATGAGATAGAGCTTGAAAGTATGGAGAGAGACAGACAGAAAGACAGACAAACAGATAGATCGACAGACAGACAGACAGACAGACATAAAGCCATTTATATATTAGATTTACACAATTAATCTCGGTTGTTTTATATTTTTAGTTTCAAACTGCGAACGCAGTTCGAGTCTCTAAAGTTTAATAAGAGAAAAAAAATGGAAGATTAATTCTATTGCTTTTTTGTTTGATTCCTTAAATGAATCAAAACTCGGCTATTCAACCTAGATTATTTTTCTATAACTTTTTATGAAGTGAACATTTTTCTCTCTTTTTCTCAGACGGATACATGCTGTTCGTTAGAAAGAAAGAAAGAAAGAAGGAAAGAAAGAAAGAAAGAAAGAAGGAAAGAAAGAGTTACAAAAGTACATCTAACAACAGCTGTGACAACGAGGTTTCTTACACCGGACTGGAGAATTCATACAAGGTTAGGAGAGAAGGGTGCGCGCGGGAAGGGTTAGGAGCGACTGTGAGTTCCTTATATTTAAAAGTACATTTCATATTAAATTACGTAGTTTTATTACTTTATGCACATATATATTATATAGATATGCATAACAAATGTACCTGCGTGTTCAGACAAAACAAAATGGCGCCATTTTCATTGCTATATTGTGGCGTTCTTAAAATAATCTGAACCGATGTCAATTATGAGCGTACCAACAACGGAAACCCCAATGTCCAACCGTCTGAAACTGCGTCGACAATTAATTTACCATATATTGTATGTTTAGAGACGCGTAGCGTTTTCGTTATTGCAGATACGGTGTCAGGCAAAACCCGTTCATTTCATCTGCTAGGAAAATTGGGGAAGCTTAATCTCCAGTTTGTTTTGAAAATTTGTTTGGTTTGCTTGTTTTACTTTACAGTATAACAACGACTTTTGTGTATCTTAATGGTCAAACTCTGTTTACTTCCTCGCCACGACCGAAGAGTTAGATATATATGGGTCGGCTTTTAATGTTTGAAAAACCCAGCTCTCCTAATCAGGTACGTCGGGTTGAGAAAAAAAACAAAAAAGATGATGAAGTGTAGAAACAGAACAGATACTACACTTTGTTCTTAGCGTAAAGGCCAAGGGGAGATTCAATATGTTTATCTCCCGCCCAAGAGAGGGAGGATGAAACACAAGGGTCGAAAAAATGGGATTTGAAAAGCTAACCCCCTAGGAGATGGAACTCTGGCTTACAAAAAATGTCTGGGCATTACCTGATAGGAGCGTCACAGGTGTTTCGTAATAAATTAACCTTACGGCAAAGCCTATGATCCCATAGAACTGCACAGGACGAGAACCATACTTCAGTCAACACCCCCCCCCCAAAAAAAAATACAAGCAAGCTCTACAATAAGTATATATATATTGATAAGTTTTTATTTCGGTTTCGATTCAAGCAAATGCACCTAGGTTATATGGATATATAATTTTTTTATTTTTGAAATCAAAAGTTTATAATATATAAAAATCGACAAAACATAAACTCTATAATAATATAAACGAAACCTGAAAGATATAAAATATCATATTTAAGCGTACTTTACGACCGGGCTTTGCCGGGCGTTCGTGGTAGCTTAGATAAATACTTTTGCATTTTAAACAAAAAAGCTACAATAATATCAATATATATATATATATATATATATATATATATATATATATATATATATATATATATATATATATATATATATATATATATATATATGTATACAAGTAGGTTGTAGTTTGCTTGAAGCATTGTTGAAGAAAATTATAAGGTAAAATTAAAAGCCAAGAACAATGCGAGATTTTTTTTTATATAGAGTAAAATTAAATGCAAACAAAAGAAATAAAGTTCTTTTTTTTGTTGTTTGTTTTTTCTTTTTCACACAAATTTTAACTCTAAACAACAGTAATTTTTTTTTTCTGTTGTATTCAATGGTGATATAAATCTCAATATATTTCAGACTTATTAGTCCATTTTCAAGAGAAGACAGCGGAAGAGTGTTCAAAATTGGAAAAGTAGCCGCCGAGTTTGCCACGTGATACCGCGAAATATAGAACAAAAAATGACGTTAGGAGAACGTTAAAATAAATCAGTTGATGTTTGAAATACTTGTTGCGCAACAAGTATTTCAAACATCAACTGATTTATTTTAACGTTCTCCTAACGTCATTTTTGTTCTATATTTCGCGGTATCACGTGGCAAACTCGGCGGCTACTTTTCCAATTTTGAACACTCTTCCGCTGTCTTCTCTTGAAAATGGACTAATAAGTCTGAAATATATTGAGATTTATATCACCATTGAATACAACAGAAAAAAAAATTACTGTTGTTTAGAGTTAAAATTTGTGTGAAAAAGAAAAAACAAACAACAAAAAAAAGAACTTTATTTCTTTTGTTTGCATTTAATTTTACTCTATATAAAAAAAAATCTCGCATTGTTCTTGGCTTTTAATTTTACCTTATATATATATATATATATATATATATATATATATATATATATATATATATATATGATGAAAATAATGGAAATAGTATTCCGACAAAAGGAAGTCTCGAAATAAAGACGAAACGTTGGTGAACACATAATACGGTTTGTTTCCTTTATATATATATATATATATATATATATATATATATATATATATATATAATTATAAAACTCAAATGACCTTGTAACGAGTCATGTAACCCGCTTTCCGGTCTACGACATCCGGTTGAGCATGTGCGCATAAACATTAACTCATAACAACGTAAACAAATAAACACAAATCGCTTCTTTTGCAGATTTTGACCTGCGCACTGAAATATTAACGTTATTATTTCGAAATTATTATTTAACATGGGAAGAGTGAGGGTGTTTTGCAACTATTTTTTATTACAATTATACTGTCGCTATTTTCTTACAACTAAACAACTTTAACCCGTTGACAAACGTAAGAACAATTGTAATAAAGCCAAGACTCTGCTGCTGCTACTACTACTACTACTACTACTACTACTACTACTACTCTCTACCGTCCCATTTCCTTCCTTCCTTCCTTCTTTCTTTCTTTTTATTTTTTGTTTACATTTCTAGATACAAAATAGTTGTGTGAGAACGGTGAATTTGTTAACACATTTAATATTTCAATATTAGTTTTATTTTGTTTTATTTTTTTAGTTTTAATTTTTTTGCTTCAGGTTTTATTAATTATTTTATTTTTAGATTTTAAGTTTCTATAACTTGGTTGAAGGATTCCAATATGGGTTTTTCATTCTTATATTTCTCATCGATTGGTTCATGTGCGTTTTTGTTGCTAAATGACTTTCGTTGGCGTTCGATTCGTAGGAAAATCATGTTTAATTTTCGATTTTTGAGCGATTATTCCGAAAAGTAGGTAACTTTATACAGATAGGGAGGATTTTTTTTCATGTTTGAGTGATCCATCCGTGATTTTTCATTTTAATATACTTTCATAGAAATGTTTCTGTTATGTCAAAAAAAAAAACCCTATTTTCTTTACGTCACATGGTCACGCTCATACATGAATTCCATAGCTAATATAACATACTGACCTAACGGGTCACGGGTAGTCTAGTCTAGTAATATATATATATATATATATATATATATATATATATATATATATATATATATATATATATATATGAACATTAAGCTACACAGATTTTTCTGCGTTTCATCCCCGTAAGGATTTGTTAGAATCCCGTGGGTTAAACGCGGAGAATTCTAAGTAGCTTATATCTATCGGTTTTCGACCAGAAATTTGACTATTCAACGATTTGACCTTTGAGAACTCTACCAAACTCCCCCGCCAATTTTGGGTATAAACACTTGTAATTTTAGATATAGGTTTCTTGGACATGTATCTAACTTAATAACTTGATTTGAGCCCCAAACAATAAATGTTAAAGGGTGGTAATAGGGGCCAAAGTTTTAAAAAAATTGACCTCTGCGGTCTCTACCAAATTACTAAAGATAATTTCTGGTCTAAACATTTGAAATTTTACATAAAGGGTATTCAGAGGTAGGGCAAGTTTTTAATCTGTTTGGGTCGAAAGTTTTAGTTACCAATATATAAATGTATGTATGTATGTATGTATGTATGTACGTATGTATGCATGTCTGCCTAAAACTTTCGACTGAGGCGTAGGATTTTGACAAGATCAGTGTCGTTTTGAAGCTCGGCCCTTCAGACGACAAATACCGAAAAATTGGTTAAAAACATTTATTTCTTCATTCTCAACCGGGCACTTTTCTACAGGTAGGGGGTCGCTTTTTTCAGCGATATTTTCGAAAGTCATCCCCTCTTTTCGATCGTCTAGCCTTAATTTAAATCTTCGTCACTTCCGGTTTGACGGTAGTCGTAACAGCAAAGATGTCACATTTTCCCCCCGTTCTTTTCCTCCTTCCTACTACCACTTTTTTCTTTGCTCAACACACACCTCCAAGCACCCGGGCAACGCCGGGCACCCATGCTAGTATTTTAAAAGCTTACCACCTAGCCCTAATGCCATATTGTGCATTCTTGAAGTTAATACTGAAAATAGGCACATGATATTAAATGAATATGATATGCAGACATTTGTTAAGTTACAAACTTCCTCGCTCACAATGGTATGTGGTTTATGGCTCCGATGTGAACCATTATGCTATCCTTAGTTAAATTTATTCATATAATTTCATGTCATATTACAGAAGTCATTTTGAAAAACATGTTCGTCAGTGACCGAGACAACCAAAAATAGTAGTAAAATGATCAACGTTGCCTTTTACACCGGTTATTCTATGTACAGGTCACTTACAATTTTATTCATTTAAAAAGGCTATCTTTTTTCCCCCCCATCAATTTAAATAAAATATGGCACAATGGAAGCATGTGATAATGGTGTCCGTTGGCCAATATAATTAAAAGTTGGTTGCGATAGACAACGGACGACTACATACAAATATTTTTTATTTTGCTGACTTTGCTGAAAAAGAATTAAAGATAGTTCAGAGACAGTCTTAATAAAGAGGAACATCAAGCACTTACATAGACTTATCATGCTATCTAGGCTAGGTGGAAAAGCCAACGATATACGCCTTGCTCACATAGTGCCTTAGCTTAAAAAAAAACAAAAGAAATAAAAAAAAACAAAGAAAAACAGAGTGATAGAGTACTACTAGTAGTTCAACAAATTCTTGTGTTAATACGCAAAGACTTCTGATTGGATGGTATGACAATCACTATATCTGCAGCAAAATGAAAATTGTCTATACAAATCAGTTAGAATCGTTATAATTAAAAAAAACGTTTAACGTAGCTCTTTCTTATAACAGTGTTCGTGTACCTGCAAAGAAGTCGATGACAACAAATCGCAACAAGGCTTCTGACGTCATAAGTATAGATAATCGATGTTTATGAAAATGCTTTGTAATTTCAACCAAACATACACATCCGCAGACATGTATATAGAGCATCAGATACGTTACTTGTTAATGTTGCTTAAAAAACATCCACGTAAACAGATATTTAGTATTCTATAGATATTAAACGCATTCTTTACTTGGAAGTTACTATTTATCAAAGCTCGAAGGCCACTCGAGGATAAGGGTTAATGAATGTAAGGTGGTAGTGTAGTAATCGTTGATGGTGTAAATTGGGTAGAATTTGATTATTTATGGGAACAGGTTTTGAATGCTAATATGTTGTATTCGACCGGGAAGCAGGCCAGAGGAACACTGTTCCACAAGCGGGCAGTTATTTGAAAGAAACTTTGTTCATGGAATCTGCGTTTAGATTAAGGCACAGACAGAGAGGGGGGATCGTGCAGAAAGTGGGCAAAATCGTGGTTGAAGCTAGTTTAGTGTTTGTTGTGAAAGTTTGGCAAGGGAGGAACATAGATTGGAGTTCAGTCGAACACTTGCCATTTTTAGAATTCCGCTAAAAACGATTTCTGTGTAGCACATATATATAGTGGTAGTTTTAGTAGTGTTACTTTTTGTAGTAGTAGTAGTAGTAGTAGTAGTAGTAGTGTGTTCAGAAGTAGTAGTTGTACTTACTACGCAAAAAATATGTAACTAGAGACCAAAGGGAGTATATTTTTGCTACTTCATATGAGAAATTCCAGTATCGCATCTAATTTAACTGGTTAGTTAACCACTTGTATTGAAAATTCATCAGAAAACAAATATATCATATATAAAGGAAAATCAGCATTTCCGCTATTTCTTTGGAGGCTATTGCTCTGTAGACAAACGCTACGCATAGAATTCTGATTCGCGTAATCTAAATAGTCACTTATGGATTCGTGCTACAAGAAAGAAAGAAAAATGGCTTCATTCTCTTTGCTTTTTAATTTTAGCTTAATGTGTAAGGGACTCGTGTGAATATATAGGGAGGCAATCGTATTATGGTGTTGTGTTCCAAGATGTTTGTTCACATTACATTTAAATTTTCTGCATGTTGGTACAATCGGAGGAAACAAAGCAAGGAAGTGAATTCCAAAAGCAAGCGATCTGCGGCTTTTTTCGTTTTACACCGTGTGTTTGCACACTTTACATTCATAATTAAATAGCCGAACAGTGATTGTAATCAACTATTAAATACAAAATAAGGAACATAGCTAATAATATTAAAAAAAAAAATGAAAGTTTTCCGACGAGATTTTCAGAACATACATGAAAAATGCTCCCACGTCACTATGTTCTTACCCCCCAAACTTCCAAACTGTTCAGCACAATTGTTTCCTTTTTATACTACTACTACTACTACTACTACTACTACCTGTTCATATATATGAGCAGTATCATGCCATCGTTGAAGTCCTGTTGCAGGACTTTGTATCTCCAGCATTTTGTTATTAGTTCCTGCAGTTTTTGCATTCGCATCTCTTCTCCAAAATTTCGATTTCAGCAGGGATACCATCGACCCCTGGGGACTAGCTCACTTTTTTTTTTTTTTTTTTTTTTAATTGCATCTAATAATTCTTTCATCGCTGGTTCATTGTTCACGTCCGTTTGAGGTGGTTGGACAGTGATATGGTCTAGAGCATCATCCACCGTAGATGATTCCATGTTTGCCCGGAAGAGCTAGCAGCAGACCGAAGTTGCTGGCGCAGTAACAGAAAGGAAAGGTAGAAATAGAGGCAAAAATAAAGGCCAGGTTTGAGCAAATACATTACCGAAGGCACAACTCTGGTAGCTTGTAGGGAAACTTTCACCACTGAGCGCGGAATCCTACAACACAGTAGGATAAAGTACCGAGACCCTGACTAGTCTCTTCAGCTATGAAGGACTCCGTGATGATGATGATGATGATGACGACTACTACTACTACTACTACTACTACTAATAATAATAATAATAATAATAATAATAATAATAAGAAGAAGAAGAAGAAGAAGAGAGCGTCATCTGCGGACACTAAACAGAAATTCATCATAAATATTATTTACACAGGAAATAAACAACAACTTTTGCGTGAAAATAATATCGAACATTATATTTTGTGTACCAAAATTGTTTCTGTGTAACTAGTCTAATATACTTTTTTAACTGAAAAAAAAAAAAATATATTCTAAAATAGTTCCCATGATGCATCTGTCAGTCGCCAAGCAAGAAATACACGACCTAAAAATTTTTTTGAAATTATAAGTGGCAAACACCAATTGTAATTCTTTAGTTTAATTGAATTATTAGATTATCAGTGATCCGTTGGGTTAGTATTTGTTACCATGAAATGTTTTCAAATTTCTACTGTTCATGAGAACGTTTCAGAAATTTCAACCAAACGTCCACGTCCACGGACACTTATATGGAGCAGCAGGGGGGGGGGGGGCAGCAGTTACGGATTGTTGATATTGCTTAAAAAAACATGCACGTCAACAGACGTTTAGTATTATACAAATATTAAACGCATTTTTAGAATTCCTCTAAAGCTAATTTAACTGTTTGATAGTGGCGGTTTTAGTAGTGTTACTTTTAATTGTAGTAGTCGTAGTAGCAGTAGTAGTTCTGTCGGACGTAGTAGTTCTACTTACTAAGCTAACATAATATATATATATTACAATAGAAAATGCGAGCATGAAAAGTAATATGGTTAAGCTTAAACATGGAAAGATAAAGAACTAGTTGTTAAAACTGACAAAAAAAGGACAACATACTATAGTAAAGAAATATAATAAATTTATAACCTAAAATATTGCAGCATTAAAAATTGATTATATAATGCTATACATTGAATTAAAAAATTCTTAATGCTGCAATATTTTAAGTTAAAAATTTATTATATTTTTTACTAGAATATATTATCGTTTTCTTTTCCAATTTTAACAACTGGTCCTTTACTTTTCCATGTTTAAGCTTAACCATATTACGTTTCATGCTCGCATTTTTCTATTGTAATCCATGATTTTTCCGAGCATCCAGTAAATTCAGTTGTTCTTTGTTTAATTTCAGTCTTATTACCCCCCCCCATAAACATAACATACACATATGTAACAATGTACGGCACTCGTCTACTTTCAATAAAATCCCTCCAATTATCCCCCTTTCATTTTTTTAAATTCTGTCTGTTTCGCTTGTTACTCCTCTTTTCGTGAGAGCGGTGAACTGGTAGCAACAATAGTAGTTGATTTCACAACGTTTTTTTTACGATTTTGAACACCAGAAAATTCATCATAACTTTTATTTTACTGAACGAAAATTGAAAATATTTTGTTCACAATATAGCTGAGAATGTTATCTATGAACTGTAATAATTGTTTTAAAGTTAGTCGAAAAATGAGGGAGCGGCGAAGCTTTAAAGCAGTTCTAAATGACAAAACTGCGACTTAACCATATATTCAAACACGTGTAGTGTTTGAATGATATATATATATATATATATATATATATATATATATATATATATATATATATATATATAAAGAACGAACATATCCTACACAGCTAAAGGGGTTTCATGGCAAGATAGCAGATACTGCCTCACAAAAGGAAAGTGCATTGTCGGGGAAGATCGTATTATGACAACAAAACATCACATTACTCCAGCAAAGAAGGAGCTAATGCCCGAAAGAATGGTTTACATCAGAGAATAGATACTACACTATACTCAATAAATGGGGGAACAAATGCCTATTATTATTGATCGGACTATTTCAGATTATCCAAAAATATTCCAAACAATTCAATATTGAAAGATTCATAAAAGGTGTTCAATTTCTAATACAAATTTCTAATAATTCGACCCCCATATTGGAACCAGGCGGCATTTTAAGACCAAACTGTTATATAAAAAAAAGTCCAATTTCGCAAAACTTGACATTTTCAGGGTGGCTAGATTTTAATGTTAAATTTATCGAATATAGTCTTTTTTAAAAGCAGTTTGACCTTCAAACGTCGTCAAGTTCCACTATGGGAACGAGTCAGCAGAACGTTGAGTATCCCTTAAAAATATTTAAATATTGAATCTTTTGCAATTTTGGGGGAGGGGGGATAATTGGGTACATTAGTGTACAATCGATAACAATCTGCTGAAAAAATTGAAAAAAAAAAAACGAAAAGAAAAATCTCTATATAAGGGGTGTGTGTGTGCATTGTACAGGTCGACAAAGATTTAGTATCTGTCTGCTCTAAGCTGAACTAAGCTGTAACTCTTATATGTGAAGCCATAACTATATTTTAATGCTCAATTCAGTTTGCTGTACTATTTCAGACTAAAATACTATCTTACACTGCCCAATTCAGAGGTGGGGTATTGTAATATATGTTCTGTAATTCCCAGCCATTACCTCCTCCTGTACAGGTGCACCCAAATCTCGACCAAGATTATTGTAATAGTCTTGATATTATTAACATTATTATTAGTTTGTACACTGATGATATGACAGTTTCAATACTGAGGTTAGGTGTTCAAATCTTATTCTCGCTTGTTCTCTGCAGCCTCGCTCACCAGAAGCTCCTGATGCTGACATCAATGTGGTCAAGTATGAGAGGGTATTATGGTGTATGTGTGCGTGTGCGTGTGCGCGTGCAAGTGTGTATGTGTGTGTATGTGTGTGTGTGTGTGTGTGTGTGTGTGTGTGTATGAATGAAGGAAGATTAGGTAGAGATATTTTTTTTCCGCCGCTCCCCTATCTTTCTGCCTGCAAGTCCTGCCCCGACCTTCCGTCTACCTAGATCCGGGTAGATACGTGTTGTTCTTAACAAGTGCTTCCCCCCTCTTTACTTTCGGGAATGACTTGCTTCAACTTTTGCCCCAGTGACTCACACAGGTTTTTTCTGTCTTTTTTTCTTTAGATATTTTTTGTATTATTATTATTATTATTATGTGCTAAGGACAAACAACGCAAGACGTTAGGCGAAAAAAAAACAAAAAAGAAATTACGCACAAAGCACACACAAAAAAGAAACCAATAAAAGCAAAAGAAAAAATAAAATAACATGTGACCTGATGACTTCGTTTGGGTCTGGGAACTCTGTCATGAATCTCAGGCAATTTAGCTAACAGACGATTTGGCTAACGGACAATTTGACTAATGGACACTTTGGTCAGCAATATATTCAATATGAAAACAAATAAACAGAACGAGCAAGCCCACAAGCAAACGGACTAAAATGGAAAACAAAAACAATTTTTGCAAGAATCTTTCATGTGTTTTTTTTTTCAAATAATGTGTTAACGTTTATCAAGACACAAATATTCCTCGAGGATAAGGGTTTTCCCTATACTGATCAGTGCATTGGCAGAGACATAAATGAAATTTTCATTAGTCTAAATATAAGTCTATTTCTCTCGTTTTTCAACTGATATGTTTTCTATTTTCTTAAAACTGTTAAAAATCAGTTTCAAAATCTAGTGAAAAGGTCATCTTTTCTGTTCCCTGCAACAGAAAAGAGTCATATATATTGAACACGAACACACACACACACACACACACACACACACACACATATATATATATATATATACATACACACACATATATATCTACTATTATATAAAAGGGACTTTGTATATGTGTTTTGTGTGTGTGTATGTGTGTGTATGTGTGTGTGAATTCGTTCCCTATGGACTCCATAACGGCTTGACTGATTTTTATGAAATTCCAAACAAATGTACTGAGAGGTTTTGTATCGGAATGTTTTCCATGAGTACCGATAGAAAAAAAATCCTGTGAATAAAGAAGCGATTTTGACTAAAGTGAACACTTTACACAGCCCAACATCACAAGTGCATTTGACAAGCTTTATTATCACACAAGTAGAAAAGGTCGGCATATAAAATCAACAGTAGATTTTTTGATATGACAGGGGCACGTTCGAAATGAATGTGTATTTAAAGCACACTTGAACAATGATATGATATTTTCATTTTAAACTAAAATTCAAGCCATTATTACCGTACAAGCAGAAAGATCAGGAATATAAAATCAATAGTAGATATTTTGATATCGAAGGGGTGCGTTTAGATCACAATTGAAGCATGATACATTATTTTTGCATTTTAAACTTAAATTCAAGTCATTATATTAATATGATTTTATGAATAAAAGTAGATATTATATAGTGCAATGTAGACTACACTGCATTGTGGACTAAATCACTGAGGAGGCATGTGATTGCAAAATGGGCGATTTCACATATTTCGATGACAAAAATATGGGAGTGTGAAACATTCGTTGATCATTATTTATTCGCGGGTAAAGTTGATCTCCCTGCTAGCATATATATATATATATATATATATATATATATATATATATATATATATATATATATATATATATATATATATAATATTAGAAGAGATTATTCCAAGGGTTTAAAATATTTAACATCAATTAACCAATGGTAATGTACATATATTAATAAGAATTTAATCCATGTCAAATATTAAACAACATGATTACCATTTCTGTAATCGAGCATATATATATATATATATATATATATATATATATATATATATATATATATATATATATATACAATATGCAGGAATAACTTCATATTTGTATTTTTTCGGATATTACAATTGTTTCAACATAAACCAGACAATTTAAAATTTTATATTATTTAAAAATTTTCGTAGTTACATCTCATCAGATATGTTTGCAAAAAACAAAAACAAAGTTTGTACGTATCTTGACACATTTTCAGTCCGTTGAAACTACATTGGGCAGTGATTACCACCTTCTCGTGTTTTTAACCTGTCCACCATCTGTGTTGAAGAAATTTATATGGGCCCAATCTTCGTATATTTGCTCTAAATTACGACGGGAATAGTTAAATTTGGACTATTTTGAAATCGGACAAAAATTCTGAATCAATGAAATTTATGGTTTCTTACTTTTAATTTAATATTTTAGTGTTTTATTTATTAATGGATCTCAAGTAATTTGGTTATAATTTAATGTTTACTAAAATTCAAAACTCTCACATGGAAAGTTTCGTATTTTGTGTATTACTCGATTATTTTAATGTTGAACTATGTAATACTACAATGCTGTGTTTTTCTGTACATTAAAACAAATAAAATACGACAATCTATATATCTATAAAAGTGAACGTGTCTGTGTATCTGTCTCTTTATGTGTCTGTCTGTGTGTGTACATTTCCCTACGCAATAATTCTGTCAATTTAAAGTCTGCAGACTCGAAATTTGATATACAGAGGACTGAGATTTGGGAAAATCTACGTGATCGGTTTTCGGACAGAAATTTGGCTGTTAAGAAGTAAAAATTCACCGATTTGACTTTTGAGAACTCTACCAACCTCCTCCGACAATTTTGGGTCTAAACACTTGAAATTTTAGATATAGGTTTCTTGGACATGGATCTAACTTAATAACTTGATTTGAGCCCCAAACAATAAATTTTAAGGGGTCATAATAGCGGTCAAAGTTTTAAATAATTTGACCTCTGCGGTCTGTACCTAATTACTCAGACAATTTCTGGTCTAAACATTTGAAATTTGACATAAAGGCTATTCAGAGATAGGTCTTTACATAAAGTGTATTCAGACATAGGGCAAGTTTTTTCATCAGTTTGGGTCGATAATTTTTAGTTACCAATATATAAATGTGTGTACGTATGTATGTTTGCATGTCTGCCTAAAACTTTCGACAGAGGCGACAGATTTTTTCAAGATCAGTATCGTTTTGAAGTTCGGACTTGATTTGAGCCCAAAACAATAAATGTTAAGGGGCCATAATAGGGGTCAAAGTTAAAAAGAATTTGACCTCTGCGGTCTCTACCAAATTACTAAAGATAATTTCTGGTCTAAACATTTGAAATTTTACATAAAGTGTATTCAGAGATAGGGCAAGCTTTTTATCGGTTTGGGTCGAAAATTTTTAGTTACCAATATATAAATGTATGTATGTATGTTTGCATGCCTGCTCAAAACTTTCGACAGAGGCGACGGATTTTCTCAAGATCAGTATCGTTTTGAAGTTCGACCTTTCACACGACAAATATCGAAAAATTGGCTAAAACAATATCTTCATCTTAAACTGGGCACTTTTCTACAGGGTGGGGGGTCGCTTTTTTCGCCGATATTTTTGAAAGTCAACCTCTCCTTTCGATTGTCTAGCCTTAATTTAAAAAAAACGTCAATTCCGGTTTGGCGGTGGTCGTAACAGCATAAACGTCACGTTTTTCTCAATCTTTTCCTCCTTTGCGGCACGTGTTCGAGCCTGCCTTCCTACTACCACTATTTTTCTTTTTTTTTTTTACTCAACAGACACACCCAAACACCCGGGCAACGCCGGGTTGAAATTCTAGTGTAATGTAAAATAAAATAAAATAAGATAACTATATAATTCATATTGATATCTTAGGATGTCAACGAGTAATAATCATTATTGTTTCAATAATATTTCCCTTCGATGGAATAATAAACCCAAACCATTTCAGGGGGAGTAACTCTGCATTACTAACTTAATTTATTCAAATATAAGTCATCGCATTAATTATTTTAAAACCAAAGAATTATACTTAGTGCATAAAAATTAGTCCCTTGTTAATTAACTCCAAAATGTTTATATTTCGATTGATGTTGAAAATCTCGCCGGTGTCTACATATTCATATTTAATTATTATTCAGTTACATTAACTTACGGTGTTACGTTAGTATTTAGTTTCTTGGTATTTGGTTATTACTCAAAAATTATTTCGAATGGGTTATTTTGATTACGATAGGAGAACTCTTATCATATTTATTATATTATGACTTAGTAATTTTATAGCGTATCTATCTTTTTCAATTGTTTATCTATGCGACCTTAACTTGTGTAAAACCAGTTAAGGGTAGGTAACAGGTAACTGTTGATGTAAAGTTTTCTATTTTCTTAGACTTCATATTCTTTATTATTTTTGCTCACCCAGAAATGGATGGCACCACATCTAATCTATGCCCTCCATTTAATCATAACTATTTTAAATTGTTATTAATTTATTTAATTATTTATATTTTTTATTGTATAACTTAGCTCAAACCCTGGTAATTTTAACGTTGAAGTAAAAAAATAAAAATATATAAATAATTAAATAAATTAATAGAAATGATCCGAATGATTTCTATTTTTATCATGTATAATTAAATATAAAATGTATATTTATTTTAGAACAAAACTAAAAATGAACCAACAGGACATTATATAAAAATAGAGGAAGGGCGTTACAATTTTATTGGGTATGGTCCTTCACAGTTGGGAGATTCTATTCATAAACACCGCTGCTAGGAACTGACGAATCAAATTAACTCACGTTCTGCTACCTACCAATCGGAAAAAAAAGAATTGCCCCATAAACATTAAACTTTTTCTTTAGAAACCTTGCATATTGTTATGACGTGCGTAAATGGAATCCTTCATAACAGTAAAAAATCCATGGTAATAAATCACATCGATGAAGAGAAAAACCAATGGTTATCGGTTAACAACGTTTATTTATGTTAACATAACGATTACATAAAAATACATACTCAGATGGGAACAGATTGAATTAGAAATGTCTCTGCTACGAAGAACGATGTTCGTTCCTCCATTGTCCCAATCGCAAACTGTCCGCTTCTCGTGCCGCTCTCGTGGTATTCTCGTTCCTATGTTTACAGCCGAGAATCCCAGGGACCATTCCACAGTTCAGGGGAAACAACTCTTCTCTGAAAATGTAGGAGTTATTTCCTTTAGATTGGATTCTTAGATTCGTCCTAATTGTCGTCCGAACACATATATTTTCTTCATGTCAACACGGGAAGAATATTTTGTCCTGTGGCTATAAAATTATAAATTCAAGACTTGTATAGAACAATTAACCATCGGAAACTGTTCTGAAACTAAACATGGCTTCTAACTTAATAGGTTATGTGCCTAGCGTGAGACTTTATTTCAGTGGATCAGAATCAAAATTCGACTTGTAACAAGTGAAATTTTAAAGATATCTACAAATCCAAAAGCTACAAAAAGTACTTCAGGCACAAGGTGAAAACGGAAATGACCCAGACTTTATTGAAGAGAATGCAACTGTCTTTGCAGAATTAATACAGTCCTTAGATGACCGACGTCTATCACTGGTAATAAGAGAAGCACTGGACGATGGCTGCAAAGCATTGAACGTATTAAGAGAGCATTATGTATCGAAAAGAAACCCCAAATTATCTCTTTATAAACTGAACAGACATCTCTAAAACGAATGGAAGCTGAAAAAAATTCCAGGTTATATTGTAAGAGCCAAGATTCCCGCAAATTCTTTAAAATTGTCTGGTGAAGTTATTAGCGAGAGTCTGTTAATTTCCATGGTTCTTAAGAATTACCGAGTGATTTCAACCCATTTACCATCGTGATAACACATAAAAAACCCCATGACTTTTAGTCAATGCAAGGTGGCACTCAGAAGTTATGAGGAAACTGAAAAAATGACCACAGACAAAACCAATCTACTAATATCATGAAATTTAAAACTGCACACATAAAACACAAAAATTGAATTATACCGATGCCTGGAATAAAAAATCGCAACTTTTCCAAAAACAATTTTCTCCTAAGAAAAATTCGAAAATTATTTGCTATAATTTTGGGCGACCTAATCACAAGAGTTTCCAATGTAGGCACAAGACTTTAAAAGGAGACGCCATTAAAAATGTGGATAGCTCTGTTAGAGAACATACGTTTTTATTTTCATGTACGTTTTACGCTTCAACAAACAATAACAGTTTTCTTGTCGATTGTGGTGCAACGGCACATGTGATGAATGAATTTGATTGTATCAATTTTGATCGCAACTTTAAGCCTCAGAATCATTTTGTAGAGCTGGCCTACGGCAGTCGAGTAAACGATATAGTTTTGAAAAGAGGTAATGCAAAAATCTCGCTAAGGAACAATAAAGGTGAACTTTATTTCTGTATGCTAGTAAACGCTCTTCTAATCCCGAAATTTAAACAAAATATATTTTCTGTACAAGCTGCCATTAAACAAGGTACAAATATAAACTTCAGCCCCAACAAATCAAAACTGTTGTACCCGAATGGAACTCTATTCGAAATTAAAAAAAATGGAAGACTATATTATTTAAATAGTGTAATCCCATCAAAAACCGCCTGCTATGATTTACAGACATGACATAAACTTCTTGGACACTGCAATATTCCTGATATTAAAAAATTGCCGACTTTGATTGACGGAATGAAAATAAAAACATCAAATAACTTTAACTGCGACGTTTATACGCAGGAAAAAATGACAAACAATCAAAATAAGATACCAGACACGAAGGCCACAAAAATCTTATCACTGATGCATTGTGACTTGAACGGTCCCATGGACCCGATGGACAGGGAACATTTTAGGTATACATTGAATTTTGTAGATGACCATTCGGGTCAAATAATGTTTTATTTCTTAAAGAACAAATCTGATACCCTGCTAGCAACTAAAAAATATTTAGCCGACATGGCTTTCTTCGGTGAAGTATAAAGTCTATTCACTCTTACAATGGTACGGAATTCACTAATAAAGACTTTGAACTTTTATTAATTAACCATTGTATCAAGTATGAAAAATCGGCCCTTAAATCCTCACACTAAAACGGAACTGCAGAAAGATCATGGCAAACACTTTTTGAAATAGCAAGATGCATACTCATTGAATCAGAGCTCCCCCAAAACCTCTGGACGTACGTACTTATGGCGGCTGCATATATACGCAACCGGTACTTTTACAAAAAGATTATCTAAAACCCTGTATTAAGTTTTCTGCGGTAGAAAATCAAATTTAAGCAGAATGCATGTATTTGGTTCAACTTGCTTCGTATTTATAGATAAAAAGAGTAAATTAAATATTAAAACCGGGAGAGTTATATTTCTTGAGTACGAAAAAAAAACATCCAGCCAATTTAGTATTTTTTCAGAGAAAAATAAAATAAAAAGAGTCCGATGTGTAAAATGCATAGACACGTCTAATTTGAAAGACAAAACTTCATCATATGAAGAGGATGACATTATATTTCCTCAAATTATTAAAACAAATGACGACAATTAAGCTGACGAGGACAAGAGTATCCACGACGACGAGGACGACGACGACGACGACGACGACGACGACGGCGACGACGGCGACGACGATGATGATGATGATGATGAAGATGATAAAGTCGAACGATATCCCAAAAGAAATTGAAGACGGCCCGATTTTTTTGTGGTTGACAATATGAAAGATTATCAAATCAATTATTGCTATTTCATGGGTAATACGCCAAAAAGCTTTAACGAAGCAATTACTTCAGAACATTGTGATCAATGGAAAATAGCAATGAAAAATGAAATAGATACTTTGACAGAAAATAATAACTATTCGGTAGTATCTCTCCCAAAAGATAAACCTGCAATTTCAATAAGATGGGTCATTACAAAAAATGATTACAGCATCAGGCGTTGAAAAGTACAAAACTGAATTTGTTGCTAAAGGATACTCTCAGATTTACGGTATAAAATATTTTTCTACGTTTTCACTGACCACAAACCTAACGACAATCAGAATTTTATTGCAAATCACATCGCAATATGACCTAAACATCCATCAAATGGACGCAAAAATGCTTATTTGAATGCCTCAATAGACTGTGAAATTTATATTACCTCTCCAGAGGGACTCATAATGAAAAATAAAAATGGCGTGTGGAGGCTTAACAAATCAGTGTGCGGTCCAAACAAATCGCTCCGTGTTGGAATACAGTATTTCATGATTATATGATTGAACAACATTTTAAACAATGCCCAGCTGATCCCTGTTTATTTAAGATAATAAACTTCTGCTTTTGGTTTTATGGGCAGATGACATTTTAATCGCATCAAATTGTGACATAATTGTTAGGACGATACAATAGTATGATTCAAGGGGAGTAATTCTTTACTTCTTTGGGCAAAGTTGCTTCTCCTTGTCATAGTCCTAGACTTTAAATTCTCGCGAGTTGTTATATAGTGTGATGCGTTAGGATCAATATAACATAAAATATCTTACCGCGGGGTGTTCAGCCTTCACGTGAGTATGTTTCCAGCACATGATGAAATAATGGAATAATAATGAACAAATAAGAAAATCACTCGCTCGCTGTTACATAACGATATACGTTTATTATGGACACACACACACACACACACACACGTATCGACAATTCAAACATAATACATGAAAAGTTAGAAGTCCAGGAACGAACGGGAATAATGCTATTTCTCTATTTTGAAAGTTACTCTATTTTCCCTCCACTCTCTGATTCCGGTCGTTGATCTCGCGAGAAATCGGGAGAATTTAAAGTTTAGGACTACGGACAAGTGAGGCAACTTTGCCTAAAGAAGTAAAGAATTACTCCCTTTGCATTATACTTTTGTATCGTTCTAATATCTCCCCTTTAAATTTTGTCGCTGGTACGACTTCAGTTGGGGATCCACCCGCAAATGTTGTGTTGGACAACGGGTGCGAGCTGACATCCAGATGTCAGGTTCTTGCACTCCAGCTTCAAAAGTATTCGGTTTATAGTAAGCATAGTTATTAATTTGAAGTGTATCTGTTAGCAGTTTATAGCCGATTCTACTTTTACACTTAATAATTTATCACGGTCCTTAAAACTAATAATCACAGATTTCTCAACTAAACATAGCTAACAGGCTAAAGTTAATGAACTACATGTTTTAGCCTTCCTAAGTATTTTCCATTCGACTAAATGTGTTTTGTTCGCTATAATTAACTTCCAGTAATGTACTGAGAGTGAGGTGTCTGTAGCATATGCTTTATTATTTATTGACAGTGTACGGCCCTGGGATCTGTTTTTAAAGGTCATTAAGGTGCTGCCTATGTAGAATTTTTCTATTTCTGGATTTTCTACGTATACCACCGAAGATGTGAGGCATATATTGCTTGGTGGGCATTCGGTCAGTCTTTTGCAGTTGCAGGTCTTACTATTATCACTGTTATTAGCACCCCTAGTTGGATTATTTCTCCTTAATATTTTATCATTGTGCTTTTTATGATTCTCTCTAGGTTTTCAGTCCAGCTGTAGCTAAGTTTAAGGGTTTTTTTTATTAAAAAGTTCTATGTAGTGCATTGCTAGGAGGGAAGTCTTTATAAGTTAAAGGAACCTATTCCCAAGTTTTGTTTTTACCATTAGATTGAAGTGAGGAGTGAACCAGATTATTTTCCTATCTCGATTATAGTCGTATTTATATTGTTTCTATTTTATTTAATGTCGGCAGTTTTGTATCTGCTGTTTGTTAGTGCATTGTTTTAGATATAAATGATGACATCCATAGCGAGTATAAATTCCTACTTGTGAAACATCGACTTTGATTAAGGCTGATTGCGATGATCACATCCCTTGTTCGAGACGAAGGTGCATTCCACTGTCGGATTTCCTTGCGGTTTGCTTGATCTATGATAGTTAATAAGACTTTCTTGTGCGCGGCGCGTTTTCTCAGTTGGTAGAGTGCTTGCCTCGCATGCAAGAGGCTCGGGTTTCGAATCCTGAGTTCAGATGTGTCCAACTGATGAGCCCAAATGAGGGCGAAACTCGTCTTGGACTTCCGGTTTGTTGGCTTCCGTGGCTCTTGCTGGCTTCAATGTTGTCTGACAGTGGAAATGATTATATATTTTCTCAAACATTCTGAATATATATATATATATATATATATATATATATAGAGAGAGAGAGAGAGAGAGAGAGAGACAGATGGAAGATTAATTCGAAGAATATTGAATAAAAATGACCACAGACTCCTAAAAATAATTGCAAAAAACACACCATTGAGGCTAAACCAAAATATCTCAGTCATTTCGTTCGACCATATTCAGTTGGTATAAAGAAGCCTTATCAAGCAAAATTTAACAATTTAATCAGCGAAGCGTGGAAAGTAATCCAAACCGGAAAACGAGCCAAAAATGGGCGTGGAATAAGTTGTATGGAAGCTGTGAGAAAGTTGTATCTATTGGGTTTCATATATGAGGAAAAGAGAAGGGAAGATGTAAGGCTGTAAAAGTAGGATATATGTGGAATGTGTAGGTGGAGGGATTGTGGCGTGGTTCTTAGCTCTGATGGATTATTTTAGACGACGATAGAGTCTTTGAGTATTGCAAAGAACCACGCAGATATTTAATATCAATTGAGTATAAAAGTTATGTTTTGGCAAATGGAGGAAAAAAATTATATATGATAAAATGGAAGTGAAGAAACATTAAGGGAAAAGAAAAGTAACCACTTATTAAGTGGTTATTACAAACATGAACAAAATTTTGTAAATAAAAGCTTGAAAAACAATTGAAACATTATAATAAAACATATTTATTTTATAATGTAATATGCGCATGTAAATAATATACGTGTGTGAGTATTTGGCAGCGTGGCATAGTGCACATGTGTGCGTTAGGGTGGCTTGTTCTTCTAATGCAGGTACAATTGTAAGTAGCAATTCGCGTCTGTCTTCTTGGCTTTCGCTAGTGTGTTAGAATGTGCGCGCAATATAAAGATGGCTTGTATGTGAGTCATTGAGCTATTGTTTTGCCCCCCCCCCCTAACCAAAGACACGGGAGATTGATGGGCGTACCTTCTGGGAATCCTATTCGAGGTGTGGCCGGCAAGTGTTATCTCGAGAAAAAACTCATATCGTTATTGTTCTCATAGGAGTTTCTAACTTCCGGTTTGCTTATTACTTCCACATAGATGTGTTACTTTTGCAGTCACACAGGCTCAGTGATTTTCACAATGAAGTCTTTGCTTATAGAGCAATAGTTCTTTACATATAAAAGGCTTTTGATAGGAGATAGGATAAATGACTACTTCACAGGATTTTCTACTATTACATAGCTGGAAATGTCTTCTAAGTTATTAAATCCTTTCTCTCTAATAGTCATCGATGGCCAGAGATTACTCGCTCATAGTATCAATGCTGGCGTCTCTCAGCATTCAATTCTGAACAGAACTCTCTTCCCGATCTTCATCAATGATGTCCCACATCACATTCTTATATCATTCGTAGACATTTATGCAGACAACACCACAATCTATGGCAACAATTCAAAGGCCGACAATGGCCAAGACCTTTCTGATTCTCTCTATTCTGATCTTGAGCACTCGGTGCAATGGGGAAAAAGGTAGCTGGTTAAATTTTAACGCATCTAAAACCTAACCTCTATTTTCATTATAATCGTTCTAACCTCTATTAGGCCCAAATTGAAATGAATGGTTTTCATTTTGGGGAAGCACCATGTTTTGATATGTTTCCGGGACTATTCTTTATTTCTGACCTGAAATGGAACACATATATCAAATCTGTTGCCAAGATCGATAGAAAAATGGTTTGGTTATTTTTACCGCTCCAGTAGGTACCTCACTACCGATGCAATCCTCTATATGTATACGGACTAAAAACCTAGTAAGTGATGAACTTTTTTCCCTGCAGTCTCTTTCCCACAGAAGAGACGTCGCGAGTCTGTCTCTGCTCTATCTTTATTTTCATGGCAAGTGCTCGGCTGAACTCCAATCTGTGGCACACCTTGCAAAACTTTCACAAAAACACTCGACTAGCTACAGTTTCCCCCAATTTCTATCTGTGTGCCTAAATCTAAACGCAAATTTCACGAATACAGCTTATTTCTTAAAACACAGTAAAATTGGCCTGCTTTCCAGCCAATTGCAATCTGGTAGCCTTCAAGTCCAAGATATTGTTGAACCTTTCCCTTAAATAATCAAATTTTACCCAATTTACACCATTAACATTTACTGCCACATGACATTTAGTAACCCTTATCCCAATAGTGGCCTTCGGAAACGATTTTAATTGATTGAAAATAATTTGAGTTAACACATTCCAGCAAAACTCTACTTGTTTTTGCAAGTGATGATGAAATCGAATCGAAACAAAGCGAAAGAAAAAAGAGTGTGGGCTTTTAGAGTTAAATGCTTTTAAGTGTTTGTCGGAATCGTTTCACGATTTAATCGTCGCAGGATAAGCAAGACGAGGAAGAGGTACACGGTGAAAAAATGGATAAGCTTCGCAATTGAATAAAGAAAATATACAAATATAAGAATTGGGCAAGGGTTAAACAATCCATGATCGTATTTACAAAGAATATTTAAAAGAAAATTCTTTTAGATATGATGTCACAGATATTTTAGAAACATGGCCGTTGTTGAATATAATTCTGGATCGTGAAACCAGATAAAGTTGGACACGTCGTCACAATCTCATGTCGTGTGTATATTTAATAGTTTTACCGTTTACGCATCAAAATGGCGATTATTATCTACGTAACAAGCGAATTCAGACTGTCTTCTATATTGATGACTCTATTATGTTCGTAGACTCTTCTTTAGGGGGCATTGCCTACACACACACACACACACACATATACACACACACACACACACACACACACACACACACACACACACACACACACACACACATATATATATATATATACGGCACTGACCCTATGTGAGTTTAACTAGTTTCCTCCAAAGGAAGAAGTTCCATGGATGTATATATATATATATAGTCCTGGTACAAATCATAAGACCACCTAAGAAAGTAAGCGTTTACGCATATTATCGAATTTTTAATCAAACAAGGGAAAATATGATGGAAAAAAATGAAATCTGCTTCATTCGAAACCTTAACCATGATCTAATAATTATTTTTTAAAAAATAAACATTTTCACCTGGTCAAAATGATAAGACCACTGATAATTTATCTAACAAAAGGCAATTATAAATTACTAAAAAGAGTTTCAGTATTTAGTTTAGCCTCCATTATTACGAATTACGACATGCTTGCGACTAAGTTTTTTATCAGTTGCGAAGGAATTTTATCCCATGTACTGAAAACTGAATCAGAAAGTTCCTTTATCGAATCATACTGGGTTCCATCCTTGAACACTTCTTTTGCCATCCATCCCCAAAGATTTTCAATGGGATTAAGGTTCGGAGAACATGCTGGATGATCTAACAATTCTATATTATTTGAAGAAAAGTATTCTCGTGCTTGTCGAGAAGTGTGTATCGCAGCGTTGTCTTGCTGAAAAATCGAATTTCTTCCACACAGACGTAGACCTTCAGTCCTGATAGAAGCATTTTCAAGCATTGAAATGTACTTCAATGATGTTTGCCGGCCTTTCACTACTTGCAACTTTAGGGTCTCAGCTGACGAGAAAGCACCTCAGATCATTGAAGACCCTCCTCCACTATGCCGAGTTGAAAAAGTTTCTTTGGACAAATTTTTTATCATGCTAATAGTGTTGAAATCCATCTGGACCATCTAGATTCAACTTTTTCTTATCGGAGAAAATTACATTTTCCCACTTCTCTTCATCCCAAGTCTGGTATTTGGCGGCATATTTAAGTCGGTTAGTTTTGTGCTGTTCAAGAGACGTGGTTTGTGGAGTCGTTTTAAATGATTGAAACCCTTCATTTTCAGATGCTTTCTGATGGTTTTAGGACTACATTCTGCTGCTGTTTGGCTCTTCAATCGACTTGAGCTCATACTGGAGTTTTTTTTTTAAACTTCTTCTGATACGGCGATCCAGTGACGAGGTTAATTGTTTTGGTCGACCTGGACTCTTTTTGTGCCCATATTGATCTGGATATCTTAAAAAAATTGTGATGACCGTTTTGCTACGATTCACTTCGTTTGCAATGTATCTATGGGAGAGTCCACCCCTATTAAGGTCAAAGATCCTTCCTCTCTCAAACTCTGATAATGGTTTCCCTTTTGCCATTTATAATTCAGTAAGATGTTTTTTTATCCACTAACAAGCTGCTTTTAGTTACATAGAAAGCTTTTCGTATTAATTTTTTCAAAACTAGCCTAATTTATGAAAGTGGTCTTATCATTTTGACCAGGTGAAAATGTTTTTTTTTTTTAAATAATTATTAGATCAGGGTTAAGGATTCGAATGAAGCAGATTTCATTTTTTTCCATCATATTTTCCCTTTTGGCAATGGTTTCAACAATTTGTTTGATTAAAAATCCGATATTATGCGTAAATTCTTACTTTCTTAAGTGCTCTTATGATTTTGACCAGGACTATATATATATGTATATAGTACAAATTTTTGTTGAAATTCAAAGACTTACATTTTTTTCTTTTATATAAATTTTGTTTATTACATCCTGGATCTCTTCATTACAGCCATTTCATTAATGGGATGACAATTCTATGATTTTATGTTTTCATAGAAAATTTCTCGTCAAATCGGCAGATAATAATTCCATCCGATGTTACCAACAAAAAGTTAATTTTGTACATAATAAACCTGATGCGTTCGTTTGGGGAAAAGAAATTCCATCCCCACGTAGTTACAGGTCGGCCATCTTGGGTACCGTGCAAACAAAAATTCTTGTTTTAAACCTTTTTTTTTCCTATTTTTAAATTTTTTGTTTTAGTTTTAATTTCCAATTTTTTCTATTATTTTTTCTTTCCTATATTATTATAATTTTTATTACTACATTTATGCGTATTTATTCTAATATTCATTTTGTTTGGTTTCGAATTAGTATTGATTAGTTAAACTACTTGTTTCAAGAGGAGGTCACTCTCATGAAATATACTTTTATTACTAGAGTCACTTCCCTTCCATCTTTTTACACCTATATTATACTTTTTGGTTTTTGTTCATGTTTCTTATTTAGTTGTTTTTTCTTTATCATTTATTTTATTTTTAATAATATTCATCCAGTTTTTATACTCTTACGTTCCATTATGTTGTCCTATTTATGTTAACATTATTCTTACATGGTCAATTAACTTATGTTTTTCATTTTTTTTTGTAGCTTACTTGCTCTACTACTTATACTCATACTTATATATATATATATATATATATATATATATATATATAGCCATAACTATAATTATCTCCCCTCAAAGTAACCATATAATAAATTCTAACAAGGAACTGATCTCTTTCTGTAAACATAAGTCCAAATTTAATTATGGTAATTTTGAAATTACATAGTTATTACTTTAACCTTTCAGATAGATATATAATTTTCTTTAACATTATCGTTTTTTCTTTAAATATTCCTATCTATCTAACATGTCAATCTACCCACACATTCATATCCTGTATGTATATTTACTTATATTTTACTATATGCATTTACTTACATATTTACTTGCTTTTCCGGAATTTGCAGATACCGGCCTTCCTCTCTCCTTGAAATTTTATATTTTATATTTTATTTTTATAATTTATTATTTATTTTTTATTTATTTATTTAATTAATTAATTTATTTTTTCCATTTAGTGTCTTTTAATAACTGTTGCTGACATTTTCTTAAGTAATAACCTGTACATTTCAGTTGCCCTCTTTTTTATCCTATATTTTCCGCGCCTTTCAACGTCATTTGTCTGGGTCATTTTGACATTTGCTTTTCTATTTTATATTTAATTCTATCACCATTTAATTATTTTTCTTCTCCACTGTTTTTTTTTCTCTTCTTTTTCAATGACTTTTCTTAATTACTTTTTGTCTCGGCCGCCGTGTCAAACGCATATCTTATTTTTATTTTATTAATATTATTGGAATTTTTCCTCCTTTTCCTTGTACATATTTGTGAATTATTCCGTGGATTTCGGCCTTTTGGATTATTTTGGACCATCTTCCAATTAGGTGATTTCCTTGGATTTTACTTGCGCGAATGGAAATTTAATTAAATTTCTTGGATTTACATTTTTGGATTTTACCGTCATTGGATAATTTACCTTTCTATCCATTCACGTGAAATCACCCTTTTTTACCATATTCCCTCTGCTTCACTTTTGTTATCAAATAAGATCTTTGACTTACTGGCAGTTTCATCAAATACGTTTGTATGCAAAATCCGATCCCGCATTTTGCTAAATCCTACCCTCTTATGAGAAGGAAAGTATTTCTCCGAAATTCCGCGGATTAAGGACTATCCACTTATTAAGGACTATCCACTTATTATTAGTGATATTTACCCATATATATATATATATATATATATATATATATATAAGTATATATATAAGTGTATATATATATGTTTATATATATATATATAAGTATATATATAAGTATATATATATATATATGTTTATATTTATATAAGTATATATATAAGTATATATATATATGTTTATATATATATATATAAGTATATATATAAGTATATATATGTTTATATATATATAAGTTTCTGTTCATTATTCATGCGTCATGTTCTTTGCAATCAAATTACCTTGTTTCAATGTATTACAAAGAATAATTTTCTCGTCTGAAATATTGGTAAATGCTGACATTTTTTCCTAAAAAAAAAATATGCGAACATATTTTAAAAAAATCCATCAGCGCTTTATCTTTTTTGTTAATAAATAAATAGTTGTGTGTTTTTTTAGTAAATGTTAGCCTAAATTGACGATTACAGCAACTATTTAAACTTTTGTTTTAGCGCAATGATTAAAGCGACCATAATTGCAAATAGCTGAGCGTTGAATAAGTGAGTTGCTCTGGTTCTACATAAATTTAATAATGAAAACAAATTTTTCAATGGGGCTTTTTACTTATAAATTATTGACATTCTCAAATTCATATTGTTCATAATATATTCAACAGAGAGAATTCTTCAAAAAATTGTTAGTGATGCTTCTGAATTTTTGAAATAAGGAATGGTTATTCGTATTATTTGGATTCATCGGATTACTGTTCTCAATTTGAGTGTGATTTTCACAACGTTTTGCAAGGACCCGTGGCGCAGTGGTTAGAGTACTTGGACAAAGCAATTGTAAAAAGTGATGTTCTCCTGAAGGTTGAAGGTTAAATCCTCAGTACAGGCGACCGAAAATACAATTGCCAATTGTCTATATCCAGTTATGGATGACAGAACAAGAACACGAGAAGTAAATAAGGATTCCATATGTGTGTGTGTGTGTGTGTGTGTGTCTGTGACGCTCAAGGTCTTAACCTAATATTCAATAGAATATAAATCTAACTGATTTGAATATTATTACACTAAGTCAAGGGATGACCTCAACACACATTATTACACTAAGTCAAGGGATGACCTCAACACACATTATTACACTAAGTCAAGGGATGACCTCAACACACATTATTACACTAAGTCAAGGGATGACCTCAACACACATTATTACACTAAGTCAAGGGATGACCTCAACACACATTATTACACTAAGTCAAGGGATGACCTCAACACACATTATTACACTAAGTCAAGGGATGACCTCAACACACATTATTACACTAAGTCAAGGGATGACCTCAACACACATTATTACACTAAGTCAAGGGATGACCTCAACACACATTATTACACTAAGTCAAGGGATGACCTCAACACACATTATTACACTAAGTCAAGGGATGACCTCAACACACATTATTACACTAAGTCAAGGGATGACCTCAACACACATTATTACACTAAGTCAAGGGATGACCTCAACACACATTATTACACTAAGTCAAGGGATGACCTCAACACACATTATTACACTAAGTCAAGGGATGACCTCAACACACATTATTACACTAAGTCAAGGGATGACCTCAACACACATTATTACACTAAGTCAAGGGATGACCTCAACACACATTATTACACTAAGTCAAGGGATGGCCTCAACACACATTATTACACTAAGTCAAGGGATGACCTCAACACACATTATTACACTAAGTCAAGGGATGACCTCAACACACATTATTACACTAAGTCAAGGGATGACCTCAACACACATTATTACACTAAGTCAAGGGATGACCTCAACACACATTATTACACTAAGTCAAGGGATGACCTCAACACACATTATTACACTAAGTCAAGGGATGGCCTCAACACACATTATTACACTAAGTCAAGGGATGACCTCAACACACATTATTACACTAAGTCAAGGGATGACCTCAACACACATTATTACACTAAGTCAAGGGATGACCTCAACACACATTATTACACTAAGTCAAGGGATGACCTCAACACACATTATTACACTAAGTCAAGGGATGGCCTCAACACACATTATTACACTAAGTCAAGGGATGACCTCAACACACATTATTACACTAAGTCAAGGGATGACCTCAACACACATTATTACACTAAGTCAAGGGATGACCTCAACACACATTATTACACTAAGTCAAGGGATGGCCTCAACACACATTATTACACTAAGTCAAGGGATGACCTCAACACACATTATTACACTAAGTCAAGGGATGACCTCAACACACATTATTACACTAAGTCAAGGGATGACCTCAACACACATTATTACACTAAGTCAAGGGATGACCTCAACACACATTATTACACTAAGTCAAGGGATGACCTCAACACACATTATTACACTAAGTCAAGGGATGGCCTCAACACACATTATTACACTAAGTCAAGGGATGACCTCAACACACATTATTACACTAAGTCAAGGGATGACCTCAACACACATTATTACACTAAGTCAAGGGATGACCTCAACACACATTATTACACTAAGTCAAGGGATGACCTCAACACACATTATTACACTAAGTCAAGGGATGGCCTCAACACACATTATTACACTAAGTCAAGGGATGACCTCAACACACATTATTACACTAAGTCAAGGGATGACCTCAACACACATTATTACACTAAGTCAAGGGATGACCTCAACACACATTATTACACTAAGTCAAGGGATGACCTCAACACACATTATTACACTAAGTCAAGGGATGACCTCAACACACATTATTACACTAAGTCAAGGGATGACCTCAACACACATTATTACACTAAGTCAAGGGATGACCTCAACACACATTATTACACTAAGTCAAGGGATGACCTCAACACACATTATTACACTAAGTCAAGGGATGGCCTCAACACACATTATTACACTAAGTCAAGGGATGACCTCAACACACATTATTACACTAAGTCAAGGGATGACCTCAACACACATTATTACACTAAGTCAAGGGATGACCTCAACCAACTTCCTTGATTGGATCTTGGTACGATGTTCATTCATAAATATCACTTTAAATACCATTTTTGACACTTCCCACAACTTTTGGAACATTGCTCTCTTTTGATCTTTGAGGTTTCCAATTTTCTTTCGCTACCCAGCAATGTTTATAGCAAGTCTACAATTTTCTTTTTAGTAATTACTAAATTATCGCCCTAAAGCAAACAACAGTACAAATTTATTGTAAAACTTTTATTGAAAGAATCAATTCATGTGACTTGATCATTTAGTAGAGCTGATATCTATTTAATGTAGCTGCATTCAGCCTCAATCACCGCGTCGATACTGGCTCGGAACTGGGAGGATTTCTTTTCCACAAGCACCAGCGGGAACTCGGAGAATACTCGAGGGATTGCGGCGATCAGGTTGGCTTTGGTGTTGTGTGAGGTCATGTTAGTGATGTTCTCGACGTAGAACCAAACGAAGTACTTCAGCGTGTTCAGGTCGGGAGAGGAAGGAGTCAGTGAGAAAAGGGTATAAAGTCGTAAAACTCCTTCTGAAGCCAAGCCAGCAACTCGTTGGATTTGTGGATCGGCCACCTGATTGCACCAGGGTATCACCACACTCTTCAGCACATCCAGGTACACTTTGGTGTTGGCTTTCAAGCCAACTTCGAACATGTGAAGTGGCATGATTTGGCCCTCACATGAAACCAAACCAAAGACCATAACCGTGGCCGGAAACTTCGTTGAGCTGTGCCCTGAAGCATTGAACCGTCCGGATTTGCAGTTTGAGAGTGATAGAAATGGTCCTGTTGTAATAACTTGGATCGGTAGAGAGCATGAGTTGCACAGCGGCGCATCTCCAAGTTCGATCCTTGGACATTGTGCCACTTTCACACATAATAGAAGGCTTCTATAGCTCTAACTAGTAAACGGTCTGCAACAAAAAAAAAAGAAAGAAAAAGAAAAGAAAACCAGGTTTTATTAAAGGGCGGCAATTTTATCATTCCACCCTGTATAATTAAATAAGCATATTCCCCTCTCATATATATATATATATATATATATATATATATATATATATATATATATATATGCAGTATGCAGGTAGATCAAGAGTGAAACAGAGTGAAAGAAAAAAAAAGCGTATTAACTTTGATTCAATAAAACATCTACCATTTTCTCACAAATAAACTTTTACAGTTCCATCATGATTTATTGTCTAATGAACTGCTTTTCATCATAAAACATGATGACAGACTGTTCCACCTGTTTATACGTTCGTTAACAGAACGCAATAAAACAAGTTATCTTTTTAAAACGTTGCATTCTTTCTCGCTTGCAAATGAGTTACACTTATTTATATGACATTTCACGTTAAAATGTAATTAAATAGAAAATATTCATATTTCATTGGTTTTCCTGTATAGGGGATCTTAATAAACCCCATAACTCGATTGCGGCTCAAAATAAATATATTGTCGACTTTTTTGCGTGATATCGTCGTTATTGCTTTAAAACTATTTTCACTAGTTTATAAAGATCGCGACCATGGACGAACGCAAGAAAAAAAAAACTTGTTTAGCCATTAAAAATAGTTTTATGTTGTTGTTTTCGTAAAATATTAATAACTAGCATTTCAGTCTGGCGTTGCTCGGGTGTTTGGAGGTGTGTGTTGAGCAAAAAGAAAAAGAAAAAAAGAAAGTGGTAGTAGGAAGGCAGGCTCGAACCCGTACGGCGAAAGAGGAAAAGAATGGGGGGAAAACCTAACGTCTTTGCTGTTACGACCATCGCCAAACCGGAAGTGACGTAGGTTTAAATTTAGGCTAGACTATCGAGAAGAGAGAATGAAAAAATATCGGTGAAAAAAGCGACCCCTCCCTGTAGAAAAGTGCCCAGTTGAGAGTGAAGAAATTAATGTTTTATTCAATTTTTCGGTATTTGTCGTCTGAAGGGTCGAGCTTCAAAACGATACTGATCTTGTGAAAATTCGTCGCCTTTGTCAAATGTTTTGGGCAGACATGCAAACAGATATACATACATTTATATATTGGTAGCTCAAATTTTTGACCGAAACCAATTAAAAAGCTTGCCCTATCTCTGAATACCCTTTATGTAAAATTTCAAATGTTTAGACCAGAAATTGTCTGAGTAATTTGGTAAAGACCGCAGAGGTCAATTTTTTAAAAAATTGACCCCTATAATATCCCCTTAAAATTTATTGTTTTGAGCTCAAATCAAGTTATTAAGTAAGATCCATGTCCAAGCAACCTATATTTGAAATTTCAAGTGTTTAGACCCAAAATTGTCGGAGGAATTTGGTAGAGTTCTCAAAGGTCAAATCGTTGAACTTTGTCTGCTTAACAGCCAAACTTCTGGCCGAAAAGGGATCACAAAGATTTTGCCAAATCTCAGTACCCTGTATATCAAATTTAAAGTCCGTAGACTGAAAATTGACAGAGTTATGGCGTAGGGAAATGTACACAGACAGACACACAGACAGACACGTTCACTTTTATAGATATATAGATTTATATTATTCTTAATAAATATTATTAAATGAAAAAAATATTCTGAGTTAAAATTCGAGTTTCCCTGTTAGATTAGCACGCCAACAGTTCAAATTCGCTGGCCAATTTGTTTTGCTTCGGTTTCATTCTCATAACGTTGACGATTTTCTCAATTTTAGATGCATAATACCAACTGAATTTTTAGAGATTCAATGCCTCTATTCACTGCGTCATAGTTCCAGATGAGCATTGTCTGAATATAGCAGTTTCAATCCTACCCAAAGCCGACCAGGGTTGGCCAAAACGTGGCGAGACGACAGCAACTATGGACAGTAGTAATTGCTAATGATGCAGTTAGGAAATTCGGCTTTCCTATCCCGTCGCGATTAACCACCTGACAAAGGGCAGAGTAATAGTTGTCCGAAACTAATCTTTTAATGTAGTTCTGTTTACAAGGAGTTGGTCTTTTGTGCCAAGCCTTTTCCTCGTACACCCCCTCTGCTCACTTTCAAGGTAATCCCCAGCAATCAGATGGTCGTATGTTGCATCAGCGATTATCCCTGTTAGGAGCTTGTAGGTTGTTGTGAGTCAGCAGATTGGTCTATATTTGCTAGCCATGTGGGTGTCCTCATTTTTTGGGAATAAGTGAAGTACTGCCTACAGTAAGCCACTCAGGCGGCTCTTCATCTCCGTTGATGATTCTATTGAATGCCTTGGCACAGTGATGATGAAGTGAGCTCAGTTTTTTCAGCCAGAAATTTGGTATTTGGTCTATTCCTGAGGTCTTGAAATTACTGCATTGAGCTACCTTCCTGCAGACAGGCTCCTTGGTAATTTAAAAAAGCTGGCATCTTTTCTTTCTCCTTGTTCTCCTCTTTGATGGTATTTATCCAGTTGTTTTCTTTATGCACTTTAGTGTCTTCATAGAGTGGCCTCCAGAAGTTTTCAACTTCTTGTATTGGTGGGGAGCTCACCTTTATTTCTTCTTTAACGAGGCTCCTATAGACAATTCGTGGGTTTGTCGCAAAAAGTTTATTTATCCTTTTTGCTTCAAAGTTTTTGGTTTTATTTTTTATTTGTGCAGCTAAGGCTTTTATCTAAACCTGATGTTCTGCCATCTTAGCTCTTAGCTGTGCTTGGTCTTGGAGGGAATAATAAGTTTTCAACTTATTCACCTTCTTAGTTTTTTTTTTGCCTGGGGTTTCACAGGATAGGAATGCATATATCTGGGCAGTTTCCTTTCGGAGTCTGTCTATTTTCTGCTGGAGTTTACGTTTCCAGGCTGCGTTATATGATTTACCTTCCATATTTCCTCTTTTACTCTCCTGGTGTTTTGGTAAGAGTTTTAATTGAATAAACAATGCTGCCCCTTATGTTGTATGATTTATTTCAGTCAATAGTGCGTTAATCGGAGTGATTCTTTCGAGGGCATCGTTGACTTTTGAAACAAGCATCTTGAAGTCTTTATTCATACTAATTTTTACCAGTCTGGGCCGATCTTCAACAGCCAGACCTCGTGCTATTTCTATCCTGTTTGCCAGCTCTTCCTCTAGTTCCAACTAATCCGCGTCCAATGTCACATGCTGAAGTGGGACATACTGTTGGCATGTCTGCCCATGTTTAACTTGTGTTGGGTCTGTTGGGAGTAATTCCTGGGGAGATGTTGCATTATTTGATGGAGTGATACGTCGGGTATATTTCTGGTTTGTTTTTTGGTAGACATCTAAGACTTGGACTTGTTAGCATTGTCTCAGGGAGCTGTATCAGGTGAGAATTTGTTGTAATGTCTTCTTGTTTGGTTTGGCAGATCTTGGGTATAGAGAGGGGATTGCTGATTGGGCAAATGTTGTTTTTAGCTATTTCATGGACATCTTTTTTTTAGCTGGGATATTTGCTCACCAGAAAAGACATTGCTTCTCAGAAAATTAGATTTCTGGCATGTTAACTTTTCCTTCTCAACCCCCTTCTTGTTTGGGCAATGGTGCTTAAAAATCTTTTGCCATTGCTTACAACTGTCTGTGAGTTTTTGCTATTTTATTTTTGCGTATTCCATTGACTAAATCAATGTCCATTTTTCCTCCCTATTCCACTGGGTTTGGGCAAATTCAGCAGTGTTAGATTTGGTAAAATCAATCGCTACTTCACTAAAAGCTTTATTCTAAATTGACTCTCTAACATCTTTTGGGATGTAGTTATGTACATTAGATACAATTGAAACCAAGTTCTTAGTTGTGGTTAGTGATGTTTTTTCTTTTGGTAAGGGTGAAGTTTTCATTTGAGCCTCGAACACTGTGTTTTTTTCCTCCCCCATTTCTCATACCTGGAGTATGCGAAACAGGGAAGAATAATTTTTTCTCCTCAAGAGACCACTTGACTTGGTTACAGTGTCTTTTCTTAGTGGTTCTTGTTTGATCTTGCCGGATTCCAGGACTAGAATTTGACTGGTCTGGTGGAGTGTCCAGCTTAGTGTTTTATTTTCTGGAGACATCAAAAGAAGAAGGTGCACCGTTATTTTCCTCATATGACCCAGTACTTAGGCATGCCGATGGGATCTTTTTATCCTGGGCGACATCCTGCCAGTTTGATGATTTAGTCTTATTTTTAATATTAATTTAAATTCGAATATTTGGTCAGGGTTTACTTTAAAATAAAAATTGAAAGTATCCTCATACCAAAGTCCCTGGCAAACCCCGATACAGAGAGACCGAAACACCCGAGGTTGGTGCCTAGTAGGTATTCAATTCTCTTCCATAGTGTTGTGTGTTGTATTGTATAGTGTTGTGTATTGTATTGTATAGTGGTGTGTGTTGTATTGTATAGTGTTGTGTGTTATATTGTATAGTGTGGTGTGGTGTAGTGTATTGTATAGTGTTGTGTGTTGTATTGTATAGTGTTGTGTGTTGTATTGTATAGTGTGGTGTAGTGTATTGTATAGTGTTGTGTGTTGTATTGTATAGTGTTGTGCATTGTATTGTATAGTGTTGTGTGTTGTATTGTATAGTGTGGTGTAGTGTATTGTATAGTGTTGTGTATTGCATTGTATAGTGTTGTGTGTTGTATTGTATAGTGTTGTGTATTGTATTGTATAGTTTTGTGTGTTGTATTGTTTAGTGTTGTGAATTGTATTGTATAGTGTGGTGTATTGTATTGTATAGTGTGGTGTATTGTATTGTATAGTGTGGTGTATTGTATTGTATAGTGTTGTGTATTGTATTGTATAGTGTTGTGTGTTGTATTGTATAGTGTGGTGTAGTGTATTGTATAGTGTTGTGTGTTGTATTGTATAGTGTTGTGTGTTGTATAGTGTGGTGTAGTGTATTGTATAGTGTTGCGTGTTGTATTGTATAGTGTTGTGTATTGTATTGTATAGTGTGGTGTAGTGTATTGTATAATGTTGTGTGTTGTAATGTATAGTGTTGTGTATTGTATTGTATAGTGTTGTGTATTGTATTGTATAGTGTTGTGTATTGTATTGTATAGTGTGTTGTATTGTATTGTATAGTGTTGTGTGTTGCATTGTATAGTGTTGTGTAGTGTATTGTATAGTGTTGTGTTGTGTATTGTATAGTGTTGTGTATTGTATTGTATAGTTTTGTGTGTTGTATTGTATAGTGTTGTGTATTGTATTGTATAGTGCGGTGTATTGTATTGTATAGTGTTTTATGTTGTATTATATAGTGTATTGTATTGTATTGTGTGGTGTATTGTATTGTATAGTCTTGTGTGTTGTATTGTATAGTGTGGTGTAGTGTATTGTATAGTGTTGCGTTTTGTATTGTATAGTGTTGTGTATTGTATTGTATAGTGTGGTGTAGTGTATTGTATAATGTTGTGTGTTGTAATGTATAGTGTTGTGTATTGTATTGTATAGTGTTGTGTATTGTATTGTATAGTGTTGTGTATTGTATTGTATAGTGTGTTGTATTGTATTGTATAGTGTTGTGTGTTGTATTGTATAGTGTTATGTAGTGTATTGTATAGTGTTGTGTAGTGTATTGTATAGTGTTGTGTGTTGTATTGTATAGTGTTGTCTATTGTATTGTATAGTGTGGTGTATTGTATTGTATAGTGTTTTATGTTGTATTGTATAATGTATTGTATTGTATAGTGTTGTGTATTGTATTGTATAGTGTTGTGTGTCGTATTGTATAGTGTGGTGTAGTGTATTGTACAGTGTGTTGTATTGTATTGTATAGTGTTGTGTGTTGTATGGTATAGTGTTGTGTATTGTATTGTATAGTTTTGTGTATTGTATTGTATTGTGTTGTGTATTGTATTGTATAGTGTGGTGTATTGTATAGTATAGTGTTGTGTATTGTATTGTATAGTGTTGTGTATTGTATTGTATAGTGTGGTGTATTGTATTGTATAGTGCGGTGTATTGTATTGCATAGTGTTTTATGTTGTATTGTATAGTGTATTGTATCATATTGCATTGTATAGTGTTGTGTATTGTATTGTATAGTGTTGTGTGTTGTATTGTATAGTGTGGTGTAGTGTATTGTACAGTGTGTTGTATTGTATTGTATAGTGTTGTGTGTTGTATTGTATTGTGTTGTGTATTGTATTGTATAGTGTGGTGTATTGTATTTTATAGTGTTGTGTATTGTATTGTATAGTGTTGTGTATTGTATAGTATAGTGTTGTGTATTGTATTGTATAGTGTTGTGTATTGTACTGTATAGTGTGGTGTAGCGTATTTTATAGTGTTGTGTGTTGTATTGTATAGTGTGGTGTAGTGTATTGTATAGTGTTGTGCTGTTAATGGTTGAATAATTGACAAGAAAAACAAAGTAACAAATAAATATGTATTAACAAAAATACATAAAAGAGGTAATTGAACAATGTCTTTTCTCATTGCAGTACTAGCTGTGAACGACCATCCGCTTCGAGTGTCTGTGTCCGACTTTTTAATAAACCGCTTCTCGTACCCGGAAGTGACTTCATGGACTAGTTCATTATTCCCGATAAGAGGGGATCGTCCCCAACATATAGACAGACTTTTATATTGGCTCTCGCTTTACTAGCTAACTTTATAATTGCAAGAAAGTTTTATCTGCTCTTAAACGTCCAACTATATACAAATAAGATGTTATTTTGTAATTTCTACTTAACAATATAAAAAAAAAAAAACTTATTCTTGTGTGAATTAAATGTGTTCAAAACCGGAAGTAAATACAGATTTCCCATAAAATTCTTCTTTCATTAATATCATGAGCTTTTGCAGGTTTCATGTTATGAACATCGATAAAAAAAAACCTTCGATAATCTTTTTCACAGAAATCTTTATTAATGTATAAACTAGACTACCAAACCAATGACAGTTACATGAATTCCCTCGACAAAACTGCTTGAAACAACTTTTATGTTCCCGTACAAATGCTTGTTTTTGGTCCCAATCAAGCCGGAAAACAGTGGACGGTCTACCATCTAAAAAGGTTTTGGAGGGCCTTAGTATCACTTGTGCTTGTATTTTGGACAATTTCCCACCTATCACACACCAATTAAATTTTCTGCGTAATAAAAACGAGTTTTACAAAATTTTATTTTAACACATTGATTAAATAATAATAATAATAATAATAATAATAATAATAATAATAATAATAATAAAGAAAAAAAACAACTTGATTTAGGAAGCTTAAGCCGGACGACCCCTGGTGTGAATGTGGTATTATGACGACTGAGGCATCTAATTAAGATTAGCGTAGACACGGATGACCATAGACCCACTTCCCCACTTTTTGATTTGTCTTGTTCCTAATTTTGTTTTGTTTAGCATTTTGTTTTGCGAAATAAATTAGCCAAGATATTACGAGATTAAAGCATATATTTTAAATCCATATTCCAATTCAGATCAAAATCCATTACATTATTTGAGGTTCTAGAAAATGCTACAATTAAATGCCTAATCTTAAGAAGTCTAAAAAATATATTGAAATTCAAGGAAGTTTGCTTAATACTTATCTAATGATCACGGATCAAATTCAATGCATAAAAAAATCCGAAATTTTTCTCCCTTGGCAGATCGAATCATTTCTAAAACTGACTATATTCGTAAATAAAGTATATGTTTTATTACTTTCTTATTTTAAATGGCTGTCACGATAAGCGGATGGTTTAGAATTTAAGTTACTTGAACCCAGGATTCAAGTCATTCTATCAGTGATACAGTTATATAAGCCACGCTGATTATTGTTGGTAAAGATGAAATATTTATGTCGCTGGATAATATATATTTATTTTATAAAAATGATTATACATATATATGTGCATGCATGTGTGTTTATCACCCTCAGAATATTTAATCGTACTATACCTCTTCAGTATGGCTAAACATGCAAGTGTATCACGTTAAGATTAAAACCTCACCGCATATCTATATAAACAATATTAGCACTCGAAGAGTGCTCTATTCGCTTTTACAAAGAGCTTTGCATTTTCGCTAATGACAATTGCGATTTCACACACACACATACACACACACGCACACACACACACACACACACACACACACACACACACACACACACACACACACACACACACCACACCACACCACATCACACACATATTATATAAAAATAACTATTGACAATTATCTTTATATCTACAGATACCAGTGTTCCATGTTTACGCATTTATTAGTGTAAGAAGTGATAATTACTGCTGATCGGAAAATTCGAACCCAGTCACAAAGTCACGCTTGGCACATAGCCTAGCATTCTACTCCAAGACCATCACAAATTAACACATGCATTGATGGAAATTAAATGCTTATAAATACCAAATCAATGGACATAAATAGTAAATAGTCGGAAAGTATTCAACGACAGGAAGTCAGAATATTTCATTTGTGCTAAAATTAACCACTTTTCCATAATCCACTAAAGAGGGATCAACGTTATTACTTTTTAAAGGGGCTTTATAAATATAATATTTTAAAAAGTAAATATTAACAATTATTTGATGAGTACAGATACTAATTTTCAAGCTTACGCTATCATCAGTATAGGAAGTGATAATTAATACAGTTCTCGAGATTTAAACCCAGTAAAACTGTATCACAACTCCTCAGTGGTTACATAAACTGAGATTCGAAACCCGACTGCTAATACAGTGGTCAGCAATTTTCTCTGTATGAAATCTCCGATCAGGGCAAAAGCAAGGAAAATAATAATTTTATCATTTTTTTTTTGTTACTGACTTCCGAAAGGACTCAATGATTATTACGTAATGTTATACGCTGTGAAAACTGTTAGTTCCTATACTAGAAAGATCAAATCATGATTGAGGAGGAAAATGTACTCATCCGCAGGCAACTGTTTGGCTGTATCACAGCTAATTAGCATTGCTAGGCACCGTGTATGTTTCGAAGCCATATTGCTTATACAGCAGTCAGCAATATTACTCGTACACCATTCTAACTCACAATAAATAAGGAAGTTAAAATGTTTTTTTTTTACATTTGTATATATTACCGGTTACCGGGAGAACTTAATTCTAATTACGATAAGGTACACTGATGCCGAACTATTCTCTTCTGTTTTCGGCAAAAAGGTTCAGAGAGTGTCGGGGATTCTCTACCGAAATAAAAGAACATCTTGGTTCTCCCCATATTTATAGTCTCATCTTAAAAGTAAAAACTAACGTATTTTAGGCTTTGTTTGATGTTCCGTTGTTGTTCTTTATTTATGTCACGTGTAAATTAATCTGTTAATTGTTTTTGGTTTCAGTTTTATCAATTACTAACAGTTCAGCCCGGCTATCTACCGTTTATAACTTTATGTGCATATGTATATATATATTAAAAAGTTTGACTGATGTCTAGGTAATCTACATCTAACGTTTCAAGTGTTTAGAGCCAAAATTGGTGGAGGAGTTCGGTAGAGTCTGCAAAGGTAAACTCTTTTAACTGTGAACTCTTGGCAGCTATTTTTTCGCCCAAAACTGATCAAAAAGCTTGCTGCATGTCTAAATACCCTTTATGTACAATTTCAAATGTTTAGACCAAAAATTGGCTGAATAGTTTGCTAGAGACCGCAAAGGTCAAATCTTGGCAGCCCAATTTTCGACCAAAGACGGATTTAAAACTTGCCCTATGTCTGAATACACTTTATGTAAAATTTCACATGTTCAGACCAGAAATTGGCTGAGTAATTTAGTAGAGACCACAGAGATAATTTTTTTTTTCAACTTTGACCCCAATTTTGACCCCTAACAGTTATTGTTTTGGACTCAAACTAAATTAAAAGTTTGATCCATGTCAAAGTAACCTACACCTAAAAATTCAAGTGCTTAGATCCAAAACTGGCGGAGGAGTTTGGAAGAGATTTCAAAGGTCAAATCGTTGATCTTTGACCCCCTTGACAACCTAATTTCTGGCTGAAAACTGAGTAAAACGGTCTTCTCAAATCTCAATACACTCAAATCTCGAGTCTGTAGGCTGAAAACTGACAGAGTAGGTTGGTTGGGAAATGTACACACACTGATTCAGACGGACAGACAATTTTATTTTTATAGATATACTAGCATGCGTGCTCGGCGTTGCCCGGATGTTTGAAGGTGTATGCTGAGGAAAAAACCCCAAAGAAAACGGTCACTTTTTAAAACTTTGACCCCTATTATGACCCCTTAAAATATATTGTTTTGGACTAAAATCAAGTTATTAAGTTAGATCCATGTACAAGGAACCTATCTCTAAAATTTCAAGTATATATACCCAAAATTGTCGCAGGAGTTTGGTAGAGTTATCAAAGGTCAAATCGTTGAACTTTGACCCCATTAATCGTCAAATTTCTGGGCCAAAACCGATCACACAGATTTTTCCAAATCTCAGTACCCTGCATATCAAATTTCGAGTCTGTAGACTTAGAATTGACAGAGTTATTGCGTAGGGAAATGTACACACACAGACACAGAGACAGAGAGATATACAGACACACACACACACACACACACACACACACACACACACACACACACACACACACACAGACACGTTCACTTATATAGATAGATAGATAGATAGATTTGTTCCGGTGAAAGATATGATTATTTTTAATACAGGTCTGTGACATAAAATTTAAAACCTAACAAAATGAATTATTTCTACTATTCTATAAAAGGAGATTTGTCTGTGTGTATGTCTGTGTGTCTTCATGTATGTGAATTCGTTCCTTATAGACTCGAAAACGGCTTGGCCGATTTTTATGAAATTTCACACGAAAGTAATTTATGCGAATGTCCTCGGTTAGTATCGATAATCGAAATAATCAGATTTTGACCAAAGTTAACATTTTACACAGCCTAACATAACATGAACGCTTGAGAAGTTTTATTACCACGCAAGCCAAAAGGCCCGACATATAAAATCAACAGTAGGTTCTTTGATATGACAGGACGGGCGTTCGAAATTAATGTTTCTGTTTAGAGTACAATTGTGTCATCATACTTGACTTTTTTTATTTTAAACTTAAATTCAAGCCATTATATATAAAAAATAATTTCATAAACTGAACAGTAGATTCTCTACAGTGCAATGTAAGCTATAATGTATTATGGACTAAGTCACTGCGGAAAGAATGTGAAGCTTCCTTCTGGCGCAACGTGATGTGTCCCCAACTAAAGCAATCAATCAATCGATTTCGCAGATTTGATGACAATAAAAATATGGGAGTTTACCTACTAGTACGTACTATTTTGTATGCAAGACTTATAACTTATTATTTTTTTTACAATGGTGTCACCACTTATCAAGGTCCAGAGGCCACTCGAGGATAAGGGTTAATGGGACAATGACGTAATAATTGTTTGTAGTGGAAATTTGGTAAATTGGATTCCTTAAGGGGAACGGTTCATCAAGAACTTGTTTACGTTGGACTTGAAGACGACCATATTATAGTCAGCCGGAAAGCAGGAAAACGGAAGGCAGTTCCGCAGGTGTGCAGTTCTAAGAAAGAAGCTTTGTTCATGGAATATACGTTTAGGTTTACGCACTGATAAAGAGTAGGGGAAATTATTGATAGTGTTTTCAGTTAGACGAGTTTTTCTCGTGAATGTTTGGCGAGGGGGCCCATAGATTGAAGCTTGGACGAGCACTTGCCATAAAAATAACGATAACGATAAAGCAGAGACAGGCTCGCAACGTCTCTTCTGTGAGAAAGAGGTTGCAGGAAAGAGAAAAGGGCATCCCTACTAGGCTACGAATTCTGTTTCGAACTCTGTCAACGCAGGGTAAGGTGTTTCTAGCAGCTTCTGCCCAGATGTGGCAACATTACTCCATCATTGGACGCATCTAGCTCTTATATATGTAGAAAATTGCATCAGCAGTGAGATATCTACTGGATCGATAGAAAGATCCCACCATTTCACCAGCGACCTTGCCAACAGATTTGATGTACGTGTTCCATTTCATATCAGGAGTAATGGTCAAACCCAGAAGCTTGTCAAAACATGAAGCCTCTCCAAGATGAGAATGATTAATTTCAATTGATACTAGATGGGGATCAGAGCGTTGATGATGTAAAGACAGAAGCTTAGTTTTAGATGCATTAAAAGTAACCAGCCATCCCTTTCCCTGTTGTACCACATGCTTAAAATCAGAAGAGAGAGAATCAGAGAGAACTTGGTCGTTTACCGTCTTTGATGTCTGCCATAGTGTCGTCAGCATAAATATCTACGAATGATATAAGGATATGATTTTGAAGATCATTAATATAGATCAGAAAGAGAGTTGGGCCCAGGATGGACCCCTGAAGGACTCCAGCATTAATACTGTGAGCTTCTGATTTCTGCCCATCAACCACTACTCTTATAAACCTATCAGAGAGAAATGATTTCATAATTGAGAAGACATTTCCAGCTATACCGTAACTGGAGATATTGTAAAGTAGATCTTTATGCCATACTCTATCAAAGGCTTTTGCTATGTCAAGAGAAACTGCCCTAGAAAGGAAGCCTTCGTCAAGAGATTTGCTAATCTTATGAGATATAACCATAAGCACATCTACTGTAGATCTAGCAGAACGGAAACCATATTGCATGCCACTAAGAAGGTTATTTTTGCTGAGTTGGTTGACTACTCTATTTAAAACAGATTCCAGTAACTTACTCATTACACACAGGAGAGTTATAAGTCTGTACAGAGAGAGAGAGAGATGACCGATCACCTGAATTCTTAAATACAGGACATACTGATGAGATTTTCCAGGGTGATGGGAAGCAATTCTCCTCAAGATAACGTCTAAACAGTTTTGTAAGTATGGGTTCTAGTTCTGGTTGAAGCTTTTTTAGCACTATAATAGGAATGCCGTCAGAGCCAGTTACTTTACTGGAATCACGGTTTTTGATTAGTTTGACAACATAACGTACATATATTTTTATGTCGCATAGAATGTTTTCTGATACAGGAGGAAATATTGGAGGGGGTACGGCCTTGGTCGCATAGTGCAGAATTAGCTGCAAATTTTTTTGGAAAAGAGTTTGGCTTTATCAGATGTCGGCGAGATTACCTCAGGTCCATTGATGATAGTTGAGATAGAGCACACACTTCTGTTCAGGATCCTGTTCGCTATTTGGCAAAACTGATGAGAACCAAGCCGCTGCTCAGCTACTTTGAACTTGACAGACTGAGATTACATCTCTCTTGCGTTCTTTATTACTCTTTTTCCGTGTTTGCTGGCAGTTCTGAAAGCGGCTTTAATCTCAGTACATCTATTACGTTGGAAGCAATGAAAAAGTGACTTCTGTGTGCAATGGCAGCAGCACATTCTGGAGAGAACCACGGTTGGCTGTTAGGTACTTGCTGGAATTTTTTCGAGGGAATGCAGCGGTCTATACCTATAATTAACCATTCCGCCAGGTCTGATACTATAGAGAACACATCCTTTTTAAACATGGAACGCAGAGACAGATCTGATATAGATGTACGGAAGCTATCCCAGTCAGACATAGTGTATCGATATACCGTACGATGGAGAGGTACGTCCGATGACTTATTACATTTCGTTTTTATCTTAACTGATACAACCGAGGGGCCGGAAGATCCCAGTGGAGACAGAACGGAAGATGAACATAGCTCAGGGCAAGTTGTGAGAAAAAGGTCTAGGAGACTTGCATACTGGCCATCAGCGTCGGGCACACGGGTGGGTTCGTGAACAGTCTGTGAGGTCATAAGCAATGGAGAAATCATGACAGAAACTCCCATCATCATCATCTGTCTTATTCGAGTGGGTTAACCATTCCACATTGTGAAAATTGAAGTCTTCACAGACGTGGATATTAGCCGAAGAATGAGCAGACAGGATGTAGTCAATTTTCTCATATGTGCTTTTAAATAGTAACTCCACTGTTGTGGGGTCGATAGAGAGCAAATATAAACGCAGTAATGTGAGCAAGTACAACCTGGAAACACACATAGGGTAATTTAGGAACTTTCTCTGGAGATGTCCCTACCACATGGAAAACCATCTTTAATGTAGGCACATATTCCATGCCCTTGGCGATCTTAGGGATCAGATTTGGAGGTTAAGTTAGAGTATCCTTTAACTACAAACTCATCTAGGGAAATAGTCGGTCCAATACTAGTTTCACTAAGGAATAATAGGTCTGGTTTAGTCTCCTATAGTTGGGTTTCAACTTCTGGAAGGTTGGAACGTAGACCCTCTGATGTTGGAAAAGGAGACATGATAGTGGGTGTCTACATTGGATATTGGAAATCCGGGTTTAATCATGTTAACTACAATATGTACAGCTGGATATGGATTACTATATGCATGTGTGTGTGTGTGTGTGTGAATTTAATTATGCACTTATCGTAACTTGCCAACAAAGCATTTGTAGAACGAAAACATTCAAGGTTCCTATTTAAGTTCACCCCCCACATGGTTTTAAAGTTCGGTTTTAGATATGCGGAAAAAACTGCGGCATTCTTGATTAGGATAAAAATAACCCAGTCTAGAAGGATTAATCCTTCATTGACCGAGGATAGAAGAGTTAAAGTCTGGTGTAAGTATAGATGTTACAATTTGACGTATGTATTCACAAAAAAATATAATATAGCATTTCACCAAAGTAAGTGTAAGTTTATCAAATGTGTAGAGAGTAGGTGTTTTTTGTCATCATTTGTCTGTCTCACTTTTGCTAATTGCCCATCACCTCACCCCTCTACAATCAGTATATTCAATTTATGGACCATCCTATTTAAAATACCCCGAACAGTTTCAACTTGTTTATACATATAAAGGGTGTCTAAAAGTGTAAAAATGTACTCACACTTCGAATAACGATAAAACCTTGATGACATAGTGTGAAATGGAATAGTTTCAAACACAGAAGACAAACGTAGTTGAAGAATCATGCTCGCAAATGTTCAGATGACCATTATTGTTCGACCAATGCTGAAAACAGTTAAATTTGAGTATATTTTTGGAGACACCCTGTAGATTTTGGTCATAGTTAAAAGGTAACAAAGTTATACAATTTGAAGGAGTATTTATGGTGTATTTTTAAACATGGGGGTTTTCACCGCGTCTCGGTTTTCCGCGTAGTTTCCGTTGCAAACAGTCACGTATTTACTATAAAACGGAATAAACAATTCATGTTTAATTATTTCCTATCATCATGCAGCAACTGTTTATAACTGGAAATCACGACTGAGCAATTAACACATTTTATATCAATTCTCGCCCTCAGTATTGGCAAAAACAAGTTTTCACAAACAAAATCTATTAAATAGTTATAGTCTCTTTTTTTAAATAGAGTAATATTACTTTTCAAACAAATCAAGTCAAAATAGTTTTATTTTAAATCCCTTTCTAAATAAACTGGACGAATTCAGAAATAATCTTCTTCTATATAATAAAGTAAAGTCGACACCGCGTTGCACTCAGACATAATAAGTTAATAATCTAAACCTTCATGTATTGGTCCTGTCGGTGGGGCATTAGAATACGCCGACTCCCCCCCCCCTGCAGAGGGTAAAAGTCCCTCAATGGGGGTCCTGGATATGACCTTGAACTATATCCAGTGGTGAGGCCCCAGCTTGTGGGCTTTGGGGAGTGTGGAGCCACCCTTTAATTACCATTGCTCCCAGGTCCACTCTGACTCGGAGTGGTAGTACCTGTTAGGGTACCAACTATGGGTTGAATAGAAAACGACGTGAAAACATCAAATATATTCTATTAAAAAAATGTTCTCTTCAAAATCGTTGGATTCAGCATTAAATAACCCGAAAAGGGTTGATATGCCGTAAAACAAAAACAACCAACCAACTTCATGTACTAATCTGTTACAATCCAATTACGCTAGTATTCATAAATTATGTATAATTTTATTCTTTCAATATTTATTATATTTTCTCCGGATTATCTGACTCCCACAAATAAAGCTCCCAAGAAAAAAGAAGGCGACACTTTTACTCGCTACTAATTATCTACTCTACATCGCTACCGTTAACACCAGTGCTTAATTTCCGTGGCATAATAATATTTACATAGTTGGTATATCATTTTTCACGATAGTTATCTATTGTACATTTTCATTCGAAGTAATGACGTCTTCCATTTGTTTTTTTTACTAAATAAAGAGTCCTTACTTATCGGGACACAAATGCTACTCGAGGATAAGGATGAAAGATTTTATCAGGTGAATGGCGAGACAACACCGCAATGATTGGTAATGATTCCTGAAACTGGTTAAAATATGATTTAGAAGATGGCTTTACAAGAATTGGGTCGAAAAAGCAACTATGTTGTAGTCAGCTGGGAAGTTGTCCCGCGGTATTGTGTCTCTAAGACAAGTAGGTCTTGGAAAGAAACTTAGCTCCTGGAAATTTAGTTTTAGATACATAGAGGGAGAAATGAGAATTATTTACGGTAAATTTAGCTAGGCGAGATTTTGCTGTGGATGTTTTACAGAAAGGAACTATAGATCAGAGCTCAGTCGAGCACCTACCATGATAATAAGAGTAAAAGAAGACTACCAAAATCTATTCACTGGATTTTGAAATTGGCCTTGTACTTTGTCAAGGCAGAGAAAGGTTCTCTAAGCGGCACCTCTCTAGATGTAGAAACAGTACCTCATTTGATGACATATTTCACTCTTATACAGGTAAAGGATTGCGTCAAATGTGAAATAACTCATGGAGTGAAAGAATGATCCAAGCATTTTTTAAGTGGCCTTAACAATGAATTTGATGTACGTCTCCACATTTTTAGTCTGAAGTAAAAGCTAATCACAGAAGCTTATCAAAGGAGAGCGCCATTCATTTCATTTGGGCAAACTCAGGATCCGAGCGTTTCTGTGAAATGGAGAGAAGGTTGGTTTTTGACGTATTAAAAGAAGCAACCACTTTTTTACCCATTGCACTAGAGTAGAAACTGATTATTTGAGAAGACGGTTTGGCAAGAATTTGTTTACATTGAACTCGAAAACGATCGCGTTATAATTTTCTGAAAAGCAGTTTGTGGTATTGTTCTACGGATGGGCAGTTCATGAAAGTTCTTTTGAGTTTGAGCTGTATACAGAAAAAAGAAATTGTTATTCTGCATGTAAATTTTGAATTTCTTTACTTTCTTCATAGAGATGAAGAATATTTGGCTGCCATAGTACCGCACAAATTGTTTGGATTCCATGAAGAAGCATACGTTTTTAGGGTAAATGTTGGAGACGCCCCTCCATGGGAATGTCCACCATTGGAAGATGAGCCGATATACACTGTCTTCGAAACTTTTGATCCTCAACCAACACCTGAACTACGGCGGTCGTTCTGTAAGAAAAAGTTTACTGAGCCATTGAATAAACGAAAGAGGTACTGACAGCTTTTACGAACAAAAAGCTTGGGAGGAGGTGTTGTATACGTCCCTCCATGGGATTAATGGACTATTTCATGACGTCACTTCCTCTGGTGACGTCACTTTCGGTATCGAGTACCGGTGTCCGGAGTCTGAGATTGGCACGCGGCCACGGAGGTCGGATGCACAGTTGAGAAATCGTATTCTCAACCTGTCTTTACCTGTAATATATGTGAATAGATATTCGTTTCTTAAAAATCCTGGGTTCCTTTCGTTTATTACCATTTAACCCCATAAGAGTAAACCAATTCTTTTCTCCTACCTGTTAAAACATTTTATCTTTAATTTGTGTTTCTGTGGAACGAACTGGATTCGAACTGAGCACACTCAGGATGTAACTTTGTGTCGTTAACCACTTCACAACTATCGCCCATACCCCCAAGAAATGTAACAGATTAGTATATGACGGTTTATTAAAAACTCTACAAATTATTTTTGTTCGTTTTTATGCCTCTTTCGACCCCACTTTTAACTATCTTTTCAACTTGACCCTTCAAAAACTCATTGAACAGAACCTAGATAATATTAATATACAGTCAGGGGTGGGTTTAGTGAAAGCATTTCTGCGGAAAATACTCCATTCGAACTTGGCATTCACAGGTTTTCAATCTGTGTCGTTAGCCACTTAAGATTAGTACAGGGTATGTGGAAACACTATCATTCCTGACCATTTGCATATGCATAAGGTGTCTGCCAGATGGATTCCCAGGTTGCTCACACCATTCCAGAAGCGAGAACATGTCGAGTGCTCGAGGATGAATTTGGAGATGTGCCAAGAAGATGAGTCAAAGTGTTTCAAAAGACTGATTACACAGGATGAAACCTGGGTCCATCACTATGATCTAGAGACCAAAAGCCCAGTCAATGCAGTGGAAGCACTTGGACTCGTCACCTCAAAAGAAGGCAAGGGTGCAGCCCTCCGCTGGCAAGGTCTTCTAGGACCAGGGCGGAGTAGTGATGAAAGATTTCCTGGCAAAGGGTACCACAATTACAGGAGCCTATTGTGCTTCACTTTTTAGGAAATTAAGGGAAGCTATCAAAGTCAAGAGGCGGGGCAAGATCAGCAAAGGTACCCTCCTCTTGCAGGACAACGTTCCGGTCCACAACTCGCATGTCGCCAGACCAAAAGCACGGGCGCGTGGTTATGAAATCCTTTCCCATCCTCCCTACTCTCCTGACCTTGCACCCTCTGACTTTCACCTCTTCAGAGCCATGAAGTTGTTTTAGAAAGGAAAGCGTTTCCCAGATGATGCAGCCTTGATTTCTGAAGTCACGTTGTAGTTGGAGGACCAACCTATGGTGTTCTACAAAAACGGTCTTCAGAGCTGCATCAAACGATGAGAGAAATGCATAACTCTGTGTGGTTCCTATGTAGAGAAAGACTAATAACTGTGCCAAGTTTCGTTGCTTTATTGCTATGGGAAGTGGGTCAGGGGCAGTACTTATTGCATTCCCCTCATATTTATAGCTATTTTACACACACACACACACACACACACACACACACACAAACACACACACACATATATGTATATATATATATATATATATATATATATATATATATTCTTTTTCTTTGTGTAAATATAGTCATATCCTGCCTAATAAGACAAATAATGATCGAAACGATCCGCACATCGTAGTAAGATATGACTACATTTATATGAAGAAAATAAAAGTGTTTGTGTGTGTGTGTTTGTGTGTTTGTGTGTGTGTGTGTGAGAGAGAGAGAGAGAGAGTGAGAAAGACAGACAGATTATACAATTATATATGTTAAGAAGTGGCTATGAGTTTTGCTACAGTATTTACGACAGTTGAGAGTAGTTTGAGGACGGCCTCAAGTTTGCGAAGTTTAACGACAGATATTGTTTAGAGTTTCCAGTTGGACATAGTGGAAAGCAGGTTGCGACTTGGACTATGCAGGAAGAGCTTTAAGATAAAGAAATAGAATTGATCAACGGGCTGACAAACATGGCCTCGACAGAACAAATAAGCAAACTAGATAAGACGTTAATGTTGAGAGGGATGTTTTGAGCGATGGTATCACCCAAGCATTCAGCGCCCAACTGATATTTACAGAACGCATTGTTTTTTGTCATGTTCTATTTCATTTTTTATATACCCGTGTATCCTTACGCCGCCAGTCGCTAATGTTAGAGACGACGGCACGCCCAGTGGAGATGACGAAGGAGACCACGGAAGCAACTTTGCGGTTTGGCGATATTGGCGAGCGGGGAAGCACACACGTAAAAAGTTGATAGTCATCAGAGCTATTACGTTTACGATCAACAACCTTTTCAATGATAGTATCTATTGGTGCAGAATGCAATTAATAGCAGAGATGAGCACACTAAGAGTATTCAACGGTTTTTTTTAAAGGCAGCTAAATCAACCGGCCCTTTACAAGTGTACCGTTAATTGCCATCGATGCTAGTGCGGTTTCCAATCCAATCATGCACGCCCAAATACACGTTTCCATTTCATTAAATATGTCCTGCCTAGCTGCTGTTATCCTCAAAGGCAGTAAATCTAATAATTCAACAGTGGCATTAAATCGGCTGTCAACTCCTCCGATAAAGATGAAGCAATAAGCACTACCCGTAATGCCTGTACTTTTATCACATGCGATGGGATTGCTATTTCAAAGTTTGACAAAATGGCGACCAATTGCAAATATCTCACTGAGCTTAAAACGGAAGTCTTTGATATAGATTTATTTCAATAAAGAGTTCACGAGAAAAGTCGAGTTTCCGACAATTTAATGGAGGGAAACATCGTCAGTCTAGCATGTTAGTTTAATCTAGCATATTTGTTTAATTTGTCAAAATTACGAAAAAAACACAGGATTATTTCTTCGTCTTTCTTTTTACTACTACTACTACTACTACTAGAACGGCTGTTGAGACAACGCAAATAAATTTGTTAAGGTTATCGAAAAAGATGATGAGGGCTGGAAAATCTATGAAGACTTATTGTCACTCAGGCTCCAGTAAACACCACAGTTTTTTCTCAGAGAAATCTTTGATGATGGCCTGTGTGAAAACACCCTAAGGCGCACATAATAATAATGAAATAAATTGTGGCTACACTCACCAAATGATCGTGGAGAGTCAAAGAGGATTGATGGACTGAGTATAGAGAGCAATAACCAGACCCCTGGAAAAGTGCCAAAACGCTGGAAACTTGGGAGGCTTTTCCCACTCAAATCCCAGAGAATACCGATAGACATTTCCAGTGAGAAATAAATGGTAAACTGTTGCTACGATAACGAAGAATAATTTGTAATGGCTATCAAAATGGTGGAGAGCACTGGGAATCTGGGGGGCTTGTTGTGTGATAATTCTTAGTAAGTAAATAACAACAACAACAACAACAACAGCAATAATAATAATAATAATAATAATAATAATAATAATAATAATAATAATGAAACGACCTGCCAGGTTGTTGATTTTGCAGTTCCTGCAGACCAAAGAGTAAAATTCAAGGAGAATGAGAAGCTGAGCAAATACACGGAACTAGCCAGAGAGCTCAAAGGGATCTGGAAAATGAAGAAAGTAAAAGTAACACAATTAAAAGTAGGAGCGCTAGGGATAATACCGAAAAACATTGAAAAAGATTGGGAGAGATTGGAATCAGAGGGATGGCCGAGAAAATACAACGAATTTCAGTAATGAAAACTGCAGAAATATCAAGGAAAGCCCTTGAATGTGGGGACTAACATCACACATAAACTACATAAAAACTGGATACAGAAACAGCTACGGATGTAAAACACAAAGTAACATCACATGGAATCATGAAAACTGAAATTGTATGAATGAAAAAACCGCCCCCACATTTTTTTTGTGAGTATTACCATAAACAGGCACCAGACCAAATAAGGTCAAGGAGGAAGGAAAAACGAGGAGAGAAAGCACTAGCCATACCCCCGCTCCAGATGTACAAAGAGGACTGGGACCTTGGGGAGGCTTATTGCTACTCAAATTCCAGTGAAGACCAATGGTCGCCGCCAATGAGAAATCAATGGTAAGCGGCTGTTGCGATAACGCAAATTCTTTTGCAAAAGGTTATTGAAAGAGGTGGGGACTACTGGAAATCTGGGGAGACTTGCTCTCACTTAGACTCTAGGGAACACCACAAGTTGTTCTCGCAGAACAATATTGGATGATGGCCTTTGTGAATGATCCTAGTGAGTAAATAATAATAATAATAATAATAATAATAATAATAATAATAATAATAATAATAATAATAATAATGGTATCTCAATAAAAATACCAGGGAAGGGAATCCTTAAACAAACCATTCCTTATATTATTCAAATATGAGTTTTCAAAACTATCAAACTGAGAACGACGTAAATGGGATCACAACATCAAGTGTAGATCCTATGTCCGGTAGGGGAAAGAACGTCACCCAGAGAATTCCCCGAAACAATACCGCTAGAACAAGTTGGACTAAAGCCTTAAATAAAATTGTAATGAAGTGTTATCTCAAGAGTGGTGCCCCTAATAGGCGATACAGAAAAAGAATGTATCATATATGGAATGAACTAAACATGGAATGAACTTTGCCATGTTTAAAATAACAGAGCAAAACCCTGCAGAACAAGCCCGGATAATAATAAAAAACGGATTGCTGTCTGCCCTTGAAATTGAAGATCTGAAAAGAGAAATTAAGAAAGAGAGCTTAGATGTCAATAAACATGATGGTGTTGATGAAATGACGAAGGTAGAAACAACCAATGAAAATGTAAATGAAAATATTCGACCTTTAAACAATCAGACTCTGTAAAAAGAAACAATTAAACTTGTGATTGAACATGGGAAGACGAAAGAAGAGATTGATATCTTCAAATTCGTAGATGAGAAGGTAAGAGTTGGCAATCTTGAACAGCCGCCGAACCTCCGATTTTTGAATCGGAGAAGACTAAAATCTGTCAGTACCAAGGTAAATGAAGTCCTGCCCTTTTTTTCCAGTAAAAAATATAAAACAGTGCATTAACATCATGAAAGCTGCTGTTAATACTGTATCAATGTTGCTTGGAGTGGAAAAACGTAAAAAAAGAAGAAAGGAAGAAGCCCTGGTGGCGGAAACGTCTAAATAGGCAAATAACGCAACTTGGAGAGGATCTCAGTAGAGTACAAGCTGTCGTAGAAGGCAAACTCAAAAGTCAGAGCGGATGCGATAGACTCATTCAATAATTTAACATACAACAATAAGGTTTTCAGTGTGTAATTGAAGAATTGAAACAGCGTATCACAGCTAAAACTGCCGAAGTTAAACGCTGCAGCGACAGAATTGAGCAATATCGGCAGAATAGACTATTTGAGAATAACCAAAAACTTCTTTTTAATCAACTAGAAGGAATTGAAAGAGGGAAGGACGTTGTACCCGATGCTGATGAATTGCGTGTATTCTGGAAAGGCATATGGGAAAAGGAAGAAAAACACCGAAAAGATGCAGAATGGAGGAAAGACATTGAAAGAGAGGTGTCCTCTAGAATGGAGCAAGAAAGAAACATAACAGTCACCATAGAAATGCTGAGAGCGAAGGCTAAAAGGCTTTCAAGTTGGAAAGCGCCTACACCTGAGGGAGTTCAGGGATACTGGTTTAAAAACCTCCCAGCTCTCCACCCGCAACAATGCTAAACGACTGTTTGATGACGGGTAACTTCCTTGGTTGGCTGACAAAATGAACTACAGTCCTGATTATGAAGGATAAGATAAACGGGGGTGAAGTGACACACCTTAGACCAATCACTTATCCTTCAGTTATGTGGAAACTTTTCACTAACATACTGTCTGAAAGTATCTATGATCATTTGGATCAAAACAATTTGCTGCCTGAAGAACAGAAAGGTTGTCGAAAAAGATTATGAGGCACCAAAGATCAGCTTCTGATCGATAAAATAATTATAAGAAATTGCAAAAGAAGATCTACAAACCTTACCATGGGCTGGGTAAACTATAAAAAGGCATTCGACATGGTTCCACATTAATGGATACTCAAGTGTTTGGAAATTTTAGGAGTGGTCCCCAACATCCGAGCATCTATAACAAATAGCATGAGGAATTGGGAAACCAATTTAACTTCAGGAAATGTAGTATTAGGCAAGGAGAAAATTAAGAAAGCGATCTTCCAGGGTGATAGTCTTCCCCCTCTGCTTTTTGTCATCATATTGATCCCGTTGACATGTCTTTTGTGGAATGTAAAAGCAGGATATGAAATCAGAAAATGACTTCCTACAGTCAACCATCTACTATTTATGGATGACCTTAAAGTTTTTGGAAAGAATGAGAACCAACTTGATACCTTGATCAACACGATCAAATTGTTTAGCAATGGCATAAGGATGGAATTTGGCATCTCCAAATGTGCTATTCTTGTGATGAAAAGAGACAAGATAGTCCGCTCAGATGGCCTTAAACTTCCAACAACAGATCTGATAAAGAATGTTGACACCGATAGAGGTTACAAGTATTTAGGGATATTGGAAGCGGACAAGATTAAGAACATAGAAATGAAAAATCAGGTTACATGCGAGTACATCAGAAGATTAAGGGTTATTCTTAAATCACATCTTCACAGTCGGAATACAATATATGCCATCAACGCCAGAGAAGTAGCTATCATTCGATATACTGCTGGAATACTTGATTGAAAGGTGGATGAACTGAAATGTTTGGACACAAAAACACGTAAAATTTTTACAATTTATAGGGTCTTTTCTAAGAAAGGGGATGTAGATTGATTATATCTACCTAGAAAGAAAGGTGGTCGAAGCTTACTTAGTGTTGAAGATGCTGTAAATATAGAAGAAGAAAGCCTAACTAAATATATTTCTGAAAGCCATGAAATTCTTCTTTATGAAGTGAGAAGAGAAAAAAATGAATTTAGAAATAACGACAGCTGGGATTGGTTGGTTAGGAACAACCCAGTCGCACAAGGATCATCAAACACTACATCGGCAAAACTGTAGAATCACCGATGTGCAGAATGTGTTGAAAAGGAAGAAACATTAGCGCATATTGTATCAGAATGTCCTATGTTAGTTCAACACCAATATAAAAAATGGAGACACAACAAAATCGCTCAGGTCATACACTGGAATATATGCAAATTCTATGCATTAGACCACAATGAGAAGTAGCATGAGCATAAACCAGAAGTGGTGCAGGAAAACAACAATGTCAAACTTCTTTGGGATATGCCCATACAGACTGATAAGGTCCTTGAACACTCAAGATCTGATATATTTTTACTAAATAAAAACAAAAGAGCTGGCTCAATTATTAACGTAGCCTGCCTTTTCGATGCTAGAGTGCGAGAGAAAGAACAAAAAATAAAAAATAAATAAATACCAGATCTAAAATGGGAATTAGTTAGACTCTGAAAATGTAAAGAAGTCAAGATGATTTCCATTATGATGGGAACGCTTGGCACCATAACAAAAAGCCATCACAAATGGCTTAATCAAATTGACAAGACAATTTCTTTTACAATCTTACAAAAGGATTGCCTATTGGGAACAGCAATAGAATGCAAAAACAATAAGAAAAGAAGAAAAGGATCTGTAAAGTTCGGGCGAACTTGAAATTTTATTTTTTTACTTTTAAATAAAAAATAACGCAGGTATCATAAAACTTAAATTAAACTTGAAAATAATATTTAAAAATAGCGCGGACTCCATTTTGGCTTCCACTAATTTTCCTGTTAATAATTACCTAAACTCCGGCCAAAAAATACCCTTCCACAAAAAAAAAGAAAAAAAAAAAAGAAAAGAAAAACAGATGAACTCATAATAAAAAAATCATGTGCAAAGTTCAAGCCAAAATAAATAATAATAATAAAAAAACTAGGCCACACACGCAAAAATTCTTTCGTTGTAAAAATAATAATGGCTCCCTGAGTCGAACTGCGTACAACATCGGAGGCTATGCATATTTCGATATAGAGGTAGCATTCGTGTACGTCCGCCTTTTGGTACCGTGCTTAAATAATAATCTTATTATTTTGAAAGCCATTCTTAACATGGAGAGGAGAAAGTGTTTTGTGCTCCCACCTTACAATTGTATAAAAAATTACAATTGAATAAAAAAAAACTTGAATTGTACATGAAAACACTATTTACAAAGCGTGGTATCAAAAATGCATAAGCACATTTTAGGACCATTCTTGAAGGAGATATTGTTTTTAAAAGAGATTACCCTCCCTAATATTTTTAAGAATATTTTTGTTAATTACTGTTGCTTTAAAAAAGGTAAAATGGATTTTCTAAGTGTTCGTTTTCTACCTCGCTGGCTGTTGTTAGTGGTTCAACTCATTTTAAAGCGTTTATTCAGTCCAAAAACGAAACTACAGATCGCATTACATTTTAAAAAAATTATTTATACTTATTTACTGTTATTTTAAAAGAGGCAACATTGATTTTTTCTACCTAGCTTGCTAAGTTGATAGTGGTTTCACTTATTTTAAAGTGTTTATTTACTAAGAAAAACAAGTCAAGAAGGATTTCTTCTCCGCTAAACGAGTACAGAAAAGGTGATGTAGTCTCAGAACAAATACTAAACTTTGCTGCTGCTGCTGCTAATAATAATAATAATAATAATAATAATAATAATAATAATAATAATAATAATAATAATAATAAATAATTTTACCTTCAGATGAAACAAAATTTTACTCATATTAAATTTGAATAAAACTTAACGATGATTATATTTAGAATTAATTATAAATTGGAGGCAGCGTAAAATTTAGGAAAATTCGTCCATTTTTGATAGGTAGGAAAACTCTCCATTATTGAATACATATCGATTGAAAGCACATTTTGGGACCGTTCTTGATGTGGGTATTGTTTTTAAGAGACTACGCACTAATAATATTCAAAAAAAATATATATTTACTTGTTTACTGTTGTTTTAAAAAATATAAAATATATAAAATCGATTTTCTAAGTGTTAATTTTCTACCTAGATTTGTAAGTTTTTAATGGTTCAACTTATTTTAAAACGTTTATTTAGTTTGAAAAAAAGTAGTGTCGAGTGTTACTTTAGAACAAAAACAAAATGTTCGACATGAGAGTGTCGGGAATCTCGATAATCGCTCAAAAATAGAAATTTAAAGAAAACACTGATGTAGATATAGTTTTAAAAATAGCCTCCCCTCCAAAAGAAAATAAATTTGTATATTTTTTAAGGTAATGTCTAAAATCAGCAAAAATCAAACTATCAGAGTGGATACGGTTGATTATGTAACGCAACTGAACGGAACAGAGTCACAGAATCAAGACACGAAAAGCAAAACAATATATTTATTAAAAAAAAACAACTTTATTTTTAAACACATCTAGTGTTATTACGAAACACAAAAAAGAAAAAAACTTCTGGTATTCTTGAATAATAAAACAAATATTACATTATGTTGTGATACTTTTCATGTTATTCTGAGCATGTTTTATTAATTAATAAATATCATTTCATTATTTTTGTTGTTATTAATGTTTCTGATAAATATAATTTTTAAAAGTTAGGTATTTTCTTGAAAAAAGATTTCTGCCTCAACAGAAAAATATTCAACAAGATGTTTACGCGAGAAAATTATTTTACCGAAAACTATTTATATTAAACTTTTAAAAAGTTTTTTATTTTTTACAAAATATATTTACATAATTTGCCAAAATGCATTGATACAATTGGATAATTTTGTATTTTTCTTCTAATGTTTTATATGCAATTAATTTTATTTCTTCTGTCAAAAAATTATGATCAATATAATAATCGTTTTCTATAATGAGAAAATTTATATTTAAAATCTTAAAAAGTGCAACAAAATGCCAATTACATTTTTATTAGTGCATAAGGCACATCTGATTGAGTGTAAATAAAATGGTTTTTGTTTAAAATTCTAGTATCTTCCTTTTTAAAGTTTAATATTTAATAGTTTTCGGTAAAATAATTATATATACTTAATAAAATAGAAAACAATACCCTTTTACAAAACGACAGCAGAGATTTAAAAACGCTGCTTCCACACATAAGGCCCTGTCGGTGGGGCATTAGAATACGTCGACTGCCTCCCTACAGAGGGTAAAAGTCCCTCAATGGGGGTCCTGGATGTGACCTTAAACTATATCCAGTGGCGAGGCCCCAGTTTGTGGGCTTTGGGGAGTGTGGAGCCACCCTTTAATTACAATTGCTCCCAGGTCCCCTACCAGGAGTGGTAGTACCTGTTAGGGTCCCAACTATGGATTAAATAAAAACCGACGTGAAAACAACAAATATATTCTATTAAAAAAAGTTTTCTTCAAAATCTTTGGATTCGGCATTAAATAACCTGAAAAAGGTTGATATGCCGTAAAACAAAAACAACCAACCAACCAATCCACACATAAATCGAAAATGGTCATACTACTTATCATTAATCGATTCATATTTTTCAGCTATTATCATTCAATTTCATTAGCTATCACAAATTGATATATTATTTCTAAAGAGAGTAACTATTCAAAAGAAGTCATAGCGAACCGTGGGAGGAGGATAACTTACCCAATAAATATTTTCTACTGTGATTATCTCATTTAAGACCGAGTTAAATATTTCATAGTAGTCATTTTAGAGTCAGCGTCCGTCATGATTCTATTTTCGGCTATCCACATTTGCCCTCTCTCTTGCACATAATCTAATCTATAAAACTCACTACGTCTGTCTGTCTCTATATTTTCAAAATCTATCTTTTCCGAAACTAAAAGTTTCAGAGCGGCACAAGGAACCTTAAATGATTAATTTTTATGAGCCGTTCTTTTATGGTCTTTAGTTTCTTAAAAAAAAAGATTTTAAGGGATCAAAAGTGAAAAAAATCTTATACATTGTGTATATTCATCTTAGTTTGTTTTTAATTAGTTCATATACGTGTCACGTTGGTACAGTGGTAACGTCACCAGCTTTGTATACTGCAGTTGTGCTTTTGATTTCGATTCTAGCTGATGGCATCCAAATACTTTTTTTTCCTTTTGAAATCACGTCTCTATAATGATAATACATACGAAATCTGAACAAATTAAAATATCATATTTTAGCGTATTTTACGATCGAGCAAAGCCCCCTCCCAGCGCCGCTTGTTTTCTACTAAAATAATAAAGGGCCCCTTAATCATTCGTGCTTTCATTTTCCAGCGATTTTTTGGTTGAAGACTTACATTCCGTTAACGAACGCTTCAGTACTAAATTCTTGAATATTCAAAATGGCGTCGATGACTAGATCGACAGTTTAGTCTTTCGCTTTCATTTTAAAAGACTTTACTTGGATTCACGTTTCATAAAAGTTCTTGGAAGCAATAACTTTTTCCTATTCTTTTTTCTTTGTGTTTGTTTAGCGTTACAAATCATTATCGTTCAGCAATCTGTTGCTACGCATTATTTTTTTCATTTACAGAAAACCGTACGGCCTAAAAACAGTTATTCTGTATTTACAAACTGTTGTTACCCCCCCCAACCTTTTTCCAAAATTACGCCCAACAATGCCGCTACGCGATGCCACAGTTTAGGTTGCCCAAACTGTGCTGACTTCTGTTTCCTCGGGGCGCTGTTATAATTTTATATGGTCTATGGAAAACGCAGTTATATATGGTTTAAGTATATGGTTCACAGGTTACAAAAGGGAAAATGATTGTAATCATGAAATCAAAAATACATTTTTACATGAAAAAAAAAATTATGGTTGATGCAAATAAAAATATCAGAAAAAAGCAGTTTTAGTTTATTTTTATTTACAATTTTTTACTACTTTGATAGAAATTAGTGTGAAGGAACAAATATAAAGCGAAAATAAAATAATATTGGAAGTATTTCCCCATAAATGGAATCTGCGATTTTAATTTTATGGTTGACGAGAACCTAACATTGTTTACCATTAACAGCCCCCCCTCTTATTATTGACTTGAAACCGACGGTACCAATGTTTTCTGACCTTTTGTACAGTTTAAATAAATAAATATTAATCTCTTATATTGAAATTCTATCTTTGTAATCGAGCATTTTGATGGAATCCTTTCCCAAAAACAGTGAACATATATATATATATAATTATTTTTTACTATAATAACTAGATACCTACAGACACTGGTGTTTCATCCTTTCGGGAATCTTCAGTGCAGGGTGTCACGATTAATACCAGTCGAATGATTCGAACTCCGAATCACGAGACATCTCTGGCTCGATTAGCGAAGACCTAATCCATTCGGCTACCATTAACCTCATGAAATAACGTCGAATTTAAACATTTTAATTTTAAATGTTCATTTACGTCAGTCAGAGAGTGATCTAATCGTTATATGATGATCTATGTATAAGAGCTAAATTGACCGACTTTGATTCAATTGAAAGTGCTCAACGATAAGAAACGAATTTCTTAAAGGGGCTGCCATAATTATTTTTTTACTATAGTAATTAAATACCTGCACATTATATACACCTACTATATATATATATATATATATATATATATATATATATATATATATATATATATATATATATATATATCGTGTATGAAAAAATTAAACCCATATTCTTCACTTAATAGTAAAAAAAAAAAAAAACGTTAGGACTAAATGAATTTATTTTGTCTTGTAAAGCCTACCATATTTTCTTTAAAAGTAACGTGTAATTTTGGATTTTTAATTTCACCCGAGAAATCTACATATTTAAATAAAAGATCAAATCATCTGAAATTCAGGTACTTATGTTATAATATTTTGCATATTCTTATAGCAAATGATCCTAAATCTTTTTTAGACAAAAAAATAATTTAGTCAAAAAGATATATATATATATATATATATATATATATATATATATATATATATATATATAATTTAAAGGAGATTAGAATAATAGTCTAAAGAGCTAAGTGTATTTTAATGTAATAGTGAAATTACTAGTTTAATTAAAATACAGCAAATGCTCGTTGTAATTTAGATATATAATAAGCTCGATAGTTAAATGTCCTAGAGCTAATTCAATATTAAGTAATGTGATTTATAATTTAAAAATTTTAAAAATTTTTAAAATTTAAAAATCAAAATTTAATTAAATTAAAAATCAGTTTCATAAGAAGGAACAACAACAAAGTCAATTATCTGTACGATCGTTTCGGAAATCCGTGCTTTTTATTTGTGGTATACATGAAGTCACGTAGAACAATTATACATAGTTTTTTTGGTAAGCACGGTCTCCTCATCAGCAAAATAACCCTAAAAATTTTAAAATATGAAGATATAAAAAGCACAACCAAACTAGTAAATTCAAGACACGAGCTTCTATCATGTAATCATAAACGTTGGTTTAAATTTAATAAATATAAACCACCTTAAATCATTAAAAATTACTCATTAGTAAAAATAGATTACTTTTTTTTTTTTTTTTTTAATAAATTAAGTTAAACCAATTACCGCCCTTAGACTCGTAAATCAAATAATAAATAAAGCCATGACAATTATCTCCCCTTAAAAACTTGCAAAATAAATACTCTCTCTCTATAGATATTAATTGTAGCGTCTTTAAATCAAAATACGCTAACGGAAACAATTTACTGCACGAGCGTCGCCCTTTTAAAATTCATCATTCAATAAAATAAAAAGCTATAGCAAACATCATAATGACTACTTTAAATACAGTTCCTGATTTCAAAAAAAGAAAAACCAAAAGGTAATTATATATCTATATATTTTTAAATCAAATTTATTATGTAAATTCAAAAAAATATATATTTTTTCTACTCATTTCTATCTCTAACCTATACCAATTTTCTTATTAATTTTCTTATAAATTTTAAATCCAAACCTTTTACTTCAATTTTTCAGATTCATCTGCCTTACTTTTAATGCTAGGTTTATTTTTGGTGTCTTTTCAATTCAATAGAAATCCTCCTAAATTTGCTGATGAGGAGACCGTGCTTACCAAAAAAACTATGTATAATTGTTCTACGTGACTTCATGTATACCACAAATAAAAAGCACGGATTTCCGAAACGATCGTACAGATAATTGACTTTGTTGTTGTTCCTTCTTATGAAACTGATTTTTAATTTAATTAAATTTTGATTTTTAAATTTTAAAAATTTAAAAATTTTTTAAATTATGAATCACATTACTTAATATATATATATATATATATATATATATATATATATATATATATATATATGAAGAAAATCATTATCATTACGTATATGATTAAAGAGGAAAAGATTTTCTATTTCGTTATGTATAAGGGAAAGAAAAGAAATTGAAACTGCAAATAAAAATTTACAATTAAATTTATTGTTTAACAAAATACCACAAAAACAATTTTCGAAAATCCTTATTCCACGGAGTTTCAAAGAATGTTATTCTTGCTAGTCTTCTCATCAGAAGAAAGAAAGAAATTAGCAAATTATTATTATAACAGATCTAAAAGTTGCTGGTTAAGCCATTAAATGAAACAGTAATTTATGATGGTTAGTCATAAATAGCCAAAAAATGTGTTCAAAAACATGTGAAAATATAGAGGAAATGGGTAAAAATAGAACAGAAGAACAAAAACAAACCGGGAGTTAAAGTTCCAGCGTCTATGAAGACTTATTCGATTGTAAATTGTAAATTCGACAAGGAAATTAAAAAAGCAAAAAAAAACAACAAATGGTCAGAATTTAAAAGTCATGCAACTGCGTTGTAGAGTGAAAAATAATTCTAAATGGAAAAGTATATATATATATATATATATATATATATATATATATATATATATATGCATATATATATTTACTAGATTAATTATTAAATACCTACGAACACTAGTGCTTCATCCTTTCTGGAAGCATCAGTGTAGATTCGAATCCGGCAGCAGAAGTCATCTTTGGCTTTATTAGTAAAGACAGTAGTCATTCGGTTACAGTTAACCGCGAGAAATAGTGTTGAAATTTAAACATTTATTTTTAATGCTATTTACCATCTGTGAAAGTGATCTAATCATCTTATGACGATATGTGCATAAGTGCTTAACGATAAGAAACGAGTTTCTTAAAGGGGCTGACATGATTATTTACGATAATAATTATTAAATACCCACAGACACTCGTGTTTCAGCCTTTCGGGAATCATCACTGCCGGGATATATATATATATATATATATATATATATATATATATATATATATATATATATATATATATATACACGCATAAATACACAGCATTGTCCGGGGTTGATTGAGGATCAACGAATGTTCCACGCCATACTTTTATTTTCATCTAAATAGGTGAAATTGCCTATTTTTCAATCAAATTGATTGATCGTCTGCTTTAGTTCAGGACTCACTGCCCTCCTCGCTGTGACAAAATCCATAATAGTCTACACTGCACTTTAGAGAACCTTAATTTCGTTGCTTTTAATAAAATATTTATATGTAATGGCTTGAAACAAAAAAATGAATGAATTTTCAAAACAAAAATTGAATGAATTTTCAAACCAAAACAAAACAAATTAATAAATTTTCGAAACAAAAAAATTTGGAAAATAACAAGAAAAATGAATAAATTTTCCAACCAAGAAAGAAAATGAATAAATTTTCAAAAAAAATAAAAAATAAAAATGAATTTGTCAGAATAATTTTTTAAAAAGGTTACATACATATAAACAAAACTTGAAAATACATTTTACCAACAAATATCGTATGAAACATCTGATATTTTCATCATCTGAACCCATTTATGGGCTTTGTAACTCTCGTATTTACCGGTGATTTGTGAAATAATGTATATATCTTCTCTATATAAATAAAATGAACTCATTTTTTCCCGTCTGATTTTGACCTTAATAGGATTAAAAATCAAGATATTTCATGCAAATATAATATGCAAAAACGGCAGAACAATATCTGAGGTGTGTTATAGGCTTATTATTTCTCAAATTCCGCGATAATCTTAGATTTCTATACTTTTTCTGCTGAGAAGTCACGGCCAAAATTGGTTAAGATCAATGGAAGTGGTAAAATATTTTCTCTCTTATAAATTCCTGCTCCACCTGCCACCACTTAACACCGTTTGGGCATCGTTCACAAGAAACAGTTGAGAAGAGAATACCGGTTTGGCTTCGTAGTTCTTTCATGTCAAGTTATTTAAAATCACTAAACTAAGCTGCAGTGCTCTGTGGCGTAGTGGTTAGCGTGCTTGACAATTCACATTATATTTTCACGTTCGCGCCGACCTACCGTAGTCGTTTTTTTTTTCCTAAACAACTGGAATGGACTTTTCTTGGTGGCCGAACTGTTAACGTTGCAGATGGTTTTTTTTTTCACACTTTATTTTCCTACTTTTACTCATGACTCCGGGTTTGATCCTTCCTACTTACCTACCATAACATTTTTTAAAACTCTCTCCCCGTCCCGGAAACAAACACTCGGGCAACGCCGGGTACCCCCGCTAGTCTCTTCTTCTATTCTATCTTCTATCTATATAAATAAAATGAACTCATTTTTTCACGTCTGATTTTGACCTTAATAGGATTAAAAATCAAGATATTTCATGCAAATATAATATGCACAAACGGCAGAACAATATCTGAGGTGTGTTATAGGCTTATTATTTCTCAAATTACTCGATAATCTTAGATTTCTATACTTTTTCTGCTGAGAAGTCACGGCCATAATCGGTTAAGATCAATGGAAGTGGTAAAATATTTTCTCTCTTATAAATTCCTCCTCCTCCTGCCACCACTTAACACCGTTTGGGGATCGTTCACAAGGAACAGTTGAGAAGAGAACACCGGTTTGGCTTCGTAGTTCTTTCATGTCAAGTTATTTAAAATCACTAAACTCGGCTGTAGTGCTCTGTGGCGTAGTGGTTAGCGTGCTGGACAATTCACATTATATTTTCACGTTCGCGCCGACCTACCGTAGTCGTTTTTTTTTCCTAAACAACTGGAATGGACTTTTCTTGGTGGCCGAACTGTTAACGTTGCAGATGGTTTTTTTTTCACACTTTATTTTCCTACTTTTACTCATGACTCCAGGGTTGATCCGTCCTACTTACCTACCATAACATTTTTTAAAACTCCCTTCCCCCGTCCCGGAAACAAACACTCGGGCAACGCCGGGTACCCCCGCTAGTACTTGAATAATAAACAGATTCCAAACTGAGTTACTTCCCTTGTTTAAGTTAAATTTAAAAATAGTAATGGCAAATCTATGGATCGTGAAAGTGCATGCTTTGTATAATAATGCAGTAATATTTTAATTTTACTAATTGCGACTGGGAAATTAAGTAGATAACGTTGGTCGTAGTTGAACTGGGCATAAAAATTAAATAGATAACATTAGTTTTTAATGGAAATTCAAGTTTGCAACTCGAACTTTGTTCTTATTCCGAAAATGCACCAGATATTTTAAACGTTTCTGTATTTATTTCCCTATTTTGCACAAGCATTAATAAATTTATTAATCTCTGCAATGTTGCATCTCTGTGCTTTTTTTACAAGTATTTTAATGGCATGTGCCCTGATGAACTCGACGTAACTACCCCCAACAAACCTACTTAACAACAAAATCACACCTCTTCACTGTTGAGTTCCCCAAATGCCAGGAAGCTTTCTAATCTAATAGTTTTTTCCTTCGAACAGCTAGACTTTGGAATTCTATTCCTGTTACCTGTGTGGAAAATTATTTCCACTATTTTATTCTTTTCTTTCTCTCTTTTCTTCTTCGTTCCCCTTCTCTATATTTAATTCGTCTTCCTCCTCCTCTACGTAACGAGCCTCTCTTTGCGCACCAAGTCTTCCCCATGGTGCATTTTTGAAAAGGAAAATTCAGATGTTGTTCAGACTTCAAGAAGAAAGGGTTAAATGTGTCAAGGTTTACCGACGTGTTTAATCGAGGTCTCGGGCAAAGAAAAGTAACCAAATGACTTTGTGTACAGTTTCTCTGTCTTCATTAGACATTAAACTAGTTAGAAGGAAAATAATTGTTGATTCCTTCAGAAGATGACATGTGCGAATAAGTCTCAGGAGAATTCAAGACAAAGGAAATTTGAGAGACAACCAGCTTTTCTGTCTTAACTGGACATTAAAACAGTTGAAATATGTGACGTATTCAAAGGAATTAATTATCCCTGGATAAAAAGGAATATGCAGGATAATTTTTTTTTTTTTTTTAAATTCAATTTTCACCCCAAACAAGGTACAGTGCCACTTTGAAGTAAGGGGCTACTATTGGGGACATAAGTTGCAGGGGTATTATGAAGGGAGATGAGTAGCAAGATGTCTGTTCACATTACACTTGAACTTCTGCATGTCGGTACAGTTGGGAAAGCAGAATCCCGGAAGGGAGTTCAAAAGTCTAGCAGTTCTGGGGAAGAAACTATTGGAGTAGAAGGTTTTCTTACACCTAGGGATCTCTACTGTGAAGGGATGGGACAGTTGCTTGTATATATATAAGAAAAAAGTGCGTTTGGACATGATTAAAAAATCCGAAAATTGGAAGTGAAGCTGCAATTACCTTATCATTTGCTTATTTTTCTTTGCTATTTTGAACTAGATTCATTGGTTGAGTTAATAATTGAGTGAATGATTTTGTGCTACGAAACAGACACTGTCAAGAATTGTAAATGTCAACTGAATTAAAAGAATAAATTGTAAGGTGGTCAGCAGCATGAAAATTTGAATATAGACTTTTGTCATTTATTCATTATATGCTCTGTAATTACATTGAGCTTCTTAAATAAGGATTCGCATATATAAAAAGGAAATATAAGTGAATAAATAATATTTCTACAGATATATATATATATATATATATATATATATATATATATATGTTTAATCGATTGGCAAAATTTTAGTAAAGAAGTGAACCATAGCGGAAATTCAGTCGACTAAAATAAGATGGAAAACTGGGTGAGGAAAAAGAAAAAAAAATGGGGGAAGTTACATGTAACAAATTTATCGACCAAGTATTGGCCGATGGACGATTCTATCGATTGAGACCTTCTGGTGGTACGTTGATGGTCTCAGATGAAGCGGGGAACATGTTGGGCGATTCTGACGTGAATACGCTGGGTAGTCTTGCCTATATAGACGGCACTACACCGACATTGAAATTTGTAAATAATATTGCTTTTTTGAGAGATAGGCAAGATATCCTTACGAAATGAGGGAAAGGCGGATTTTGTGAAAAAGCAATACGGAAGGATAGAGAACAAAAATTAGAAAACACCAGAGAGGAAATCTTATCACCAATAAGCTGGCCTTCAGGTCCAATCCAGGGTAACTTAAGGTATACCGGGTGTCTAGATGGACAATATTTTGGTAGCTCAGAAAAGGATTAAACTTTCTTATTAATAACTATATTAACTAATGGAGGTGGATATCCATTCATAATAAAAATCCTTTTAATGTTGTCAATTTCCAAATCAATAAAAGTTGGGGAACAAATAACAAGTGCCCGATGGGTTAGGTGTGTGTGTGTGTGTGTCTGTGTGTGTGCGCGCGCGTGTGTGTGTGTGTATGTATGTGTGTGTACGTGTGTGTGCGTGTGTGTCTGTGCGTGCGTTGTTTCTTTATTGGAGAGTTTAGATTATGTGACGTTTCTTATCCACTTTGCTAGTTTCGGTTCCCTTGGTTTTCGCGTAAAGTTTCTTTCGTGTTTCTAGTCGCGTTTACATAGTGTTATTCTATTAGGGGTCATCTCTGATCGATTTTATCTACTTATATGATCAGAATTTTTAAAAATTAACATTTTATATAAATAGCTTTCAAAAGTGGCAATCTTTTAAAACACAGGGATTTACTATGAATTTCAAAGCAGAAAGGACTTTCTATTCAACAATTTAAATACTTACAAATTCTTATGAAATTTCAATAGATTGACGAAATAATATATTTCTTTTTCGACTAATAAATGACACATTGAAATAATTGACTTATTGATGAAAAAAACAACAACATATATTGCAGTGGGTTTAATTTCGTAATTAATATATAATATAATAATATATTAAAATAAAACAATAATATATGAAAATAATATAAATAATACAATAATAATTAAATTATAATATAAAAAATATAACAATTTCGGTTTATTTTACTGTGGGAAAAATAGAGAAAGCTTGCCGCAAAAAACGTGCTCGTTTCTGTCCGTTGTGCGGGCTGAAAAAGGAAAAACGAAAAGATCCAAGATGGTGACCATGGTGTTTTAATGTCCACGGTCTCAAACATTTCACGAAAAATCGCGTCTCACACGTGATTTTGAGGTGTGCCCGGGCACCATAAAAGCAGGTTGCTGGCGGGGGGGGGAGTAGACAGAAGCGTTCAGACCTGAGTAGAGTAAACATCGTCAGGCTTTTCCGAACTTGCTTAGGCAACGATATTGTAGTCAGTCGAGAAGCAAGCCAGCAGAACAATGTTCCATAGGCGGGCAGTTCTAAGAAATAAGCGTTCAGACCGGTGTAGAGTGAACATCGTCAGACTTTTCCGAACTTGTTTACATTGGACTTGAAGGCAACGATATTGTAGTCAGTCGAGAAGCGAGCCAACAGAACAGTGTTCCATAGGCGGGCAGTTCTAAGAATTAAGCGTTCAGACCTGTGTAGAATGAACATCGTCGTGCAACTCAGACTTTTCCGATTCATTTAAGTTATTGTATTTTTAATTTTAATAAATACTCGATTCTAACAGTGTGCTCACCCCTCGCCGATCTTTCACAAAAAGCACTTGTCTGGCCAAAATCACTATTAATAAATCCCCCCACGCTCTATCGGTACCTAAAACTAAACGTGGATTCCATGAACAAAGTTTCTTTCCTAGAACTGCCCGGTTGTGGGACTCTGTTCCGGTAGTCTGTTTTCCATCTGACTACAATATTCTCGTCTTCAATTCAATTCTTATTGAATCGTTCTCGCAAATAGTCTAACTATGCCAAATTTCGACCACAAGTGATTCCTACGCTACTGTCCCACTGACGACAATGCATCCATGGACCCTTATCCTCGAGTGGCTTCCGGGCCTTGATACGTGGTAACCCCTTTGTAAAAAGAAAACCGAAGAAACAATTATGCACAAGTCACGCAGAGGCGAGAAACACACAGTCCAGATACACGAGAAACGGCCATTTTATTAATAAAAAGAAGATACAGCTTTTATTAGTTTTTTTCTCCCATTTTTTTTCATTCATTTCCGTTTTTTTTTTAATACCCGATTCTTTTATGTTTAATTTTGTTGCATTCCTTTTCATATATTTTATTCGTTTTGTTTGCCCCCTTTCTTTTTTCGAGCTCTCTTTACTTTTCCCCCACTTCTGCTTTTATCGTTCTTTCCTCCATTATTTTTGTGGGGGTGGGGTGCACGCGAAAGCATGTCTTTGATATTATTTCCGTTTTGTTTGATTTAACTTGTCTCTTTAATGTCTGTTAATTTCTTTTCTTCTTTTATTTCAGTCGCCATTTCTTCCGTCTTAACCCCCCCCCCACAAACAGACTCGCACGCACGCACACACACACACACACACACACACACACACACACACACACACACACACACAGACGCGCACACACATTCATATATATATGTGTATGTGTGTATATATGTTTGTGTCTATATATATGTAAGCATGTATGTATATATATCTGTATGCATGTATATCTGTATGCATGTGCATATATATGTATACCTGTGTGTATATATATATGGGTATGTATATGAGCCATCAGTTTATCTATGGGTTAAAGATAGCGGTTGTCGCTAAGTTTGTATACTTGGGTAGCACACTAAGTATGTCCGGTGCCCTGGATGATGAGGTATTGTTACGGATCAGCAGGGAAACTGATGCCTTTAGAGTGTTGGAAAAGCGTTGTGGAGCTGTCATGGAATCTCGCGTCCAACAAAGACTAAGGGTTATGCCGCATGCGTTCTCTTTGCTCTTCTCTATGCTTGTGATACTTGGACAACATACAGGAAGCATTTGAGACGTCTCAAGCGGTTTCACCAGATATGCGTACGGCGAATCTTAGGTGTGGGATGGCAAATGTATGTCAGTGATGTTGCGGTTCTAGAACGGACTTAATGTCTAACGATTGAAGCTCTCATTATCAAACATAGACTGAGATGGAGTGGTCATGTGGTAAGGATGTCAGACAGTCGACTTCCCAAAGAACTCTTTTATGGCGAGCTCGTCGGGAGGAGACGTCTGGCTCAAAAACCTAAAATGAGATTCAAGGATTGTTGGAGGTCCACCTTAAAAAATTTGAGATGGATGAGAGAACCTGGGAGAGTGTTGCTTTGGATCGTGGAGAGTGGAGAAAGACCTTGTGGGCAAATTTGAGGCTGATCTAACCCAGTATGAGCGACTGAAACATGATATCCGGAAAGGGAAGGTGCAAAAAGCAGTGGATGGGCTGGGGGCGCAAATAAATTGGTCTGAAGTGTGAGGCGTGCGGGAGATTATGTCTGAGCAGCCACCAGACTGCTCATCAGCGCAATGGGCCACAAAACAGTCTTGTGTTGCCAGATATAACCTGTGTTAACTGCGGGCGGATGTGCAAAACAGCAGGCGGTTTGAAGCGACATTTGAGTATTCATAGAAGTGACCATCAAGAATGTGCTGCTAGTGGCGCTCATGTCTGCAAAATGTGTGATAAAGAATGCCAGAGTTTAGCAGGGTTTAAAAGCCACCTTCGTGCGGCCCATCACTGATTTGTTTTCATGTTTCTGTGTATATATTTTTTATATGTGATATATCAAGTAATGGCAATGTTCGAAACCGAATTTGCTGCCATCATGTATATGTTTATATGTATATGTATGCATGCATATGTATGCATGTACGTGTATATATATATGTATGCATATATACATACATATATATATATGTATATATATATATACGAACAAACAGTTAATAAAAACATGTTAAAAAACACTTTGAAAAGAGTTAAAAACATATTTAATCTGAAAAGGAAACACTAGATAAATGGATAGTCCTTAATCCGCGGAGTTTCGAAGAAATACTTTCTTTCTCATCAGAAGGTAGGAATTAGCAAAATGCGGGATCGGATTTTTGCATGCAAAAGTATTTGATGAAACAACAAGTAAGTCAAAGATCTTACTTGAAAACAAAAAAGTGAAGCAGAGGGAATATGGCGAAGAAAAAGGTGATTACACATGAATGGATAGTCTGGTGTATATATATATATATATATATATATATATATATATATATATATATATATATATATATATATATATAACATACGCCTAGGAAAGCGTTCAGAGACTATACAAAGAACAATTTGAAAGTCCTGCAAATTAACATCGACACGTAGGAAGAGTTTACTTTTCCAAGGTCGAAGTAGCGAAAGCTTGTACCTGAAAGTTGTTATGCTCTAGAGAAAAGAAAGCAGGTCCACAACAAATCTGAAACGAGAGCTTCGCCAATGGTTTAATTGATGGTCTCAACCATTACACACAGAACTTGATATGCGACACTTGTGAACGAGTGCTTCTGTCAAAAGTTGGTTACGTCAACCACTCTAAGTCACACAAAACTCCTGTTTTGGTCAACTTTGTACCTATTAGACCGAACCAAACAATCTGTTTAATCTGCAGCAAAGTTTGCAAGTCTACTGCTGGTTTGAGAAGACATATGATTGTTCATAGGAATACCCTTCAAACTCCAGAGGAAGTGGAAATTGCTCGATTTGTATGCCACATCTGCTTCAAGATGTGTAAATTTGCGGCGGGACTGCAGAGTCATCTGAGATGGCATGGACGACGAGATGGGGAGAACTCAATGTGACGGCGATCATCTGGAAAACTGCAGCAATCATCATGTATGTATGTGTATGTATGTAGATATGTATGTATGTGCATACATATGTATACATGTGTATATATACGTATATATGTATATGTGTGTATATGTACGCATATATGTACATATATATGTATATATGTATCCGTATATATTTATATGTACGTATATATATGCATATGTGTATATATGTATGTGTATCTATATAGAATGCATTTGTGTATATATCTCTACCTATTAAAAGTGGCATTGTGCGTGTAAGTTCTTTTTCTATGGACTCCGAAACGGTTGGGCCGTTTTTTTTTAAATTTCACAATAATGTACATTATGAGTCTTGGAGTGTTCTTACAGTTTGTAACTACATGTCTCAGATAAGTATTAAAAATCGATGATCAAAAATCCGATCAAAGAAGGAATAGTCCGATTTTGACCAAAGTTAACACCCTAATACAGCCTGATATTACAAGCGCATTAGAGAAGTCTTATCACTGCAGAAGTAGAAGGGGTTTTTTATTAGACAGCGGCGTGTTCGAAATGTATGTTTCTGTTTAGAACACAATTAAACCATGATACTTGACTCTTGAATTTTACACTTTAATCAAGCCATTATATAAAAAAAATATATCAAATCAATAGTACGTTCTCTATCGTGCAAGTCATTGTTGACTAAGTCACCGAGGAGGCGATATGGTTCTCTGACTAGGGCAGGCAATCAATCGATTTTATTGAAAAATGAAAAATGGATGATTTTCACCGGTTTCGATGACAATAAGAATATTAAGATGTGTGGAACATTCGTCGATCCTCATTCAACCCTTTGAAACGTGTGGTCTCCTTGTTAGTATAGTAACATATATATATATATATATATATATATATATATATATATATATATATATATATATAACTACTTAATTTACTCACATAAAATTAATATACGAAAGTATAGATTTATGCGTAAACTTTAAGTATTTACTTCAAAAGTACTCAATACGTAGGTAGAGCTAGTTAATAAGTTATAAAATGTATATGGCGATTAAGCTACACTGAATATTCCGCGTTTCATCCACTCTAGGATTCTTCCGGCTTATGCGCATAAGCCTGAAGAATCCTAGAGTGGATGAAACGCGGAATATTCAGTGTAGCTTAATCCCCATATACATTTTATTACTATATATATATATATATATATATATATATATAAACACATATATATATATATATATACATATATATATATATATGTGTATATATATATATACGTATCGGTTAAATTTTAAATCTAGAATTTTTATTATATGCAAGACAAGTATTCTGAAGTATATATATTAGGTATAGAAGAAATTTTTAATTTTAAACGATGTATTTTCAAAGAATATAATACCTTTATTTTATATATCATTTTAAAGAGCGGTTTCCGCCCTATCTAATTGTTTAAATTACAATCGTTTTAAAACAACTATTTCTTCTTTTCAGAACATTATATACAAGATGAAAATAAAGCAAATTTGCAGAATTTTCTTATTTCAATTTAGAGTAGGCCGAAAAGCTGCTGAAACGGCTCCTGATATCAATGAAGCGTTTTCCCTAGGAACCACTACTGAACGCACAGCACAATGGCGGTTTAATAAATTTTGTGGCGGCGATGAGAGTCTTGAAGATGAAGAACGTAGTGGTCGGCCATTGGATGCTGACAACGATCAATTGATAACCTTAGTCGAAACCAATTCACGCACAACTGTTCGAGAACTTACTTCTTAATTAGACGTAACTTATACGACGATTTAGAACCACTTGAAAGAGATTGGAAAGATGAGTAAACTTGATAAATGGGCGCCTCACGTGTTGGGTGACAAACAAAAGAAACGCCGTAATGATGCGCCTTCTTCCCTTCTTTTACGCAAAAGGCCACTCGAGCATAAGAGTTAATGAGTGTCACGCAGAAAGGACGACGCGTTTCTTGACCGGGTTGTGACTTGCGATGAAAAGTCGAACAACCGGCGACACTAAGCTCAGTGGTTGGACGCCGCCAAAGCTCTACGACACTTCCCGAAACCAGAGTGGCACCAAAAGAAGGTCATGCTAACTGTTTGATAGCCTGCGACCGGTCTAATTCATTACCGTATTTTAAATACACGCAAAACCATAACGGCAAAAAGTACTGTCAAATCGATTAAATGCACCAGAAATTTCGACATCACCAAGCATTAGTCAACAGAAAAGGCCCAATTCTCCTCCACGCAATGCCCGACAGCACGTTGCTAAATCGACCCTGCAGAAGTGAAGGAATTAGGCTACAAAACTTTGCCTCATCCGCCATCTTGATAAGTGGTGACTTCTTTGTAAAAATAAAAAAAAAAGGCCGGAAGATTTTTACATTGCTGGCATGAATACGCCTGTTTTGCATTGGGAAAAGTGTGTGGATTCAGATGCTGCATTTTTCGATCAACAAACTTTTGTTTGAATCGAAATATATTCATCTGAATTTAAAAAGTAAAAACCGCAAGAACTTTCTTGTCAACCTGATATAAAAGGTACTGTGTGTGTGTATGTATGTGAATTCCTTCTCTATAGAATGGAAAACAGCTAAGCTATGAAAAATTATGAAATTTCAAACGAAGGTAATTTATGTGTCTGGCAGTATTTTTTGGATAGGTTTGTATCAGAAGGCCTTCGATAAGTATCGATAATCGGTAATCGAACTAATCCAATAGAAAGAATGACCAGGCGATTTTGTCCAAATTTAACTCATTACATGACCTAGCATCACAAGTGCATTTGAGAAGTTTTATTAACACACAAGCCGAAAGGCTTGATATATAAACTCAACAGTAGGTTTTTTGATATGATCGTGTTCGAAATGAATGTTTCTGTTTAGAGCACAATTGAACCATCATATTTGACTCTTAAATTTTAAACTTTATTTCAAGCTATTATATATAAAATAATTTTATAAATTCAACAGTAAGTTCTCTACACTGCAATGTAGTCTACAACGTATTGTGGACTATGTCACTGGTAGGAGGCCTATGACGCTTCTTGCCAGTGCCCCGCGATAGGTCCCCAACTCGTGCAGTCAATCAATCGATTTGATTGAAAAATGGGCATTTTCACCGATTTTTGATTACAATAAAAATATCGAAGTGTGAAACATTCTTTGATAATTATTCATCCCGGACAACGTTGGGTCTTCCTCTTAGTATATATATATATATATATATATATATATATATATATATGTGTGTGTGTGTGTGTGTGTGTGAGAGGACAATTCTCAACTTATATGCTGAACGAATTTTTGATCTACGGACTTGGAATTTGGTATAAAGGGAATTCAGACGCGTGGAAACTTTTTTAATCAGTTTTCATCCGGAAAAAGGGCTGCTAAGAAGTTAAAATTGAAAAATTGGTAAGTGTGGGGGGGTAATCGGATTTTAATCTGTTTGTCAACTGTTTCGCCAATTCACATGCGTGAATGGTTTACATGACAGTTTCTTTATCTTAAGAATAACTAGATCTAAAAACACTTTTTAAAGACGCGTCAAGATGGCCTAATGGTTACGTACTTGACTCTCTCACTCTAGGTTTTGGTTTCGATCACAGCTCGAGTATATATATATATATATATATATATATATATATATATATATATATATATATATATATATTACTTACAAGATATAAACTGTTTAGAAAAAAACATAATACTCACATGCACATGTCTCAGTTTCTGTATGAATTAAAATATAATATTTATCCGTATTTTACGATAGTGCAACGCCGGTTGATCTGCTAGTATATATATATATATATATATATATATATATATATGTATATGAAATTCTTTTATTCATTTTTATTTTTTATCTTAGTGCTTCCCTTTCGACTTTTTTGTGACAATAGCAAAGGAAATGACAAACGTCGTATCAAATATCATCCCCGACGGCAAATGCGACAACGGATACAATTGAAAACCGGCATTCACTTATGGGAAACAGGAGTTGATTTCGAAACAATTGCGGTTTTCCTTAAGCAACGGCCGACATTTACGCATTTTATTGCTGTATTTATCAGGCTTAAATTTCACTACACTTCATTTTATATATTAATACAGTCGTCACTTCCTAATAACACCCCTACTTATCCACATACGAACCTATCTACGGCCTGCTGTAAGCTAGTACTGACGTAAATGCTAGTAATAATCTTACACATGTAGAAAAAATTAGGTTTAACCCTCGCAAAATATATAGTAGTGGAAATGTCCACATTGATACCTGGTTTAATGGTTAATTGGTTGAAATTAGTTGTGACAGTCTTCTGAAGTGTAAAGGTTCAATCGTTAATACTTTATACGGTATTAATGAAGTATAATATAAATTAACAATGCGATCAAACGATAGCTAAAGGAATGTGAATAGTTTAGCTTTGCGCATTTGGATCACGTCGGGGTCACCATTTTCTGTCTTAAAGCAAATACATACAACATAATAACGGAACGAAGTTTGAATAGTCTACTGTAACTAACTACCAAACTACTTATTTATTTATGTATGTGCATACATATCCTCAGGATTTTCGACTTACCTGGTACAACCGTATCTAGCCAGTTACGAGTGTAGATTCTTTTTATGAGTTGTTTCCCTTTGAAATATATTTGGTTTTAACACAAGAGGACGCTACTGGCGCGAGAGTTTGTAATCTCGTTCTAGCTATTTGGCAGCAAATTTAAAACGATTCCACTGTCTTATTGGATGCGATTCCGGGACTGCTCGAAAGTCGCCCATCCCAGTACTCATATTTGAGCAAGTTTTTAATACTCCTAGTCAATGGACTCCAAAACAATGATCAAACAACCAATTGTCATAAATTATTCTGTCACAACAATGTAAATTCCATGCAAGTAAAATGGAAATCTTCCGTACAATTCAGTGACGCGCAGAGAACTTTTTCAGGGCACGAGTCCAAGTAAAAAAAAAAAGTAAAAAAAACAAAAACAGCAAAAATATAGAAATGGTGGAGCAAAGGCCTATAATACATTCCTTTGAAAATGGCACTTTTAAAACAGGAGTAAAAGAGGTAGTTGCTTGGATACCCCTAGCACCCCCCTCTACACGTCCCTGGTACAATTGTGCATGCAGCTATCCTTATGATAAAATCAACATTAGGTTCTCTACAGTGCAATGCAAACTACAACGTATTGTGGACTAAGTCACTGCAAGGAGGCATGTAAAGCTTCTCTCAGTGCACCACGGTGAGTCTCCAACCAGAGCAGACAATCGATCGGTTTCACCGGTTTCGATGAAAATAAAAGTATTGGATGTGTGGAACATTCGTTGATCCTCATTCAACCCCTTAGCAATGTGTGATCTCCTTGCTAGTATAGTATGTATATACTGTGTATCACCAAAGTAAGTACATCTCTCACATTTCTTCAAATATTTAAGTATATCTGTCTCTGGTGCACTCACTTTTGTGATAAACTGTATATATATATATATATATATATATATATATATATATATATATATATATATATATATATACATATATATAAATGCATGTATAAGTAGGTTTTAAAACGCTTTTTAAAATCGTGTAAAGATGGCCTAATGGTTATCGTAATTGATTCTTTCATTTTTAGGTTTTTGTTTCTATATCAGCTCGAGTATATAGTTTTTATTTACAAGAAATTAACTGTTTATAACAATACATAATACTCGCATACTCTCAGTTTCTGTGTGAATTAAAATATACTATTTATGCATATTTTACGACCTTGTAACGCGTGCGAGTTCCATTTTGTGTTTTGCTCAAGACTAATTTCTTGGTTATTTCCTCGTCTACTATCTGTGTACTACTTAGTTTGCTTACTGTTTTCAAATATTTTAAATCTAAAAGTAAACGTTATTGTTATGCACCCGTTTCTCTGCGATGCCTTTTTTTTGTTCGATGCACGTGTATATCTCTTGATGAGATAATAAACATACATGTGTATATTACGAATAATAATAACGGATAATAGCGGCGCACGTGCGTTAGGGGTTAATTTTATTTTCTCTGCGCATGTACAACCAACCATGACTAAGTGAGAAAAAATCTTATATTCCTATTTTATACCTGTTTACACATTTTCTAATTCTCTTACTCGGGAGGTCACCACTTATCAAAGCCCGGAGATCACTTTGGGATGAGGGTTAAATGTTGAGTTGATGTTGAAGCAGCATGATCACTCATGGTGGAACTTGGTTAGGGCTGGATTATCTTAGAGAACGGTTCCATAGACATTTATTTACATGAGATTTAAAGACAACCATGTTATAGTTAGCCGGAAAGCAGACACATGGTACTGCGTTCCATACGCGGACGGTTTTAGGAAGGAGACTCTATTCACGGAATATTTGTGATGCTCTTCAATGAACATAATGAACGCATTCTTTTTAATCGCGACTTTTCTTTTTATAGTTTCATACCAGGGAAACTTCCTATCCAATGACGGCTTTATCCACAGAACGAAAATGCTCACCAGATAAACGTAGACAGAAGTAGTGATTTACAGTGAAAAGTAGTAGGAGTGTGAATCTAAATTAGACTCTTAAAATTTATACTGGAATAGTTTGCATGGTCCCATGGTGTAACGGATACATACATTGTAAAATTCAATTCGGACCTTCTTCTGGGTGTTTAAAGTCCAATCCTCAGTACGGCCGATACTCAGAAAACAATTGCGAATTACTTAAGACTTCTACCCGGCAATGCCCGACGGAGCTAGAGCGCACTGCTCCTGTGGATTAAATAAAAGATTCCTTTCTAAATTCTGTGTAGATTCCCGAGCTCGACAAAAAGATTCCAGAGTTAGGCAAGAGATACACGAAGAAAGTTGAAGGTTACATCGGCCGCAATGCTGTGAAAATATCACAGTCCGAATTATACAAATCATGATAATTGTTTTATCATAGCATCTGACCGTTTGGCAATCTTTACCTAATCAAATGTTCAGATCCTCATTTTACTCCTGTTAAAATGAATGGTTCTTTTCTTGAGGAAATATCTAGGACTGACTTACACTCTGTACCTAAAATTGAAATCTTACATTGAATCTATTATTAAGCTTGATGGAAAAATAGTCGGATCTTGCTTTCACTCTAGAAGGAATCTGAGCCCTTACGCAATCCTCTAACAATATAAGAGCCAGATACGCCCCAGGATGAAGTAATGTTGCCATATCTAGAAGGGTGACTGCTAAGGGAACCTTTTCTTGCCTTGACAAAACTCACTTAGCAGCCTGCCCGCTACCTGTTTTTTTTGAATTTTGTATCTATTCTTTTTCCTCCTACCGCTCCCTCTGCGTCCATAAATTGCAATGAGATGAGTAGAAAAATAAGACACATAATTAAAAAAGAAAAGGTCCACGAGGTGGATTAAAAAAAAGTACAACAGTTTTGGTCAAACAGCTGTGATAAAAGTTTAAAAACTGCATTACGGATTGTTAATGGATCTCAATCTTTGAAGGAAGCAGTAGTCACTCTCAGTGTAATACCGTTTGCATATTCTTTTTTCTCTTCTTACTCCTGTATTTCATATCACGGACCCGACTTAACACATATATGATTATTCTCTTCCGATTTGGTGCATGTACTGCAATGGTGAAAAGTGGCTGGATTCATTTTTATAAACCTAAAACTAAGCTTCTTCCTTAGGTCCACACTTTGTCCCAGTCGAAATGAATCTCTCCTGCGCGCGCTCCCTCTCTCTTTGAAGAGACACCATAGTTCAAAAAGCTTCAATGACTAACCTTTACTACAGATCTGAAATGGAAGAATTCAATTAAATCAATTTGAATCATTGTACTGTTCCAGAGAGTATCTCAAACAATCCTCTACGTTTAAGAGTAAAACACAAGCAAAAGATTGAGCACTCTTTTCTGTTTTGACAGAGTACAAAATCAACTTCAAAATCTAATGGGGGGGGGTGACATCTACTTCTCATCCCTACAGCCTTTATTTCTAATAATAGAGTGGTTTCCAGTCTTTTCCTATTCTACCGTTATTTTTATGGTAGGTTCTTTACCAGGCTGCACTTTAAACTCCCTCTGAAAGACATTCATATCAAAAACCCGTTAAGCTACAAGCGCGGTAAATAATTTTCTTTTTTTTTTCCCATATCTTGCTAAAATTAACAGAACTTCCATGAGCAAAATTACTTTCCAAGAACTACCTGTGTGTGGAGTACAATACTACAGGACCGCTTCCCAGCTGATTACAATATGGTCGTTTTCAAGTTCAATGTTAACAAATTCTTGTCGAACAGTCCTTCTTAAATAATCAAATTGCTGCTCAGTTTCAAATCTCGGTACTAACCCTTAAGGGTTTTCTCATCGTCCACCTAATAAACTCGTTAACCGTTATCAGCATTTGGCATTTAGGCTTTCCTAAACAGTTACACATTAGTACATAAAAAGAATACAACATAATTACGTTGACGCATCCATTCTCATCAGATCACCAACGTTAAGCAACGTTAATTCTAGTCAGTACAAGATGGATGACCATTTGAGAATACCAGGCGCTGTATGTAGAATACATTTGACTCCTTCCTGCAAGAAGTGCAAAAACATTGTGAATTTAAAATTCCCTTGACATTTTCCCTCTTGGAGGGAACCGGTTCAAGCAGTTTAGGGTGAATACCGTTGGCGCACATAGATGTAAATAAACAAGGAAAAGATTTCACGAGGGAAACAATTAGAGTATAATCGGTTGCAACGAAAGGGAAATTACGAAAGACGTCAGTATAAACTAGACTAATCCAAAGCAGAGAAACTCCTGGATTTATTTAAATTATATAGCTATTTTTAACCTGTATTGCTTGACCTACCGACCACGGGGCATTCTTAGAAAATTACGAACACATTGTACTTTGAAGAATATTCAACGATATCGCGACGTAATCATAGTTTTGCAATTAAGTATTTTCATGACTAGGGCTATGACAACAGAATATTCTTTTCATTGTTTTGACTCTCAAGTTTATATCCGACACAGTTAGACAGTTAATCAACGGAGGACCACATCACTCTATTTTATAGCACATAAGATATCAACGGATACACACTCGAGAGTCAGAACAATAAAAAGAATATGCTGTTGTGATAGCTGTATTCATGACCAATAACTAATACCGAATCCTTAACATTATGATAACGCTCAAAGAAATCGGCTGCCCCGAGTTCAAACCCTATCGGCTCAGCTGCGGTCACTTTATGCATTAATATTTTTGGGAATAATATTTTTCAGGTGGGATGTAGGATCAGGATTTGTCCAGAATTTTTTTTTTTTTTTGGGGGGGGGGTGTATGAAAGAGATTCCCAATATTTATTGCTGTAAACATGTCTTAGCATAATTGTGTTCTCATGAGTTTATATAAATTCCTTCGTGAAGTATTTTATTTTTCCTGAAATCAAAAACTTAGGGGCGTGAGCAGTTGCTTAAGTTCACTTGAAAACATTCTTTGCAGGCAGTGTGTCTTGTCTCACATTTCGAACCAGTAGAATAAAATATAAATAATAACATATGTATTAGCTTCTGCACCCACACACATACACCCCTCACACACACATACGCATATATATATATATATATATATATATATATATATATATATATATATATATATATATATATATATATGTGTGTGTGTGTGTGCGTGTGTGTGTTTGTACACACATATGCACACGCACATACACACGTTTAAACCATATATAAGTGGTATTTCCCGTCTTAGGAAGATTTAAACTACCATATGTTACGTAAATTATCTATTATTGACGAAACCAGAGCCGTGCATTTAAAAGAATTCAAGCGATGTTCTCAAATACTTTCCATTCATTTCCTCTTGTTTTGAAATAGAGAAAAATCTTTTTGCAACACATTGACAAATCATATTAAGTATAGCAATGGAGACTGAAGTTGATGAACTCATAAAAAGTGAAAAAAATAAATCAAGAATGTAGACTGTATGATAGAATGTGGTATGGGCATTTCATACAAGACATACTTTAAGAGCAACAACTGTTAAGAGAAAAACACGCCTGTTGCATTGTTAAATTGAGATTTAAATGAGATACGACCAAAAGGGCATATTTTTACCGGAACACAGATTTTAAAAAATTTTACTTCCGGTTGTATCACAAACGAAACAATACGAACAGAATGTTGCCCTCGTGAATTGTCTATTAAGAAAAGAGTTTCATCCAGAAAAAAGCATTTAACTATTAAATATAAAATATTTTATTTAGAAAAAAAAGGTATTCTATTTAAAATAAATAGTTTCATTCAAAAAGAAGTTTATTACTAAAAATAAATGGTTTTATTTTAAAAAAGTTTTACTATTAAAAATAAATGGTTTTATTTTAAAATTTGTACTCATAAAAGTAAATGGTTTTATTTTTAAAGGCTTTACTATTAGAAATAGATGATTTTATTTTAAAAAGTTTTACTATTAAAAATAAATGGTTTTATTTTAAAATTTTTACCCATAAGAATAAATGGTTTTATTTTAAAAAAGTTTCACTATTAGAAATAGATGGTTTTATTTTAAAAAAGTTTTACTATTAAAAATGAACGATTTATCCAGAAAAGTTTTACTATTTGCGATCTTATTTAGAAAACTGTTTTACTATAAAAAAATAAACGGTTTTGTTTAGAAAATGTTTTACTATTAAGAATAACATTTTATTTAGAAATAAATTTATCAGTAAAAATGAACGGTTTTGTAAATTATACGTTTTACTATGAAAAATACAGGGTTTTATTTAAAAATGTTTTACTATTAAAAATAAACGGTTTTATTAAACCAAGTTTTATTATTAACAATAAACGACTTTATTTAGAAATAATGTTTTGTAAAAAATTTAAAAAATACTTTCATCAACAAAAATTACTTTAGATAAATGCATAACCAAACGAAATAAACAAATATTAAAGATAAAAATTTTTTTTAAATAAAACAATCTGCGATGGCAAGGTTATGAATGTGTTTTATTTGTAATTTAACCGGAAGTAAAAAACAAAATCGGTGTTTAGATAAAACGTGTCCTTTTGCAGTTTGCTTATTCTGGGGTGTCTGCGATTCATTTGATCCTTCTATTCAAATAGTTCTTTGTGTAAAACTTCGGCAAGTAAAAATAATGTGGAACGATAAATCTGTCGCCCTAAAGAAAATAACACTACAGCTTTATTTTAACATTTTTATTGAAAAGATCAATTCAATAACTAGATTATATGGTAGAGATGACATCTATTCAATGTAGCCGTCCTTTATTCACATTCACCGCCTCGATATGGGTCCGGAACTGGGAGCTTGCCTTTTCCACAAGCGCCGGCTGAAGCTCGGCGAATACTCAGCGGATGGCATAGGTCAGGCTGGCTTTCAAATTGTGGGAGGTCATATTGATGATATTCTCGACGCATGATCAAACGAAGTAGTCCAGCGGGGTAAGGTCGGAGGAGGAGATGATTAAAGAGTAAGAGAAATTTGCATTTTGAGGGTGCTGGAAATAGTCCTGTTGAACATTGTGTTACTTTCGGATTTTATATAGTAGACTCCTATCGCTCTTAGGATTTGTAAAGTGCCAAACTAGTAGATGGGATGCAACAAAAAATAAACCCTGTTTTCATCAAACGAAAATGAAATAATGTCTTTTCTAGGGCGAAAATTCTATCGTTTCACCCTGGGCAGAAAACACCAAATTAAATTAAACACTTATTCAACAATGAGGCAAATTATGGAAAGACAATAAAATTAGATTAATGTTGATTATGTTGGTTGGATGGTTGATTGTTTTTGTTTTACGGCATATCAATCTTTTCTTTTCAGGTTATTTAATGCCGAATCCAAAGATTCAGAAGACATTTTTTTAATAGAATATACTTGTTTTTCAAGTCGGTTTCTATTTAACCCGTAGTAGTACTATCACTCCGGGTCAGAATGGACCTGGGAGCAATGGCAATCAAAGGGTGGCTCTACACTTCCCAAAGCCCGTAAGCTGGGGCCTCACCACTGGATATAGTTTAAGGTCATATCCAGAACCATTAACTATGTAAAATTTTTATAGCATATATAACATAGAGAGGTATTTTATTTACCGTTTCTCCAAGAAGTTAGGCACAAGGTCAGGTGTTGGTTTGATGGAAGTGTTTCTGTGGGATGAACTTGGCTCATCCAGGTTTTAAGTGTCAGTAGACACTATCATATCTTGCCAGATTTAAAACGTCTGACCCAAATATTACTTAAGCTGAAAAAAATTGTTGCTTATGATTATCTAATATTCATTTGTTATTTTTGTACCGTGTTAATTAAAGCATTGTAATTTGCTACAATTTATTAAAATCAATATTTAGTCTAACTCAGAGGACCCCTAGCATGAAATGTTTCAAATGATGATCTAAAAATGACACACGTAAATACAACACGTTTAACCCCAGAAAAAAAAGATAAACTACAGAATTCTATTATTGCAAGTGGCCAAAGAAAATTCTATGAGCAAAGTTTATTTCCTAGAACTTTTTTTATCTGTGAAACAAAATACAGCAGGACTGCTTCCCAGCTGACTATAACATTATCGTTTTCAAGCCGAATGTAAATAAATATATCTTCGGATTTTTGTCCCCTTTTTATTATTAAAATAATATATCTAAAATTTTCTCATATGAAATACAACCAAAGATAAGTTTACAGTTACTGTGGTGGTGGCGGGGGGGGGGGTAAAATGTAAACAAAGCGAAGTAATAACCTGTTTAAATATTATAATAACAAACAATGATAAAACTATTAAAAAATCGTGAAAAAAAAAATGAACGTGATGCAATACGAACGGTCCGGCGGTGCCCGAATGTTTGAAAAATCCCAAAAAAGTTCGAGTGGGGGAGGGGGGGGCTCGAACTTGAATCATAGAGGCGAAAGCGCAAAACAAAACAAAACAAAAAAAAAACGTGATGAATTAACTAAAAAGTGTTTTGGTTTAGTTTCAGTAGTCCCGCATCACACTCGAATTCTAAAATAATTTTTTTGTTTGCTCGAATTGTAAATGAATTTATTTGCTTTAATTTTAAGTTAAGTGTAATGCAAATGAATTCACGATATCGTTGCGTTAGGTGTGTCAGAAACATCATGAAAATATTGAATAATTCGACCCCTGTCTTTCCAAGCTTATAACTACTCGAAAAATGTAATTCAAACCCTAATTATTTTCAATTAAAGGAGCAAGGACCAAGGTTTTATTAAAAAAACAAACAAACAACGTATTTAAAAAAAAGGTTTTAAACTTCGGACCTTACAGGTAAATTTCCAAAAAACTGTTCTTTTTTGTTTTAAATTAGAATATATTATTGATTGATCTTTTATCTTCAATTTGTGATGCATAAAACTTTGGCACAAATTAATTATTTACTTTTTAATAGACATTTCAAAATAAGGGGCGTGAATTAAAACAAAACGTTTGTCTAAAATATTATATTGAGTTTATTGGAAAGAGCATAAAATTTCACATTGACCCTGAAAATATCATAAAATATAATAGAAAAATTATATCATAAAATGTCAATAGAAAAATTTTGATCGATTTTTAAAGTTTTAAAATTGGAAAATACTGAACTCGTAAAATTCAATTAATTTCATTACTGTTTTTTTTAAATAAAAAATAATATTTCTATTACTTTTTATACAACTTTAATAGTTTATTTTGGAATTATAATCCATAAAACAAAAAAAAAAAAAAAACAAAAAACAACCAACTTTCAAAAGAGAAATTACGAGTTTTTTATATTTTATTCGCAGTTTCGTGTTAGGGGTGTCAAAAATTCCTACAAAAATTCTGATACACCTATCGTTTCGTTGTATAAATATTAAAGAACGAATCTTTGTGTAAAAGTAAATATTGAGTTGAAAGCACTAATAAGTAACGGTCATGGTTAGATTTCACGGTTAGCGTATTAAAACCGGAAGTAAAGAACCGGTTAGTCCCGCAGGTTGCGTCTTACACTAAATAAAAACAAGCAAAAAGAAAACAATAATAATAATCGAGTTTTCGCGTTTAAAATTTTATTTTTTTATTTTCATTTTATTATGGGAAAAACAGAAAGCATAAATCAGGGAAAAAAGATAGAAAGAGAAAACAAAATACCGCATAAATAACCTTGTATGATTCCAAAACCGGTGTTTCCTCGTACTGTTCCCTGTGAACGCACCACCGCGGTGTAAATGGGGAGCAGGGAAAGGAGGAATCTAATGGAGAGAAAAGATGTTGCAACTTCCATTGAATGTAACCGATTTTGGTAGTGGACTCTCATCGGAAAAATATAGGAATGTACCATTGTCGAGGAACTGTAAATGTAATAGGCCTATAGCAACACCTCAGATAATGTGCTACAGTTTGTACGCATTACGTTTGCATGTTATGTCATGATTTTTAATCCTATTAAGGTCAAAGTCGGAGGGGAAAAAGTAAGTTCATTTTATTTATATAGATAGAATAGCAATCCAGCCTGGCTTTTCTCGGGCCCTATGTACTGTTCATAACTTTATGTGCATGTATCATGTATCATGTATATATATATATATATATATATATATATATATATATATATATATATATATATATATATATACGAGGGGCGTGCAATAAGTTATGCGCCTGACCCACTTTCCATAGCAGTAGAGCAACGAAACTTGGCACAGTTATTAGTCTTTCTCTACATAGGAGCCACTCAAAGTTATGCATTTCTCCCATCGTTTGATGCAGCTCTGGAGACCGTTTTTGTAGAACACCCCAGGTTTGTCCTGCAACCACGAAGTGACTTCAGAAATCAAGGTTGCATCATCTGGGAAACGCTTTCCTTTCAAAAACAACTTCATAGCTGAGAAAAGGTGAAAGTCAGAGGGTGCAAGGTCAAGAGAGTAGGGAGGATGGGGAAGGATTTCATAACCGCACGCCTGTGCTTCTGATTTGGCGACATGCGAGTTGTGGACCGGAGCGTTGTCCTGCAGGAAGAGCGTACCTTTGCTGATCTTGCCCCGCCTCTTGATTTTGATAGCTTCCCTTAATTTCCTCAAAAGTGAAGCATAATAGGCTTCTGTAATTGTGGTACCCTTTGCCAGGAAACCTGTCTTCACTACTCCGTCCTGGTCCCAGAAGACTGTGAGCATGACCTTGCCAGCGGAGGGCTGCACCCTTGCCTTCTTTGGAGGTGGTGAGTCAAAGTGCTTCCACTGCATTGACTGGGGATTTGGTCTGGCTCATAGTGATGGACCCAGGTTTCATCCTGTGTAATCAGTTTTTCGACAAACTTTGACTCATCTTCTTGGCACATCTCCAAATTCATCCTCGAGCACTCGGCGAGTTCTCGCTTCTGGAATGGTGTGAGCAACCTGGGAATCCATCTGGCAGACACCTTATGCATATGCAAATGGTCATGAATGATAGTTTCCACAGACCCTGTACTAATCTTGATATCTTGGGCTATTTGGCGAATAGTAATGCAAAATGGCAGCATCAACTTGACGGACATATGCCTCATCAATGGCAGAAGGGGGGCGACCAGGTCTGGGAGCTGTTTCCACAGACTTTCGGCCATGTTTGAATTCACGATGTCAGCGTTTTACAAGGTCATATGATGGGGCATTATAACCATAAGCTAGCCCTATGTCTGAATACAGTTTATGAAAAATTTCAAATATTTAGACCAAAAATTAGCTGATAAATTTGGTAAAGACCTTCATTTTTTTTAAAAGTTTGACCCCAATTTTGACCCCCTTAACGTTTATTGTTTTGGGCTTAAATTAAATAAAAATGTTTGATCCATGCCCAAGTAACCTACATCTACAATTTCAAGTGTTTATACCCAAAATTGGCGGAAGAGTTTTGTAGAGTTTTCAAAAATCAAATCGTTGAACTTTAACCCATTGACAGCCAAATTTTTGTCCGAAAACCAATTTAAAATTTTTTCCCCAAATCTCAATACTCTTTATGTCAAATCTCGAGTCTGTAGACTGAAAATTGACAGAGATGTTTGCTAGAGAAATGTATAACAATGAAAAAATTAATTATACTGAATTATTAATAATAATTAATTAAATAATCATAACTGAGACAGTAGAACACATAACAAATAAAAGGGGAATGCACACTGAGGTATTCTATATATCTATAAGTGAGAATGTGTGTGTCTGTATGTGTGAGAACACCTCTCAGCCTATATACTCAGCGAATTTTTTTATCTACAGACTTGAAAGTTGGTACATAGAGTATTTAGTCATGTGAAAAACTTTTTAACCGATTTTCATCCGGGACAAATGGTTGTAAAAGGGTAAAATTGGGAAATTGGTACTTGCGGGGCATCGGATTTTTATCTGTTAGTCAACTGTTTCACGACTGCGCATGCGCGAATCGTTCACATGATGCTAAGAATAAGTAGGTTTGAAAACACTTTTTAAAGATCGTATCAAGCTGGCCTAATGGTTGTCGTTCTTCACTCACTGTCGTTAGGGTTTGGTTTCGATCCCAGCTCGATTAATTTTTTTTACATGGAAGAAGTGAACTAGTTAGAAAAAAAAACATAATACTCGCATGCACATGTCTCAGTTTCTTTTTGTTTTTTAATTCATGTTTTAAAAGAATTTAACGTTACATTTAATAACGGGCAACGCCGGATAATCCTCTAGTATTATATATATTGAATACGAGGGTCGTTCCAAAATCAAGGTCTCCTATTTTTTCAACTCAAAAGCTAAACGTTAAAAAGCTAGGAAGACGGGAGTGGCACCATTAAAACAATCGACATTTTGTGCGAGATAATTTATTGTTTTACATAGTCACTACCATTCGCAATTGACTTTTGCAAGCATCGTTTGATGCATCGGTCGTAATAAAAGTCACTCTGAAATCGACAAACTCATCTTCTAACTGTGCTGACATCAAATGCACCGGCTTCGTAAACGTTTAACAAGCGCTGCTGAATGTTGATCAGCTCAATTCTATATGCAATTAAGAATAAAAAGACGCATGTCTGCCTTTTATGAACGTCCATGATAAGGGTTGCTTTATTAGAGTCTTACACTGTCAATATCTGCAATAGAGATGAAACTTTCAGATCATGAATGCATACGTTGTCATCATAAAAATGCACTTTGCAATCTCTTTTGATTCATTCAGACGAAAAAAAATTGGAGGGCTTACTTTTAGAACGCCTATCGTATATTAAAGAGACTAATTGAAACATTTTATAGCTTATTTCTAGTTTATAAAACATCTTAATGTATACCGATGCATTAACAATAATAAGTTACCAAATATGGCAAGATACCCCACCATCGGTGGAGATTTTAACAGGCCACATCGCTCACCCCCACCAACTAATATTTATCAAAATTTCACACTATTCCTAAATTCTTTTCTGACACTCAATGCACTGATTTGAACCTTATTGATCTTTGGCGTACCTTATTGATCTTTGGCATACAGCTTTTTTTTTTTTACTTATAATCGGACAACAGAAACACGATTTTACGAAACCATGAAACATTAGTGTCTGTAGGCATGAAAAATAATTATTTATAATTAAGTTGTGCATTGTCTGGAAAATAAAAGCGGACAGTTAGCCTGGTGAGAGATCGCGATTTCTGATCGATCACCGATATCCTTATGTCTTGATAACGCTGCGCTTGTTTTTGGCGTTATAAATGTTAATTTCCCTTAATTCCCGTGTTGTTTGTGGCATATGTGTATCCTTCCTTGCTAATGGGGTCAAAGGTGGCTTCGTGGAAGAGTTCGGATTCTTGACTAGTAAGAATCGTCACTTCCTGCACTGATTGCAACAGTATGATACATTAGTGTCTGTAAGTATAAAAATAATTATATATATATATATATATATATATATATATATATATATATATATATATATATATATATATATATATATATATACAAGCAACTATTATTAAATGCAACGGAGATACTTTGCTCTATGATTCCTTTTTTTTTTAATTTTTCGATTTTCCGTATAATCTTTTTTTTTTATATAAAAATCAAAAATATTAATAAAAGTTCCATAATTTTTGCTGTCACCAGCGCTTTCGATTCGTCCACGAATCATCTTCAGGTGTTGAAGTAAACGTGCGAAGGAGCGAAAATGAGAATTAAAAGTGAAAACTAAAATATACAGTAAACAGCGTTAGGCGATGCTAAGTTCAAATATATAGAGTCGATGAAAAGTCAATCAAAAATATAGGTCGATTAAAAATTCGCGTAATAAAATCAGCAGGTTCGTGGACACTGTTAACAAAGTCATAAAAATTATACAACATGAAAATAATATTAAAAATTGAAAAATTCTTGAAGCGTCATATATTAGAACTCTTCAACCCACTATAAATGATATTGAATTCGAGAAAAGCAGTAACATTCTAAAATGTCTTGTGTAGTTCGTAGTGGACGGACTTTGGAATTTTTTAAGCATAAATTATTGTCTAATCGACAGAACATAGGCTTCAAAACAATTTTGAATTACAGATGGTCAACATACGCCGGCTATTCTTTTAAGGTATTAATAAATGATTAAAATGGCCGAATTTTAAAAGCTATACCGCGATTTTTTGAAATCTTAAATAATTTGAAAACTTTTATACTGTCCATTTTAGATTCATTTCCGAATTGGAAGTACAAAGTCATAAACAAAAACATATGTCAGTCGTGAATGCATACTTCTGCTTGACAACTGTTATATCGTTGAGTGGAAAACAATACACAGATATAAGATATAGATAAGTGAGTCGACAACTGAACCGCTATATGTTCCCATTCAAATTCGCAGCTTCAACTGCCTCCAATCAGTTTCGCTCTTCTCTCATATACTATGCATTAGTTGGATTATTCGGATCAATATTCGCATTTAGATTATTATATTCAGAATCTTTTGGCCGATCTGGCTTCCGCCCTTTTTCAGGTGTACCTGAATCTTTTTGTTAAACTCGGAAATCTTTCTGTCGAACTCGGGAATCTACACGGAAATTTCACAAGCTTTTATTTAAGCTAAGGGTGTAGTATGCGGTTGCTTCGTCAGGTACAAGACGCGACGCAAAGGTCAATATCAAAGGTCAATGTCAAAGGTCAATGTCAATATCAAAATAAGATAAGATGCGGAAAAATATGAATCAAGCAGCGACCAAGTTATCGCCAAATGTATGACTAATCACATTATCCGTTTACCCAGATATTCCGTTTACCTATTATGACTATGGTTTGTGACGATATCTTTTACACAGGAGTCACCGCTTATTAAGACCCACAAGCCACTAGAGGATAATGTGAAATGCATGAGCACCGTGATGATCAGTAATGTGAAAATTGGATAGATATTAATTATTCAAAAGTACAGATCAATAAGAACTTCTTTATGCTGGACTTGAAAACGATCATGTTATAGTCAGTTCAGAAGCAGTCCTGTGTAATAGTGTTCGATAAGATGGACAGATCTAGGAAAAAGGTCTTTGCTCATGGAATTTTCATTTAGGTAGAGAGTAAGGGAAATTGTTAGAAGTGGTTGTAACTAAGTGAGTATTTGTCGTGAATGTTTTACAGGGTGGAAGGGAACCATAGATTAAAACTCATTCAAGCACCTGCCATAAAAATCGCGATAGAGCAACGTCTCTTCTGCGAGAATGAGAAAAGGGAGAGGAGCAGATGACATCTCCTACCAGATTTCAAAGCCGATTTTGTGCTCTGTCAAGACAGGAAAGGTTGCTCTGAGTAGCCCCTCTACAGATGTGGCATCAGTGCGCCAGTTTAGGATGTGTCTGGCTCTTGTACATCATCATCATCATCATGACGGGTTCTTTGCCCGGACGAATGTGACTCTTCCTCTCCAGAGTTTCCTGTCAGGTTCACAGTTGGCGCCGTGTGCTATTTGTTGGATGTACATGGATCTAGGTCATCCTTTACTTGCGCGTCCGTGTCGTTGAGTCCATAGCAATACATCACTCACCAATTCATGCTTCCTCCTCAGACAATGACCAGCAAATCGTAGGCATCTTTCTCTGATGGTATTAGATATGGCAGGTAGGTTGCCATAAAGTTGCTGCTTTGTGGGATGATTTTTGCCAAGATATATTTAATACTGTTCGTAGTATACGGCTCTTGTACAGGTAAGAGCAATGAGTCGGAAGTGAGATAGTTTCTGGAGCAGTGGACCCTGCCAACGGATTTGATTTAAGTCTTCCACTTCGGATTAGGATTGAAGGTCAGTCTCAGAAGCTTGCCAAGACAGAGTGCTTCCTCAAGATGAGAACCATTCATTTCAAGTGATGTGAAAACTAGAATATATAAAAACACACAATGACATATTCAACCGAACACATGAGCTTTTGACGATTATAATTATCGTTCATTTGTACTCATAACGCGAAAGAAAACATTAACTTTAACATGCACCTCATTCGTAGCAAAGACTTTTAATTTTCTGTTAAGATAAATAGATAGATAGATAGATAGACAGAGAGGTGGTGGTGGTAAAGGAGATTAATAATCTCCTTTGATAATGTGGACATGCGCTGCACAGTATATTTTGGTGTTGCATCCGGTTGGCAGATGTTGTAGATGATGGATGATTGATCAAATAAGGAGGGATGCAGAGAACTAACGATATCTTTGACTGGAGTCTAACCACCCAAGAGATATTTCTTTGTTTTTCAAAAATAAGTACATAAATCATGCTTGGATCGCCCGGTTTGAAGAAAGCGATGCCAAAGATTATTTGTAGATAAAAGTGGAGACTGTCTGAATGTTCTCTTCGGTGGTAATCTCGAGTGGTCAACTTCTGGGTGGTTGTATGTTGATCACTAACAAAGGTTAGAGATTGGAAGGGAAGACAGAGCTTGTTTTCCATCTCGAGGAGGAGTGAGAGTTAGACATTTAAGGCGGCCAGTTGGCTTTCCGTTGACCTCAGGAACGAAAGGTTTGTTGTGTCAAGATGGACTGGTGTTTTTTAGTTAACCGGGTAAAAATCACTCATTCTGAAAGTCTGCCAATTCAACCTAAGCTAAACTTAATCTAAACGGATGGCGCTTGTAATCTAAAAATATAAACACGTACTTGTTTATTAACTGGACTTGTAGTGTTACTTCTGAACGTATATTCTTTTGTTCCGACGTTGACTGGGGCACCATTTCCATCTTTAGTGCTTGGTAAAATTTGGTTGTAAAGTTACACTCTTCTGGAGGTTTAAAGTTCCAATTCACGGTAGGAGCGACACTTGAAATATTGCAAATTGCTTAAAACTTCTAGCTAGTCATGATCGATGGAATGAGAGCATGCTACCTTTGTGGATTAAATAAAGGTTCGAAATTTCGTGCAGATTCCCGAGTTCGACAGAAAAATTCCCAGGTTCAACAGAAAGATTCTCGAGTTCAAAAAGATGCACCTGAAGAAGGTCAGAGGTTACATCGACCGAAATGTTGTGAAAATAACACTGAAGATGAGAATACAATCGCGAATTGTTTACGGCTTTTACCCAGTCATGGCTGAGGGAACTAGAGCGGATTTAATAAAGGGTCTCGTTCAAAATTCCACGCAGATTCCAAAGTTCGACAATGTACATATGAAGAAGGTCGGAGGATACACCGACCGAAATGTTGTGAAAATCACACCCAAGATTAGAACAGTAGTTCGAATAATCCAAATAATACGAATAACCAACCCCCATCTCCAAAATTCAGAAAAACACAAGGGCACTGACAAACAAAATAAAGACAAGAAAGGCATAATATAAATCAAAATACGATAAACGAAAACATAAACTCGCTAATCAAAAAGCAAAAACAAAAGCAATTAATTAACGAATTTTCGACTATTGGGTTAGTGGGTCAAGTGATATTTTATGTGCGTACATAGATTCATCCGAAAATTAGTGTACTGGAACACACAATCTCAATATTATTTAATTACAATTGCACAGAAGAAAACAATGTTAATTTAACCTGACATCTATGTAGATGACTCACTTGTATTTGTTTAATTAGCTTCGCGAAATGTTCGCTGCTATCGTTTGATCTCGGTCAGATAAACTATCTATCTATCTATCTATCTATCTATCTATCTATTTATCCAGCCAACCAGCTATCTATCTATCTATCTATCTATCTATCTATCTATCTATCTATCTGTCTGTCAATTAGGTATGAGCAGAAACCATTTAAAAATTCACGAAATAATCAGGAAGTCAACCAATTTTAACGAAATGTTCAGCACTTATTAATTAACGATCAAGAAATATATAATGAATACATTATTTTATTAAAAAACCAGCGCATGTTTACACAAGTAATACATTCCCGTTCGACACTATTTCGTCAAGATTTCTTTTTCACTTACACCGTTCATTTTTTAGAGTTTTTCTTCATCTGCCCGCACTTCATCTTGAATCTTGATTAGTCCGGCGCGGATTTTTTTTTTATTGCCGTTAATGTTGTTGATTTGAAAACTGAGAAAATATCGTAACTACACTTTGCCTTTAACTATTGTGTCCGTTACAGCGATTAGCCTTAGTCTTTCTTCCGCTAATTGCAACTTCATATCATGGCAGATCTAAATAGGTGAGTGTGTAGCCGATCTCTCGTTTCCATGACTTTAAACTTTTTCGCGAAGCAGTTAAGTAGGAACTCCAGTGAGTTGCTTTTATCATAGAGGGCAGCGTAATTTAAGCATCTTAGCAAATCTATACACTCTGCTACACATTCTTTATAATGTTCCGGAAATTTTTTAGATGAGTATTGATAATTCATATTAATTCGATTATCCGGACTACTGTTCTTATCTTGTTATTTTCAAAACGTGTAACCCCCGACCTTCTGTGGTATCGAACTCGGGAATCTTTCTATCAAACACGGAATCTGTACTGAACGTTTATTTTGTCCGCAGTCAGGACAAGTACCTACACGTAGTGGATAAAGTACTTGGTGCATTTAATTATAAATTACACTTTTGCGGAGGTTGAAGTTTAAACACTCATTGCGGGGGACACTCAAACTACAACGGCAAATTTCTTAGGCTGACTGGAGGAGATCATGTACTCCCGTGGATTAAATAAAGTTTTCCGTTCGATATTCCGTGCAGATTCTCCATTTCGACAAAAAAGATTCCTGGGTTAAATAAAAAGATTCTACCAGTTTGACAAGATACACGTGAAGATCAGAACAATAGTCCGAATCATCCAAATAATATATTCTTCATAACGTTTCTATGATGAGGATGGAGAATGTCCACAAGTACTACTAAGCCATGCTTCAAAACGTTCTGGAAATCCAGATTTGTGAAAGTTACTTTTATAACATGATCAACCAGTCACAAGCGTGTGACCGACCCACGTGTTACACCAAATGTCTCAGAAACGGCCCCATGATGATGTGAGGATGGACCAGTAAATAGGGTCTGAGTATCAAGAGGAAAAAACATACCTGAGATGTCGGATGTGGCTGTGTGGCTACTTCATTCTCTCAAGATGACGTCTTCACTCTAGTGGCATTCGTCGTCTTCAGGTCTGCTTCGTACTTTATGCAGACATTTATGACAGACACAAAAACACACAACACGGCACAATCGTAATCTATGAGAAATATAATTAAATATTTATTTATTTTTTTTTTACAAAAATATATTACAATATTTTTACAAAAACAATTTACAAATGAATACTAACTTCCACAATTAAAACTAGCTAACCTTAACTAGAGCTGAGAGAGAGAGAGAGAGAGAGAGAGAGAGAGAGAGAGAGGGGGGATATCCCCCTCTCGTTTATAGAAAGGGAAAATAACACGTGCTCACTACATGCTGTCTGGACGAAAAAGAGATCGAGAAAAGGAAGGGAATTATGGGATTACATTTTTCTGTATATCCCTCCTCTTACGGCCAAATCACCTCCTGGGCATACAGGGAGGAGTGTTAACAACAACAACAACAACAACAACAACAACAACAACAACAACAACAACAACAACAACAACAACAACAACAACAACAACAACAACAACAACAACAACAACAACCGGGGCACTAAGAAATAGTGCAACACTTTCTAGCGCATTGGATTGTCCGTGTTCTTCAAATTACTCTTTACTCTAATTGTTACGTTGTCTCCTCGTCTTGACGTACGTATAACAATATAACTGTGATAGGGTAACGGTGGCTAAGTGGTTAACAAGACGGACTGAAAACTTAGGTGTGCCATGTTCGAATAGCGTTCGTATGATAGAAACATTAGTGGCCAACCCACACTTGACATTTCGCATAATATGCCGGAAATGAGGTAAATAAGATAACATAATGTATTCTATTGATAAGTCAGTTCATCCTAACAATTTCAAATATCTTACATGAAGGCAGGTAATTATTTTATGTAAGATTTATTAGTTCGCTAAACTAAACGATTGTAGAAAATCAGAGGGAGAATAGATCTCCTTTAACAGACGGGTTGCGAGTGAGCAATCACCTGAGAGAGAGAGAGAGAGAGAGAGAGAGAGAGAGAGAGAGAGAGAGAGAGGAAAGAATATCAGGACGGTGTGTGAAGCACTCTAATTAAATTACATTGTGTATCAACTCATACCCTCAATATGGCAAATGGCGGACGACGACCTTTTGCGTTTGCCCTGCTTGAGTGCGTCGTCGGAAAAAGAAAGAAATCTCAAGTCATGTAATTTCGCCAACTGGAGTCAATCGTTGACTCTTAGCTGTCACCTAGTCTCTATTTTCAAACATTGTAACATAAAATATTAAAAAGCTTTTCATTCAGGATTTTTGTCCCTGCGATTATAAATATGAATAAAATATATAAAAATAAGTATCCTATGGATGCTTAAATGTATTGATTATTCTATCCTATATTTAAATTTAATACAAAATTATAAATTTTAATTTGATGAATAAATGAAAAAAAGTGGATTTCTTATACATTTTTTGCTAATAATAATCGTACGTTAAATCTTAGAAGTACTGTAAGTTATATCTTAACATAATTTTGGTTACCTTTGAACATAAATCAAATCTCTAATAATCGAATAAATTCTATTGAAAATAAAAGAATGAATATTAGGGGTATTGTAAAATCGTTTTCTTTAATATACGCCTACGGCATAATCATGTGAGACACACCGGTTCCCGTCATACCAATGATGTTAAGCAACGATGAACCTGGTCAATACCAGATGGGTGATATTTGAGACTTCCAAGTGCTGTATGTGCTCTCCGCTTGTCTCGGCATTGTTTTCAGTCGTCCTGAACTTCTCCTTGCCACTGAACTCAAACAGTGCCGATTCAGGAAGGGGTGTGGTTGGAATTGCGCAACTCTTGTCTCACAATTACACGCGCAGCTGCCCCTACAGGGAGTATCCTTTGTGTTTCGACACTGAACGGAGGCATCAAATGTACACTAACTTTACCGGGCTAGAAAACTCACATATTCTCTTAAAGCCACGTTTTTTTTTCTACGTGAAGAATTGTTGATGCATCAGCCATTAGCATTTCCTTCTCGGACAAGGTACGAAAATAATTTGTCACCCACATTGTTTGTAAATTCCAACCTCCATTCCATCGCTATAATTTAGCACCGCTGTATTTGTTTTACAAGTATTTCCACGAATTGTGCCCCGATGAACTTAGTGCATTACTTGACATAAATAGGCCTGATAACTTATTTCTTCGAACTACTTGCTTTTTGTACGAAAGAGTGTCCCAAAAGTAACGCCTCTTATTTTTTTTATTCCTCTCGAATGGATCAAAGAAGTTTAAAAATTGCATTGTTATAATGACTGAATTTATGCATTCATGATCTGAAAGTTTCATCTTTCTGTTGCAGATATAGACGGTGTAAGACTCTAAAAAAGCAACCCATCTTATGGATGGGCATCAAAAGCAGAGATGCATCAAGAAATTCCTGCATGAAGAAAAAATTGAAGTGATCAATATTTACGGGCGCTTGCTTTACGTGTACGAAGCCGATACGGTTAATGTCAGCACAGGTAAAAGATGGGTTTGTCGATTTCAGAGTAGCGGCAGAGATGTGAGTGACAATGCGCGCTCCCAACGCCCATGCACAATCCACTCCCCAAGTGCTGGCAAAAGTGTATTGAGAATAGTGGCGACTATGGAGACAAATAAATTCTGGAGCACAAAAGGTCACTCGTTTTAATGATACCACTCCCGTCTGCCGTAGCTTTACAATTCTCTTTTTTTCAGTTAAAAAAACAGTTTTGGAACGAGCCTCGTACTTCCCATTGAGAAGGGCAGTAACCGTATTGCTTAAGAAAAAGCTGATTGCTAGGATCAAACTAGTGTTCAAGCGTCTCTCTCTAAGTCCAGTGTGAATGCCTTTTCTAGTTGTAGGTCCCGCCTATAAGCTATAGTGGGATTTCTGGGTCGCTTCTTTGAGTGTGCTGTAATCATTAAAGATCCTCTAAGAGGATGGTTCTAAAAAATGTCTAACCTGTCAACCCTTTCATCATATATCAGAATAATATTTCACCCCTTTTCAAAAAAAAAAAAAAAAAAAAAATTCTGACCCAAAGTGTACATACTAACGATAATAACTAATACTAAAATAATAGCATTTGATATAAATACTAGGGGGAAAATACGACCTTTTTGTAATGTGGAGTTAGATCCAGTTTGTGTTTGCTAATCTGTGGTGCTAATTTTCTCTCAGAAGTCCTGAACCCCCCTCTCCTACCCTTAGATGGAGAGGATTCACCTCTAGTAAAGAACCACTGCTCTAAAATGTACACTTCGGGGTTTGAGAATTCATCAATTATTAACCTAGATATGATTTTTTTTCTTTTATTTCCGTGTCAAATACATCTAAAATACGCGTGGTATACTCTGTGTTTTTTTTATAAATCCGTTTTCCTTCTTTTTTCTTTCTTTTCTCTTTCTTTTTTTCTTTTGTTTGCTTGCTTATTTTCCTTTTCCTATTTCCTTCCTTCTTTCTTTCCTTCTTTCGTTTTTCTTTTTCCTTTCTTTTCTTCTTTTATTTCTCTTTCCTTTCTTTTCGTCTTCTCTTTTTCTTTTTCTTTCGTTTCTTTTCTTTTTCTTTCCTTTCGTCTTTTTTTCTTTTTCCTTTCTTTACTTCTTTTCATCTTTCTTATATCTAACATTAGACGGCGTATCTATTTTATCTCTATGCGTGCTTAAACACTGCCAGTTTCTTTCTATTTCTGTTTGATGTACCAGTGTATATGAACGCATGTTGTTTCCACGGCTGTTCTTATTGGGATGTTGTCAGGGATAAGGTCTCGTCAGCTTTTTAAATATCTTAAATGATAAGCGCATTAAAGGGCACGTAAAAACTAAATCCAGTTTCCGACCTTCTTGTGGTGGAAATGTTTTAACAAACATCGTAGACATTGTCAAGGCGGGTGCAGAATTGTAGGTTCCCACTACCGTGTTAGAAATCAATATCATGTATGTGTACAAAGCCACAATTTGTCCATATTCTTGCCATATCTGAGCTGGAATATCTACCAATATTTTCTCCCTCATGGACAGGATCCTCAAAGGGTGCCTCCACTCTAATAGGTCCTGCACTATCAATCAAGTTCGAACCTCTCCCCAATCGTCACAATATTGCATTCTTGTGCCAGTTTTACAAGTACTTTAATATCCCAACTAACCCGATATGTAGTAAAATCCCACCTTTTCACTGTAGAGCTTCCTAGATGCCGGAAAGACGTCTACTCTAATAGTTTCTGCCATCGAACTGTAAGACTTGGAAATTCCTTCTTTGTTTCCGGCTGTCCTGATTAAAATAACAAGCAGCAATTTAAATATAATGCTAACACACACCTCGCTGTCCATCTACCTACATAGTAACAAAAGTCTCAAATAGTAGTTCCCTTACGTCCAAGTATCAATATGTCTTGATGTCTTGTTTGGGGTGAATAAAGACAAAAAAAATACAAAAATATACACACACAAAAACAAACAAACAAGCAAAGAAAAAAAGTAAAGGGACGAAAGGCGGGTTGGAAATGCATTAAACAATTCTGGATGACTGGGATTTGATTCAGATTAAGTTTATGGGAGACCATCTAAGTTTAGTGGTTATCTTGCGTTGTCACGAACCGTGTTATAATCATAATCGATTCTAGTTGATTGCACCCATGTCAATTTTTCAAATCTCTTGAAATCAGTATATTAGGTACAATATAATATTCAATAGAAAATTGACTCTGTGATAATAAATACGCAATCTATATGAATTAAATTGATATTTAAGCGCATTTACGGCCGGGTCACCCCGCTAATAATAAATACAAATACAATGGTACAGTTTAAAAAAAGCGTATTAGTAAAAATGTTACAGAAATACACATCATGATTCTGGGGCCATAGCTGTCATAAATCACTACTAAATAACGTAATAACTGTAGGTATATTTATCATTTCTAGGTAAGTCAATTATTTCTAAAATGGATAAACCAGCTTAATCCATAACAGGCAGTGATAAGTAACTAAAACAGTTTGTAGTTTTCATGTTTTGTCCGGACAAGAAATAATTGTGCTTCTCCCAGTTTATTTTGGGTGTCATACACCCAAAATATGAACCCTAGATATGTCCAAATTTCATTAAAGCATACCTTTCTATTATTAAATGGAATAAGCATAATAAATGTAATACCGACGAATTTTTCTTTTCGCTGTGTGCAGCGATTTCCATGGAAACGCTGACAAAGCAGAAGACATTTACCCTTCCCTCCATTTCTTCCCTCCCCCCTTTTTAAAAATGGCTTTGCGTCGCTCTGTCTCTCGATGTTCGACATGTTTACAAGTCAATGCACAAAAACACGAACACACACAATATATACACATTTATTTATATACTAGCAAAAGTACCCGTCGTTGGCTGGGTTCGAAAACAGTCTAAAGAAAATGGACTCTGATTTATGAAAGTATGATAGGTTATGAAAAGGAAGGCTTGTAGAGAGATAGCTTCGAATTTGAGGGTATCAAAACCAAAGCAAAATATGATGAAAGTAAAAATAAAATAGATAAACCTCATAATTTATTATACCATACCTGTTCACACTGAAACACTTATCACAATATTCTGTGGATCTATATTAAAAAACCTTGTTAAACTTTCTGACATATTTCCATTCTATGGAGGTCAGGCGCGAACGAACACACCATAATTTTATTATACCATATTTCTTCAAACGAAAACATAATTATCGAAGTATACTTACGCAAATAGATATGAAAAGCCTTTATTAAAGTTTGTGCCTATTTCCATTCTATGGAGGCCAGGCGCGAACGCAGACACCACAGTTTTATTATACCATCCCTATTTTTAAGTTAAAACATACCTATCAAAGTATTCTTATGTACATCTATATCAAAAACACTTGTAAAGGTTATTTAAATTTTTAAATTTTTTATTTTCATACTTTGTGGGCCAGACCCCACAATTTTAATGAATCATCATTATGCCAGATCAAACATACCCATTCATGTGTCTCGATACATCTTCTATCATTATATGTAATCCGTTTTCTATAATAGTCAACCATATAGGAACCTATTCGTGACCACACACACACACACACACACACACACACACACACACACACACACACACACACACACGTTCATATTATAGATATTACAGAAGATTAAGACAACTTTAGGACGGTCGGTTTCGAATTGAAATAAAGGGGAACAATATCGGACTTTTTTCAGCCCCTAATAATAATTCCAAGAACTATTTAACTGGTATTGGAAGCTGAAGTTTTTTTATAGTGCGTGTATATATATATATATATATATATATATATATATATATATATATATACATATATATATATATATATATATATATATATATATATATATATATATATATATATATTGGCTTCAAACGCATATATAATACGCATTCATTTTATTCAAACTCAACCAGCGCTTTTAAGGAACAAAAATCTTAACGTGAATTCCGCGTGACCAAACGCACCGTTCTGAGATTTAAAATACTGCCGTATAAACATCAAACGGACTTCTAATTGTTGATTCTCTGCTCCAAAAACAACATAGCAAAAGAATCATACTGAAGATGAAGGTTTCCTTCGAAATATATTTATGAATTTCAATGTAAATTTCAAACGAAATAGATGTATGTTTATTATATAATAATGCGTTGTTTTAGCTTCAAACGTATATAATACGTATTCATTTTATTCAATCTCAACCAGCGCTTCTAAGGAACAAAAATCTTAACATATATGATGCCTCCGTTCAATCTCGCAAGACAAAGGATACCCCCTGTGGGGGCAGCTGCGCGTGTAATTATGTGGCAAGGGTTGCGTTACCACACCTCTCCTGAATCGGCACTGTTTTAATCCTAACCCTAAACCTAACCCTAATACTAACCCTAATCGTAACTCTAATCCTAACCCTAATCTCTCCTGAATCGGCACTGTTCGAGTGCAGTGGCAAGGAGAAGTCCAAGACGACCGGAAACAATGCAGAGATCAGCGGAGAGCACATACAGCACCTGGAAATCCCAAATGGTCACCAATCTAGTACTGGCCAGACTCAGCGTTGCTCAACGTCGGTGATCTGACGAGAACCGGTGTGTCAAACGTAATTTTGCCGTATATATATATATATATATATATATATATTGGCAGCAAGTCATTATTCAAGCACATCTGATTGGACACGACAGAGTTATTTGTTTCCGATTTTGCTGGATATTTTATATTTTTTTCAATTCCCTGAGCGGCCTTTTTTTTTTTATTTCGGCTGGCATGCTGTATATTATAACGCCCAAAAGCGGTTGTTCGGCCATATTTTTCTCAAACGCTTTCTATTGTTACATCCGATCGCTCCCGACGACGATCGGATACACCGGTAGAATACGCTTGAGAAGAATATGGCTGAACAAAAACTTTTGGGCGCCATAATATACAATATGTCAGCCAAAATAATATAGACCGTTCAGCGAATTGAAAAGTATCCAACAAAATCGGAAAAAAAGAACTTTGTCGTGTTCAATAAGACGTGTTTGAATATATATTTATATATATATATATATATATATATATATATATGTGTGTGTGTGTGTGTGTGTGTCTGTTTATCTGTCTGTATATATATATATATATATATATATATATATATATATATATATATATATATAATTGGGCTTATTAATTAGTCATTAACATTGTTTACCACGAATGTGTAATTAAATCCTGACCTTAATCGCTTTTTCATTTTATTTGCGTTTTTTGGTCAGCGGTTTGATGGCCTATTAATGTTTTTAGTGATTTAATTCATTTAATATGCCTCTTTGGGCATCTCTTATTTTAATCATTAGTCTCATTTCCACTATTAAGGTTTGGTTGTTTCGTTTAATGACAAAACGAGTAAAGTTGGTAAAAAATATTATGTTTAAAGTTCTCCATACACGTTTCCTTTATTCCTCGCACTTTTAAATATTTATATATGACATTAATTTAGGTCGTTGTAGAGGAAAATGGATTTAACACGATTTAGTTTTGCACAGGCAAATACAAAATTACTAAGTATAGCATCAATGTCTGGTGGATTTTCAATCAGAAAGCCGGTATCTCCAGACATCATAAACCTAGACATTCAGAATTTTTAAAGAAATAAGTTCTTATATATATATATATATATATATATATATATATATATATATATATATATATATATATATATATATATATATATGCATGTATACTCGTGAGCAAAAAAATAGGCCAAACAAATTTGATACATTTTAGCACTAAAAGAATAATTGAACAAGGAAACTTAAAGGAGACTAATACAACAGAACAAAACATTTACTTGGTAAATGGTTAGGATGGAACCGCATTCTCTTTTTATTTCTTTATAAGATCAATCCTTTTAGACATGCTCTCAAGCAAAGTGAAATACTGTGAAGAGAAGATGCTATTACATTCGCTTTGCACAGCCTCCTACACTTTGACATTGTTCTCAAAAGTTCCGGCCAATGCACGAAATATTACGGATCAAATATTCTCGATTGCGTTTAAATCAGGGCTTTGACATGACCAAAATATCACATCAATTGAATTATCAGAAAACCATTTTTTGACTTTAACAGTGTGTGCAGGGACAGTGTTATGTTGAAAAATAATGTTCTGGGATATTCCCGTCTTCTGGATACTTAGTAACAGTCCTGTTTCTAACATTCGAATGTATTCCTTTGCATTGATTGACTTCTCACATCTAATAATAAGTTCCCCAACTCCTGCTGCAGTAAAAGTTCCTCATACCATTATCCCTCCATTCCTGTATATAACTATCGTCTTTATGCAACTTGGCGAGAATTATGCTCCAGTTCTTCGATTGCACCGTTCATTAACATTGGGAGTATCACTAACAAGACAAAATCTTGATTCTATCTAACCGGAAAACATTACTGAATCGGTCTTTATCTTTCTTGTCATAACACGAGAAAAATCTCTTCTATCATTGGTGTTCTTCTTAGATAGAAATAGCTTCTTTGCACGCCTTTTAGGGGAAAATACCATTTCTTTCATTCGTCCAGATATTGTATACCAAGAAAGAGAATTTCCAGCCCCTCAAAGTGAATGCTCTAGGGCGACCAAATCTATATTTTCATTTTACCAAGCGTTCGACTTCGAACCTATAATCAATTCGCTTCACTACAGAAGGAGATGTTTTCATATTTTCTTTTCTTAAAATATCAAAAAATCTGCTTGTAAGTCATTTTAGACTGTGTTAATCCTGCAATTAGTTTTTTATATCCTCGTCAAGATGCAGTCTTACCATGTTTAGCATTTATTTGTTCATATATTATTATTATAATAATAATAATAATAATAATAATAATAATAATAATAATAATAATAATGATGATGATCTACAAAATAGAAATTTTCAGTTAAAATTAACAAAAATCCATGGAAAACATTGAAAAATCGATTTCTCCCTTCTTTCACTCTTGGCCCATAGTTTTGCTCACGAGTATATATATATATATATATATATATATATATATATATATATATATATATATATATATATACGTACAAAATTATTAATGAAGTAGATCAGCTCTTTCGGTATCTAAATAATGGGGAACTTTTGACAGAAAGTTTTATGTGTAACTTTTAACATATATATATATATATATATATATATATATATATATATATATATATATATATATACACGCATTCACACACACACATATATATACACGCATTCACACACACACACACACACATATATATATACACGCATTCACACACACAAACACACACACATATATATACACGCATTCACACACACACACACACATACACACACACACACACACACACACACGCACACACACACATATATATATATATACATGCAGTCACACTCACACACACACACATATCTCTATATATAAAAATGTAAATGTTGGTTCGTTCAGAATTAATTGTCTAAAAAACCACTGGACGGATGGCTTCCACGTTTTGGTATAATATGTTTACTATATCCATGTGTGTTTTTATATATTTCTTTTTAATTATAACATTATACTTAATTTTTCTATGATAAATAGGTGGATTTCTTTGTACCTATAGGCGATTTTTTTTATTTAGGGACAATTATTTATTACCGCTTCCTGTCACGTGACCAGTGTTGCTAATTTAGCGGTTTTCCTGCTAGATCTGGAGATTTCGTTTACAATCTAGCGGGAAATTCTAGAAAATCTGGAGGTATTTCGCACCCACACACCCGCAAGCGCTTGAAAATACTTTAAAACATAAAATAAATTCATTCATGTAAGTAAAAAAAAAGTAGCATTTATTGCCTTTGATAACAATTATTTATTGATTATTTGTTTTGTTTTTCAACTTTTTTTCGACTAACAATTCTTAAATCTCGCTATAAAATCGATTTTTCCAAGTACATTTTAGGTGGGGGGCATTCCAACCTTCGAAGTTTAGTTTAAAATACGAAATTTAGAAGTATTTAGTCGAAAATTGTAAAAAGCAAGAAACAACAGCAAAAAAAAAAAGCTATATCAATACAGTAGAATTTAATTATCTACCAACCTAAATACTTTTAACATGCTAAAACAAAGTTTTTTGTTTTTTTATTTTTCTAATTGTGCTGTTTGATTTGCAGTATATTTCAATTAAAATTTTATTATAAAAAGTTAAAGTTTATGATTTGTTTCCTGCAAAAAATATACCCTCTCTGAAAAAACAGGTAAAACTAGCTGATAAAATACGGGAGCTAACCGCTTTAATATAATTCCAGAAACATATAGTGAGAAAACACGGAACATTTTATATATTGAATATACTATATTTATAATTTTTTTTATGGTAGGAAGTGAAAATAGGGAGTTTTTTTTTTGGGGGGGGGATTAGCGATTTTTGAAAATTTCAGATGATAGCGATTTTCTTGACATATCTTTCTCCTGATCTCGCGGTTTTTTTTTTTAAATCTCAGTTGCCAACACTGCATCACTAAAAACACTACAGAATGTATTTACAATATCGGTAAATTTTCGATGGGTTTAATCACATGATTATTGATAAATTTACAACACGTGGTCGCTTTCCTATTAAATATTCATCGAAAAATGAATGCCGGCATTCAAAGTGTATAAACATTTTTGACCCCTCCCTTTACTTAAAAATTCACCAAAAATCAGGAAATTAACGAATTTTAATGAAAATTGCAGTATTTATCAAATAATGATCGCAGAATATAAGGAACTAATTATTTTTTACTTAACTCTTAGTGAAAATGTTTTATTTTGTTTAAACAAAAAATACCTTTACTAAAGTTATGGTTTTAAGTAGTAAATAAAAAACGGGGTTTGTATTACTGTACATATAGATTCGAAAAAGTTGTACAAAAAACAAATATATAACAAATAAATTTTATCAAAGGCAAGATAAGTTACTTTTCTACCAAACTGGATATATTTTTCGTGTTTTTATTCTATGTAACATGTTTATTCAGCTCGAAAAACATACAGTGTTTACCGATGTATTTGAAAATTCAAGATGGCGTCTGATTCTCTCTTTAACACGGTAAATTTGGGAAAAGGTGTTATAAATAAAAAACCGGATAAAATACTGTTAAAAACTCGCTCAATATATGTTACCGTGACATAGGTTGACATATATTAGGCGGGTTTTTGATAGTATTTTGTATAGTTTTTTATTTATAACACCTTATCCCAAACTTACCGTGTTAAAGAGAGAATCAGACGCCATCTTGAATTTTCAAATACATCGGTAAACACTGTATGTTTTTCGAGCTGAATAAACATGTTACATTGAATAAAAACACGAAAAATATATCCAGTTTTGTAGAAAAGTAACATCTTGTTTTTGATAAAATTTATTTGTTATATATTTGTTTTTTGACAACTTTTTCGAATCTATGTGTACAGTAATACAAACCCATGAATTCTCGCATACTATTCAGGAAATTAAAGATTCAATTAGATTCCTATTTCAGTCACCTGAATTATTTAGCGTGAAATGAGTTTAGGAATTTATAGCCAAACCTAAATATTTTTTTCTTTCTTTTGCTTAAAAAATAGCATTAATACAGTAAACTTGCATAGAATACTCTGCTTTACGGTTGTTGTAAAAATGGAACGGAAATTTGAATTTCGTTCCCTTTTAAATTCGGTACATTTTTACATTACGTCCAACTCATCGTTCACATTCGAAAGATCAACTTTTATAGCTTTTCAGGTATGCTGGCAAGGTTAGGGGTGTCTATTCCGAAAGCCGTTCTTAACATGGGTAGATTGGTAGGTGTGTCAGAAATTTTGTGAAAAATAGTGAATAATTCCACCCCGTTTTTCCAAGCTTATAACTCCTCGAAAAATGTAACTCAAGCCCTAATTTTTTTCAATTAAGGGGGCAAGAACCAAGGTTTCATTAAAAAAAACAAAAAAAACAAAAAACAAAAAAAACAAACAACGTGTTTTTTTTTTTTTAAAAGGTCTTAAACTTCGGACTTTACAGGTAAATTTCTAAAAAACACTGCTTTTTTGTTTTAAATTTGAATATTATTTATTGACCTTTTCTCTTCAATTTGTGATATATAACACTTTGGTGAGTAAATTATTTACTTTTTAATAGACATTTCAAAATAGGAGGCGTGAATTATTCGACCTCCTGTCTTTCCAAGCTTATAACTCCTCGAAAAATGTAATTCAAGCCCTAATTTTTTTCAATTAAAGGAGCAAGGACCAAGGTTTCATAAAAAAAACAAAAACAAAAGAAAAAACAAACAACGTGGTTTAAAAAAAAACAGTCTTTAAACTTCGAACTTTACAGGTAAATTTCTAAAAAACACTACTTTTTTGTTTTAAATTTGAATATATTACTTATTGACCTTTTCTCTTCAATTTGTGATATATAAAACTTTGGTGAGTAAATTAATTATTTACTTTTTAATAGACACTTGAAAATGGGGGGGCGTCAATTAAAATAAAACGTTTTCTAAAATATTATATTCGGTTTATTGGAAAGGGCATAAAATTTCACATTGACCCTGAAAATATCGTAAAAATAGAATCAATAGAAAAATTTTGATAGATGTTTAAAGTTTAAAAATTGAAAGATATTGAGTTCGTAAAATTCATTAGTTTTTTTAAAAATAAAAAAAAATATTTCTATTACTTTTAAAACAACTTTATTAGTTTATTTTGGAAGTATAATCCATAAAGAAAATAAACAACCCACTTTTAAAAGAGAAATTACGAGATTTTTTTTTATTTTATTCGCAGTTTCGTGATAAGGGTGTCAAAAATCCTGATACATCTACTAGATTGGAGTGTTTATTCGTTGTAAACGTACCCTACAACCTATAAATGTCGACATTTCCAATGTGAATGGTAAGCTGGATTTATGTAAAAAAATAACAAAAAGATATACCAAACTGACTTTTTCGTTTAAAAATGGAATTATTTCCCTTTCGTTATTAACTTTTTTTTTTTATAAATATTTTGTGTTTTATATACATAAAGTAGAATTGTTGAATGTTACTGTTTTGATTATATTCGTTTGAGGGGGGCACAATTAAAAAATTAAGAAAGATTAAAACGAAGCGAAATTTAAGTTTCCGTTCCAATTTTACAACAACCGTAAAACAGCACATACTCAGCAAGTTTTATCGTAATTTATAAGCATTATGTTGAAACACTAAATCAACATTTTTTAAATTTGTTTGCATAATTGATGATGGAAGTATTTTTCTGTTTATTTTCTGAACATCTGTTAAAAAAAATAATTTGTACATTCTCTTGAAAAAAAGAATCAAATTTTTCTCTACTTTCACATCACTATTTACAGTGTTCATCTGTTCTTTTTATAATAAAAATTCCGTTTTCAAAGAGAAACGTTTACTGACAAATTTCTTTTAAAAAAAGAGCAAGTTTTCATGTAAAAACAACTTCCACCTTTTTTTGTGGTAAAAAATTAATCTTTTTTTTGGGGAAAAAATAACAACTTTTATTGATTAAAAAAATTGCAAAAAATAATAAAAGTAAATAAACGAAAAAAATGCAATTTTTCTTGAGGAATGTGTTCATTTTAACAAACTGAACCACAGCAACGCGTGGCCGGGTACAACTAGTATATATATATATATATATATATATATATATATAAATATTCTTGTTATGCTGCTACATTCTGATTGAAATTTGACTTTTATGGGTAATGTTGGTGTTTGCGTTTTGGGTTCTTAGGTAATTTCTGTTCTAAAGTTTTAAAATATTTTAAAATGCTTAATTACATGACGTAAACTGTCACATTTCATAGCTTTTTCGTGCAGTGAAACTATGGGTCGAACCTACAACTATCGGCAGCTCTAATATCTACAATTGTAACGTTTTCTACCGATGAGCGACCAATAAACAAAATAAAAAAGTATTTATACATGCGAGATATTATATTACATACGGGATATTTTTATTCTCTTCATCGGCGCTGTTTCGCCAAGTGGCTGTTTCATCCAATGGTTATCAATGGTTTCGTCGGTTTAACTTGGAAGGATAAAACTTCAGCTGTGTTTTTTCTCCTGATTTTGAACTCTGCCTACTCCATTCAGCTCGACTTCAGGTTACCCGTCTCTGGGAACGATTCTGTTTACAGATGCAGGTTGCTACTGACGTAAAGTCCATAATATGTAATCCAGTAATTGCTACTTGGAAGATATTCATTTTTTACTACAGCTGTTCAGTAGAATATATATATATATATATATATATATATATATATATATATATATATATACTAGCAAAAGTACCCGTTGTTGGCTGAGTTCATAACAGCCTACAGAAAATGGACTCTAATTTATGAAAGTATGATAGGTTATATAAAGGAAGGCTTGTAAAGAGATAGCTTCGAATTTGGGGGTATCAAAACCAAAGCAAATATGATGAAAATAAAAATAGAATAGATAAACCCCATAATTTATTATACCATACCTGTTCACACTGAAACACTTATCACAATATTCTGTGGATCTATATTAAAAAACCTTGTTAAACTTTGTGGCATATTTCCATTCTATGGAGGTCAGGTGCGAACGAACATCCCATAATTTTATTATACCATATTTCTTCAAACTGAAACATAATTATCAAAGTATACTTACGCAGATAGATATGAAAAATCTTTATTAAAGTTTGTGCCTATTTCCATTCTATGGAGGCCAGGCGCGAAGGCAGACCCCACAATTTTATTATACCATCCCTATTTTTAAGTTAAAACATACTTATCAAAGTATTCTTATGTACATCTATATAAAAAAAGCTTGCAAACGTTTTTTTTTTAATTTTTAATTTTTTTATTTCCCTACTTTGTGGATATGGCGCGAACGCAGACCCCACAATTTTAATGAACCACCGTTCTGCCAGATCAAATATATTCATTTCTGTGTCTTGATACATCTTCTATCATTATATGTAATCAGTTTTTTAAAATAGTCAACCATATAGGAGCCTATTCGTGACCAGACACACACACACATTCAGCTTTATATTATAGATATATAAAATAAAATTACACTTTGTCTCGGAAGCCGTGTTAGGCGCATATCTTGTTTTTCTTTTATTAATACTGTTGGAATTTTCCCCCCTTTCCTTGTACGTATTTGTGAGTTGTTCCACGGATTTCAGCCTTTTGGATTGTTTTGGACCATCTTCCAGTTGTGCTATTTCCTTGGATTTTGCTTGTGTCGAATGGAAGTTTGGATTTGCAGTTTTGGATTTTGCCGTCATTGGATGCTTTGCCTTTCACCAGACTGTCCATTCACGTGAAATCACCTTTTTCTCCACCATATTCCCTCTGCTTCACTTTTTGTTATCGAGTAAGATATTTGACGATCTTGCGGTTTCATCAAGTACTTTTGTATGCAGGGTCCGATCCCGCATTTTGCTAATTCCTGCCCTCTGATGAGAAGGACAGTATTTCTTCGAAACTCCGCGGATTAAAGACTATCCACTTTTTAAGTGTTTCCTTTTCAGATTAAATATGTTTTTAACTCATTTTCAAAGTGATTTTTAACATGTTTTATTAACTATTTGCTCTCATATATATATATATATATATATATATATATATATATATATATATATATATATATATATATATATATACATTAGTGATAGGAAATTCCAATATTTTTCTCGATTCCGATACAATTCCCGATTCTGTACTAAATTTACGATTCCGATACAATAATTGCTTCCAGTTCCTACTGTTTATAAATCTTTAAATATTTAACTCATTTGTTAATTTTTACTGATTACCGTAAAATACACATATATTTGATATGAGTAGAACTACACTGTTGGGGATGATCTATAGGTTCTTGTTTTACTATTTATTATTTTTCTTATTAGTATGAATTGTAAAATATTTTTCTTTTGAACGAAATCAAAATACAAGCACAATTAAAAATAATTTTTGGCATCTGAAAATAGGAACAGATTTTTCGATTCAGATACTCACAAAGTTCCGCTTTTTCCGACCGATTCCTGATTCCGATTAATCGCTCCTACACGAATATATATATATATATATATATATATATATATATATATATATATATATATATATAGTAAGTTATAAAATATATATGGCGATTAAGCTACACTGAATATTCCGCGTTTCACCCACTCTAGGACTCTTCAGGCTTATGCCTGAATTTTGTGGTTGTCTGTCGTTTTTATATATGTTGAGGATTTTAGTTAGCCGTATACATATATATATAACTACTTTATTTACTCACATAAAATTAATATACGAAAGTATAGATTTATGCGTAAACTGTAAGTATTTACTTCAAAAGTGCTCAATACGTAAGTAGAGCTAGTTAGTAATTTATAAAATATATATGGCGATTAAGCTACACTGAATATTCGACGTTTCATCCACTCTAGGATTCGTCAGGCTTATGCGCGAATTCTGTGGTTGTTTATCGTTTTTATATGGTCCTCTTCTGTTGAGGATTTCAGTTAGCCAATCAGCTTTCTAGTATCCACCGCGCCCCTTCCTATCAGCCAATGGGCATGCATTTTATCGAACAAAGGATTTGTTTTAAAACTAGTTTAGTGGTTTAAGGCAGATATTTTCTTTATATATATATATATATATATATATATATATATATATATATAAATATACATGTGTACATATATATATGCACATATATATACATATATATATACATGCATATATGTGTGAACGTTTATGTATATTCATGTTTATTTAATTTATTTGTTTATTTTCTATTGTTTTTGTTAGTTTTAAAACTATTTTTTGATCGCTATCCTAGAGTAAATTTTATTTTGTGAACACAGTTATTTGATATTTCTTTTCTACAGTTTAATAGATTTTGTGGTTCTTTAAAGTATAGGATAGCAAATTTGTCATGAAGAGATAATTTACATGGGTCGCCTAAATGCCTACACGTGGTAGTTTGTCTTATTATCTTCCATTCGACTACCGGCGAATGTCCGCTTTCTTTGAGTTCCCAGTATTTATTCGCTAGTGTTGTTTTTATACGGTGTTTTTATTGTTGAATGTACTTTTGTGGTCATAGTATTGGGTTTTGAAATCTAAGGAAGTTATGCCTACGTAATATTTCTTGTTATTCGGATTTTCTTTCGCAAATATTGTTGCCTGATAAACTACGCTTTTTGTTAGACATTTATTTTGAACTGGGCAAAATGTGCGGTGTCTACAGTTGCATTTATCTTGTTCGTTATTAGTATTTTTATTTATGGTATGGTTGTTCTTGTCCGGAGTTTGTTATTATTATTATTATTATTATTATTATTATTATTATTATTATTATTATTTCTGCTAGTGTTAGTTTTATTTTTGTCATGTGTCTACTTTTTTATTGTTTATTTTGTTGTTGTTTACATTGTTTTTATTCAGTATTTTGTTATTATGTGTTTTAATTATCATCCCTAAAGTATCGCAACAACTGTAAGATAACTTTAAGGTATTTTTATTGAAGATTTTGTGTAAGAGGTTTGTTGCGGGAAAGTGTTTTTCAATAAGATCTAGAAATTTCTTGCCAAGTTTTGTTTTTAACATTTGATTGCATGGGGCCGTATACCAGATTATAGTTTTTTTCTTCTATTTTTAATTTTATTATAGTTATTGGTGTTTTGTTGCTTATATTTGATATCGATATTTTTGTATTCACTATTTTTTAGGGCTGTTTCGTAGATATTGTTTGACTTGTAAAATGCATTTTCATCGCTTGAGTTATTACTGAGTCTACTTACAATCGAGTTAGGAATGTGTTTTATAATTGATGGTGGGTGATTGGACTTATATATTTTATAAATTACTATATATATATATATATATAATTATATATATATATATAATTATATATATATATATATATATATATATATATATATATATACAAACTTATCTTAAGCCAGGAATCAAACCAACAACCATGTATTCGATAGTCAATAGTTCATTATGACAGAGGTGTTTGTAAATAATATCTACAAAGTTTTTTCTTATATAATAATTAACCGCCACCTGACAGTGCTCTATTTGTTTATTAGCAAATAGCTAAAGAGTATTTACATAGGCGAACAGTTGTCAATCACTCAACATACGAAAAATCTCAACCACACGTGTCTCTCAAATTGATATTATTATTTTAATTTCCTTTTAATCCATGTCTATCATCGTTAAGCAAAATGAGCGAGAACAATTAAAAAAATGACCTTACTCCTGAAAAAAAAAATGTTACCATTTTACCATTACTTCCTGCGTTTTCATATCTTCATATTATCTTCTTGAAATTTTAATCAAGAGACGCCATTTATTTAAGGAAAATTCACGCTTTATTATTTTTCGTCTCGATCTTCGAAATGGGATTAAGCATGATTTCATCCTTCAAATGCATAGATGTTTTTTTTTCTTATTGCAAAAAAATAAGAAAAAAATCGGGCAAATAGAAGGAAATGGGGAAGAAGAAGAAATTTTTTTAAAAAAATCCGGAACTAAAATTGTTTTTGTTATTTGTTCCTTTTTTTTATAATACGAATTTTGAATGGAAACTAAAAACATAAAATAACAGTTTGTCACTGTCAGAATTTATGAAAACTTCCGGTTTGAAAACAAAGATATATGGAGCGTTTTGAAGAAGCAGAGAGAGAGAGAGAAAGAGAGAGGGAGAGAGAGAGGGAGAGAGATGGGGGAAGAAGAAGAAGAAGAAGAGAGAGAGAGAGAGAGAGAGAGAGCGTGTATTTAGAGAAAAAACGAGAGATCATTTAGAAGAAGCAGACGCAGGCAGTGTGTATATATATATACATATGTGTGTGTATGTATACAGGAGAGATAGAGGAAAGAAACGGAGAGAGAGAGAGAGAGAGAAAGAGAGAGATGAGAGCGTATGTTAAATAGAAAGTAAGAGAGGAAGAGAGTTTCGAAGAAACAGTTACAGAAACATCCTCCTCTTTCTTCCTTTCTCTCTCTCTCTCTCTAGCTCTCTCTCTCTATACATATATATGTGTGTGTGTGTGTGTGTATGTGTGTTATGTGAGTTTATGTGTGCAAGACAGAAGAAAGGAAGAGTGATTGAGAGAAAGAGAAGAGAGTGCGTTTGAGAAATAGAGAGAGACAGAGAAAGAAAAAGGGGGAGTTTGGAAAGAAGCAGTGATAGAACTGTCTATATATGTATATATATATGCGTGTGTGTGCGCGCGAGAAAGAGGAAACAACACACACACGTATGTATATGATTATATAAAAGGAACTTTGTGTGTGTGCCTGTGTATGCGTATGCACGTGAGTTTGTTCCTAATAGACTCCACAACCACTAGGCCAATTTTTATGAAATTTCACACAAAAGTACTTTATGTATCCGGCAGTGTTCTTAGGTAGGTTTTGTTTCAGAATGTATTCGATAATTATCGATAATCGATAAGAGAAGGAACAGCGATTTCGACCAAAGTAACACACAAGTGCATTTGAGATATTGTATTATCACAAGGAGAAATGTCACGTGTATAAATTAACAGTAGGTTCTTTGATATGACAGGGGCGCATTCGAAATGAATGCTTCTTTTTAGAGCGCAATTGAACCATGATACTTAATTTTTGTATTTTAATCTTTAAACCCAGAAACATAAGTACAAATTAGCAAGAAATAAAATATGTAAGAGCCATATCAGCGCAAGTTAGCATATCAGATTCACTTTCCAAAAGTTCTACTTAAAAACGTTATTATGTTACAAAACTAAACCAACCAGAATGCATTTCGATTTATTGGAAATAAATCATACATTTTACGTTTAGTTGGAGACCCATCGCGGTGCATCGGGAGTTATATATATATAAAAAAATAATTTTATAAAATAAACAGTAGGTTCTCTACAGTGCAATGTCGACTACAACACATCTTAGACTACATCACTGCAGGGAGGTATGTGAAGTTTACTTCCGGTGCACCGGAATGGTTCTCCGACGAGAGCAGGTAATCAATCTATTTGATTTAAGTATGGGCGATTTCACCGATTTCGATGACAATAAAACTATTGTCAAACATTCGAATAATCAGTTACGTAGGTTGCAATCATTTACAATTAACAACTAATCTGTGTATGATCGTTTCTGAGATGATACAAAGTTTTATTGAAATAAAGTCTCTTCATCAGCACAGGATAGTTGGTTGTTTTTGTTTTACGGCATATCAACCTTTTTCAGATTATTTAATGCCAGATCTAGTGATTTTGAGGAACGATTTTTTTAATGGAGTATATTTGTTTTATAAGTCTGATTCTATTTAACCCATAGTTGGGACCCTAACAGGTACTACCACTCCAGGTCAGAGTGGACCTGGGAGCAATGGCAATTAAAGGGTGGTTCCACACTCTCCAAGGCCCGTAAGCCGGGGCCTCACCATCGGATATAGTTTTAGGTCATATCCAGGACCATCAGCACAGGGATTAGATAATAAATAAAAAATTGAAACATAGGTATGAAGACTAAGTTGAAGATAACCATCTTTTGTTAAGCAAATCATGAAGTTTTCAGGCTCCTAGCTGGATGCCCGGCGTTGCTCGGTCGCACAATACGCTTAAACATGATATTTTAATTTATGCAGATTGAGTATGCATCATTATAGAATAAATCCTCTATTGGATGTCATATATTACGAGGAATAGTTTGCATTTCGATTTGTTTTTATAAATAACTAGCGAGGCGTACCCGGCGTTTCCCGGGTATTTGGAGGTGTGTGTAGAAACTCCGTGGGTGGGGTGGGGAGTTAAAAATGTTTCGGTAGGTAAGTATGAGGATCGAACCCGAACCGTTGAGGCAAAGTTGTAAATTAAAGTGTGAAAAAAAAAAATGCGACGTTAACCATTGCCACACCGCTAGATGCTAACGCAAACACGTTCAAATTTATTTAATTACTTGGATTTGGCAGGTGCACGTTTTAATCTATATATATATAAAAGCGAAAATGTATGTATGTATGTATGCATATATGTATGTCTGTGTGTATGTTTGGATGCCTGCTAAAAACTTTCGACAGACGCGACGAAAATTCACAAACTCGGTATCACATCGAAGCTCCATCCTTTGCTCGAAAAATATTGAAAAATTGGCCAAAAACATTAACTTTTTCACCCCGAAATCGACAATTTTCGACAGGGTGGGAGGGGTCAACAAAAACGGTCCTCTCATGACAATGACCGATTCTACGCATGCGTCAGATGACGTCGTGACCTGATTTACTTTAAATAGTTGAAAAACCGAACAAATTTCGTGAACGTCGCCTTAGTTCAGTTTGTTAAGGCTTTAGTTCATTATGTAAATATTTTGGGTTCGAATCGTGGTGTGAGCTGTTTTTTTTTTTTCGATTTTTTAAATTTTAATATCGAAACAGGATTATTTAAGCAAGGTTTCACGTGTTTGTTTTTCTGTTTTCATCGTTCGTTTGCCTTACGTTAGTTTTTTGTGTTTTTTCCCGCATAGTGTTAACGTTGTTTCTTTTTTTACTTCGCTTATGACAAACAAACATACGTCGTCGTCGTAACGCTCGACGACTTCCGGCCGCGTACCTGTCAATTTGGTTCTTAAATAAATTCAAATATCAATCACTAACTCATTCTGGCTGGCCGATTTTATTTTCAAACTTCGCCCCAGGGCTTCGGGTTCGATCCACCCCCGGGTTCTTTTTTATTTAACACCAAACATCTCCAAACATCCGGGTCCCCCCGCTAGTGAGTTAATGAGGTCAAGTTTGACTGCGGGATTTATATTTTCCCAAGATGTTATAGGAAAAAGCGGCGAGCGACAAATGTTGAATGTTTATCTTCCCGAAATCGAGCAAATTAAATAGACAGGCGAGCTTCGTTGTTAACTGTGAGATATTACGATTTATATGTGATATAAAATGTTTTAAAAAGTTGTGAAGCGAGGGACCGCTTCTCTGAAAAAAAGCCTTTTGTAGACATACAGAAAAAGCGAACACACACACATACATACATACATACATACATACATACATACATACATACATACATACATACATACATACATGCATGCATACATTTTCGCTTTTATATTTATAGATTAATATATTTTAAATCTTTATAAACAGTTGAAATAAATAAATAAATTGCTGGAAAGGACATTTAAACCTTATACTTCACCAACCTCTGAAAAAAAAAGACGTGCCAAGCCTTACCATCGCCATAGCACGTAAAAAAAGGAAATCTGTTTTTTTTTGATGAAGTTTCTGTTATGAATCGAAATATTGAATTGTATAAATAAATAAATATATAGGTTTATTTATTGATTAAGAAGATTCTGTACTTGTCTGGCTTTAAACTTTAATATTTTGAATTATATATATATATATATATATATATATATATATACACAGACACACACACACACACACACACACACACACATATATATATATGTATATATATATATATATATTGAATCAACAACGAAAGTTTATTTTCTAAATTTCATGATGATCTTACAATTTATTCCTTTATTCAGTTGACATTTACTGTTCTTAACAGTATCTGTTTCATAGTACAAAATCATTCACTTAATTATTATATCAATCAATGAATCTATTTTGCCCTTAACTCATCAGAAGAAATAGCAACTATTAATAGAAGAAAATAAAATGCATTTCGGTATGATTACAAAATCCAAAAACTAGAATACAAGCTGCAATCACTTTATTATTTGCCAATTTTATGGCGTAATGTAAACAAATAATAAAGTCAACATCATGCCATTTGGATTATAGACAATTGTCATTGATTTATTATATGCTCTGTATTTACATTGAGCTTCTTTAAAAAAGGATCGGTATATATAAAATTGAAATGTTTTTTTTTTGCTGCAGAACAATATATTTTCCGTTAATAAATCCAATATATATATATATATATATATATATATATATATATATATATATATATATATATATATATATATATATATATATATATATATTGGATTTATTAACGGAAAATATATTATTCTGCAGCAAAAAAAAAAACATCATATTAGTGCCATTTTTACGTTTGGATAATCGTCACGTCAGATATGGTGTGATACTAAACTCTCTCTTTTCAGCTCTTAGTATAATTATGGTGTTGACAGTTAACTTGGTTATTGTCATTTACTACGGGATTTTTTCTCTTTTCTTTAAAATCCTGGGTCCAAATATGAACGTTAGGTCCGATTTGACACGCAACCATTCTCGCCAGATGTGAAGCCATTATGTCTACGTAATTTAAACTGTAAGCAATGCTCTTTATTTAATTGTTTGCATTATTTTATTTTGTTTGTTTCTTTTTGGCGCTGTTGGCTCCTGATAACAAAACCCGGTCACGTTCCGAATGTTAATTTGGGTCAGACCATGTCCTGAATGGCGATAGATTTGCAACCGGTCACACGTGATACCTGTGTTTCTTTTTGTTTGAACAAAAGATAAACCTTGTGTCATACTTGGTTGGGCGAAAAAATATATACATTATCGGTCGCGTCAAACCTAAATGGATTTTACAAGGATAAGCAATTTTTTTTTCTTTTAGAAAACTTAATGTCGTAAAAAAATAAAAGACAAACAAACAAACAAACAAACAAACAGCTTCAATGCAATGATTTACTAATAGGATATTTGTCTGGGAACTAAGTTCCCATCATCTTAAAATTAAAATTGAAGAAGTCTGATAAAAAATAAATAACTAATCTGTTGTTTCGTGATTCTAATAGATTAGGCTGTTTGAAGATAATGCTTTGCTGAGCAAAAAATGCACCAAACAGTTATTTACTGTTTCTTACTTTTCTCCTTACAAAACGCAATCATGTTCTGCAAAGTAAAAAAAAAACAAAAACAAAACAAAACAAAACAAACAAACAAACAAACAAAAACAATTCCACTACCAAAACAAACAAACAAACAAACAAACAAAAAAAACAAACAAAGAAAAAACAAAACAGCACCCTCAAAATGCATCGCTGGATTGCTACGACGAATAGGGACGTGGCCAGGGTGATAAAAACAAAACTTCCGGCCACGATTAAGGTCTTTGGCATGGTTTCAAGTGAGGGCCAAATCATGCCACGTCACATCTTCGAAGTCGGCTTGAAAGTCAACACCAAAGTGTACGTGGATATGCTGAAGAGCGTGGGGATACCCTGGTACAATCAGCTGGCCGCTGTCAGACCTTAGGTGTAGCAGCAGGGCTAGGCACCGGCCCACAAGGTCAAAGAGACGCAGGCTTGGCTTCAGAAGGCGAGCTATGACTTTATATTCTTCTTTCATTGGCCTCTCTCCTTCTCAAACCTGACCACGCTGAACTACTTCCTTTGGTCATATGGAAAACATCACCAACATGACCTCTCCCAACACCAAAGCCAGCATGATCGCCGCCATTCGCCGAGTATTCGCCGAGCTACCGCCGGCGCTTATGTAAAAGCCATGCTCCCAGTTGCGAACCCGTTTCGAGGCAGAGATGGTGTCTGAAGGCGGCTACATTGAATAGATTTCAGCTCTAATACATAATCAAATTTCCTGAATTGATTTTTAAATAAAAGTTTTGAAATAAAGCTGTAGTGTTGTTTTTTTAGGCCGACAACTCTATCATTCTACCATGTATATATTGTATATTTAGGCAGCATTCTTTCATTTAAACAAACGTTGTTGAAGACAATAGAGCGCTTTCGTTTGATTAGACATGTTTTATTTAAAAAAAAAATTCTGATGATATTTTTAGTGTGTAGATCGAAAGAATTAATATAAGTTCCATGTATAGTTCGAAGTGTGCCGCGGTGTTGCTTTTCATCTTTTAAAGAAAATATTGCCAGGAGGGCTGTGTGAATATTATTGCGAGGAGAGCTGTGAGGTTATTATATATAGTAGCAGCGGTGAATGCGTGAGAGCTGTGACTGCCCATTGTGGAGGAAAGAGGTGGCCAGTTCTGTGGTCAGAGCTGGGTCAGGTAGTGTAAATAAAATACATCTTCTGATTTTGAAATGATAACTAACGATATATCTCTCTCTATCTCTCTCTCATTTCATTTTACGTTACAATTGTTTCCATGCCAGTTCGACAATTTCAAACATTATGGCGTTTGAAAATTTTCACAAAAAACAGCATTTCTTCAGACATTATGAATAAAAACACTCTTGACAATAGAACATTGTTTAAAGGAAAAGAAAAAAGAAAAATTCCCTTAACGGAAAAAGAAGCATGTGAAAAGCATACACTCTGGAGGTAACCTCAGTGAAAAGCACATTTAAATGTTAATATATCACCTAATTTTCGTATCCTTATTTAAAAACAAAGTAAGAAGAAGTTTCCACAAAAAATCCTTAGTCATTTAAAAAAAGATTTTTTTATAATATATCCCATTCGTTGAATTCCTAAATTAGATTTCTCTGTTTCTTTATTTCACATAATTAATTTAAAAAAATAATTTTTTATTTTTTATTTCTATATTTATAATATGGCCATAACAACTTTGCATTAACGTTACGGTTAATTTTAGTTCCGTATTTGCTTATTAGTGGCAAGTAATGTTTGCAGATTATCGATTGTTTAATACTTAGAGTAAAGACCATTTTAGGTTTAATGTTTAATTGAATATGAGAATAAATAAAAATACTGCATTTTATATATTAATCCTCATACAACCTCTCGAGTAAAGGATTCTAATCTATTTATCATTACTTAATATTCTAAAATTCATTATCATTCTAATTAAATATGTTTCCATATCGTTACTAAAAACAATTGCGAAGAGAGATAATCCAGTTTCGTTGTTAATTGCTAATAGTTAATTCTTTAGGAAAAAAGGTCAATGTTGGTTCCCATAACAGCTAAAGGGAGATAATTAAGGGCGTTTGATGTTTTCGGTCTGGTGATTACTAGAAAGCATCTATGATTTAATAATTAATTAAACAAAGCCAGAAATTGCTACGATAGCTTATTTAACAAATTAAAAATATAAATTATATTTTTAATCTTAAAAACTGTTTTTTTTTTAGCCATGGGTTTAACCTGTATCTGTTATTTATCCAATAATAACTTGGGTTGCCCATGTCTTCAAAGCTAGAATTACAATTCGTGTGTTATATTCTTGGGTATCTAAACAAAATAGTATATATTGTAGCTTACTTTTTAAGTCATCTCTTTCTAGCTTAAAACTTATTGGTATATGAAAATTTACTGGATTACACGAACTCAGTATATTACATACAAGCACAATATATATATATATATATATATATATATATATATATATATATATATAATGACAATATGACCACATTATATTAACACGTTGGTGAAACGTGAATAACTCTGCAATTAATAATATAAATATAATAAAATACAATTGCAACTACTCTTCCGGTCTTTTCGGATGTATGTAATCATTAAGGTTGTGACAACAGAATATTCTTTTCATTCTTTTGACTCAAGTATATATCCGGCACAATAAGACACAGTCAATCAACCGAGAACCATATCAGTCTATATAAAAACATATAAGATATTAACGGATATATACTAAAGCGTCAAAATAATGAAAAAAATCTGCTGTTGTCACAGCCCTAGTAATCATGCCTATATTCTTTTTATTTTCTTTTAAAGTTACTAAAGTTCTTATACTTCTAGTGGGTCAGGGTTGAAAATATTCTGAATTTGGCATAGTAATTATATGAACGTTTCGGCGCTACGAAACAGGTGCTATCAGAAATTGAAAACTTTAACCTGTTGAAAGAAATAAACGGTAAGATAAACAAGATCTTGGAATTTGGAATATAGAATTTTTGTCATTTATTTGTAAGTGCTCTGTAGTTGTATTTAACATATATCGAGCTTCATAAATAATAGGATTGGTACAATTAAAAAGTGAAATATGATTGAAAAAGTATATATTTCCAATAAACAAATATATATTACAATAGAAAAATGCGAGCATGAAAAGTAATATGGTTAAGCTTAAACATGGAAAAGTAAAGGACTAGTTGTTTAAACTGGAAATGAAAAAGATATTCTAGTAAAAAATATAATAAATTTATAACTTTAAATATTGCAGTAAAAAGAATTTATTATATAATGTTAAAAGTAAAGTAAAAAAAATCTTACTGCTGCAATGTTTAAAATTATAAATTTATTATATCTTTTACTAGAATATCTTGCCCTTTTCCTTTCCAGTTTTAACAACTAGTCCTTTTCTTTTCCATGTTTAAGCTTAAGCTTTTCATGCCCACATTTTTCTAATGTAATACATGATTTTCCAGGCTGCCAGTAAAATTCAATGAGGTTGAACAAAAATTTCCACCAAATTCTTTTAAGCAATGAGTGGACTGCCTGTATTATATCTATTATATCGATTTTATGATTTAAATGGTAATATTTCTAGGAGAGAAAGTAATTTTTTCCATGTTGAACATTACGGGCAATTAAAAACAAAAAGGTACCTCGTTCTTACGACTAAAAAGAAATTATCTACGTTCAAGATATATATTCTGTACGTCTTTCTAATTGTCTCAATGAATAAGTCTAAATAAAAATGATTTTTTTCTTTTTACCGTTATATATATATATATATATATATATATATATATATATATATATATATATATATATATATATATATATATATATATATATATATATATATATATATATATATACCGTGTTTGAATATATGATTAAGTGGCATTTTTAGTCATTTAGAATTGCTTTACAGCTTAACCGCTCATTCATTTTTCGACCAAATTTCAAACAATTATCACAGTATATAGATCACCTTCTCAGCTATATTGTGAAAAAAAGATTTTCAATTTTCGTTCAGTAAAACAAAAGTTATAACGAGTTTAATGGTGTTCAAAATCGTAAAAAGACGTAAGGCGGTGAGCGACGTTTTTTATTACTGGTTTCCATAGCAACCACGCAGATTCAACTACTACTGTTGTTACTAATTCACTGCTATCGCGAAAAGAGAAAGAAACAAGTGAAACAGACAGAACGAAAGAATGAAAGGGAGATAATTGGGAGGGAGTTATTGAAGCAGACGAGTTCCGTACATTGTTATTACATATGTGTATGTTACGTTTATAGGGAAAAGAATTTAGACTGAAATTAAACAAAGAACAAGTGAATTTATTGGATGTCTGGAAAAACCATGGATTACATTAGAAAAATGCGAGCATGAGACGTAATATGGTTAAGCTTAAACATGGAAAAGTAAAGGACTTATTTTAAAACTGGAAGAAACGGACAAAATATTCTAGTAAAAAATATAATAAATTTATAACTTAAACATTGCAGAATTAATTTTTTAAAATTCAATTTAACATTATATAATCAATTTTTAATGCTGCAATATTTTAAGTTATGAAGTTATTATATTTTTTACTAGGATATCTTGTCCTTTTCTTTTGTCCAGTTTGAACAACTAGTCCTTTACGTTTCCATGTTTAAGCTTAACCATATTATTTTCATGCTCGGATTTTTTTGTTGTAATATATATATATATTATATATATTAAGTAAAAACTTCCGTTCGAAATTCCGTGTAGATTTCCGCGTTCGACAGAAAGATTCCCAAGTTCGACAGAAAGAGTCCCGAGTTCGACAGAAAGATTCTAGAGTTCGACAGAAAGATTTCCGCATTTCAAAGATAAATCTGAACAAGATAGGAAGTTGCATTGACTTAATTAAACATGAAAATAACTAATTGACTTAATTAGTTATGAAACATTGTGAAAATAACACTTAACATGAGAACAATAGTCCGGACAATCCAAATAATACGAATAATCAATCACCATCTAAAACATTCAAAAACAGAACAAACAATATTATTGTTAAATGTTCGGCAATTCGATACCTTTGCACGCAAGTTACTTTCAGCACCCGGAACTTAATTATCACACCCCCTCTCTCATTTCGCATACGTCAGACTTACGTCAGCATGTTTTGTCAGCATGCAAACGGGCAAATAAGAATGGGTGTCTCTGCGTTTTTAAGCTCAGATATATATGAGCGATATTAGTACATTAATAATAATAAGGACATCTCGTTAAGAGTTAGATGAGATATAAAAATATTACTTCGTAAAATTGCAATAGATGTCGAAAATATTTTTTTATATAAATAAAGTTAAAATGGAAGCTTTTTTATTTATATTATTATCGATTATTTTATTATTTTACACATGAACCTTTTTCGTTATTTTATTGGTCAGTGTGAAGAGTGTATTTTACCTGAACGGTAAGCAGTTAAATGCCTCTATGTTTTATATATTGATCAATAAAATAACATATATGACACGTACACAAATCCTTTCTCTCTCCCCCCCCTCTTCCTATTCCTCTCTCTCATCTATTTCATACAACTGGCTGAACAACCAAAAGCAGCCCAAACTTTAAAAACCTAAAAATGAAATTCCTCCCCCTCCTCTCTTTACTCTTTTTTTTTACCATCATCTCCCCCTCTTCTATCATATTCATATATCTCCACCCACGCTTACCTGAATCTGCTACCCCCCACACACTACAATCCAATGTATTTTAACCTTCAAAACTTATATATATTGTCGATATCGTCTCTCTCCCCCTTATTATCTCTTACCTCCTCCTTCTTTTTTTTTCTTTTTCGTATTTCCTCTAAAACACTTCTTCCAAATATTAACAACCATTTCTGTAAGGTCTGACGAGGCTGTTGGATTGTAAACATAGTCCAATATCCGAAACATATGTAACCAAACAGATAAAACGGTAATAATAAAAAAACATATATATATATACATATATATATATATATATATATATATATTAAATTGTAATTCAATGAATTTAAAAAAACTCTCATTGAAATGAAATGAAGTGGTTGAGTTTCATATCAAAGAAGTTTTATTATTCTAAGCATGACAAAGAATGTTTTAGAAAATTTATCTCCTTAACCTATAGGGTTTCGATGTCTACCATCTCATCAGAGGAGAGAAAATATTAGCAAATAGTTATAAAGGTATGCACCCTATTTGCTAAAGTCAGTGAGACATGGAAAGTCAAAGTAAAAATAATACATTTATCAGAAGCAGGAGGATTTGTAGAAAAAGGATATGAATGTTTTTGTTGATCCAACTTGCTTGGTAAAATCCATATTATACGTTCTTTACATCCGTTTGGTAATAATTTCCAAGCTATATACTGGGTAATCCGCATAACTGTGTATATATCCGAATCGGGCAAGTGCTTGATTAAATTTGTTTTGGGTCCAGCGATAATCTTAATTTATTTGCTCTATCTTGCATATCGAGCAATTCTTGTTTAGATGGGATAACTTATAGAATATTACTGCCAGTAATATTTTGTAAACCTACAATCTCACGTTTACATAACCACTGATTGTTAAATAAAAACTATTCCGAAGAGTATATATATATATATATATATATATATATATATATATATATATATATATATATATATATATATATATATTTAAAACTCGGTTACGCTTATTAATATGTACGACTTGATTTTAAAACAAAACTCTTAAAAGCTGAGTGTTCAGAGAAAACGCACATATAAATATGAAACACCCATCTTACCAAACATGCTCTTTAAAAGTCGAGGCTAAGCCGAAATAGATTAAGAAATGCCCAAAATAAATTTTTACATCGGATCTGTATGGCCTAAATATCATCCATACGGTAAAATTTTCAAATATCAATTTTTGAAATACCTATTTAATGATCTAAATGTTTAACATTACGCTTCATTTTGCTTCGGAAAATGATTCTTACCTCTATAAAAAATAAGTGTTTTATCTATTTAAAATAATTGTTTTATATTATCACATATACACATATAGTATTGTCATTCACAGATAGCCGTGTCATTGCATGAAACTCAATTTTTGTTTTAAAGATTGTTCATATATAAGTGTGATTGTGATTAGAAGACGGTTATGCTTACCAATATCCACGACTTGATACTAAAAATATTCAAAAGTTGAATGTAAACAAAAAAAAAAAACCCCCTCAAATATCAATAAAAAGGCTATTACTAAAATGCCAACAAAAGATTAAGGTTAACTAAGCTGAAATACTTAACAAATGTTCAAAAAGAAATTCTTACATCATGTCTGTAAGATATAAGCAGGGCAATTCCGAAAGGTGTGATGGTCGCTCTGTATACACACATTCATTAGAAGAACATTTTATACTACTAGACGATACACACATTTAAACATATATATATATATATATATATATATATATATATATATATATATATATATATATATATATATATATATATATATATATATATACTAGCATTTCAGCCCGGCTTTGCCCGGGTGTTTTGAGGTGTACGCTTAGCAAAACAAAAAAAAAGTCAATTTTTTTTTTAATTTGACCCCTATTATGACCCCTTAAAATTTGTAGTTTCGGGCTCAAATCACTTTATTAAGTTAGATCCAGGTTCAAGGAACCTATATCTAAAATTTCAAGTGTCTAGACCAAAAATTGTCGGAGGGGTTTGGTAGAGTTCTTAAAGGTCAAATCGTTGAAATTTGACCCCTTAACAGCCAAATTTCTGGCTGACACCCGTCACATCGATTTTCCCAAATCTCAGTACCCGGTATTTCAAATTTCGAGTCTATAGACTAAAAATTGACAGAGTTATTACGTAGGGAAATGTACACAGACAGACAGACAGACAGACAGACAGACAAACAGACAGACAGACACGTTCACTTTTATATATATATATATATATATATATAATATAAAGCTGAATGTGTGTGTGTGTGTGTGTGTGTCTGATCACGAATAGGCTCCTATGTGGTTGACTATTTTAAAAAACTGATTATATATAATGATAGAAGATATATCGAGACAAAGAAATGTTTGATTTGGCAGAACGGTGGTTCATTAAAATTGTGGGGTCTACGTTCACGCCTGGTCCACAAAGTATGGAAATAAAAAATTTAAAAATAAAAAAAAACCGTTTACAAGTGTTTTTGATATAGATGTACATAAGAATACTTTGATAAGTATGTTTTAACTTGAATAGGAATGGTATAATAAAATTGTAGGGTCTGCGTTCACGCCTGGCCTCCATAGAATGGAAATAGGCACAAACTTTAATTCAGACTTTTCATATCTATCTGCGTAAGTATACTTTGATGAGGTTTATCGATTTTATTTTTACTTTCATCATATTTTACTTTGTTTTTGATACCCCCAAATTCGAAGCTATCTCTTTACAACCCTTCCTTTTCATAACCTATCATACTCTAATAAATCAGAGTCCATTTTCTGTAGGCTGTTTTTGAACCCAGCCAACGACGGGTACTTTTGCTCGTATATATATATATATATATATATATATATATATATATATATATATATATATATATATATATATAAGTGAAAGTGTTTATCTGTCTGTCTGTCTGTGCACATATCCCTACACAATAACTCATCAACTTTCAGTCTATAGACACGAAAGTTGATATACAGGGTAGTGAGATTTGGGAAAATCTTTGTAATCCGTTTTCGGCCAGAAATTTGGCTGTAAAGGAGTCAAAGTTCAACGATTTAACCTTTGAGAACTCTACCAAACTCCTCTGACAATTTTGGGTCTAAACACTTGAAATTTAAGATATAGATTCCTTGAACATGGATCTAACTTAATAGCTTGATTTGAACCCAAAACAATAAATGTTAAGGGGTCATGATAGGGGTCACAGTTTAAAATAATTGACCTCTGCGGTCTCTACCAAATTACTAAAGACAATTTCTGGTTTAAACATTTGAAATTTTACATGAAGCGTATTCAGAGATAGGGCAAGCTTTTTAAATCGGTTTGGGTCGAAAATTTGAGCTACAAATATATAAATCTATGTATTTATGTTTGCATGTCTGCCTAAAACTTTCGACAGACACTACGGATTTTCACAAGATCAGTATCGTTTTTAAGCTCGACTCTTCAGACGACAAATACCGAAAAAATTGGCTAAAAACATTAATTTCTTCACCTTCAACTGGGCACTTTTCTACAGGGAGGGGTTGCTTTTTTTACCGATATTTTCGAACGTCATCCTATCTTTTCGATTGTCTAGCTTTAATTTAAACCTACGGCGGTTCCGGTTGGCGGTGGTCCTAACAGCAAAGACGTCGCGTTTTTTCCACGTTCTTTTCCTCCTTTGCGGTACGTGTTCGAGCCTGCCTTCCTACTATCACTTTATTTTTGCTCAAGCCCCCCCCCCAAACACCCGGGCAACTCTGGGCACCCATGCAAGTATATATATATATATATATATAAATTATTTACTAGAATAATTATTAAATACCTACAGACATTAGTGTTTCATCCTTTCGGAAATCTTCAGTGCAGGTTGTCCCGATTAACACCAGTCGATAGACTCGAACACGGCGGCAGAAACCATCTCTGGCTTTGTTAGCGAGGACCGTATCCATTCGGCTTTCGTTAGCCGCGTGAAATAACGTTAAAATTTAAATATTTTATTTTTAAATGTTTTACGTCAGTCAGAGTGATCTAATCATTGTATGATGATCTGCGCATAAAAGCTAAATTGACCGATTTAATTCAACTGAAACTTCTCCACGATAAGAAACGAGTTCCTTAAAGGGACTAACACACACACACACACACACACACACACACACACACACACACACACACACACACACATATATATATAATATTATATATATATATATATAATTATATTTTAAAAATAATATATATGCCGCTCCCCATTGACCAGATTGGTCAATGGGAAAATTATTCCCAACAAGCATTTAGGTAAAAATGCACTTTCGTATAAGTACTTGAATTCATTCAAGAAAGTATCGCTAACAAAAACAAATAAAACATCTACGTAAAAGTGATACATTTAGTAGTCCGGCGAGGTTAGCCGCGTGGTAGAGGTTCAGGAAGCATTAGCGCATACCATCACTGTTAGTCTTTCTTTATTTAATTTGAATCCTTTTATTTTCTGCTCCCCGGATCCGGCTAATGTTTTTGTAGGTAAGCACTTCCAATTTACGCCACTTTCATCAGCTTTGTAAACATCCTCCTGTGTTAAACCATAATCGGCAATTATCGTCTTGAATTTGTCACAATAATTTGATGCTGCGTGTGTATCAGCAGACCGTTGTTCGCCTGGCTTTGTTAATTGTCTTATATCATGTCTACTCTTAAAGCTCCTAAGACATCCTTCACTGAATTTCATATCTTCTGCGATATTCAACTCTTCCTTAAGAGATTTTGCTTTAGCAATTAACATGGGCCCAGATATTGCTACACCTTCATTCCGTTTTGCTACAAACCACTCATGCAATATTCGATCGAATTCAACTTGCTTTGGTCTGCGAAGAACGCTTCTTTTGACATGTCTTTTATTTGGAGAGAAAGGAGCAGCCTTCAATATTTCCTCCTTTTTCTTTTTGATGTAAAACAGTGTACTTCTTCCAAACTTATAATCTCTCAATATAACGCTATTTTCAACTCCAGCATCTAATTTTTCTATAATTTGACGTTTTTCGAGTAAAGTCAGTGTCACTTGTTTTCTTTTAGAGTTGCAAGCCATTGTGATGGGTTGTTTTACACTATTTTAAATATAGCAATCTAAAAATAATAGTTAGTGTAAATTAATTATCAATAGCTAATCTACATTAATTATATAGTACCAATATTAACATTTCTGCACAATATCTGACTAAACCATGTAAACAGGTTTACTGCAACTCCGCATCAAATATGCTAATACAATTTCAATGACGAGACAGTTCAAGTTTAGAGAAAGTTTAGGTTTAGAAGAAGTACAAATGAGAGGAAGTCCAAATGAGAGGCAGTCCAAATGAGAGGAAGTCCAACTTTGGTGGAAGTTCAAATTAAAGGAGTTTTACTGTATTTAATGGTTCAATTTTAATATTGAGCTTTATTTGCACCAGAAATTGATTCTCAACTTTATAAAATGAATAGTACTCAACTACTTAAAATAATTATCTGTTTTAGATTATCTCTCACGCATGTATAGTATAATCATCCACAGATAGCTGTGTCGCCGTATACGACACGGTTTGTTTAAAGATTGTTAATATATATAAGTATGATTGAGATTAGTAGACGGTTACGGCTCTCCAAAATCTACAACGTAATAATATTCAATTGTTCCAACAAAGCGTATAAAGTTAATGTCTCTTCACAAATGTATAGACAAAGTCATTATCATATTGCAAACGTTACTTTTTTCGTTTACACACATGGCTTCTATTCTATTAAAAATCTTTATTAAAAAAACTTTTTTTTTTCGTGATCTCCCGGACTTCATGGTTGCATGAACTAAATACCGGGTTTATTAAAGTGGGGGTATATTGCTACCATTTATACCATTTGGAGCGGAAGATTTTCGTTTTTTTTTCTCTCTCTTTCTTTATATCTTTTTTTGTTGTTGCTTAATTGTATAAACTACTCAATGTCTGCTCACGTCCCAAGAAACTAGCTGGGAAAGTTTCCTTTTTCTTCCTTTTTTCTCTAAACGCGATTACAAAGAAGCGCATTCACCAAACGCTAAAGAGCTCCATATGACGCTCTCCCACGCGTGAGACATTTATAGGAAGATCGTCTGTCTTCAGACGATATTCTTGCATTTTGATGTCACCCTTTCTTGCATTTAATATCACAAAAGAACCTGGCTACATTCATCTACTTCTAGCCAGTGGCGTCTGTGAAAGCATTAATCTACCATATAAGATACGGGAGCTATTTTTTAGACATTTCTTTCAATATATATATATATATATATATATATATATATATATATATATATATATATATATATATATATATATATATTTGTGTGTGTAGGTATTTAAAAATATTATTACAGTAATAATTATATCAGCCCTTTAAGAACTCGGTTGTTGAGCTCTTGAATGTATATATATATATATATATATATATATATATATATATATATATATATATATATATATATATATATATATATATATATACTCCGTGCCAGAATTTTATGCAAATCGATATTTTTGTTCTAACTCCGATGGTTTTCTATAAAAATTCGTGAAACTTCGCACGTCATACGATAACACTAACGCATGCGCAGATATAAAATTTTAAGCTGATCTGCGCAATAGCAAGCAAACGGCAGCCATTTTGGTAACTTGCAGTTTTTTTTTCAGCGTGCCAACTTTATATGCAAGATGGGACGTAAAGGTGTTTTAAGTCAAGCTGAGAAGTCTAAAATTGTTCATAGGCTCCATAATAAGATTTCCACCTTAGAAATTGCCAAAGAATTACACCGTGACCATCATACAATAAAAAAATATTATACTAACCCTCAACTTTGCAACGTTCTGACAAAGGGAAAATTCGTAAGAAATCATATCTGTCACGTCGAACAATGAGCAAGATAAAGAGAGAAGTTCGCCGTAACCCACTTGAAACTAGCAAACAAGTTTTTGAAAAAGCTGGCGTTCCTGATGTGTCCAAATCAACTCGTTACCGTATCCTGAGGACGATTGCAAAATTTGAAAACCAGAGGTCCGCCTTCAATTGAAAGATATCCACAAGAAAAGAGGATGGAGTGGGCAAGAGATCACATGAAGGTGAATTTTCAAACTGTTTTGTTCACCGATGAGTGTCGAGCGACCCTTGATGGACGAGATGAGTGGAGGGGAGGATGGTACCATAATGAGGATTTACGTCCCCAAAGGATCAGGCGTTAACAAGGAGGTGGTGGTGTGATGTTCTGGGCTGCAACCATTGGCAATGAGCTAGTAGGACCATTCAGAGTCGCAGATGGAGTGAAAATTACCGCCAAACTCTACATTGACTTCATTAAGGAACACTTGGAGCCCTGGCACAAGATAAAGAATTTAGCATTTCGGAAAAAAGACGGTATTCATGCATGATAATGCACCGTCTCATTCTACAAGGATAGTCACTGAATATTTGGAGAGCGTTTTTGCCAGACATGGGAATATAAAGCCAGTTCTCCAGATTTAAATCCCATCGAAAATCTGTGGAGCATCTTGAAACAAAACATTTACTCAGGAGGAAAGCATTACAACTCCAACGATGACCTCTGGAATGCTATTCTGACTGCTGCCAAAGACATTTCATCAGATGAAATCGAAAGTTTGGCATCTTGAATGGACCATGTCTACTCTTAAAGCTCCTAAGACAGCCTTCACTGAATTTCATCTTCTGCGATATTCAACTATATATGCGTGTGTGTGGAAATATATATATATGATTGTAATCATGGAAATAACCCAACGTAAGGAAAAAAGCGGAAAACTAAAATTCATGCATTCATTAACATTTCGTCTTTATTTCAAGACTTTCTTAAGATGACTGATTTGTAAAAAAAAAAAAAAATACGTGGTGTGTGCTTATGACGTAAAACACGTTTAGAGTTCGAAAGGTGTGATGTATACATGGCGTGAAAAGCAAGTTTTTCTCGAACGTTGGGAAATTCTAGAAATAATGACGAAACGCTGATGAATGTTTAAACAGTGTATGGTTTATCTTCCTTCATTTCATGCTTTTATATTTGCATTTACTGATTTCATAGGTCAAGACAACATATATGAAGCAGATCACGCACTATCATTGTATTTTTGGAGAGGTATTAATGCTTTTATCCACATGGGTGATTAGACAATTTTAAACCGGTTTTCCAATATCCTTCTTTAATGGCAGGTGCTTAACTAAACTTTTAACTGTGGAATGAGACTTTGCTAATGGAATTTATGTTCAAATTTTAGGCACAAATTGTTAGAAGCTGTTGTAGCCAGAAAAGTTTCTGCTGCGAATGTTCTACATGGGGGGGGGCTCTTATTTCATGAACAAAGTTTCAATGAGCAAATCTTATTCTTAGAATTAAACGTTCATGGAATACTACACCACGGGTCTGCTTTCCTGCTGGCTATAACATAGTCGTTTTCAAGTCTGATGTGAACAACTTCCTGTTGAGCCGGACTCTTAAATAAACAAACACTGTCCAAATAACACCATTACTGATCTTCGTCGTGCTATCTCACTTGTCAACTGACACCTGTTAACCCTTTTCTTCGAGTCGTCTTCGGGCATTGATAAGCGGTAACTTCTTCCAAGTTAAAATATAGTTTGGAGTTTCAACTGATGATGAATATATGAGATTTTGAAAAAAAAAAGTTTAACCTCGATATCCATAGTGTACAAATACTTCACCTACTATAGAGTATGAACAAACCATAACCCCCTATACTCTTTCCATGAATGTCTAACCATAATTATCCGATACAGACTGTTCAAATACCTCTGGGAGACGTATAGATTTAAGGACCAGAACCAGACAAGACTTGACTTCGTAATTGTCTCCCAAAAAAGTTGACGCATTCTTTTGAGGTTAGGTAAATTTAAGAGATCGGAAACATCGTGTCACGCTTCACTTCATGTTTTGTGAATGTGGTCTCTATTAACCGCATTTGGCCATGTCGTGTATTCAGCTAAACCCAGTAAACATTAAATCAGTGATGGTGAACTTATGACACGCGTGTCAGGCGTGACACGCTCAGAGCTTCTGTCTTGTTTTGTTTGATATGCGATAGAGAAAATGGCCTATATATATATATATATATATATATATATATATATATATATATATATATATATATATATATATATATATATACAGGTGTCCATAAAGTTCGTGTGCACTTTAAAAAATATATAACTTTATTTATATTTGCGATAGAAATAATCTGTAAAAAATGTTATAAAGTTTCATGTATCTAGTCTTTAGTATAGTTATTGAATAATTTTTCACGACAAAATTCGTAAATTCTTTTTAGATAAGTAAAAAATGAGTAAAAAAAATATTTTCTTTTGTTTTTCAGAATCAATTTGATCCCATGGTTTCAATTGAGGAAAAAGTAAACTTTAGTTTGCTGAATTGAAATCTACTATTGCCGTACAAAGAAAGTTTAGAATTGAATAACATAAAAAAGCGGCTCATAGGAACACCATTGTTAAATTGATTAAAAAATTGAAAGAGGCTCTGTCCATGATAAACCACGGTCTGGAAGGCCATGTGTCAGTGACGAAAGTGTTGCTTGCATAGAAGAATCCTTCACTGCAAGTCCAAGAAAGTCAGTAAGACGGGCATCATTGGAGCACGGGTTGCCAAAGTCTACTGTGCATAAGATTCTGCGGACAAAACTTCATATGCAAGCTTACAAAATTCAATTACATCAACAGTTGTTAGAAGAGGATTATTATGCACGGCTAACTTTCTGTCACCAGTTCAATGAAAAACTTTGCAATAATGATGCATTTGTGAATAATTTACTCTTTTCTGATGAAGCAACATTTCACATGAGTGGCAAAGTCAACATGCATAATTGCCGAATTTGGGGAACTGAAAACCCAAATGAAACTGTTGAACATGAAAGGGACTCTCTTAAAGTTAATGTGTGGTGTGCTTTGGGAATAATTCAAATCATAGGGCCATATTTTTTTGAAGATCGTCTTATTAACAGTGACAGCTACTTATATATGTTGCAGAATTACTTTATTCCGCAACTTGAACAATTAAACTTGAAAGATGATACAGTGTTTCAACAAGATGGAGGTCCTTGTCACTTTGCTCGGCATGTTACAGAGTTTCTAAATCAGGAATTTCCTAACAGATGGATCGGAAGGGGTTGACCATTTCATTGGCCTCCACGTTCGCCAGATTTGATTCCATTAGATTTTTTTATGGGGACATGTGAAAACAATTGTGTATGCAACCAAACCTAGTTCACTGGAAGATTTGAAAGCTAGAATAACTAATGTGATTTCAGGCATTACTATAAATCATTTGGAAAATGTTTTTCGTGAACTGCAAAATCGCATTACCCTTTGTATTGCTAATGATGGAGGGCATGTGGAAAGTTAAATAAAATTTCAATAAAAGCTTAAAAAATATAGATTTACTTCTTTCAAATCCATTTTACAGATTATTTCTATTGCAAATCCAAATAAAGTTATAAATTTTTTAAAGTGCACACGGACTTTATGGACACCCTGTATATATATATATATATATATATATATATATATATGTATGTGTGTGTGTGTGTGTGTGTCTATATATATGTGTATATATATATGCATATATATATATATATATATATATATATATATATATATATATATATATGTATTGGGGATGGGACGATTCCAGTATTTTTACCGATTCCAATAGAAGTACCGATTCCGATTCTGTCTAAATCTCTACATATTTAACTATAAAGTTGTTATTTTTCACGATTACCATAAAAACACATGTTAAATGTGCAGAATTTTCTTAAACGTACGGAGACACTTGTGGGGGATGATTTAGCGATTTTAGTTTTACTAATAGGTTAAAATCAACATATATTCACTATTTTAGTATTACAATCAGCGGTAGAATATTTTTCTTTAAAGAAAATCAAATAAAAAAGCCAATTAAAAGAGTCGTTTTGGCATCAGAAAATTCGCACAAATTTTTCCGATCCGATACCGATTCCGATACCCCCAAAATTACCGGTTTTTTCGATTGCCAATTCTGATTCCGATTAATCGACCCAACACTGATATATATGTATATATGTGTTTATATATTTATATATATGTTCACCATAAACACTTCTTAGTCGGACATTCACAGGAAACATAAATTAGAACAAATACACAGAAGATATTGGCAAGGCTGCTGCACAGAAGGCAGCTCCCTCTACTATGCTAGAAAACTAATCGCACCCGAGAGTATCCTATATCCCTACAAAGAAAAATTCTCCAACGCATGGAGTATTGTTGCCACATCTGGGATGATGCGTCGACCACTAGTCTCTCCTTATTAGAGAGTGTCCAAAAAATGTCTTCAATCGAATAGGTCCCAAGCTCCAACCCCTGTCCCATTGCCACACTTTCGCATCACTGTGCTTTTTTTTTCTACAAATAAATTAATGGAATGTGCTGCGACGAATTCGTAACACTGGTACCTTCTTGACGTGACAAACAGAAAAATTCCACCCTTTCACTGTAGAGGTTCGCAGATTCTGGAAAGTTTTATGCACTAACTTTTCTTTTTCTGGAACTGCTACACTTTGTAATACTCTTCATGTTTCCTACTCTGACTTTATTAACGTGCAAAAAATTTAAATGTAATGCGAACAGGCATCTTGCTACTCAACTCCCTACTTAGAACGATTCTGTAGGTATAGTCCCTAATTCACAGTAGCCCCTTACGCCTCGGTGGCAATGTACTTTGTTTGAAGTGAACAAGAAGTAAAAAAAAAGTCAGTGATAAAGTATTGTAAAAATAAGCTATACCAATAAAATAAAACGTATGACTCGCAGAACTTTCTTTTCTAGCCTAAATAATTAAACAAACAAAACAAAACAATGAATATATTGCTAAGATAACATACTCTCAGCATGTTCCCACGTACCAGACAGTGAACTATTTTCGAACATCTTGAGAGGGCATGACAAAATTTAATTTTTACAAGAATCTACAAAACATCCTGAGGAATGTTATTTGTCTGAATGCATAACGCATGAATTTTATCTTAAAAAAAAAGAGTACGTGCCAGACTTTAAAATATGAGCATATTCTAAAAATAGGGGTCTTTGTAATTTTTATTGCGGCAGGCTTGCTTTGCCCTTCTAGGAATATTATGTCTGTTGATAAATAACTTCTGTTTTTCTTTTGCCGAAAACACTGAAAAAATTCTATGATGTATTATGAAGAAGACACCCTGCATGTCAATTTTTTTTTTCTCACGCTCACATTAAAATTCATTGATAAAGCGGCGAATAACTTTCCTTATTTCATTTTATTCGACATTGGAAAAGGGGATATAAAATATTCGTGTACTTGAAAATTAATTGAACAAATCATAACGTAGTATTAGTATAGTAAAAAAAAAAAAATGATCTATATATTAATACGATAGTATGTGTGTTATTTTCTGTGTCACGCTTACATCCGAGTCGTTTAATTGTTATTGACTTCGATATCTTGTAATAAATAATTTTACTTAGAATACTTCATAAGCTTCGGTTTAAGTTTTGATTATAGCTGATGGCACTCCAGTAATCTATACTTTTAAAAAATAATTTTATCAAGAATTCTTTATAAGTTTTGGTTTCAGTTTCGATTATATAGCACTCAAGATATATATATATATATATATATATATATATATATATATATATATATATATATGTATGTATATATATATATATATATATATATATATATATATATATTTGTAGTCATCGACATACAGTCCTGTTTCGTTGTATCACAACTCATCAGTGCCGCTAGACTAGCATCTGTCCCAAGTCAAGGATTGAACCGAGAACCGTCTATATATATCATAAGTTTTGTTTCGCTTTCAATTCATGGATATATATTCTTTTGGATATAACAACTTTATAATATATAAAAAAATCGATAGAACATTTACTCTATGATAATATATACGAAATCTGTAAGAATATAAATATCATATTTAAGCATACTTTACGACCCGGGCGTCCCTGCTAGCTTAGATAGATATTTTTGCAGTTTTAACAAAAGAACTACAATAATATCAGAGCGTCTCCATTTACGCTGAATATCTACAGAATGCCAACATCAATATATTACACATGAATGCTTTCGCCGTGGAATTTCCACAGGTCCCGCTCGTAACGTAGTATTAGCGCAGGAAAGAATTATAACGTACTATTTGCATTGTAAAAACATGAACGTAAGAAAAGTTTACGTTTCTGAATTTTGAGATAAGGATTGATAATTCGTACCATTCGAATTATTCGGACAACTGTTCTCATCCTGAGTGTTGTTCGCACAACATTCCGGTCGATGTAATCTCCGATCTTCTTCGGGGGTATCTTGTCGAGCTCGGAAATCTTTCTGTCGAACGCGGTAGTTTGCACGGAATTTCGAACGTAACTTTTTATTTAATTCACAGGAGTAGACTGCTATCGTTCCGTCAGTAGTGACTGGGAATAAGTACTACTAAACTCGAAATTGTATTTTTATTTTTGATTGGATTGAAACTTTAACCTCCAGACGGATGTAGCTTAGAATCATGCATGAATATAATTACAAGTAATAGTTAACTAAAGATGATCATTCCATAAGAAAACCGAAAAAAAAAAAAAACTAATGGGGAATTTATTAAAATGAATGTTTAAAAGAATATCCAAATTAGCTAGATCCTTAGCAGATGAATGCAATTCAACGACTAATACATAACGAAGTTGTGTTTTCTTTTACAATTATTATAGATAACACATTGAAGACATGCCGATATGCAGAAGAAAGAAGTTTAGTTGGAATACCATAAGTGGAATAGACCCAATCTTAACGCCATATTTGAATTCATACTGAGGTATCAACATTACTAAATTTTACGTATTTATATTATTGTGGGCGGGGGGGGGGAATGAAGATAAAAGGTAATAAAGAAACTATAAAAATGCAAGAATACAACCTAAAAAACCTGGATGAAATAATTGTTTGAATGTTATTAACAAATCATTGAATTTATATAATATAAAAACCTTATTTTAGTAAAAATTAAAATCGCTACTCAAAATATCAAATCTATGATGTTAAGAAAGTACCCAATTCGTAGCTCTTGAATTGGAAGCCATGTTTAATTTCAGAAGAGTTTCCGATGAGTAGCTATTTTATACAAGTCCTGGAGATGAAGAATTCATAATTTTGTAGGCAAAGAGCAAAAGACCCTTCGTGTTGGCACGAAAAAAATTATGTGCTGGAATGCTAAAAGATTCAATTTTTATGGAGCAATTCTGCTTTCTGATTGGTTGATAGCAGAACGTGGTTCAATTTGATTCGACTGTTCCTATCAGCAGCGTTTATAAATAGAATCTCCCAAATTTCATGGATCATACCCCATTAAAACACTGTTTTGATGGAATGTGTCTCCTAGCGGCTTCGGCTGCAGGGAGACAGGCTAGAGTATCCGTCGAGGGGAATCTTGACACTCAGCCCGGCATGTGAGGGCCGGGAACCGGCCCAGCACCTGTCGGACTGAGGTACACCGATTGTGTACTAGCTACGTCCACCCTCCCAAGCCTTGCCACAGGGCTTTCCGGATGGGCAACTTAATTGCTTGCCGCCTGAGGCGCCCCTACCGGGGAATGCCGACGGGGGTTCTCAAACAATTTTTATTGAGGCAAGAGTGCCCCTTCTTTAGGGGAGCTCGTCTGTTCTCCACCTTCAGGCCTTGTGCAACATTTTACTGTGGTGGGCAGCAAATAAATAACTACCCCATTATAATCAGAACCCATGGCGGGATTATCTCGGAAATAACTGTCCAGTCCAAGTGTGTGTTTTGCTTTAATAGCGGTCCTAGCGATGCCTCCGATGATACCTGTACCCTCTGTATTTTTGATGAATTCGTCATTCGCCTCCTCTGTTGTAATGCTCGGGTCTCCGTAGGCTATGTCGTGTACCTTTGCCGCGAGGTCGAGTTTGTTCCTTTGAGTCTGTGCCCGGACCGAGGAAATCGTATCCCGGTACAGTGAATTCTAGTTTTGTCCGACGTCTTTTACGCGGTGGAGGCATTCTGCATTCTTTCCGTAGCATTTTTCCTTATATATCACTAACTAGGTTAGTATCTTTAACTATTGCGTCATGTCTATTTATAGATTTGAAAATATTTTATTTATAACTAATGTCTGGTTACTAGTAATGGCACTATTACTTTTACATGGATCGATCTAATGTATGGAGTTCAACGACTACACGACACTACCAGTCTGGTATTGTATTTTCTTTTTCACTATTATTATGCTTTTAATGCTGGAATGCGAAAAGATTTTTATGGAGCAATTCTGTTTTTTTTTATGGAGTAATTCTGGTTTCTGATTGGTTGATAGATTTATATGGAGCAATTCTGGTTTTTTTATGGAGCAATTTTGGTTTCTGATTGGTTGATAGATTTTTATGGAGCAATTCTGGGTTTTTTATGGAGCAATTTTGGTTTCTGATTGGTTGATAGATTTTTATGGAGCAATTCTGTTTTTTTTATGGAGCAATTCTGGTTTCTGATTGGTTGATAGATTTTTATGGAGCAATTCTGTTTTTTTTTATGGAGCAATTCTGGTTTCTGATTGGTTGATAGATTTTTATGGAGCAATTCTGTTTTTTTTATGGAGCAATTCTGGTTTCTGATTGGTTGATAGCAGAACGTGGTTCAATTTGATTCGACTGTTCCTATCGGCAGCGTTTATAAATAGAATCTCCCAAATTTCATGGATCATATCCCATTATAACCCTGTTATGATGGGATGTGTCTCCTAGCGGCTTTGGCTGCAGGGAGACAGGGTAGAAGTACTCGTTGAGGATTCGTTCTTGACACTCGGCCTTACATTGTGGAGCCGGGAATTCTCCCAGCACCTGTCGGACTGAGGCACACCGCCTGGGTAATACCTACGAGGTCCACCCTCCCAGGCCTTGCGACCCGGCTTTCGGGTGGGGCAAGTTTATTGCTTGCCACCTGATGCGCTGCTACCGGGGAATGCCGACGGGGGTGCTCAGGAAATTTTTGTTGAGGCAAGAATACCCCTCCTTTAGGGGAGCTTGCCTATTCTGCACTTTCCGGCCTTGTGCCACATTTTGCTGTGGTGCACAGCGAATAAATAACTACCCCATTATAATCCGTTATGATGGGATGTGTCACCTAGCGGCTCTGGCAGCAGGGAGACCGGGTAGTAGTACACGTCAAGGATCAGTTCTTGACAGTCCGACTCAGGAACCGGCCCAGCACCTGTCGGACTCAGGTACACCGCCTAGGTAATACCCAGGAGGTCCACCCTCCCAGGCCTTGCCACCGGGCTTTCCGGTGGGACAAGTTTATTGCTTGTCGACTGAGGCGCCCCGACCGGGGAATGCCGACGGGATTACTCAGGTAATTTTTGCAATTGCAGGAGTGCTCCTCCTTTAGGGGAGCCTTCTTAGATCTCAACTTTCCGGCCTTGTGTCAAATATTGCTGATGTGGGCAGCAATTTAAATAACTATCCCATTATAATCCGTTATGATGGGATTTGTCTCCTAGCGGCTTCGGTTGCAGAGAGACAGGGTAGTAGTACTCATCAAGGATCTATATCTTTCCTTAAATGTTGTGCTTGTAGAACGACACAATATTATTTGGAGTGGCTACTTGACATTTATACACTGAATTTGCAGTTAAACTTTCACCATTAAGTGGGCAATTATTCTTAGTTCCACAATTACAATTATTATTAGATATGCTGTTGGTATTACAGGGAGTTTGTTCGACTTGAATGCGGCTAGCGTTCTGTATCTAAGAGCTTTTATATCCTATGATAAAAGCAGCTAAACGTTTCGTAGTTGGGAAAGATAGTGTTCTTATTAAAAAGTTTACCTAATCTACTATTTTAGGATAATTTCTATCAATTATGCTATAAAAATATTGGGGACATTCGATAGATTGTGTTTACTGTATGGCAGATTAAACAATATAATCGGCCGCCTCCTTTTTCCTACTTTTTCGTTTTCTGCTAGATGGCACAACATTACCCTCGTATTGGTTTAATATTTTGCATGGATTTATATCCGTAATGTTGCTATCGATTCTATTTTTACTTGCTCTCTTCGTCATTTTCATGGTCCGATTATATGATATGCAACCATGTTGATTAAATCTAACTGACATATTGATATTATTTAGTTCATTATTTAACTGATTAAAACTTATTTCATTCTTATAATCTTCTCTAGCCAGGGCTTTATTATAGTATTATTTATTTTAATTAAACAGTTGTTCATTTTTAGATAGTTTATTGATTCTTTTAGAGATGGATGGAACAATGGACTTTTTTTTTTACTAGAAAATAGACTTTTTTTTTAGTAGGTTAAGGGAATTATTATCTATGTAATCAAATTTTAGTTCGGTTTATATTATTTACTAAATCAAAAGTAATATCTAAAAAAATTAACTGCACTTTGTCTATAGATATTTTTATATTAAATATCCGAAAGAATTTTTCGTAAATTTTTTCCCTCTCATCTAAGTTCCTCGTGTGAGAATTATTAAAAAATAAAGCGTCGTCTTTATATATACCTCTTCCTATTACCTTGGGATGCAACTCCTTTAGTTTATATAATCCCAATAGATATGTGGCCTTCACTGAATCTGGTGTCCATAGCTATATCGAAATTATTTTCCCTATTCTTTCTAGTTCATAGTTTATTATATGAGATTAATGTTCGTCTAGCAAGCAGAATTAAGTCAATCTCTAGATTATAGTGATGGGACGATTCAAGTATCTTCCCCGATTCCGATACAATTACCGATTCCGTACTAAATTCCCGAATCCGATACAATTACCGATTCCGATTTTTTTTTATTATAAATCTTTAAATATTTAACTATAAAAGTGTTATTTTGTCCCGATTACCGTAAAAACACATCTTAAATGTGCTTATATTTTCTCAAACGTAAAAACACATTTAACCAATAATTATTGATTATTTTATTATTACTAAAAGCAGTGGAAGATGTTTCTTGAACCAAAATCAAATAAAAAAAGATAATTTGAGGAATCGGTTCTGGCATCGAAAAATAGGCTCAAATTTTTCCGATTCCGATAGCCCCAAAAGCTTCGATGTTTCCGATTCTCGTCCCAACACTACTAGATTAGTTAAATTTGTTTCAATTTTTGCCAATAGTGAAGGGGGATATGTAGGGTTAATAAGAGCCGATATCAAACATAATGAATTTACTATTTTTTGCAATCTTAAGATTTTCAAACCACGCAAGAACCTCATTGGATGAAATCCATAATCTGTGATATGTTTTTGATTTTATCACCAGTTCTACTCAATGTAGTCTTACTTTACGTAGTCCTTATATCTGATACTCATATTGGGGTGAGGGGTTAGTATTACAGTTTGGTTTATGATCAAAATAAATCTCGGGATTTTTGAGTATACATTTTTACATTAAAAAAAAATTAGATTTAAGTTTGAGCATATTTCCACAGCGGCAGAATTTATATCGTCAAGACCCCTATCATTTGCAATTTTATAGTTTTAATGTATCTTTTTTAATACCAGTCTATTATAGATTTCCCATATCATACTATAAGTGTCTATTCCATGTGATTTTGAAATGTTTAATAAGATTACATATGATCTGAACGTGTAAAACCATTTTAATTGAGCTTAATAAACAGTTGCAATGTTAAGATAGCCTTATTGAATATATACATTATACACGTATATTTGTTTTAATGAAAACACACATACCTATATATGTATATACAAGGTTCCTTCAATAAATTTCCAGACTTTTCTTCGTATGGACACTTTTATTGATAGTACACGCATGAAACTAATCCCCTTCAAAGTAATCTCCTCCGGCTGCAATGCACGGTGTTCCGTTCCTTTAACTTCTAGAAAAACCCATAGAAGTCCTCTTGTGTGAGCGTGTCGATGACCCTCGTCACAGTCTCTTTCAATTCCTTAATTTTATCATAACAATAGTCTCTAAGGTTGTCCTTGAGCTTAGGGAATAACCAAAAGTCACAGGGAACAAAATCTGAACAATAGGGAGGGTGAGGAACTGTCTTGTTGCCCATGACAACGTCTTTTTTCTGATCTTCTCTGAGCACCCTTGGAACAAACTTTGTGCAAATCTTCTGCATCTTCAGTTTCTCATGAATAATTATGTGTACAGTTCCCACACTGACATCAAACTGTGCACTTATTGTCTTTGTAAACATACGACGGCCCTTTTCCATGAACATTTTTATTTGACCAATCAACTCTGGTGTTTTTACTTCCTTACTTCTCCACACGTCTCATCATCCATCACAGACTCCTACTTCCTTAAATCTCTTATGCCACTCCAAATTTGATATTCGATTCATGCGAGATGGTCCAAAAGCAGTCTGAAGCATCCCACACGTTTCTGTATCATTTTTCCAAGTTTAAAACGGAATTTTATTGCATATCGTTCTTCTAAAGTATCCCCAAGTAGAGTTGCGTTTTTGAAATCCACTAGTTGTAATAATCAAACTTTAGTAGGGTGTATTCCAATTTCTCTTGTTACTATTCGTTCGAACCTGAAATCATATAAATTGGTCAGTCATCTAATAACGACAATTTTTAATGCCTTACACAAAAATGTCTGGAAACTTATATATATATATATATATATATATATATATATATATATATATATATATATATATGTGTGTGTGTGTGTGTGTGTGTGTGTGTGTGTGTGTACAATGTCGCTAAAATGAAGTCTGCACTTGTAAATTTTTCAAAAATTGCAAATTTATGTTAAATTGAATGTAACTATTTAAACAATCCATACCTCATTTGATTCGTCTTTTATTTCTCTATGATTTTAACTGTTCGTATTTGACTTTTAATTGAAGTATCGTAGTGACTTTTAATTGAAGAATCCTAGTGTTCACATTAATTAAAAAATAAATTAACTTCAAATCGAATAAAAAACAGTTGCATTTAATTTAGCTTAAATTTGCTGTTTTTGAAAAATGACAAGTACGAACTTTCATTTTGGCGTCACTAATATATATATATATATATATATATATATATATATATATATATATATATATATATATATATATATATGTGTGTGTGTGTGTGTGTGTGTGTGTGTGTGAATGTGTGTGTGTGTGTGTTTATATGACTTCTGTTGCCGGGGTTCGAATCTTTCGACAGGCGTTAATCGTGACACCCTGCTCCGAAGATTCCCGAAAGGATCAAACACTAGTGTCTGTAGGTATTTAATAATTATTGTCGTAAATAATTATGCCAGTCCCTTTAAGAAACTTGTTTCTTATAGTTGAGCACTTTCAGTTGTAATAAAATCGGTCAACTTAGCTAATACGCACAGATCGTCATATAATGATAAGATTACTCTCTGACTCACTCTAAAAAGCCTTTAATAAAAACAAATGTTTAATTTCAACTGTATCTCTCGCGATTTACGGTAGCCTAGTGGTTCGGGTCCTTGCTAATGAAGCCTAACATAACTTCTATTGCAGGGATTCGAATCCCTCGACTGACGTTAATCGTGACACCCTGCATTGATGATTCCCGAAAGGATGAAACACTAGTGTCTGTAGGTATTTAATAATTATTATAGTAAATAATATATATATATATATATATATATATATATATATATATATATATATATATATATATATATATATATATATATATATATATGTTTGAAAATGCGTGAGGTTATATATGATTATTGGGACCTTTTGGAAACATTAAAGATAAATAAATTGAAAAAAGAATAGATATAACAAATACTGGCCCAACGGGCCATAGATATTCTAGTTTTTATAAAGTTCATAACTTCTTAGCTGACAGTAGACGGACACGTCAGCTAGTTCACTAAATCGTGCTTTACACTTGAATGACAGGATTAAAAAAATATCAAATAACTTTTTGACACGCTAGGCTAGAAGAAATATGTGAGTTTTGACTGTTAAATTGTTTTTACTTTTCGTATGTCTTTTTTATCCACTGTTCGGCGCCAGCGGTCGGTGTTCGAGCCCAGTTTAAGATTCCCACTGCTTGTGAGAGAGACAGATCACAAAACCCGTAATGCTTGAAATCATTTGATTGAGGACAGAAATCTCTTGTTCGCTGACACTTTTATTGGCCGTCAATGTTATTTGAGCAAGACGTGATAAAGTGTTCGCTACCTTTTCTCCTCGGGGTGCCGTCTTAATTTCTCTCCTATTGGCAGCAACGTGCGTCATAGGTGGAGATGGAAGGGGTCAGTGGGTGAGGATGTATGGGAGGGAGTGAGGTACGTATTTTCTTCTATTTCCTCTTTTACACTTTCTTCTTCCACACCTCCTCCTCCCCCTTCTTCTTCTTCTTCTTCTTCTTCTTCTTCTTCTTCTTCTTCCACACCTCCCTCTTTTGCTTTCTTCTTTTCCACCCTTTTCCACACTACTTCTTCTCTCTCCTTCTTTTTCTTCTTTTTCACATTTTCTTCTGTGACACCTTACTTTTCTTCCACATCCTCTTCTTTTTCTTTTTTCCTTCTTTCTTTTTCATCTCCTCCCCCTCCTCCCCCCCTCCTCCACTGACAAAATTTAAAACAGTTCAACTTGACAAGATCTCTGAATCATGACTCACTTGTAGATCACCTGGTCGTTAATTATTTGTATTTAACACCTGGGACCTGGTCGGCCATGAATAGTCGTGTATTTTATGCCGTGTACATTAGCCGAAGCAGCAAACATGGCGAACGTTAAAGACCCGTTCTCGACGTGTTCCATTGTTAAGTTAACCCCGCTTTCAAAAAATGTGAATCCTTTGTTAAAATATTTTATTTACTTAAACCTAACGCGCATCTAACATACAATATCTTGACCTCAAAAGTCCCAGATAGTATTTTCGTATTTAGCATACCGGCTTTTTATATCGTAATAGAAAGTTACAAGAAAATATTGGCTAACTCTTTTCGCTAAAACATAAACCTATATACTATTAAAAACTTTCGAATTTGACTAGATATAGCCACGCTGATGAATAGTAGAGGCAATGAAACACATGTATGTGAGTAACTATATTTTATTAAAAAGTGATGGTGTTATTTTCAAGTTTATCTGTTCTCACACAAATATAAACATTTAATTTGTCCATCAGAAAAGAATAAGCAGAGTACACACTACTAAGGAAGTGTTTTCTTGCGATTCAAATTCACGAAGTTCGAATCATACGTAAGTCTTAAAGATATTTTAAAACTGGATACGTGTTTTTATAAATTTAAAGAAATTAACATAGCATAATAATATAAAAAAAACATTGCATAGCTCTCATCTATACACCCCACCGCCTACAAAACAATCGCAACAAACACTCGTCTGACTGCAACAACTGTCAACAACTTCCTTCACTATCTGTACTTAATACTAAACGAAAACTCGTTGAGCAAAGTTTTTTTTGCCTAGAACTGCCCACCTGTAGAACACAATATCGTGGGGGCTCTTTCCAGCTGACTATAACATGGTTGTTTTCAAGTCTAGTGTAAATAAGTTTCTGTTGAGCCGCTCATTTAAATGATATAGGTTCACCTAAATTCCATCGTTACTGATCATGTTGTCTCACGATCTATCTACCATTTATTAACTTTTATCATGAAGTGGCCTCCGGGCTTTGATAAACGATGATTCCCAAGTACAACAAAAATGATTTTATTTTAAACTGACATTGTTGATAATCCGCAAATAGGTAGATATACAGGATATTTGAATTTACTCTGAAACAATTTTTTTTTCTTAAAATCATAATTTCCAATACTTTCTCTATTTTTTAATACAAATTTCTTATACTATTTTCTATTGTTCCTATTTTCTATATACTTTTCTATTTCTTATACTTTTTCTATTTTCTGATGCTAATTTTAATACTATTTTCTAATACTATTTTTAAATACTTTTTAAACCATAATTTCGAATACTTTTCCTTTTTTCTAATACTTTTCCTACTTTCTAACACTAATTTCTAATAACTAATTTTATTTATTGCGGACTATTATCCTTATCTTTTATTAGTTGTTTGTGAAACAACTAATAAAATAAAGGATAACTGTCCGCAATAAATAAAATTAATAAATAATACTCATCTTAATGAATTCCAATTAAAATAATATAATTTCTAACACTTTTCCTATTTTATAATACTAATTTCTAATAGTATTTTCTAATAGTATTTTCTAATACTAATTTTAAATACTTTTTAAATCATAATTTTTAATACATTTCCTATTTTCTAATACTAATTTCCAATGAAACTAATTCGTAAATTCTTTCATTCTGTGCAGCTCGAATTCCTACAGGCGCGACACGATAGGCGAATCCGTGGAAAATAACTGCATAAGCCTTTCCAACCAGCGATTGTCATGGCAGACAACTCTTTTCCTGTCTTTTTGTTTAAACACCTTGGTCTGACATTCTCAGGCACCATGCAATGAAATAATTACATAAAGGATTCTGTTAAGGCGATTGCAAATAATCTATTCTCCTTCTATCGAGTTAGAAAACGTTTCATACCTGCTAGTATACTATATGGCGGAGCATTGTTGCTACATCTGGTATATCTGCCAATCACTAATCTCTCCGCCTTGGACAGTGTGGGAAAAAGGAATTCCTAGAGTCTAAGAAACAGAGGCAATGGTGGAAATTTCACTTGCGAGGAAGAAGCTATCACAGTAGCGAAACTTCCGGAATCTTAGGATCTCTACAGGGAAGGGATGTAGTTTCCTGCTAGTCTGCTGGATTAAAGGTATTTACGTTGAGAGAGTATTAACGCACTAAGTTTGTCGGGGTAAATACTATGCAAGTACTTGTAAAACAAGCAAAGCGATGCAACAGGATCTGGGACTTGTCTGACAGTGCGTAACATATTAACGTTGTGCCCCTTTGCTTGCTTGACTAGTACTTACATGGATTTCATGAGCTTACTCCATTTATACTCGTTCAATATAAATAGGAGAATCCATGAGGCTAGCAGGAAATTCTATCTATAAAAATCCCAAGATTTCGGAAACTTTGCAACAGTAATAGCTTCTTTCCTCGCCTGTTCAATTTTCTCTCTCGCCCCTTATCTCCTCGACTATACTGACATATATAATTTTAAATTCAATGTGAACAAACATCTTACTGCCTACCTTTCGACCCAAGTTGCTCGTATAAATCTGATTCCTACCACAGTGTCTCCTTACGATTGAATTTAATATAGAGACGAAGTTAAGAACGAAAAATACCATTCTTATTATTGGTCGTTGAGCATTATTAATTCATTCCGTATGAATCAAATGATTGCCATTTGTTTCCTCGATGTCTTTCTAGTTAGAATTCTTTCTAGAATACATCAAGTCCTTACGGAGCGGGGCACGTTAATTTTGCCATCAATGCGTTTTTTGTGAATTGAACAGAATTCGAACTTGACATATCCAGGTAGTCATTCGATCTCGTTAACCACTTAGCGACAATCACAATTGAATGTTTGTTATTGAGCATATGTTTTGTTTGCATTCGTTTCCCCAATATCAGGTTCTTACGAGAGGGAGCACGTGAAGGATGCCAATGTCCTTAAGTGACAGTGTTTCTGTGCAAATCAGCTGGGTTCGAACTTGGCACACTCAGTTTGTCAGATTGCGTGGTTAACTACTTAGCAGGTGTCGCCTACCAGTCACCGCTTAAGGGCTTCGGATGAAATCGTCATCGATGTGGATGCTAAAACAGAGGATGTGGTTCTGCTGGGGGGGGGGAGAACGCACAGAACCTACGTCAAACAACTGGCAGATGGTTCACAATGCACTCATGGAGACCTACTTAGTGTGAGATAGAGATGAGGTCACAGAGTCAGGAAAATTACAAAGATGACGACGGCGACGAGGATGATGATGATGATGATGATGATGATGATTACTGTTATCATTTTCTTTTTTTTTCCTACTTTTTTAAAATTAAAATGTAAGAAGAGTGTATTAAGAAAAAAACCACTTCAGATTATTTCTTGGAATCAATGTGACATGGATTTGAACTTGGTACATTCATTGCTAGTTTATGCCCCACCGTTTCGTTGCTAGTTTATCCCCCACCGTTTCCATTAGTTTATTATTATTATTATTATTATTATTATTATTATTATTATTATTATTATTATTGTTATTATTATTAACTGGGGTTTATTAGTATTAACTGATCGCTTTAACATATCTTAATTCATTAAGATTTCATATTTTATTATTACAGAGCCAGTTCTCTATTGAATATTCTATTGTACCTAATATATAGTACTTATTTCAAAAGTAAAAACAAAAATGACTTTATTATCAGCTAGAATTGAAACGGAAAAATTTAGCGCTCTACCAGCGTCTCCTACCAATGTAGCTATCGAGAGATGAGTAAGACATATTTTATATTAAACGACTCGAAGAAATGAATCGAATTTGTGCATGCACAGAAAGAATTAAAAATATGTCATCAAGTTAGAATGGACAGTTTGCATTTCAACTTGCCGATATATGTCTGTACGCATTATTCATACGTCTAAACATTTTCCTCGCTATAAACTATCCTTGGTGTATAATTACTATTTCCTGTTTATTTCAGTGTTATGTAACCAGTAGTCTATAATTTATCGGTTAAATATTTACACACAGGTATACAACACAATCCTTCTAATATGTTATTTATTGTTATTGTATCATTATATTATTATATTATTACCATTATGATTATATTATATTATTACAATTATCATTATATTATATTATTATATTGTTATTATTATTGTTACACTGGGTTTAATGTTTAGGAGATATGGAAAAGAAGTATACGTTATTTAGACTATTTATAATTATAATAAGACGCATATGCTATTTAGGCTATTTATAATTATAAGAGTCTACTTTTTGTAAGTAAATCGAGACTGCCTAATAGAAAGACAGCTAATTATTAATTACAATCTTGATTCAAATCCATAACGATTAGATTTCTTCTTTTGCTGGGAAATTCATGAGGCAAACGCCATTTGAGTCACCTTGGCAACAGTAAATTGAAGATCAGGTTGAGTTATTCTTGTCATTCGTTAACGGTGCGTAGAACGAGAAGTGCGAACGCAGGCCGTTAAGACGTGAAGAATTGATTTCGGAGTTTAGAGAAGGGAGAGGTATTGGCCTAATGAGTCGTTTCTTAAAAGAAACGACGTACCACGATGTGCTCCGTCGATTCCATCAGGCAATATCGATATAAATAGCGATTTGGCACCTCTTTTGACAAATGCTTTAAGAACAATTCGATGTGGTCATGAATCAAGACAAAAATTAAAAGAACAAAAAAAACACCTCCCAAAAATAGAAAATAAAAACTAAAAAAAATAGATAACTTATAAAAAACTAACAAAACTATGCACTCCTCAGGCATTATTTGTAACTAACGAACATATACTACAGTACTCCTTTAAGAAGACATTAATACCTTGGAGAAATGTCCAGTGACAACAAATAATATACTACAGAAATCTCCCCAAAAAGGAGGCTATGCAAGAAGGGTTGTTTTAATGACAACAGAACAGGAACTACAATACATCCTACTTCTAAAACGGAGATGGTGATCCCTACAAACAAATTCTATTCAATTCACACAAAAAATAAATAACAAAAAATATATTTGAACTTTTATGATGAGCAGTTAATAAAATAGCAGATAACTACGACATTAAATGATGCAAAAGCCTCTATAAATCGGTTTGGCTTCTCTATTACATGGTCTATCAACCCTTTTTGCTCATTTTGTTTGGATGTGAAATTTACCTTAGAGTAAAATTATGTGCAGTACGCAGCAGAATGCAACATGGTATTGAAAGCCAGGTCTTGTTAGGTTCTCAAAATTAATCGACATTCATCGTATAAATATCTAAGAATATAGCTAGGTAGTATGTTCGGTACTTATTTCCACGATATTCTCAGCAGCTGACGGAAATGGCCGATCGAATGTTCCTCAGTTTTTAAAACATTACGAAAAAAGTAAACATTTATCTAACCCTTACCCTAAACCTAACTTTAAACCTTAAATCCTAACACTAACCCTAACCTGCGAGATTAAAATTAAAATGTTATTTTTTTCAATTTATGAAAAAGTCGCCTGCTTAGATTATTATTAGTTAAAAACCGACAACGCGTTCTTCCTTAACATTAAAATCGGCCTTTTCCGGTTATTGCTGTCGGACGAACCCGAGTAACTTCGTAGAAAATCGCGGGTCGTACAATGCATAAACACCGTATGTTGAACAAATAATTATAAAACCGATTATTTTTCAGAAAAAGCAAACATGTTAATATTATTTATTTATTAATATATCACCACTTAAAAGTAACTCCAGGATAAGTGTTAATAAGATGAAATTCATGTCCGTTGAGAGATGAAGAACCTTAACTCAACAATCAACAAAATCTGACTAATCTACTGTACGGGTCTCTAAATACCGGAAAACTTTCTATCCCAAATTGTTTCATGCATCGAATAGCTAGCCACGAGAATTTCTTTCTTGTCTCTCATTCCATGACTTTACTGACACGCAAAGATTTAAATGTAATGTGAACAACTCTTCACTTAGAATATTCTTAAAAAACGTTGTGATGAAAATAAATGAAAAGAAACATTCTATTTACAGTACTGTCTTCCGCAGATTTCTCGAAATGAATTCCAATTTGTTTCCCCGAAAATATGAGTCAGCGGTCGTTGCTTCTCGTTCACATATTCCTAAACAAATCCAAATCTTAATGAGTTTAGCTAATAATTGTAGCAGTTATGAATAAAATAAAGACTTATTTTCTCCCGCGAGTCAATGTCCCTGCTTAGTGATTTGACTACACACTAACCAATCAGCTTGCATTTCTCCCCCGAGGAACTTTTTAGGCCTTTTGGAAATCACGGTTGATAATCAGAAAGAAACCAGGCAACATCGAAGAAAGTCATCTCTCCCCACTCTTCTCTCTCTCTCTCTCTCTCTCTCTCTTTCCCTCTTTTGCATGTCCTCGTGCACTGAAACTCCAGCATTGACGATCTCCATCGGAACATAACTTCTGGCCGACCTTTGACAACCCTAAAGAACATTCAACTATTCATTTTCCTCACTCGGACACCGCCCAAGTTCCCGCCACTAAAATAAACTCTTTCGTTGTTATTCTAAAAAGGGGGTTTGTCTTTTCTTCCGTGCTACGTTTTCCTTTTACTATTAAGATTTATTTCCTTCCCCACAAAAGCAAAATGTGACACGAAGTCGTATTTAATGTGGGATTAAACCAGCTCCCCGAAAGAAAGACAAATGGAGCACTCTGGTTAGGAACAAAAATAATAATTGCCTCAGTATGAGGATTCCCCCCCCCCCATTGACCGAGACAAATTGTCTTAAGTATAGCATCGAGACAGATACTACACTTTGTGTATTCATTTGCTTCCCCACTGAACAAATAAGGCACACTGCCGTTTTGTAATGTGGAGACACTGGGAAAATGTGGATTAGCGCCCCGGGGAGTAGGGGAGCTGGATAGTGACAATTGATATAAAGGGTTTCCCCTACATTAACCAATAACTGATTGCCACAAGGGCAATGGTCTTATATGTGGGGGCAACCCCACATATGATCTTTGATTGCAGCATCTGCTAGAACAGGGTATTTATTTGCTTCTCCCACTGAGCAAATTAGGCACAAGGCCGTTTTTTTAATGTGGAGAGTGAAGGGGAAATGGGAACCAGCTCCCCGGGGATAGGGGAGCTGGATAGTGACAATTGGGATGAAAGGTTTCCCCTACATTGACCAATAACTTATATGTGGGGTTGCCCTCACATATGGTCTTTGCTTGCAGTATCTGCTGGGACTGATGCTACACTTTGATCTTGGCCCGAAGGCCATTGATATATGCAAACGTGCATAACACATCACTATGATTTTACATAACGCTTCAATCACTAACCATTAATCAAAATCTATTTATTTATACACCATCTTTCTATTTAGGCCAATGTTATTAAATAATAAGAAGGTTTATTTTCTGATGAGGATTTTATGTTTTTTTTCTATTTTCTCCAATTTTCCGAATAGTTCATTTAGTATTTAGGTCAAATTAGTGAATATAAGTTCAGTTGGTATCTTGCTCAATATTTTAATGCTAGAACTTTCGATGAAATTCATCAAATAGGCATCAAGTGGGATTATTCTTGGTGTGTTTAAACTTATCTTTTAATATTTAGTATTTATGACTTAAAAATGAGCGTCTAAAGTAATAAGATGTCGCATGCAAACGTGATTAAGTGCAATACGCATGCAAACGTGATTAAGTGCAATACGCATGCAAACGTGATTAAGTGCAATACGCATGCAAACGTGATTAAGTGCAATACGCATGCAAACGTGATTAAGTGCAATACGCATGCACAATTCAAAAGCATGATTCTCTCTTCTCTGATCTTGAGCAAGTGGTACAATGGAGAAAAGGTGTCTGGTTAATTTTAATGCATCTAAAACCAAACTTCTTTCTTTACATCATCAATGTTCTGATTCCCGTCTGGCATAAATTGACATGAATATCTCTCATCTTGGAGAGGCTCCATGTTTTGACAAACTCCTGCATCTGATCTTTAATCCTGATTTGAAAGAGAATACTACATGAACTCCGTTGCACAGGTCGCTGAAAATATGGTGGGATTCTTCTACCGCTTCAGTAGATATCTCACTGCTGATGCAATTCTCTACCTATATAAGAGCCAGGTACGTCCTAGAATCGGCAAGAGCTGCTAGAAAAACCTTACCCTGCTTTGATATAGTTCAAAATAGACTTCGTAGCCTAGTGGGACATGCCATTTTCTTTTCTTTGCAACCTCTTTCCCAGAAGAGACGTTGCGAGCTTTATCGTTATTTTCATGGCAAGTGCTCGTCTAAGCTCCGATGGTGCCCCTCGCCAAACTTTCATAAAAAACATTCGTATAGCTGAAACTACTATCAATAATTTCACCCACTTTTTATCTGTGTCTAAACCTAAACGTAGATTCCATGAACAAAACTTCTTTCTTCGAACATCATGCTTGTGGAACTCTCTTCTGTTTGCCTGCTTCCTAGCTGCCTACAATTTTGTTGTCTTCAAGTCTAACGTAAACAAGTTTTTGATGAGCCGTCCCCTTAAGTATCCAATTTATCAAATTTCCACTATTAACTATACCATACGATATTGCCCCATTGACTACTGTACACTCATTAATCCTTATTCTCGAGTGGCCTCAGGGCCTTAATAAGTGGTAACTCTTATGTAAAAAATACTTATTTAACAGCTAAGAATTTGTCAATGTTGATTACTGCGTTAGGCATTTTAAGATTTTGTAACTACTGAACTAACATTTTTAATCGTTAATTTCAAGTGATTTGTGTACGTAATATTATTTTTATTTTATTTTAATTATTTTATTTTATTTTAATTATTTTTATTTTATTTTAATTATTTTTATTTTATTTTAATTATTTTTATTTTGCTTTATGTGTATGAAATATCCGGATAAATATCTTGAAATTTCTTAGCTAAATTTTTTTAATGCATCTTCGCTATTGATCATAATTAAAAATCGCATTTCAAGTAAAAAAAAAAAATAAACAAACTTTGATGTAATTACGTAACATACTGAAATAATATCCGAACTAACAATGAAAAAAAGGACTGAGTAGAAGACACTAGCCAACACATTTTTGATGGTTAAGGTTTCTAATCTGACTTAGACTAATTTAGAGATGCTGATTCCGGAAATCATTTATCATTTTCATTAACAAATAAAATTGATGAGATATTTGCTATTTTGTACCTTTTTTACCTTAAAGTTAGGTGTTATGCATCCTTGCTTTGCACTCATTATCCCCCTTTAAGTTACTCTTAATTACAAAGTTACTCTTTTCTTAATTTTCTCTTCCGGTTGGTCTTTATTTCCTTTTTGCAACCACTGACGACACAACACGGTCCTTCTTCTTTACCTGCTCGCACTCCGACATCAACAGTGTGTTTTACTCATTTCTTCTTCTTCCGTACAATGTGTTTGTTTACTTTGTCATGCAACACGACATTTCATGTTCCATTACTTTACGAACTTATTCAGTCTTTCGATTTTATTAACTCCTTCATTTTCCTACTCTCGTTTGTTTGCTTTACTTTCTCATACTCGTAATTTCTTTCTCTTTCGGTTTTTACTTTTTCGCCTTAAATAACTATATCTTGCAGTAGTTTATATGACTGTGAAGTGTAGGTGCGTGCGACGACAGTATATTAGGCGTGTTTCTATATACATTACAGCTTCATAAATACTATTGTAGGTTGTTATTGTGATGTATATTAATTGATTATGACATCACAAACTTAAAAATAAAAGTCAAATTTGCTATGCAATGAGGTATGTAGTGGGTAAGAAGTGGACACTAAGTAGTAAATAGGCCAACAGATTGTGGAATGTTTGTGTTGATTTCGGGGTTAATGTACGTTTATTCTCTCAATATTAGGAATTCATTTATAAGTCAGACAGAAAATAATTAATTATTTTACTTTCGTTGCAGAGTTTTGGAGTAAAAATTAAACATGGCTACATCATCTCCTAGGCGACGTTGTTAGACAATCCAAATGCGTTTTGATATATTTGCGGGGAATATACGTTGCAATCCAACAGGAAAGGGATCAGTGAATTCGTGAACTGTGTTTATATTCAAAGTAATGTCTAGATGATCAAGATAAGACATGGACACTGCATATTGTATACAAGCAATGTATTGAGCATCTTCGACAATGGACAAAAAAGAATAGAAAATCACACCGCTTTGGTATTCCAATGGTCTGGTGCAAACCGAAGACCTATTTCGATGACTGCTATTTCTGCCAAGTCAAAACGAAAGGAATCAACAGGAAGAACAGAGAATTGTTAGATTATCTAAGCATCAGTTCTGCAATTAGGCCAATTCCACACTGCAATGAAATTTATGTTCCAGTGCTTAAAAGTTTGGCCGAATTGTAATTGCCTTGTTCTGAAGAAGATCAAGCCTCTGTTTTGTCCACTGACAGCAGTGAAGCCACTGTTCCAGATGTCGGGTTTCCTTCTTCACTACCACAGCTTTTTTTCTCAAGGAGAACTTAATGATTTGACTAGAGATCTCAACCTTTCCAAAAAATTTTCTGAACTTATAGCTTTATGACTCAAAGAAAAAAATCTACTTCAACCTAGAACTCTCATAACCTTCTACAGAAAACGCCATACTGAAGTCTTGCCATATTTCACTCAGGAAAACTACATAGTATATTGCAACAGCGTTGTCGGCCTGCTGCGAAAGCTTGGTGTTGAACAGTATTATTCTTAAGATTAGCGCTTTTTATAGACAGTTCCAAAAGAAGTTTAAAATATCTTCTTCCTCACAATGGTAACTCATAGGGATCAGTTCCTCTAGGTCATTTCACAACCATCAAAGAAAAATATGATGAAATAAAATTTGTTCTGGAAAAGATTTCATACAGACAGCACCAATAGATCGTATGTATCGATGTGAAAATGATTGAGTTTCCACTCAAGCTACAAAGTAACTATTACACATTTTTATTGCTTCTTGTGTTTGTGGGATATCAGGACAAGAACAAAGAACTGGATAAAAATGATTGGCCTTTGCACAGTGAACTAATTCCTGGCTCTCTTCTTGTGTTTCTTCCTGGAACCTGGTGTTTCTTCCTCTTCACATAAAAGTACTTGTGAAGGTACTTGAGACAGATGGCGACGGTTTCAAATATATTTGCTGAAATTTCCAGCCCTAACAATAGAGGAATTAAAAGCTGGAGTTTTTTATGGACTCCAGATTATAAATTTAATGAATGATGCAAATTTTTGTAATTTTATGAATCTTGCAGAATTGAGTGCATGGACAGCGTTTACGAATGTAGTAAAATTCTTCTCGGGAAAAATAAAGGCATCCAACTACAAAGAGCTTGTTGAAACGTTACTCATAAGTCTCCATTAACTGCGTGCAAATATAAGCATCAAGTTAAATTTTTTACACAGTCATCTTGTCCCTTTTCCAGAAAATCTAGGTGATGTGAGCGATGAGCAAGGGGAGCCCTTCCATCAAGACATCAGCGAAATGAAAGTTCGCTATCCAGGTCGTTGGGATGTCAGCATACTTTCAGACTACTGTTGGCCTATTAAGCGCGATGGCATAGGAACCCCCCCCATAGCAGAAAATCAAGAAAAACGTCAATTTATGAATCATGATGTCTATGCTTAGTATTTTTTACAACTTTAAGTTTTAATTGTGAATATTTTGATGTGACTTAACATCTCAAAATCTTTATTTTTTAGTACGTCATTACTACACGTAGCCTAAAAATCTTTGCTGTTTTTTGTCACGTATATTTGCTTATATTATGGTTAGCTTAAATTCCATCTGTCAGATTAACATCAAATTAACATTCCTAACTTATGCAGAATGCGGACCGTGCTGAAATACTAGCATTATTATTTATTGATCCAGTCTTAACATCGAAGGCATCTAAAAATTAATTAAACATTAACCACCGTATACAGTATACGTTTACTTGAACATACTATGTACAATATTTCACGGCACGTATTCTGCATACTTACAGAACACATACTGTGATATAATATCGAACCCAACATTGGTCATAGCCGCCATTTACCAACACTTAAAGACTGTGAAAAAAGTTGGTAATATTGCCAGTTATCACAAGTAACCGCCTGGATACAGCAATAACTGACAGTGTCCGCCAGTATCCGCCAGTGCCATCAACTGACAGTAACCACCTAAAGAGATCACCATCCCCAAGTTACTGCAGATAACAGTGATAACCGCAACTAGATGACAGTGCTAGCCATAGGGTGGCAGTGATCTATACTGACCGCCATGCACCAAAAGTGACAGTTGTAAATATAAGTTACCTCCCTAAAGCAACACAAATCATCAACAATGAAAACCAACGGATTCCACTAGCTGTCACTGCCAGACAATGCAAGACAGTGGAAGCCAGATTTTTTTTTCACCAGTGCCCACAACTTTCATAAGCTGAGAATGGCTTCCACTAACAATCGCTATCTGTGTTTTATGTTAATATTTTAAAAGCTGTTTATCCATAGTCAGTATTTTACGTGACTCGCATACGACATGCGTCCATAATCAAACGTCATTTCGTTTTTTGGGGGGAGTCACCGTAGCTGTTTGGTTTTGTGTCATATTTCCACCGGGCAACGCCGGTATATGGGTTCTGCAAGTTAAAAAATAAAAGAACATTATTCACAAGGGTAGTAAGAAATAACAAGTTTTTCTGAATGTGTCTCTTATTGATCCATCTGCGAAGTGGAATTTAAAAAGGTGAAATTACTTTTAATTTTATACTGGAAAAAAGTTTCGTTTGGTGGTATTTTTTACGATATATTAACCCTTTTCGAGTTATTTAATGCCGAACCCGGTTATTTTGTTAACAGTTTTGAGGTTTCAAGTTCATATCTTATCATATTTATTCATAGTGTTTGGTTTGGTTGTTTTGTAGATAGAAAATTGCTGTTTCCTATTTTTGGCTTTGCAGTAGGGATAGTAGAAAGCAAATTTTGGGTTTACTTTCGGCAGCCTCCTAACTCTCGCTTCTATTATTTTCTCCTTTAGTTTTTACATTCCATGAGCAATGTTTCTGAAAAAGTGGAAAGAATTGCTGTTTTCTAAGTCGAACTCTCTCAACATTTATCGTTGATTGATTGATTTTTTAAACATTCATCTATTTACATTAAGTGGCATCATGCTTTGTTAGGACTGATTTCAATGAAAAAGAACATGATTGAGTTTTGCAAAAAAAGAGGAACAATGCCACAACTTCGATGTTTGGTGCATATCAAGTAAGAGCGACATGATGTCCAGACAGCCTGGTGTAGTAGCACCAATTGCTAGGAAAAGAAGGTTCATTATATAAGAGGTTAGAATAGGTTGTGTAACTATTAAGGTCACACTTTGCCCTATTACATTTAATAGACAGATTTGCAGTTAGATAAACGGTTTCTGAATATATAATTTCATTTAATGTAACGTCCGGATAGAAAGATCCATTCACTTGTGCACCTATGTAGATGTAACTCATGGTAAAGGAAAATTGATCCAGATTTGAGATTAATAAACTACGTTAAATTAAATGTTGTCTACTTCTTCAAATTATGAAGATGCTTCAGCTATTCATCCGAAAAAAAAAAAATAACAGCGGAACAACGTCAACTTCGACCACCATGTGAAAAAGCAGCGAACGACATTCCCAGCACCTCCCCTCTTCACTATAGGAAGAGATAATACAAGTATCTCGACAAATCATTTCCATATTAATACCTTGACACCCAGGTGAGATAGTTATGAGATGATGGGTGTTAGCCGTTACACCCATTGTATGACCAACTGTTGTCCGCCCACATAGGAGCCACTTAGAGGTTGGCTTCGTAGTCAGATCAAAATGATATTGGTAATGTAAGAAGACTTCCGGTGTACATAAGAGCTTATACAAGTATACAGTGACGCATGCTTATGCACACTCCAGTGAACAGTCATATATATATATATATATATATATATATATATATATATATATATATATATATATATATATATATATATATATTATATATATAAATATATATATGGGTGTATATATATATATAAATAAAGATATATATATATATGTGTGTATGTTTGTTATTGTAAGAAATAAATAACAAAAAACCCAAGTGATTTTAAAACATGTGCAAAAATGACGTATTGTTTAAGAATTGGTTTCGACCGTTGTATGCTTTGTTCTTTTTTTCTTTCGTCCATGGAATGTTTCTGTCAGTTGGATTTAAATAGTAAATTTTAGTAATGGCATTTTTATAATTTTATGTTTGATTGAAAAGTAGAAAAACAAAAACAAAAAAAAAACAAAAAAAAAAGAAATTAAATCAGTTAGCGAAAATTTCCAATCCTGCATTGGACAAAGAAAAAAACTATATATTTAACTATATATATGTGTGTGTGTGTGTGTGTATTGTTAAATATATGTTTTTAGAAGTATCATATATATATATATATATATATATATATATATATATATATATATATATATATATATGATACTTCTAAAAGAAAAAAGGGAAAAGAAAAAATGCGTTCTAAAATCAGAGGGTAGGGTTAATAAATAAAACGATGGGTTGAAGCTCTCTTGTTCTTATTTATTTTCTACAAAAAAAAAATCACCCTATGTAAATAAATTAAAGTCGATTTTTGACCCCCTGTTTTTACAGTTTAAATAGAAAAATAAACAAACACATTTTTGGACCCCCGTTTAATAATGAGAATCTAGTTGTGGCAACAATACTCCGTGCATGGACACAGTGTGTCATTGTAAAGCTATACCATACTCCATGGTATGAATAATTTTCTAGCATTATAGAGAGAGCCGAATTTCTGTCCAGCAGCCCTGACAATGTTCTCAATGTATTTCATCCTATCCATAATGCCTGGGAGTGCTAAGTCGAGGAATTTTAAACATTGGTTCTCTCATGGCAAATCGGCGGTTGAGATGGTTTTCGTAATTGTAAAGAGAAAAAAATGATAAGTCTTAGTATAATTTTTTGTTTGTTTTTGTTTTTGTTAGAATAATAACTTGACAAATAGAACAAGCTGAATAGCAAACATGTTTCTGCAAGAGAGAAACTATTGTTAGAAATGAATACGTTTTCGTGAAAGTAAACATATACCTTATGTTCAGTTTATGTAAAATAGAGCTACATTTCAGCTTTTTTAATTTACATTAATACATTTTTTATGACGGCTTCGCATGTTTCTTTGTATGCCTGCTTTTTTACATAGGCATCACCACTTATGAAGACCAAGAGGTCACTCGAGGATAAAGGTTAAAGAGTGTACAGTAGAAATTGGACAATATAGAAATCGTTAGTAATGGAAATTTGGTAAATTTGTTAACTTATATGGAACGGCTCATCAAAAACTTGTTTACGTTAGACTTGAAGACAACCATATTGTAGTCAGTTGGAAAGCAGGTAAATGGAAAACAATTGTATAGGCGTGCAGTTCTAAGAAAGAAGCTTTGCTCATGGAATCTACGTTTAGGTTTAGGCACAGATAAAGAGTGGGAGAATTAGTGATAATGTTTTCTGCTAGACGGGTGTTTCTTGTGAAAGTTTGGCGAAGGGGACCATAGATTGGAGCTCAGTCGAGCACGCCATGAAAATAACAATAAAGCAGAGACAAACTCGCAACATCTCTTCTGCGAAAAAGAGGTTGCAGGGAAGAGAAAGGGACATCCCCTACGAGGCTACAAAGTCTATTTTGAACTCTATCAAGACAGGAGAGGTCCTTTCTCGCAGCTCCTGTCCAAATGTGGCAACAGTACTCCATCCTTGGACGTACCTGGCTCTCATACAGATAGAGAATTGCATCAGTAGTGAGATATCTACTGGATCGATAGAAGCATCCCACCATTTTTCCAGCGACCTTAGCAACGGATTTAATGTATGTGTTCCATTTAAGATCAGGAGTAAAGGTCAAGCCCAGAAGCTTGTCAAAGCATGAGGCCTCCCCAAGACGAGAGCCATTCATTTCAGTTGATGCCAGATGGGGATCAGAGCGTTGATGATGTAAAGATAAAAGCTTGGTTTTAGATGCATTAAAAGTAACCAGCCACTCCTTTCCCCATTGTACCACATGCTGAAGATCAGAGGAGAGAGAATCAGAGAGAACTTGGCCGTTTACGATCTTAGATGTGCTACCATAGATAGTAGTGTCATCAGTATAAATGTCTATGAATGAGATAAGGATGTGATTTGGAAGATCATTAATATAGATCAGGAAGAGAGTTGGGCCCAGCATGGACCCCTGAGGGACTCCAGCATTAATACTGAAAGCTTCTGATTTCTGACCATCAACCACTACTCTTATGAGTCTATCAGAGAGAAATGATTTAATAATTGAGAAGAAATTTCCAGCTCTACCGTAGCTGGAGAAACACACCTTAATGCCGTACTCTATCAAAGGCCTTTGATATGTCAAGAGAAATTGCCCCAGAAAGCTAGCCTCCGTCGAGAGATTCGCTAATCCTATGAGATATAACTGTAAGCACATCTGCTGTAGATCAAGCAGAATGGAAACTATATTGCGTGTCACTGTTATTTTTGCTGAGATGGTTGATTACTTCTCTATTTAACACAGATTCCAGTAACTTATGACGCACAGTAGACTTATTGGCCTGTACTGAGAGGGAGATGACCGATCACCTGAATTCTTGAATACAGGGCATACTGATGAGATTTTCAATGATGATGAGAAGCAATTCTCCTTAAGACAGCTTTTTTAGTACTATAATTGGAATACCGTCAGGGTCGGTTGCTTTACTGGAATCTAGGTTTTTGATTAGCTTGGCAATATCACGTACAGATATTTTTATATCACATAATGTGTTTTCTGATAAAGGAGGAAATATTGGAGGTTGGCGACCTTGGTCGCAAAGGGTAGAATTAGCTGCAAAGTTCTTGGCAAAGAGTTTGGCTTTGTCTGATGCTGACGAGATTACCTCACGTCCATTCATGATAGTTGGGATAGAACACACGCTTCTGTTCAGGATTCTCTTTGCTATTTGCCAAAACTGGTGGGAACCAAGCCGCTGTTCAGCTACTGTAGACTTGACGGACTGAGCATACATCTCTCTTGCGTTCTTTATTATTTTTTACAGTGGTTGTTGGCAGTCCTGGAAGAGGCTTCAGTCTCACTACATCTATTACGTTGGAAGCAATGAAAAAAATGATTTCTGTGCACAATGGCAGCAGCACATTCTGGAGACGGCTGGCTGTTAGGTTTTTGCTGGAATTTATCGAGGGTATGAACCTACAATTAACCATACTGTCAGGTCTGATACTATAGAGGACACATCCTTATTAAGCATGGAACGCAGAGATAGATCTGATATAAATGTACGGCAGCTATCCCAGTCAGCCATAGAGTATCGATATACTGTACGATGGAGAGGTAAATCTGAGAACTTATTATATTTTATTTTTATCTTAACTCATACAACAGAGTGGTCGGAAGATCTAAGTAGAGATAGAACGGAAGCTGAACACAGTTCAGGGCAAGTTGTGAGAAAAAGGTCTAGGAGACTTGCATAATGGACGTCATTGTCGGGCACACGGGTGGGTTTGTGATCAATCTGAGTGAGGTCACAAGCAATGGAGAAATCATGACAGAACCTCCACTCATCATCGGTCTTGTTTGAGTGAGTTAACCATTCCACATTGTGAAGATTAAAGTCTCCACATACATGAATATTAGCTGAAGGATAAGCAGGTAGGAAGTGGTCAATTTTCTCAGACATGCTTTAAAGATAGTAACTCCGCTGTTGTGGGGGCAATAGAGAGCAAATATGAATGCAGTGCCTTTTATTCCCGTGTATACGTAACTTTCATAAAACTTATTTATTGCGTCAGATGGAATATTCATATCTAGCAATAGTTTCTCTCTGATAATTTCTCTATAATAACTCAACAAAGGGAACGAGCTGATCATTATGCAACTTGTTCCCTTTGTGAACAGTGGTTCGTAAGTAATGAATACAAAAATAAGTAATAAATATAATAATAAGTAATAAATATAATAATAAGTAATAAATATAATAATAAGTAATAAATATAATAAGTAAGTAATAAATACAATAATAAGTAATAAATATAATAATAAGTAATAAATATAATAATAAGTAATAAATATAATAAGTAAGTGATAAATATGATAATAAGTAATAAATATAATAATAAGTAACAAATATAATTAATAAGTAATAAATATGATAATAAGTAATAAATATAATAAGTAAGTAATAAATATAATAATAAGTAATAAATATAATAATAAGTAATAAATATAATAATAAGTAATAAATATAATAAGTAAGTAATAAATATAATAATAAGTAATAAATATAATAATAAGTAATAAATATAATAATAAACCAGAATTAAGGACATAAATATAATAATAAACCAGGATTAGGGACAAACAAATTCAACTTGCCTCCTCCCGTGAGGCTCTCATTCGCAAATATCCGTGGGCTTAGAACTAACTTAGCTGATGTTGAAGCATTTCTCTTAACAAATACCCCGGATATCTTAGCACTAAGTGAGACTAACCAACACTCCTCCATTCCCTCTAACCACTTTAACATGCCTGGATATCTCCCACTCTGCCGTAAGGACTCTGACAGACATATGCACGGACTTGGAGTTTACATTCGTAATACCCTTCCCTTGACTAGAGAAACAAACCTAGAAACAGATGATCAAGCCTTTATGTGCTTTAGACTAAACGTGCAACACAGTATTAGCTACTATTATTTTCTCTACCGCTCTCCCTCGACTCAGGACTGCTCCATAATAAACAAAGTATCTGACAGCATAGACACGGCACTGTCCCTCGACACTAGCGCACAAATACATGTGTTTGGTGACTTTAATGTCCACCACAAAAACTGGCTTGGATTCTCTACTCACACAGATGCAGCGGGCAGCACAACCCATAGCTTCGCTATATCTCACTCCCTATCACAAATTGTTACGTTTCCAACCCGTTTCCCTGATCAGGAAGAACAACAAGCATCACTTCTAGATCTGTTTTTGACCACAGTTCCCGATGACTGCATAACGAAGGCCCACAGCCCACTCAGGAACGCTGATCATGCAGTGATAATGGTTGAAATCGCCCTAAACTCTAGACCCAAAACTGAAGAGCCAGTGCTCAAAACAACGAGATATTATAATAAGGCTGACTGGGAAGCCATCAGGGAACTAATTAGAGATGCTCCATGGAAAAATATTTTCTCTCTCCCTGCTGAACAATGTGCAAACGAGACCACTGACTGGTTCAAAACTGCAATCGAAGCGCATGTTCCCATGCGGAAATTTTATAGTAAGCCCCACTCTCCTCAATGGTTTACGTCGACTTGTGCAACTGCCATTACTCAAAAGCAGCATGCATACCGTAGGTTTAACCGACATAAGTCCAGTTCAAACAGACTGAAGTATATAGAAGCTAGAAATAACGTTAAGAAAGAAATAGCGACAGCTAAGAGAGAATTTACGGAAACCACTAAAAAGCGCATCGAAGCACAAAAACTAGGAACTCGAGACTTCTGGAAAATCTACAACAGTGTAGTAAATAATGGGCAATCAACAATTCCCCCACTAACCAACAATCACGAGGTTGTCTCCTCAGCAACCGACAAGGCTAACATGCTTGCCAGTCGGTTTGCCTCAAACTCCACACTGGACCCTTCCAACCACCCCCTACCTGACTTTCCGATGCGGACAGACGCCACACTAGACGATCTGAAAACCACCCCTGCTCAGGTGCATGCTATCATAAAAAACCTTGACACCTCAAAAGCATGTGGACCCGATCTTATCCCAGCTGTGCTATTAAAAAAGTGCTCAGCCGAAGTAGCTCCAGTTCTCTCCAAACTCTACAACAAATGTCTTAATGAAGCTTGCTTTCCGGGCTGTTGGAAAACTGCTTCTGTTGTACCAGTATTCAAGAATTCTGGCGAAAGGACAGACCCATCAAATTATCGCCCCATTAGCCTCCTCCCACTTTTTGCCAAAATATTTGAGACCATAATTAACCATGCTCTAGTCCATCATCTTACAGATGCTAAACTACTGACTGACAAACAATATGGATTTAGACAAGCCCGTTCCACAGCAGACATCCTCACTGTGATCTTTGAACGTATATACCATTCACTGGACAAAGCGGGGGAAGGCAGAGCGGTAGCTCTAGATATATCTAAGGCTTTTGACAGGGTATGGCATGAGGGTCTCCTCAGTAAAATCAGATCATACGGTATCACTGGTAGAATACTTAACATAATTAAATCCTTCTTAGATAAGAGAAAAATCCAGGTAGTCCTCAACGGTCGCACATCTAAACAATATGATATAAATGCAGGAGTGCCCCAGGGTTCTATCCTTGGACCTCTATTGTTCCTGATATTCATAAATGACCTCCCCGACAACATTGCCTCTGAGATGGGTATATATGCTGATGACACTACACTCTATGGCAGACACGACAGGAAGACGAATGAACACATTTCTAAAGAAATGGCAGAAACACTAGACGAAGACCTCCAATCTGTAGTGGAATGGGGACAAAAGTGGTTGGTCGCGTTCAATGCTGCCAAGACTAAACTAGTTTCATTCAATAATTACAAGAAACTCTCTCTACCACCCATAGCAATGGCCAACGACTCTTTATCTGAGAGTCCATCTTTCAAACTCCTTGGCCTAACGTTCACAGGAAACATGAGTTGGAACAATTACATTGAAGGCATTGCCAGGGCCGCTGCAAGAAAGGTAGGCTCTCTCTACCGTGCTAGAAAACTACTAACACCCGAAAGTATCATGTACCTCTATAAGGCCACCATTCGCCCATGTATGGAGTATTGCTGGCACATCTGGGCTGGTGCATCTGCTACTAGTCTCTCGCTCCTTGACAAGGTTCAAAAGAGAGTCGCAAACCTGATAGGCCCTGAACTGGCATCTAAGCTTCAGCCTCTGTCCCATCGACGAAATGTTGCATCCCTCTGCCTTTTCTACAAGTATTTTAGTGGTGAATGCTCTGACGAACTGCAATCACTTGTGCCCCCACGACGCGAGCACCCTCGACAAACCCGACAGGCTACTAGATCCCACCCCCACACTGTAGAGATCCCTAGATGTAAAAGATCTTTTTACTCCAATAGTTTCTTCCCCAGAACCGCAAGACTCTGGAATTCCATTCCAGGTCCCTGCTTCCCCAACAGTACTGACGTGCAGAAGTTCAAGTGTAACGTGAACCGACACCTTGCTGCCAAAATCCCTACATAGTACCCCAGTAGTTGTTGCCCCTGATAGTAGCCCCCTACACCAAAGTGGCAATTTGCCTTGTTTGGGGTGAAAATGTAAAAAATACATCAATAAATAAATAAGTAATAAATATAATAACTAAGTAATAAATATAATAAGGAAGTAATCATTATAATAAGTAAGTAATAAATATAATAATAAGTAATAAATATAATAAGTAAGTAATAAATATGATAATAAGTAATAAATATAATAATAAGTAATAAATATAATAATAAGTAATAAATATAATAATTAATAAATATAATAATAAGTAATAAATATGATAAGTAATAAATATAATAAGTAAGTAATAAATATAATAATAAGTAATAAATATAATAAAAAGTAATAAATATAATAACAAGTAATAAATATAATAATAAGTAATAAATATAATAAGTAAGTAATAAATATAATAATAAGTAATAAATATAATAAGTAAGTAATAAATATGATAATAAGTAATAAATATAATAATAAGTAATAAATATAATAATAAGTAATAAATATAATAATTAATAAATATAATAATAAGTAATAAATATGATAAGTAATAAATATAATAAGTAAGTAATAAATATAATAATAAGTAATAAATATAATAATAAGTAATAAATATAATAACAAGTAATAAATATAATAATAAGTAATAAATATAATAATAAGTAATAAATATAATAATAAGTAATAAATATAATAAGTAAGTAATAAATATGATAATAAGTAATAAATATAATAATAAGTAATAAATATAATAATAAGTAATAAATATAATAATTAATAAATATAATAATAAGTAATAAATATGATAAGTAATAAATATAATAAGTAAGTAATAAATATAATAATAAGTAATAAATATAATAATAAGTAATAAATATAATAACAAGTAATAAATATAATAATAAGTAATAAATATAATAATAAGTAATAAATATAATAATAAGTTATAAATATAATAAGTAAGTAATAAATATGATAATAAGTAATAAATATAATAATAAGTAATAAATATAATAATAAGTAATAAATATAATAAGTAATAAATATAATAATAAGTAATAAATATGATAAGTAATAAATATAATAAGTAAGTAATAAATATGATAATAAGTAATAAATATAATAAGTAAGTAATAAATATAATAATAAGTAATAAACATAATAATAAGTAATAAATATAATAATAAGTAATAAATATGATAATAAGTAATAAATATAATAAGTAAGTAATAAATATAATAATAAGTAATAAATATAATAAGTAAGTAATAAATATGATAATAAGTAATAAATATAATAAGTAAGTAATAAATATAATAATAAGTAATAAATATAATAATAAGTAATAAATATAATAATAAGTAATAAATATTATAAGTAAGTAATAAATATGATAATAAGTAATAAATATAATAAGTAAGTAATAAATATAATAATAAGTAATAAATATAATAATAAGTAATAAATATAATAAATAAGTAATAAATATAATAAGTAAGTAATAAATATAATAATAAGTAATCAATACAATAATAAGTAATAAATATGATAATAAGTAATAAATATAATAAGTAAGCAATAAATATAATAATAAGTAATAAATATAATAATAAGTAATAAATATAATAATAAGTAATAAATATAATAAGTAAGTAATAAATATAATAATAAGTAATAAATATAATAATGAGTAAAAAATATAATAAGTAAGTAACAAATATAATAATAATAATAAATATGATAATAAGTAATACATATAATAAGTAAGTAATAAATATAATAATAAGTAATAAATATAATAATAAGTAATACATATGATAATAAGTAATAAATATAATAAAAAGTAATAAATACAATAATCAGTAATAAATATAATAAGTAAGTAATAAATATAATAATAAGTAATAAATATTATAAGTAAGTAATAAATATAATAATAAGTAATATATATTATAATAAGTAATAAATATAATAATAAGTAATAAATAAAACTATAAGTAATAAATATAATAAGTAAGTAATAAATATGATAATAAGTAATAAATATGATAATAAGTAATAAATATAATAATAAGTAATAAATATAATAATCAGTAATAAATATAATAAGTAAGTAATAAATATGATAATAAGTAATAAATATGATAATAAGTAATCAATATGATTCTCAGTAATAAATATAATAATAAGTAATAAATATAATAATGAGTAATAAATATATGATTAAGTAATAAATATAATAATAAGTAATAAATATAATAATAAGTAATAAATATAATAAAAAGTAATAAATATGATAAGTAATAAATATAATAAGTAAGTAATAAATATCATAATAAGTAATAAATATAATAATAAGCAATAAATATAATAACAAGTACTAAATATAATAAGTAAGTAATTACTATAATTATAAGTAATAAATATAATAATAAGTAATAAATATAATAATAAGTAATAAATATAATAAGTAAGTAATAAATATAATAAGTAAGTAATAAATATGATAATAATTAATGAATATGATAATAAGTAATAAATATAATAATAAGTAATAAATATAATAATAAGTAATAAATATAATAATAAGTAATAAGTATAATAATAAGTAATAAATATAATAATAAGTAATAAATATAATAGAAGTAATAAATATAATAAGTAAGTAATAAATATAATAATAAGTAATAAATATGATAATAAGTAATAAATATAATAAGTAAGTAATAAATATAATAATAAGTAATAAATGTAATAATAAGTAATAAATATGATAATAACTAATAAATATAATAATAAGTAATAAATATAATAATAAGTAATAAATATAATAAGTAAGTAATAGATATAATAATAAGTAATAAATATAATAAGTAAGTAATAAATATAATAATAAGTAATATATATTATAATAAGTAATAAATATAATAATAAGTAATAAATATAATAATAAGTAATAAATATAATAAGTAAGTAATAAATATGATAACAAGTAATAAATATGATAATAAGTAATAAATATTATAATAAGTAATAAATATATTAATAAGTAATAAATATAATAACAAGTAATAAATATAAGATTAAGTAATAAATATAATAATAAGTAATAAATATAATAATAAGTAATAAATATAATAATAAGTAATAAATATAATTAGTAAGTAATAAATAAAATAATAAGTAATAAATATAATAATAAGTAATAAATATGATAATAAGTAATAAATATAATAGTAAGTAATAAATATAATAAGAAAGTAATAAATATAATAATAAGTAATAAATATAATAATAAGTAATAAATATAATAATAAGTAATAAATATAATAATAAGTAATAAATATAATAAGTAAGTAATAAATATAATAATAAGTAATAAATATAATAAGTAAGTAATAAATATAATAATAAGAAATAAATATATTAACAAGTAATAAATATGATAATAAGTAATAAATATAATAATTAAGTAATAAATATAATAATAAGTTATAAATATAATAATAAGTAATGAATATAATAATAAGTAATAAATATAATAATAAGTAATAAATATAATAAGTAAGTAATAAATATTATAATAAGTAATAAATATAATAAGTAAGTAATAAATATAATAATAAGTAATAAATATAATAAGTAAGTTATAAATATTACAATAAGTAATAAATATGATAATAAGTAATAAATATAATAATAAGTAATAAATATAATAATAAGTAATAAATATAATAAGTAAGTAATAAATATTATAATAAGTAATAAATATAATAATAAGTAATAAATATTATAATAAGTAATAAATATAATAAGTAAGTAATAAATATTATAATAAGTAATAAATATAATAATAAGTAATAAATATTATAATAAGTAATAAATATAATAAGTAAGTAATAAATATTATTATAAGTAATAAATATAATAATAAGTAATAAATATTATAATAAGTAATAAATATAATAATAAGTAATAAATATAATAAGTAAGTAATAAATATAATAATAAGTAATAAATATAATAAGTAAGTAATAAATATAATAATAAGAAATAAATATATTAACAAGTAATAAATATAATAATAAGTAATAAATATAATAAGTAAGTAAAAATATAATAATAAGTAATAAATATAATAATAAGTAATGAATATAATAATAAGTAATAAATATAATAATAAGTAATAAATATAATAAGTAAGTAATTAATATTATAATAAGTAATAAATATAATAAGTAAGTAATAAATATAATAATAAGTAATAAATATAATAATAAGTAATAAATATAATAATAAGTAATAAATATAATAATAAGTAATAAATATAATAATAACTAATAAATATAATAAGTAAGTAATAAACGTAATAATAAGTAATAAATATAAGTAAGTAATAAATATAATAATAAGAAATAAATATACGCACAAGTAATAAATATAATAATAAGTAATAAATATAATAATAAGTAATACATATAATAAGTAATAATATATAAATAAGTAATAAATGTAATAATAGATATAATAATAAGTATACAATATAATAATCTATATATTAATACGCTTGTAACTATCTATCTATCTATCTATGTGTGTCACACTTTCCGGCAAATTTGATTGGTTGAGAAGATTTTATTCTGGGATAGCGGATTACACATTAAACGAACGCTCAAGGCAGAGATCAGGGTTTCCAGGTTGGCTTCATTTAAAAAGTAGTTTGGCCATCAGAATTTCTGTTTGCCTTTTTTTTTTTCAAAATTTGTCCCTTTTCTGAACGAACGCTCAAGGCAGAGAGAGAGAGAGAGAGAGAGAGAGAGAGAGAGAGAGAGAGAGAGAGAGAGAGAGAGAGAGAGAGAGAGAGAGAGAATGAGAGAGAGATAGATTGATAGATAGATAGATAGATAGATAGACAGAGAGAGAGAGAAAGAGAGAGAAAGAGAGAGTCTTCGTTAATTAAAAATATTTTAAAATCTGTTTCCACAGTTATTTACTAAATGTTTATATTTGAAAATCAACAACTTCAATATAGTCAATTTTTCTGTAGTTTTCAATTTGGCTTTCTGTTGGCCTTTTTTACTTAAAAAAATGTGCCCGCGCTTTTGGATTTGGCCTTTTTGGCTTTTTTTTATGAAAAAATTTGGCTTCGAATAATTATTTTCGTCTGCCAACCCTGGCAGAGAGAGAAAAAATGGAACCCTGAAGGCAGAGAGAGAAAAAAGTGAACGCTCAAGGGAGAGTGAGAAAAACAAAAGAAACAAAAAACCGTGAAATTTACACGGGTCCACCTAGATCCGCCGAAAACCGTGCCGGTGGAGATAATTTAACCACACATGTAAATATATACCTTTCTCCTATTAAAACTTTCTTTCATGAAATTTACTGAAGTAGTAGTACAAATATATTGCGAAACCATCATTCTCCCCATATCTCCCCCCTCTCACCCTCCCTCTCTATCCTCTTGGCTTTGTTTATATCTAACAGCAATCAGTCGTAGTTGCGACACTATTTTTAATTAACGAAAACTGCGTTTCCCTCTCTCTATATATATCTCTCTCACACTCTGTGTGTCTATCTATCTATCTATCTATCTATCTTTTCGAATATATTTTTAAATAAACATATTTATGAAACATAAATGAAGATGTATTTATTGAGAAAATTTGGAGCACTAATATCGTGATTTTGGTATATACATATTTACATACATTTTACCTACCGTACTCTTCATTTACTATTTAAAAGAAAAATAGTACACAGGGTGAATTCGTCGGCCAGGGCAGTAAAGGGTTGATGTAAATGTTTCAAGGTACGGATATGTGATGGGATAATGTGTATGTGAAAAAAAAGAAAAGAAAACGTGAAATTTTCACGGGTCCAGCTAGTAAGTAATAAATATAATAAGTAATAAATATAATAATAAGTAATAAATATAATTAGTAATAAATATTATAATAAGTAATAAATATAATAAGTAATAAATATTATAATAAGTAATAAATATAATAATAAGTAATAATATTATAATAAGTAATAAACATAATAAGTAAGCAATAATTATAATAATAAGTAATAAATATAATAATAAGTAATAAATATTATAATAAGTAATAAATATTATAATAAGTAATAAATATAATAATAAGTAATAAATATTATAATAAGTAATAAATATAATAATAAGTAATAAATATAATAATAAGTAATAAATATAAAAAGTAAGTAATAAATATAATAATAAGTAATAAATATTATAATAAGTAATAAATATAATAATAAGTAATAAATATAATAATAAGAAATAAATATAATAATAAGTAATAAATATAATAATAAGTAATAAATATTATAATAAGTAATAAACATTATAATAAGTAATAAACATTATAATAAGTAATAAACATAATAAGTAAGCAATAATTATAATAATAAGTAATAAATATAATAAGTAATACATATAATAAGTAAGTAATAAATATAATAATAAGTAATAAATATTATAATAAGTAATAAATATTATAATAAGTAATAAATATAATAATAAGTAATAAATATAATAATAAGTAATAAATATAATAATAAGTAATAAATATAAAAAGTAATACATATAATAAGTAAGTAATAAATATAAAAAGTAATACATATAATAAGTAAGTAATAAATATAATAATAAGTAATAAATATTATAATAAGTAATAAATATAATAAGTAAGTAATAAATATAATAATAAGTAATAAATATAATAATAAGTAATAAACATAATAAGTAAGCAATAATTATAATAATAAATAATAAATATAATAAGTAATACATATAATAAGTAAGTAATAAATATTATAATAAGTCATAAATATTATAATAAGTAATTAATATAATAATAAGTAATAAATATAATAATAAGTAATAAATATAATAATAAGTAATAAATATAAAAAGTAAGTAATAAATATAATAATAAGAAATAAATATATTAACAAGTAATAAATATAATAATAAGTAATAAATATAAGTAATAAATATAATAAGTAAGTAATAAATATAATAATAAGAAATAAATATATTAACAAGTAATAAATATAATAATAAGTAATAAATATAATAATAAGTAATATAATAATAAGTAATAAATATAATAATAAGTAATATATATAATAATAAGTAATAAATATTATAATAAGTAATAAACATAATAAGTAAGTAATAAGTATAATAATAAGTAATAAATATTATAATAAGTAATAATTATAATAATAAGTAATAAGTATAATAATAAGAAATAAGTATAATAATATTGCCTACTATTTTGTTTGACAGTTTTTTTTTCTTTTATGTTGTTTACGTTTAACTCGAACCTAAATACGAAGCCTCGGCGACTTATACACATGAGGAAGGTCAGAGGTTACATCGACGGAAATATTGTGCAAATAACGCAAGATCGCCGAAATTAAGCCACGATGAGCCTGGCTAGTACCACATGGGTGACCATTTGGGAAAGCTTTGTGCTGTATGTACTGCGCCGAGCCGTGGAAATTGCCACGTTGGCATTTGGAGGCGCGTTTAACTCACTTGGGGAGATGCACCCCTGAATAAAGATGGAAAGCAACGGGAAACTATTGTCTTCGTATATCTTCCAGAGATTACCTTGGCTCTACAGTTTCGAGAGCTGTGGTCGCCGACGCTTTTTAAAACAACATGACCGCTTATAATGATGAACACTCAAGATGAGAACAGTAGTCCGATCAATCCAAATAATACGAATAATCAATCCTCCTCTAAGAAACAGTAGTATATTAACTATCTGTTAATATGTATGCTTATACATAATGGATGATTATTTGTCAATGATTAAACTAACTCATTTATGTCCATACTTATCGCCTTTAGCAAAATAAACAAACTCAACGATAATTTAAGATCGTAAATGGTGAAATAACAAAACATAGTATTTAAGCCACAGTTATTTTCAAATACCACCACTATGGAGCGGGGCAAGTAAATCATTTATCACATTACAACTTTATACATTCGTTTTGTTTTTACATGGGGGGTCACCACTTATTAAGTCCCAGAGGCCACTCGATGATAAGGGCTAATGGGTATACATTAGTTATTGTGATTTTAGCGTAGTAAACATTAGTGGGAATGTAATAACTTGGATTACTTAGGGGGACGGTTCAATAAGAACTTGTTCACGTTGGATTTGAAGACGATCAGATTGTAGTCAGATGAAAAGCAGGCAAACGGAATAGAGTTCCACAGGCGAGCAGTTCTAAGAAAGAAACCCTGTTCATGGAATCTACGTTTAGGTGTAGGCACAGATAAAGATTGTGAGAAATTGTTGATAGTGGTTCTGGCTAGACAAGTGTTACAATAAAAATATCTAATTAGGGTGTACTGACGGGGTAGGGAGTATCATATTGCTTTGTATTGCACCCTCTCACACGAGAGTACAGTCAGACACAAAGATAGCAATTAAGCTTGCTTTTTTTGTTTTTAAATAATGATAACAGACAGAACTAATTCACATTGTGTGTAAACCAATAGTGGCATTTAACAATAAACAATGACATACTCCGATTATTTAGAAATAAACTATTGTAACATAGTTTGTATGAGCGCGTAAGACAGCATCAGCAGCAGCAAAGGATGGGTAGCTTGCATGGAGATTAGCAGCAGCAGTAATCGAAAAATTAGGAAGTGTGCGCGAGAACAGAAGGGAAAAAAGCAGAGAAAAATACACCACGTGTTCGGGGAAGAAACAAAGTCGACATCGAAGAAAATGGACGTGTAAAAGCGAGAACGAGAATGGTTTGTCAAGCTAAAATGAATATGTGGCAGCAAGGGACATTTTTAAGTGATGCCGAATGTATCGATAATAAAAACATTTTGTTTCCTCTTGTTTGTATGTAACGGCTACGTTACATTATGACGTCATTTCAATTACCCAAAAAAAAAAAAAAGAAAAAAAAAGGAAGCGATCTCAGAATATTTTATATTTGGGTGATTCTTTGTATTACTGTTCCGATCTTGAAAATTATTTTCACAATGTTCCAGCCGATGTAACACCAAATCTTATTCAGGTGTACCTTCTCGAACTCTGGAATCTTTCTCTCAGTCATGAATGGGTAGAAGGCCTAAGATTTTTTCAAGGCAGTCACCATTTATCCAGGCCCAAAGGTCACTAGAGGATAAGGGTTAATATATGTAAGGTTTTCACTGAAACAACAGCTTAGCTCTTGTTTTGGGGGAAAATTTGGGTAGAATTTGATTATTCAAAGAGGCGGAACAGCAAAACCTTGTTACATTGAACTTGAAGATGACTATGTGACTATGTTGTAGTCATCTGGGGTGCAGGCCAGTGGAACAGTGTTCCACAGGCAGGCAGTTCTAAGAAATGACCTTTGTAATTGAAATTTTCGTTCAGATTTAGGTACAAATAGAGAGTAGAGAAAATTGTTGGTAGTGGTTGTAGCTTGACAAGTGTTTTGTGATGATTTGGTAGGGCATCATACAGTGAAGCGCAGACGATCACTTTAAACACTAAACATCTATAGATTTCTATTGCTAAGGCACGCTTAATTTATCTTAAGCTTAATTATATTTATTAACTTAACTTATATTATTAGCTTAACTTATAATTATATTATATAGCTTAGAAGCAGCTTATCCTGCCTTGACAGAGTTCAAAATAGACTATGTAGCTTGGTGAGGGATGCCCTTTTCTCTTTCCTGCAACCTTTTTCCCACAGAAGAGAGGTTGCGAACCTGTCTCTGCTTTATCGTTATTTCTATGGCAAATGCTCAGCTGAGCTTCAATCTATGCCCTTCCCCCCTCGCCAAACATTCACGAAAAACACTCGTCTAGCCAAAACCACTATCAATAATTTCCCACACTCTTTATCAGTGCCTAAACATAAATGCATTCCATGAACAAAGCTTCTTTCTTAGAACTGCACGCCTGTGGAACTCTCTTCCGATTGTCTGCTTTCCAGATGACTACAATCTGATTGTTATTGATGAACCGTTCTCCTAAGTAATCCGATTTACAAAATTCCTACTATTTATGTTTACTACGCTATAATCACATTGACTAATGTATACCCATTAATCTTTATCCTCGAGTGGCCTCCGGGTCTTGATAATTGGTGATTCTTGTGTAAAAAAAATCTATAAAATAGATAGCTATAGTTTGTACTAGTATTTTAAGTGATCTATATTAGGTAACAAATCTATATCGTTCTTTCCTTTAGATGGATGAAGGTACATAAAAACTGACACCTGAAGCACATTTCACATCGTACCTTAACTATTTATATTATAATTTTCCCAATGTATTTATTAATCTAAAGACAATATATAATCCTTGCTGAACCCCACACTCATAGACACCTCCACTTAAAACGTGCGAGCAACCACATCTTCCAATCTTAATCCTACTTTTAGGAGTGTAACTTCAATGCATATACTAATTATTTTTGTTACTAACTCGATTAATCCTAACTACCTATGCAGAAGCGTAGAAATACCTGGCTTCGAAACAAGGCGTGGTGATAACCCCCATCGGTGCTGATAGACCCGGAGATCTGGTCAGGTCATCCATCTAGGAGAAGGAAAACTTTGACATGTAAACCTGTGCCACTGATCTCATACGTCTTGACACCAAATGAGGGAGGGAGATCTCCTCAGTCCTGGTCGACGACTTCCCTATATCTGGTGACTCGATCAAATCACCGGTATGCAAACCTAAACTGCTTAAGGAGTAGATAGGCCCTGCCTATCGCCCGGCTTGTGTACTCCTCCTTTGCCTATAAGCCAGGAGCAGAGGTGCGATCACAGGGACTTATTAGAGACGCTCAGTGCTTAGCCTTCTTTCCTGACTTAGGCAATGAATGGCGCCCCCTCATCCGGCTCATTCCCTTCCCCTTAACCTGGGCATTGGTGTACTTGTTTACCATGTATGCTAATATGATTGAACTTGGCCACTCCTGTCTCACAGGTTTGAGAGTACCTGACAGTTGCTGGCTGCTGTTCCCGACTGGCAGTACAGGGGGACCCTAACCCTTTAGTAGCGCTTAGAGCGGCTGCTCTATCATCAGTTGTATAATATCGGGATGTTTGTAGTGCTATGTCGCGCATGGAAAAGGGCCTTGCACTTATCTCTGGTGGGCATTCCCGAGGCTACATTCCTGTGGATGAGGAGTTGGCTGATAGTCTATTTGTGTTGCATGATGGTGACTATGCACATCTGCTTTATCTACTACCCCTCACCCTAAACTAAAATTACGAAATAAAATGAAATGACAACTCAATCCAAAATAACGTTCAAACCAGGCACACACTCGAACAACGATCCATTCCCTCCCTTGCAGCTTACATTTACAATAATACGTGCACTTACAACTAACTTAGGTGATGTAAAATCATTTTTCCTAGAAAACTCCACGGGTATCTTTGCACTAAGTGAAACTTACTTGCACTCCTCCATTCCTTGCAGCATTTTTAACATGTTTGGTTATCTTCCACTTTGTTGTAAGGACTCCGACAGACACACGCACGAACTTGGAGTCTATATTCGTAACACTCTCACCATGACTAGGGAATCTAAACTAGAAGCCTTCATGTGCTTTAAACGAACTTTACAACATAGCATTAGCTACTTATATATATTTTTTATCATTTTCCATCGATCCAGGACGGTATTCTAATTAATCATGTCTTTGACAGCATAGATATGGCACTCTCCCTTGACACTAGTGCCCAGAAGCATATATTTGGTTACTTGAACGCCAACGCCAGTAATTGGTTTGGCTTTTCTAATTACACAGACACAGCTAGCAGCGTCATCCATAACTTTTCTATATTCCATTCCTTGACAAAGACGGTAACATTCCCGACCAGTTTCCCAGGACCTACAAGCCTCATTTCCGGATCTATTTCTGATAACAGTTCATGAAAATTGTGAAACAAACGCCCATTGCCCACTCGGGAATGCTGATTATGCTGTGATATTGATAGACATCACTCTAAACTCAACTCTCGACCTCAAGTTGAAGAGCCATTGCTCAAAACGACAAGGTTCAACAATAAAGCTGACTGAGATGCCATCAGAGCTCACATACGAGATGCCCCATGGGGAAATATCCTTTCTCTTCCTGCGGAACAGTGCGCAAATGAAACCCCTGTATGGTACAAAGAAGTAATTGAAGCACACGTGCCCACACGATAGTTCTATAGCAAATCCCACTCTCTCCAATGGTTTACTTCTACTTGCGCAACTACCATTGCTCAAAGGCGACATGCATATAGCAGAATATCCGGCATAAGTCCAGTACAAACAGACAAAAGTTTATAGAAGCTAGAAGTAATTGTAAAAAATAAGTAGCGGCAGCTAAGAAAGAGATTATACTGAAACGACCAAAAAACGCATTGAAGCGCAGAAATTAGGAACTCGTGATTTCTGAAAAATCTACAACAGTGTAATTAATAATGGCCAATCAATAATTCCCCACTATCCAATAATCATGAGGTTGTTTACACAGAAACTGAGAAAGCTAACATGCTTGCCCGTCAGTTTGCCTCAAACTCTAATTTGGACCCAGCAAACCACTCCCTCCCTGATTTTCCTTTGCGGACAGAAACCACACTAGATGATCTGAAAATTACCCCTTCTCAAGTACATGATATAATAAAAAAAAAACTTAGACACCTCAAAAGCACGTGAACCTGATCTTATCCCTATTACTATTTAAAAAAAAAATGCTCCGCTGAGGTTGCTCCAGGTCTCTCCAAACTCTTCAGCAAATGCCTAACGAATCATTCTTTCCTGACTGCTGGAAAACTGCTTCTGTGGTACCAGTTTACAAGAATTCTTGCGAAAGAACTGACCCATTTAATTATCGCCCCATTAGCCTCCTCCCACTTTTCGCCAAAATATTTGAGTCTATAATTAATCAAGCTCTAGTCCACCGCCTTACATTTACTAAACTTCTGTCAGACCATCAATATGGATTTAGATAAGCCCGTTCTACTAAGGATATCCTAACTGTAATCTCTAAACGTATCGACCATGCACTGGATAAGGCAGGGGAGGGGAAGGCAATAGTCCTAGATATATCTAAGGCTTTTGACTTGGTATGGCACGATTGTCTTCTCATGAAAATCAGATCGTATGGTATTACTGGACGAATACTTAACATAATTAAATCCTTCTTAAATAACAGAAGAATCTAGATGATATAAATTCGGGTGTACCGAAAGGGTCGAACCTTAGACCTTTATTATTCCTGATATTCATAAATGACCTCCCTGATAAAATAGTCTCTGCCATAAGTATATTTGCTGACGACACTACGCTCTATAACAGGCACGAGGGGAAAACGAATGAAACACATATCCAAGGCAATGGCGGAAATTTTCGAAGACCTCCAGTCCATAGTGGAAGAGTAAAAAATCTATAGTAACGTCCAATGCTGTCAAGATTAAGCTAGTTCTTTTAATAAGTACAAGAAACCTGAAACACGCATAGGTGTGGTTAAAGATACATTACATGAAAGTGCTTCGTTCAAACTCTTCAGCTTAACATTCACAGGGAACATAAGTTGGAACAGGTACATCGAGAGCATTGCCAAGGCTGCTGAGAAGAAGGTGGGCTCTCTCTACCGTGCTAGAAAGTTACTTACGCCTGAAAGTATCTTGTACCTCTACAAGGTCACCATTCGCCCATGTATGGAGTATTGTTGTCATATTTGGACTGGTGCATCTGCTGCTAGCCTCTCCTTCTCGGACAGGGTTCAAAAGAGAGCCGCCACCTGATATGTCTTGCACTGTCATATAAGCTTGGAGATATGTAGTTGTCTATACCGAGAATCAGTGAAGTCGAATGCTATTGTGGACGTATTCTTTTTAAGCAGAGCGCAGGAGCAATTCCGAAATGAATGTTCAGAAACTGTCCAAGTCAGCCATCAAGAATCTATACACTGTTCGTCACAATAGTACTCGCCTACACTTAATATTTCTACCCAGTAATGACTGACGGAACGAGAACATTCTATCTTAAAATAGAGTATCTATTGTAAAATAATAGCATGTAATCAGTCTGAAATTATTTTCTGTAACTTATTAACTTTTTTCTTTTGCAGTAGGAAAGCATTAGATGTCGGTAATACTCTGCTTGATCTTCCGTTTACAGGTCTGAAATGCAAGCAAAAATATACGGCATTGTTCTGCTTGGAGGCTTCTTACACACCTACGTCAACATACTTGCTACACAAATTACGGGGTTTGTAGAACAGGAATATGAAACGATTTTTAACAGGGCGAAAATATGACGTTCAACATTTTCATTGTGCTTTGTATCATATGCAAAACTACCACGCTATCAATCAGCGTTGCTAAACATTTCTCCCCCAGAACTTTTGAAAAAGCGCTTATGGGGCTAATTAGAATGCGAGACCAGTTTCAGATACGAATTGACGAAAAATGAGCAACGACTTCCGAGTCAAATAGCGCTTTCGGGGTTATGTAAATGTATTTTTTTTTCTTTGTGGCATTTCCTTACTGTCTTTACATAATATGGTTCGTATTTCCATTTGAAAAGATACATTACAAATATAATAACAATTTCTGTTGGGTACAACTGATTTTCAGCCGTTCCGTAGATTATAAGTTGACACTTACCGGTCGCGTCACACCCATTTCGCGCGCGCCATTCACTTTCTTTTTAATGTATAAACATATTTTTTTATTCAAAATTAAATAAGGGCGTGTGGGTTCTACGGGTTTTGAATTTACAGTTTCTCAAGCAAACTTATTGACAAATCATATTGAGAAAATAGACGTTTTCACACAAAATTAAATTCGGTACAGTGCACTTTCATTTCCTCGTACAATAGATATGCACGTATCAGGGCTACTGTGCAACGATGTGATGGCTCAAGTACCTATTTAATATTACTTTGGTACTAGTGAAAATAAAATAATAAATCACAATAATCTCGGTCAAGCTGTGGAAGGTTATATATATATATATATATATATATATATATATATATATATATATATATAATATATAAAGCTGAACGTCTGTGTGTGCCTGGTCACGAATAGGTTCCTATATGGTTGACTATTATAGAAAACTGATCACATATAATGATAAATGTATCGAGACACAGGAATGGGTATGTTTGATCTGGCATAATGATGCTTCGTTAAAATTGTGGGGTCTGCGTACGCGCCTGGTCCACAAAGTATGGAAAAAAAACGTTTACAAGTGTTTTTGATATAGATGTACATGAGAATACTTTGATAAGTATGTTTTAACTTAAATATGGATGTTATAATAAAATTGTGGGGTCTGCGTTCGCGCTTGGCCGCCATAGAATGGAAATAGGCACAAACCTTAATAAAGACTTTTCATATCTATCTGCGTAAGTATACTTTGATAAATATGTTTTAGTTTGAAGAAATATGGTATAATAAAATCATGGGGTGTTCGTTCGTGCCTGACCTCCATAGAATGGAAATATATCACAAAGTTTAACAAGGTTATTTAATATAGATCCACAGAATATTGTGATAAGTGTTTCAGTGTAAACAGGTATGGTATAATAAATCATGGAGTTTATCTATTTTATTTTTACTTTCATCATATTTTGCTTTGGTTTTGATACCCCCAAATTCGAAGCTATCTCTTTACAACCCTTCCTTTTCATAATCTATCTTACTTTCATAAATCAGAATCCATTTTCTGTAGGCTGGTTTTGAACCCTGTCAACGACGGGTACTTTTGCATGCATATATATATATATATATATATATATATATATATATATATATATATATATATATATATATATATATATTAGTAGGCCGCACAGCGTTGCCCGCTCGTAACGTACACTTAAATATATTTTCAATCGAGCAGATATCGTGCATTATATATATATATATATATATATATATATATATATATATATATATATATATATATATATACATGTATATATATACGTATACGTATATTATACATGCACATGCATATAATATATTGCATGTACATAAATAGTGTTTATTATTGCCCCACAAGGGGCTTTCCCACAAGTAATTTAAGATTTATCCTTGAAAACAACCTGTGGTGTTCCCTGGAAGGTGAGTGACAACAATTCTTCTCAGATTTCCAGTACTCTCCACGTCTTTCGATAACATTTGCAAATGAATTTGTGTTATCGCAACAGCCGCTTACCATTGATACCTGGTAGCAGCCATTGGTCTGCACTGGAATTTGAGTGGCAATAAGCCTTCCCAATGTCCTATTTCTCTTCGTACTTGTCCAGTGGAGATCTAGTCTGTACTCCCTCTCCTCGGTCTTTCCATCTTCCTTGACTCTACTCGGCTATTTGGCCTCACTCTTTTTAGGGGGGGGGCGGTGATGTGATAATGGGGGATGAGGGAGAGGATAAAGAACTTAAAAATACGCAATGTTTCTGGTTTCATGTAAGGCTTCTTCATGTTTTGCCTCTGCAGCAGATCGTCTGGCCCGCGCATGTGGCTCATGTGTGTAAGTTTCCACATTCAAAGGTTTTCCTTAATATTTCAGTTGTTTTTGTTATTGTTATTCGTTGTATCTTTCCAGTCATTCCTCTGATTCCAATTTCTCCTATTCTTTTTCGAAGTTTTTCGGTATTGTTCCTAGTGCTCCTACTATTATAGGTATTATTTTGATTTTCTTCATCATCCATATTCCTTTCAGCTCTCTGGCTAGTTCTATGTATTTGGTCCGTTTCTCCTTTCCTTTACATTCACCCTGTGGTCAGCTGGTATAGCAAAGTCTGCGAATTGACAGGACCTTTCTTTCTTGTTAATTATTACGACATCCAATCTTCTTGCTTGGATGGGTTTATCTGTTTGTATGTCCATATCCCATAGGATTTTGTGATACTCTATAAAGTACTGTTGCCGGTTTATGCTTGTTTCATTTGTTTGTGCGTTCGAAATGCAGTTGTTTGCATAATTCCCAGTGTACTACCCTCCCCACTTAGTCGTGTCTTTTCTTGTATTCTGTTTGGGCAAATTTGCTGCATACACTTACTATACAGTTTATCGTTTCGTCTCTTTGTCCACAGAGTCGGCATTTGCTGTTTTCTTGTGTTTTGCCGATATCGTGAACGGTTCTTATCGAGTTAGCTTGTGCTGCAGTTATTAGGGACTAGCGGGGCTACCCGGCGTTGCTCGGGACCGTACAAACAATGAGAAAATTGAATTAACCTGTCTTAGAATTCTCTCTCTCTGTCTCTCTATCTCTCTCTTTTCGTCTTACAAAAATAAATTCTTGAAACTAAAACATGTATTACCTGTTTACATGGTCTTTTGGCTAAGATCAAAGTATTGTATTTGTTCTTAGAATTCTAGCGGCCTCATCTTTCGTAGAAACAAACGTTACTCAAAAAACAAATACAATCACTCTTATTAGTTTACATTTTAAAACACAGTTCCTGTCTAGACATCTCTCTCTCTTTCTCTATCTGTTGTTGTGTGTGTATGTCTCTCTCTCTCTATCTCCCTCTCTATCTGTCTGTCTCTCTTCGTCTTCCTTACTCTAAAGAGTGATAAAAAAAAAGAATATGAAGTAATGCTAAAAACATCGATCGTTCTCACTCTCTCGTTCTCTCTATTTCTCTCTATCTGTTGTTGTTGTTGTGTGTGTGTGTTTCTCTCTCTATCTCCCTTTCCCTCTCTATCTGATAAAAAAAGAATATGAAGTAATGCTAAAAACATCGATCGTTAATAATTTTTTAAGCGTATTATTTTTTTTTTACTTCACATTTTTTATGATTCAGCGTGTAGCGTTTATTAAATTATGTATTTCGTTTCCTGTCTAGACATCTCTCTCTCTCTCTCTCTCTCTCTCTCTCTCTGTTTGCGTTTGTGTATGTGCGTGTGTCTCTTTCTCTCTCTCACTCCGTCTTCCTTACTCTAAAGAGTGTTACTAAAAAAGTTATCTGCATAATTCTCATCTTCATCGGGTCTATTCTTTAAGCTAGTTTTCCGCATGCCTTACTATATGTTTTTTTTGCTTCGTCTCTTTGTCTGCAGAGTTTGCATTTGTTGTTTTGTTGTCTTGTAGACCCTTGCTTTTAAGAGGTTGGCTCTAAGTTCTTATCTTGTGCGGCTGTTATTAGGGATTCAGTTTCTCCGTTTAAGTTTCTTTTTTAGTCTCATTTTTTGTCATCCTTATGAATCGTCCATCTTTTCTCGTCTTATACCTTTTTTCCATTTCTGTTTTTTTAGTGTCTATTGTTGAAGTAAATATTTTTTCAGTGTTCTGTATTATGTATTTTTCTAGATATTTTCTTGGCTTTGTTTTACTTTGGCACCCCCGTTGTTCTGCCAGACTGTGAACGTGGAGGTGTATACAAAAATTGTCGCCGGTTATCTTTTAAGCCAAACGTCAATGTAATTGAAAAAAAAAGTATGTTTTTTATCAAAAATAAATTTGAATAAAAACGAGGTGTTTTTTTTTTCACTTATATTACAAACTTTATTTGACTTTTAAAAAAACTTTTACATTCATAAAAATAGACTTAATAGATATTTTAATTTATTTAACCAAAAATTTTTTTGTTGACATTTCTCATGTATTTTAATCAAGCATTATAAAAACGTACCCATTACATGACAAAGTTACAAAAAAAAAAAAAAATCGCGAAAAGAAAAAAATAAATCTCGTCTTTTTATAATTAAATCTCATTTACAAAAAAAGTCGATTGGAAAATCTTTTTTCCAACATAACCGAGGAAGATTTCTTAGCATATATTTTGGTTAAATAAATTTTTTATTTTTGTATTAAAAAAGCTTTGAAAGGTTGTTAAAAAGTTCAAATAAAGTTTGTAATATAAGTGAAAAAATCTCGTTTTTTTTTGTTAAAAATAAAACTGACACAGACGTTTTTCGCATACGCCGCCATGTTGACAGTCTTGCAGAACAACGAGAATGCCAAAGTAAAACAAAACCCTTTTCTTGTGACATTTACGTAGTCTTCTATACTAACCAGCCGTCTTCATCCGTCTTTTATTTTCACATAGAATCAGTCAGTATCATACTTTGCATGTAATGCATTGTCCATAGTCATGAGTTTCCTGGTCTTCTGGTCGAGATGCTTCAGTTCTTCTTTGGTCAAACTTACAAATGGTCCAGAGTATCTTACTTGTGACACTGCCCATGTGTTTTAAAAAATTTGATTAGGTTTCTATTACATAGCTTCGTTTCGATGAGTTTCCTTGTTCTTGTGAGGTATTCTTTTCAAATTTTCTCTTTCATTTCTGTTGTTTTGATACCGTTGGCTTCCAGAACACCCAAATATATGTAGATATCATGTTCATCCAATGTCATCATCTCTGTTTGGTTGAGTAGTATCATACCTTCCATTGCTTCCAGTTTTCCTCTTCACATTATCAGAAGCGCACACTTTTCCATGCCGACTGAATATTCTGCTTGTGTTTATTAGCGTCTCTAATTCCTTCTTGGTTATTCAAACAACTTCAGGTCATCCATGTACATTAGGTGGTTCATTCTTACATCTTGTATCCGGCTTGGCATGTTCTTAGTATGTTGTTAAGGAGCACCATAGCTATGATGAATAGTAGTGGTGATAGGGAATCACCTTAGAAGATACGTCTTTGTATTTTACTTCTCCGTTATGTATTGTCCATCAGCTGTCAGTTCAAGTCTGTATGTTTTCGTTGCATTTTCTAATAAATTGATACTCATCCTTAGTATTTTGTACATTCTCATTCATTTAATTATCCATGCTTGTGGGATTCTGTGATACGCTTTATTGTAGTCGATCCACGATTTGGTCAAGTTTTTTTTTTTCTACTTTTACCTCCTTCAGGATTCTTTGGTCTATGTAATATAAGGTCATGTGTTCCTTTCTGTTTCTTGGGAAGTAGTCCACGATTATAAAGGGAATAGTAAATTTGTTCCTTCAGCTGTGCTTTTAGCATTTTCCTTATAGGTAATTACATGTAATAGATCTGTAATTGGTGGGGATGGTTCCTTTTTCTACGTCTTTTTGCACCAAAGTGATTTTACCTTTAGTCATCCATTCTCGTACTTGTGTTTCCTGGATACATTTTTCCAGGTTCTGAATTAGTCTTTTATGTAGTAGTGTGAATTTTTTTAAAACTAATAGGCAGGTATTTCGTCGTGATCTAATGCTCTCCAGTTTGCCGTTTTCTGTAGGGTTGTCTTGAGGGTTTTCTTGCCGGTTTCATTCTCTATCCCTTTCGCTTTGCTACGACTCGTCTTACATGTGTTTCAGCCATACGGCATTTCTATTATGATCCTGTCGCTCTTTCCATATCTGGACCCAAAGTTTTGTTTATGCCGGGTCCGGGTGTACTATTCTCGTTCTTCGTTCGTTCACATTTTGATAGAACTGGCCTTCATTGCTTTCAAAGGTCTCGTTTTGTTTAGACTGTTGAATTTTATAATTGTATCATCTTAATTTCGCTATTTTGCTGCTATTTTTTGCTTCATTTTTTCCTGCCTTTTGTTAAGTCTTTTCCTGCTAGTCACATTTCTACTGTTTCATCCTTTTTTAATAGTTTTCTTTTTGTTTATCGATTTAACTTCTTTCTTAAGTCTGTTGATCTGAGTTTTCAGCCTCAATTCCCATCCAAGTTTTGTCGGTTCATTTTATTTCCCCGACTTTTTCTATTTTGAACCTCATATGTACTGTCTTGACACCTGCGTAAAATAAATTGTTAGTCTGTAAAGGATGTATGGTAGGAACTTGTTCACCTTCTCAGTTTCTGCTCTTAATTTGTTCCACTCTTAGTTCCTTAAAGATGGGAGCTTTGTTTTTTCTTCATAGGTTGACCGATGTTTTCTACTTCAGCTAATCGATTCTCGTCTAGTTGTTGTTTCATAGATCAATGCTAAGAGAGTTCTATTTGTGGTAACTAATTTTCAAAACAAAAAAGACGTCAGTCTTTTTACGGTTTCAAGTGGGCTATTTTATTTTATAATTAAAAAAAAAACGCCATGTTCAGAAAAGGCTAAGACTTTTTTCTCTCCACGTTAGGAATGGTTTTTAACGATCAACGTTATTATTTCAGCACGGCTCGTTTTAAATTCGTCGTTTTTTATTCATTGGGTAAAAATTGCGGAGAACGCTCTGTTTTACGGTTGTTTTAAAAATGGAACGGAAATTTAATAATTTTCTATCCGTTTTAATTTTTTCTTTTTTTTTTTATTTTCATGCGCCCCCCCCCCCAAAAAAAAATTGAAAGAATAAGATTTAACAATCTTACTGTTTATATAAAAACAAATGAAAGATTTTTTTATAAAAGTATAATTTTATTAACAAAAACGAAATAGTTTAATATATAAACGAAAAAGTCAATTTGGTATGCCTTTTTGGTATTTGTTGACATAAGACCAACTCACCGTTCACATTGGAAATGTCGACTTTTATAGATTCTCGTGTATGCTTACAACGAATACCCCCCAACCTCCCTATATTAAGAACGGCTTTCAGAATAGACATCCCAAACCTCCCCTAGTTAAGAACGGCTTTCAGAATAGACACTCCCAACCTTATCATCATGTCCGAAAATCTATAAAAGTTGACATATCGAATGTGAACGGTTAGTTGGATGTAATGTAAAAATGTACCAAATTGAAAAACGGAACGAAATTTAAATTTCCGTTCCATTCTTAAATACAACCGTAAAACAGAGCGTTCTCCGCAAGTTTTCCCCATTCATTTTATTTGTTGTTTGATTTAAAATTAAAATATTTCCTTTATTATTATTGTATGAGCATTGGAGAATATAAATAACACAAAAATATTTAAAAACCAAAACATTTATTGTATAAATTTTTAATTAAAATAGGATTGAATACCTGTTTCTTGGGAAGAGTGTGTGTGGGGTGGTGATGGTAATATTTACAAAAAAAAAATGATATTTTGTTTAATCTAGATAATCTCTGAAAAAGTCAGAAATAAAAATAAGATAATGACGAGGGGGAGGCAAACCGAAATTTTCCAAATTTCCAAAGAAAAATCGGACGACGACGACGACGATGACGACAATAATGGGGGTGATGAGGGGGGGGGGGGCTAAAACTCGTAAATAAATGAGAACAATAATGATGTAGGGGAGCAGCCAGAACCAAAATTATAAAAATCATTTTAAAACAAAAATTACAAATTAGAACAAGGACACTTTTTTGATAATTATTGGGTAAATTTTTAGATTAGGTCCACCTCCACAATTTTCTTTTAAATGACGACTTGTAGAGGTTTTCGACTATGCTGAATACAGAAATCGCATTGATATTTTACAGAAATAAGTAGTTATTGAGATATAAAAAAGTTGTATTATGCATTGTATTATTTGGCGGCCATCTTTGTTATGCGCGTGCGCGCGTGCCATAAACAAATTCAACAGAGGAACCTGGATCTGAAGATCCAGAGCTTCGTGATTTAGTTGTCTTTAATGGTACATGGCCAGCCTGATTGTAATTGTTTGATTATGTGATAAGAAGTATTTTACTGATGTGTGGTTTTCATTATCGTAGAATGTCCACAAGTTCTGTTAGTTATCATTATTATTATTATTATTATTATTATTATTATTATTATTATTATTGTGTTGTGATGCTTTACATGGGTTCATTTTTCATTAAAGAGTGTGGTTTTACACCAAAATTAGTGAGCACTATTAAAGCGTCAATTAGAGAGAAATCACCGTGTTTAGAATGTTTGCTGTGCCAATGGAACAGACTTCTGGAGCACGATGATGTTGTACTCTATTCCCAAATAGTATGGGGGATTTTACCCCAAATCTATTTATATGGTTCGATCGAGTGCTGATTTGGGAAAATTTGTTTTCTCATATATATATATATATATATATATATATATATATATATATATATATATATATATATATATATATATATATATATATATATATATACTTAATTTACTCACATAAAATTAATATACGAAAGTATAGATTTATGTGTAAACTTTAAGTATTTACTTCAAAAGTGCTCAATACGTAGGTAGAGCTAGTTAGAAGAAGAGTCATAGAGTGGATGAAACGCGGAATATTCAGTGTAGCTTAATCGCCATATATATATATATATGTGTGTGTGTGTGTATTATTTATATATGTATACACGTGCTTTTATATACATAATGCTATATAGACGTAAATATATAATTGTATAAAAATATATGTATATGTTATAATAGATGTTCATATATATATATATATATATATATATATATATATATATATATAATGATACACAGGAATAAATTGATAAACGTGGACTTAATACGCATATATGAATTATATATATATATATATATATATATATATATATATATATATATATATGTATATATATGTATATGCCTTATTAGCAAACATGGCTATATTGATACACTCTGACATAAATATACATGTATGGATTATATATCTGCATATAAAAGAGATATAAGCATCTACGCATATATACATTTGATATGCATAATTACAAGTCACGAATGTAACCAAACAACTACGCCCTTTTTTGCCAAAAAATACGTATGTTGCAAATGGCTTACATTTTTTTACGTATATATTTTCGGATTAGTTGGTTGCGCCGTATATTTGTTAACACAAAGGAGAAATGAATTAACCCTTTGGGCACATATTTCTTTTCTTTTTAATTCTTTTCATTCGAACCGATGTTTAGCTTGCTTGTATCAGTGTTTTATACTCACGCATACACGTGAGCACACTCATCCCCCACATATATATATATATATATATATATATATATATATATATATATATATATATATATATATATGCATAGATCATCGTATAACGATTAGATCACTCTCTGACTGATGTAAAATGAACATTTAAAATTAAAATGTTTAAATTCGACGTTATTTCACGCGGTTAATGGTAGCCGAATGGATTAGGTCTTCGCTAAACCGAGCCAGAGATGTATTGTGATGCGGGGTTCGAATCGTTCGACTGGTATTAATCGTGACACCCTGAACTGAAGATTCCCGAAAGGATGAAACACTAGTGTCTGTAGGTATTTAATAATTATTATAGTAAAAAAATAATATAGTTATGACAGCCGCTTTAAGAAATTCGTTTCTTATCGTTGAGCACTTTCAGTTGAATTAAAAGTCGGTCAACTTAGCTCTTATATATATATATATATATATATATATATATATATATAGTTGTATATTTTTATATTAGGTTTGTGCAAAAATGATGTCGTTTTTATATATAAGTTGAACATCAAAAGAAGTTATGAAATATATGAGAAATATATATATATATATATATATATATATATATATATATATATATATATATATGAGAAATACATTGTTCTGTTGCGACCCGAATACATCATCACTTTTCCAGTTAACTGATAATTTCGGTCGTTCGAAATATCATACCAGATCCCTGGGTTTATCCCAAAAAGGTTGATTAGGTCCAAGCATGTGTCTCAATCTTTTGCTTCGTATTTTTAAAAGTATGGTCTTTACTAGTTGCAGGGAAAATAGCTTTGGGTAAGAAGAAAATAAATGATACTCAACGTCTTGTGAAAAATATAATAATAATAATAATAATAATAATAATAATAATAATAATAATAATAATAATAAAAAAAAAACAAGACAAAAAACACACAAAAAAAACGAAAAAAAAAGCAAAATTAAAAACAACACCATATAAAATAAATGTATATTGTCAGGGTGAACATAAAAATGTATTTAATAAAAGTGATTTTTAATGAATACATATAAAAATTTTCCCCGAGTTTACTAAGGTTTCATATGACCTTAAATTAAATGCTCTAGCTGTAGACTATTGTGTTATAACTTAAGTTGATAATTATACCATAGGTATAACATAAAATTTTATGTAGATACAGAAAATTATATATATATATATATATATATATATATATACATATATATATATATATATGTATGTATATACTTATGTTTATTCTCTCTATATATATTATTTTATGTATCTACATAAAATTTTCTGTCCCTTTTTCAGTAATTACTTCGAGAGTGATAGATACCTAAGTGGACTTGGTAGTAAGTATTGAAAATATATATGCCAATAAAGTTGCACAGAATTTTCCGCGTTTAATCCCCGTGAGGACTCGTCAGGCTATTGCATTGAATTGATGTTGTTTCGTATTTTTATATATCTCAGTGGTAGTGTGTTTGCTAGTGAGCTAATCTGATTCTTAGTTACACCCTATTTCTTGTAGCCAATGATCGCGCGCACCTGTTTCTTTGTTACTTTAGTACAGAATTTTTTCATTTCGTTGTGATCTGAGCTGACCTAGTTTCAATTTGTATGTCTAGCGTATTTGTTTATATATTAATTATTATTATGATCATGATTAACATTTTTGCTATTGTTGTTGTTATTTTTTATTAGTAGTTATTCATCATGCTTCCCGTTATCCTATTTAATTGAAAAAGCTTTTCAATGAGGTTTGCTTTAGCAAAGAATGTTTTCATTTCGTTGTGATTTGAGCTGTCATAGTTTTACATTGTAAGTCTATTTTGTGTAAGGGTGTTTATAATTTAAAATGCTTTTCGATAAGGTTTAAGACTTTTTTGCGAGTTGGGTTTTTATCATTTGGTTATAGGGCGGCGTATACCAAAGTGTATTCCTCTTTCGTCTATTTTTAGTTTTATTTTATTGAGATTATTAGCGATCTGTATCCACTATATTTTAGAGCTGTGTTGTAGATGTTGTTTGATTTCTTAAATGCTTTTTCGACGCTAGAACTTTACTGAGTCTACTCTAAATAGTGTTCAGTATATGTTTTATAGTTGATGAAGGATATTGGATTAGTGTTATCATTTAAGTATCTTTATTAATGTTAAGAGTTACATCTAAAAATTAGTTATTTTCATCTTAGCCGATATTTCTTGTTTTACACCCTCAATTATTTTTATTTCTTATTTAAATATTTTTTAAAAGTAAGTGTTGCCTTTTTATCATTATTTTTCTATACTGCCGGCTTCCTTTTCTGGTGAGAAACATTGAGCTGCAAAATGTCATGATCTAAAGAGTTTTCTCCCCTTTTTCGTTTTTCTTATTATATCTTATTGATCTGATAAGGCAATGGAGTTCCCTTGTAACATTACTCTTTATTGTTTTAATTTAGTTTATATTCTCCTCCTCTTAACCGGGTAGACCTTTTGCTATTCTGATGGGTTTGTCTTATTGTTGCAAATTTATCATTTCAGGTTAATTTTATATATACATACATACATACATACATATATATATATACATACATACATACATACATATATATATACATATATATATATATATATATATATATATATATATATATATATATATATATATATACCAGTGGTGAAAGAAAGAGTCCATCTATGAATTCTGACGAAGCTTGTCGGATATTTCTTCTTCTTTTTTGAGGATTTTCCCCTAGTGGAAACAATATGTAAACTCACTCTGGACTCACAGTAATAAATTTCCTATATATATATATATATATATATATATATATATATACATATATATATATATATATGTGTGTGTGTGTGTGTGTGTATGTGTGTGTGTAAAAATTATGCATATATATACACAAATGTTTATATATTTCATTTATTTTTTATGTGTAGGTTTATGTGAATACGAAATTAATTAAAAAGTATATTTCAATATATCTCATGATTTTCGGACACTTTCTTCGACCTTCCTCGGCGTCACTGTGTTGGCTAATTAGTGGTAGCTGATGAAATAGAGTTAATGATATGGAGACTCATTCACATGTAATTATTATTGTGTCTGCCCACGTATATCGGATATCCTCTTTAATTTTCACAGTAAAAGAGTTCAGCAACATGAATGCTGCCTTGGACAATTTCGAAAACTTAGAGGAATAAAAGGTAGTTATATTCGAAGTAGGATCGTATAGAAAGAAAAGAGGAAATGGAATTTAGATTTTAATGAAACACATTTTTAGCCATTATTCTTTCGCTGTGGGTTAAGAAAACTTTTAGAATCAGGGGATATGTTTGCTTTATCAGTACACGCATACAGATATTATACATACAAGATATAGCGGATTAAGCTAAAATGAAATGCCCAAAAAAGAAACCGATGCTAAATGTCTTCGAAAAGGATATGTATATGCATATAAATTAAATATATATATATATATATATATATATATATATATATATATATATATATGTTTTAATTGTCTTTATATAATAATGATTTTTATGTACACGCACATATGTTTAATTTTAAATTATAAATAATTATTTTAATACCTACAAACACTAGCATTTCATATTTACGAAATCGTCAGTGCAGGAGATAACGATACATGCTGGTCGGAGGATTCGAACCCCACCACAAAGGCATTTTTGTTTTCATTAGCAAGGAACACGGACACACAAACGCACACACACGCACGAACATACATACACACCCATATATATACATACATCTATATATACATATATATATGTATATATATACATATATATCCATATATATACATATATATACATATATACACACATATATATATGCATATATACATATATATATACATATATATACAAATAAAGACATATATATACATATATACACACATATATATGCATATATACATATATATACATATATATACACATATATATACATATATACATACATATATATGATGATTGCAACGTCTTGTCAGATGAGTGCCACTCCCTCAGACATTTAAAATCCATGAGATCAAATGCCTGAGGGTGTATCTATACAAAGATGATGTTACAGAGTCTTAGCTTTGTACGATAGCTAAGTCTCTCTCTCGGTTCAACATGTTGAGATCCAGCAACAAGACAGGACAAAGGTAGCCAGCAACAAATTAAACTGCAGACCAGCTTAATGCGGGTACTGGTCTCCCGCTTTATGGTTTTTTAAATCAGAGATTTGCTTCTCCTAGAAAGGTTGCCTTCACCACGGCTTACGGGAGCCCTCTCCACCCCAATACACACACACACACACACACACACACACACACACACACACACACACACACACACACACACACACACACACACACACACACACACAAATATACACGGTGCTAGTTAGCCGTTGACACAGCAAAAGAGTTCATTCGCCCTTTGGAAGGTCTTGTTTTTAATCCTCCAGGGAGACTAGCCGCCCTCCTCACCAAACAAGTCTGGTGGGGGAACCAGTTTAGTCGCCGGTGACTCGACAAGGAGGCAGGTAGTACTGGGTTACATACATATATATACATATATACATATATACATACATATATATACATATATACATACATATATATACATATATACATACATATATATACATATATACATGCATATGGATATATATGCATATATACATACATATATATACATATATATATATATATATATATATATATATATATATATAGATATATATTAAAATTCAATATATTTGACACCCAGGCAACGCCAGATGAGTTGGCTGATGAATAAATGCAATGACTTGTATATGCCGGTACTAATTCTAACTAAAAACCTAGCCGAGCCTGAAAACATACAATTTTATAAAATTACTTCCGTATATGTCGGCCCCTTATGACAGAGAAAAACAACTTAATTTATTATCTGAGGATATACACTCCTCCCCTCTAACAGAATGCGGTGAGTGGAAGAGAGAATCTTAGTAAAATGCATACGTTCAAAATATTGGTTGCGTTGGCTCTTTAACGAGGAACTCAAACTGTCGGGGACAAAAAACAAATAGTGTGGAAACTAAAAGCAAAACGACGAAAAAAAAAAGGAAAAAGGAAATAGAGAAAGGAAAGCAGATAAATAGATAAGTAGAAGAAATGGACACAGAAGAGGAAGAAGTGAAAGAAGAAGAGGAAGAAGACAAAGAAAAAGATGAAGAAACAAGAAGTAAAATAAGAGAAGGCATAAAAAGAAGAAAGGAAAGAAGGTGATTAAAGGAGAAGAAGTAGAGGAAAGAAATAGAAGACAAAGGAGAATAAAGCGAAGAAAAGAGGGATAGAGATAAAGAAATAGCAGAAGAAATAAGGGAGAAAAACAAATAGTACATTAAGAAGAAGAAGAAGAAGAAGACGTTATAGTTAATATAAAAATTTAAGAAAAAAGAGAAGCAACAAAGTGGAAAGGGAGACGAAGGCATTTATTTTGATGTGGATCTGGGGCTACGGTCAAAGTGTAATTTCTGTTCTATAGCCAGTCAAAGATAGAGAATTTATATATTTATTTTTGATTCAAGTCCTTTTGTGAAAACTAGACTTTCCACATCAAAAAGCCAACCGTTTACTAACCATTGCTTTTGTGGGGAGACAATCAAATAGGATAAACGATTTGCAGTAAATGCTTTTCGGGAATCGAAAATGCATCCCCAGAATATTTTACAGATTTATATCAAGGTTCAGTAGACTTCACTTAATGCGATCCCTCGACGCACAGTGACATCAGTTTATATGAACTGACTTGTTTTTTGTTGTTGTTCTTTTTACAGCATACAAAATTTTGGGGTTGTTTAACACTGAAACATAATACAGAGATTAATTGTAAACCATTCATTGAACACAAACTGTAATTTAACCAAATAGTATAAGTATGAAAGTAACATTAAATCCGATAATAAATTTTGGACGTAGCGGTATGCATATAACATTATTCATGCAAGTACAAGAATGTCAGTGTTCTCTCCGAGTCATTACTCAGAAGCCTCTGGCTCTTCTTCAGATGGGGCAATACGTCATATGTAAGCTATCAAAATTCATATATCTAGAGGCTTCACCATAGTAGTGAAGTCAGTGATGAGCTTAAAAAATTAATCGCGGTCAGAAATCACATTTAGTTGCAATCGGTGGTGCAACATCGGAGTTTTCTTTCTGGAACAAAGTCCGAGAACCAACACATTATAGCTTCCGTCGCAGAGTAGACAAAGAATAGGAAATAACTTAAACTTGCCTTTACCTTGTAACAACATCTATTTCTCCATTGTTACGGCCGTGACGTCACCCACGTTACTGTCATCTCTTACGTGCTCTCCAGCGTTATCCACGCCTCTCACGTGATCTTGTACGTGCTCCGCATCTCTAACGTGAATATTCTCTTTCTCTTTTTTATATTCTTTTTTTTTTCTTTAGCGGTGACGTCATTTTGCATGAATTTGCATACGTGCGTCCGCGCTGTTACATTTCTCTTAGACTGTTGGGTGAAAAATATCAGTACTAGTATAGATTTTGAACCAGACAAATGTGTCTAAATTTTGTCCAAGGCAACAAAGAAATTGAATATATCAGCTTCGAGGGTCTTTTAACACAGACATACATAGAAATTACGCTGTAACGAAAAATGTAGACTTCAAACATTAAGATGAATATTTCAGATAGACCGCTTTATTTTCTGCTCCACAATTGAGTAAGTCACTTGATGCAATGTTGGATACAAGCATAGAAGAGACAGCACGGAGGTAGAAAATAAACATTCAACAATCTACTCTATAAGGAAGATCTTACACTCTATACTGAACCTGAGAAAGACTCATCTCTTACAAAAACTTATAAAAAACAAGAAATAAACAACAAAAAAAAAACTAAATAAACTACACAGTATATTTTCATAGAGTTTGGGTTCGACAAGTGTGTTAAATGCCCAATAAAGAAAGGGAAAAAGAAAGCATAAGAGATTCTTGATGTAAAATCTCTCTGTATTGAAAACCTAAGAGAAGATGGTTACTTATGCATTTAACGAACCAGACGTAACTCTGCGTTCGGCTCGGATTTCTCCAGAACACGACGTGAACAGCTCAAGTTTAGCTGCTCTCTAACGTAACATGGCGATCAGCCAATCAATCAGCTTTATCCGGCTGTGACGTCATGCGCCGGAGAAATCCGAGCCGAACGCTGTTACGTGTGGTTCGTTAAATGAATACGCACCAGAAGATGATGTCGACAAGTACATTGGAGTGGATGAGATTGAGACGTTTGAGCATGGGAAGCTGAGAGAGAAGATGCAGAGTGATAGGTAGAAATTCGGGAATCTGCATGGAGTTTCGAACAAAAATGTTTATTTGATTCAGGAGTTTTAGCATGCTCTCATTCCGTCAGTCATGAGCGAGTAAAACCCTTAAGTAATTCGCAATTATGTTCTGTTATTGTTCACATTACATTTGAATTTTACATGTTTATACAGACGACAAAAAGCATGGAACAGGAAGGACATTCTAAAAGCATGCGAATTGTTCCCTCCTAACTCCCCCAAATATGCTTTTCTTTTATTGAGCCAGCTGCGAAAAGAAGTTTTTGCGTTAAGGTACTGCCTAGCGCACTCTCTGTTATCTAGGCAGAGTTCAAAATTAAACTGTAAAATAATGATTACCCATTCTGTTCCTTAGAGTTTCTTCCTCCCAGAAGAGACGTTCTAGTATATTTCTATCGTTATTTTTATGGTAGGTGTTCAACAGAACTCCAAATCTCTGGTACCTCGTTTTAAGACATTTGCAGCAAGAACTCTACCTCTCTTACTGCGTGCCTCATAGCAAGCGGAATTTTCACGAACAGAATTTATTTACAAAAGCTTTCCGTCTGTGAAACACATTACGGCGAGACTATCTCCTTGTAAATTACAACATGGCTGTCTTCAAACCCAGTGTTAACAGTAGTGTTGGGACGATTAATCGAAAAATTTAGGGTATTGAAACCTGTATCGAAAAAGTTGTGCTTTTTTTTCAGATGCCTAAAACGATGTTTTCATATGTGTTTTTAAAGTTACTTTCAGTTGCTGTTACTAATGATCAGACGATAATATTGATTGATTTTAAACTACCATAGATTCATACCATAAATCTATTATTTGCTTTTAAGAAAATATGTTGCATATATTAGATGGGTTTTACGGTAATTCTAAAAGACCCCCCCCAAAAAAAAACAAATCGAAAAACCAAAAACCAGGAAATAAATAAATAAATAAATGAAA
>NC_136492.1:58262665-58487665 GCF_053919585.1 Euprymna scolopes | reverse complement strand
TGTTTTTTCTTCTCTTAAAGTTTGCCGTTTCTTTCTGCTGTCAATTTCAATGTACGGTGTGTAAAATTTCACTTAACCCCCACCCCTTCCTCTTGATATGAACGTTTTAACATTAAAAAAAAATATTTCTTCGATTCTCCAATTTGAGTATATATATATATATATATATATATATATATATATATATATATATATATATATATAGTAATTTATAAACATATATATGGCATTTAAGCTACACAGAATATTCTGCGTTTCATCCACGCTAGGATTCATCAGGCTTATGCGAAGAGTTGTGGCTACCTCGCATTTTATATACGCATATTCTATTGAGTTTTTATTCAGTCAATCAGTTTCCTAGTTTCCACCGCACCCCTCCTAGTCAGCCAATACACAGGCACTTACAGGATAAAGGCCCAGTTGACCTTAGGTTCAACCATTCGTTTGTGTGTGCTTTTTTAGCGGGAAGCGTAGATATCTAGTGATCTGACCTATTTAAAACCTAGGTGTAGTTAAATGCGATTAAAAAAAATATGTTATATATATATATATATGTATATATATATATATATATATATATATATGATAATTTATGTATATGTATATTTATTTTATGTATTTATTTTCTACTGTTATTGTTAATTTTTAAATAATTTTGTCTCGCTATCCTAGAGTAAAGTTTATTATGTGAACACAGTTGTTCGTTATTTCTCCCTTACAGTTTACTAGATGTTGGGGTTTTTAGAGTATAGGATTACAAATTTTTCATGAAGGCATAATCTACATGGATCGTCTAGATCTCTACATGTGTTTGCTTGTCTTACTATTTTTCATTCGACTACCGGCGAACGTCCGCTTTCTTTTAATTCTCAATATCCCGGAATATTCTGTGTAGCTTAATTGCCATATATATTTTTATAACTTACTACTACCAAGTTCTATCTATGTATCGACCACTGGCGAAGTAAATACTTAAAGTTTACGAATAAAATCATACTTTAGTATATTAATTTATGTGATTAAATGAAGTAGTCATACATATGTATATATATATATAATATAAAATATATTTTAGTCATCGACATACAGACCTGTTTCGTTGTTTCACAACTCATCAGTGCCGCTAGACTAACACCTCTCCCAAGCCGAGGATCGAACCTAGAACCGTCGTGCTGACAGTCGGCAGTCCTACCCCATGACTACGGAATCAGTGGCCGAAATTAACCTGTCCGAACGATTATTTAAATAAACATCCGTCCGCTACTCGTAGAGGGCTCAAACGTTTGTTTGTAAACAAATCGCGAGCTTCGCATATATATATATATATATATATATATATATATATATATATATATATATATATATATATATATATATATATATATATATGCGTGTGTATCTGTGTAAGTGCATGTGTGAATCTTGACCACAACTGCCTGTAACGCAGATAATTTACATATAGAAAGTATACTCAATGTCACTTAAATTTTTTTCAATGAACGTATATTCAAGATGGTATATCATAACAGAGCTCTAGATGGTAGCGCAATGTTGCCATCAGAGATTTACAATTATAAATCTTTATGTATTCCTGCACTAGTTTATCAACTACACTGATGTTATCAACTGATTTAAGACGAATTTAATGTGTTGAATCCAAAATTCACATTAGTTTTATTCAATCAGCTCAAGTTTTTGAGTTATGGCCACATGACGTTTTTTTGTGTTTTAGATCACATGTACGCATGTGTTTAGAAAAAGTTGCAGGGGGGAAAATGCTATGTCCAATAATTGTTTTGATGTGAAATGAAGATTTTTATGACAAGACGTATTCAGGTCCGATAGTTGTGGATGGTTATGTCGAAAATGATCAGTTTCAAGTCATAAAATTTCGAAATCTTCAAAAAAAAAAAAAAAAAAAAATAGTGCTCAGCATTTACGAAGAAGGACTAGGATGTGTGGGTGGGAATTGATGCCTTAAAAAGAAAGGAATGTCATTAACAACCCTCTGGTAGACAGAAACAGAATACTATTCCTACCGCTGCATATCAAGCTTAGCTTCACGAAGGCTCTGGACAAGGATGGTAACTGCCTTACTTATTTCTGCAAGGCTTTGCCAGGATTGACCATGAAAAAGTTTAAAGCTGGATCTTTCACGATCCTCAGATCCGGCAGCTCACCCAAAGTTCGAAAACTCAATGAATGAAATTGAATTAGAAGCACAGAAGACATTTTTTCTGGTAATGAAGAAATTTCTTGCCGACAATAAGGCCAGAAGCTACGTAGAACTTGACTGCTATCAGAAACCTAGGCTGCAACATGAGCGTCAAAATGCACTACCTATTTTCACATATGGATCAGTTTCTTGAGAGCCTTGGTTCAATGAGCGTCGAGCAGAGGGGGGAGATTTCACCAGGACCTGAAAGAGATGTAGACCAGGTGTCAGGGTCGTTAGGACGCAGTTATGATGGCTGGCTACTGATGAAATCTGAAAAGAGACCCCCTGCTGCTTAGCATTTCAAAGTTTCGAGGTTCAAACTTAAATTTTGAACAATGCTAAAGCAACATGTCATTTGCATATACTTACCTTTATCAATGCCCATCATCCAGTTTGCAGTAGGCCCTGTCGGTGGGGCATTAGAATACACCAACCAACCAACCAGTTTGTAGTAATCGATGTTTCTATCATGTAATGTTCACAAAATATTCTTTTCTCTTAAAAATATATTTAGGATGATATGTGTTGACAAAAATTAGCTGATAATACCACAAAAATGTAATCGATTTTGTCACAAGACATAACTTTTCAAATCAATTTAGCATAAAAACCTGACCTGATAGAATAAACGGATGTCATTTTCTGATTCAGAAGAGCAAAACTCCCCTAAATCTGTTGTAGAAATCTAGACAACCTTCAAAAAGCAAGAAAAATAGCTGCTAAGTGTTATTTAATATACTTGTATGTTCGTACTTAAATATCTCAATTTGTTCTTACAGCATTAGTTAACTCACTAGGAGTACTAGAGATCATATAAAATTAACCACATGGACACATGCGTTAGATTTTCGTCCTTGAGAGCCTATAATTATTTAGCCTTTTTTTTTTAAATCTAATGAACAATATTATGCATATACACAAAGATTACCAACGCAAAAAATATAAAGTGTATCTATCAAATAAAAAATAGCTGAAAGGTGATGCGTTGTATACAAGTCAACAATCTACCCGGAAGTGAAGAAATGAAGACTAGCAACAAAAATGTTTATCTGCAGATAACCGGAAGCAATGATTCTATGTACATAGACGCTATTTTTAAAATCAATCTATTGAAGAAAAAATCCTTAAAAACAATAGTTTTCGCTATTGACCTTGTTGGACTTTTGTTAATAGCTAATCCGTCATCTCTATATAGGTGTATATCTGCATTATGAAATATATTTGTGAAAGTATATAGAATAAATGTATCTACAAGATCCGATGTTTTAGTAGAGTTCAGAAAATCTATTATAAATGGAGCTTGTCATTTAAGTTCTTATTCCCTGGCCTTTATGATTGATTAAACTATTGTTTTTACGAATATGACGGTATTTAACTCAGCAAACTAGAGGAATATTAAAGTGTTCTTCGGATGTGAATTAGTAGAACTTATCGATGTCAAATTATATATATATATATATGTGTGTATATATATGTGTATATATATATATACATATATATATATACATATATATATATACATATATATATATACATATACATATATATATATACATATACATATATATATATATATATATATATATATATATATATATATATATATATACTTGATTTACTTGATTCCTCCGGCCTTGGCAAACGTGTTTTAAATATTCTCTCCAGTGCTTTTTCTGTCCACGTTTGAACTTTTCTTTTAATGATTTGGAACTCATTCCATTTGTGATTTTTTCCAAGGAATTCTGCCTTTTGGATCATTTTGGACCATTTGGAACTTACCTGTTGGATTGAAAGTTTTTAATTCGACCGTGTTTGGATTTTACCATTCTTGAATTTTTCACTCTTCACCGGACTATCCATTCATGTGAAATCTTTTTATCATTTTTTATCATTTTTCTTTTACCTCCTATTCCCCTTACCTCACCTTTTTTTTAACCAAGTAAGATCTGTGACTTACTTTTGGTTTCATTAAATACTTTTACATGCAAAATCCGATCCCGCATTTTGCTAATTCCTGCCCTCTGATGAGAAGGAGAGTATTTCTTCGAAACTCCGCGGATTAAGGACTATCCACTTATCTTGTGATTCCTTTTTAAAATTAAATATGTTTTTAACTCTTTTTCAAGATGTCTTTTAACATGTTTTATTAATAATTTGTTCATATATATATATATATATATATGTATATATATATTAAAAAAGGAAAAGAAAAATGAGTTTTTTGCATCCATGGTCAAAAGAATGAGGGAGGGTAAACATTTAACGAAGGTTAAAAATAAATAAATAAATAAGGGGTAAAATAAGCCAATCGGGTTTCGCACTCACTTATTAAAGCCAACCGAGGGTTTGAAAAAAAAAAGAAAACAAACAAAACAAAAAACTCTCGATTCGGCTTTGAATAGTGAGGGTGAAACCAGGTCGGCTGACTTTACTTTTTCTATTTTTAAATTTTCTTGTCTTCCAAGCAATGTGTTAATGTAGTTAATGATGTGCTATTATTGTCATTGTTTTGAGACCTTTCTTTTCGGAAAGCAGTTAACATTATCACCTTTAACAAACCCATAATTAATACCAAGAATGAACTAGTGCCTAGATGTAAACACAAGAAAAAATTTAAATACAGCCAACTTAAAATAAAATATCATACACACACTATATATATATATATATATATATATATATATATATATATATATATATATATATAGGTAAATGGGTTAAAACATAATACTAAATGCATATCACTTGTGAATAAAATAAAATCTAAGGTAAAACTTTTCGAATTAAAAAAAGTTTTTTTTAAAAAATAAGTTCTCAAACATCTCATCTAACCTATATTATAATACCTTCTTATTGTTAATTTACATTTTAAGTAGAGACTCACCATACACACATTAACATACTACAATTTTAAATTCTAACATATAATTGGCACTTCTGGGATCTTGTTAGAATATTGTTCCAAACTAATATGTAGCTGCTCAATTAACGAGCTTTATGATTCGGCTCCTTTTACTACTCACAAATAGTGTTAGACATTTCACATTGCAAAGTAATTTCCCGATCCACACATATGAATATGGACGCGTAATAAATACTCAATAATGCGCCATCCTTGTTGCTACTAGTGTAACCCAACTCTAAAGCCCTAGTTACATAACCCTATACACTTATTTTCTGAATGTTAATTAGCAGTATAGGAGCCAATTTATTTTTATTATAATTATTTTATTATATGCACTGATTATTATAATTGATAATATGACTAGTTTTATACTTTCTTTATATTTACATTTATAATCTTTAAAGTATGTATGTATGTGTGGGTATATGTATGTATGTATATATATAATTGTGTATGTATGTGTGTGTGTGAATGTATATATATATGTATGTGTGTATGTATGTATATATGCATAGGTATGTGTATGGGAAAATATATGTATATATATATGTATATGCATATGCATATGTATATATATGAATATATATGTGCGTATAAAGTTCTTCCAGTTAAATATTATTAAATATTATAATTATTATTCCCGAATTTTTTATACCGAATTTTTTATACCTCCCAGTAAGGCAGTATTATTTTCGATTTAACAGTAAAGGATCATCATTAGTATTATAAAATTCAAATAACAAGTTTTATCAATACGCTTAGTTTTAGTTGTACAATTTACTTACATATATTATTCTAATTCTTCAGTTTAATTCCCTCATTTAAAGGATATTATCAATAAGTATAAAATTAACAAAAAGGCACCTTATGTATTAATTGTTTGAGTGGACTGGATTTAATAGATTTAAACAGAGTGAAGAATTTAAGATGTAATTAGGTTTATTAGTTTAAAGGTTGATTTCAGCTTGGAAAATGCAAAATTTCATTTTCTTCTTCTTCCTCTTCCTTTCTTTGATTTTATTTTATTTTTTCTGCTTCTTTTTCTTTTTCCCCCTTTCCCTATACCCAATCATAACCTGACCTACCAAAACGGCCACTCAACATTTTTATAGCTTTTTATAGCGTATTTGAATTAGTCTATAGAGGTCACTCTCTGCTATATTTATATATATACATACATATATATGTTTTCTACCCCCCATCCATCTCTTCATTTTACATTTCTCTCCCCTCTACTACCCCTTTCTTCCTATTCTATCTCACTAACTTTCAATTCTAGTAATACTAAGGTCTTTAATAAAAAATTCCATCCAGACCGTAACAATCTTTTCATCGTCCATAAAAAAGAATTCCTCCAGAAATATGCCCAACTTGGATTTCTACTCTATGATGTGGATTACCCAATATACAGCTTGGATCTCATTACCTCACTGCTTTAAAGGACAGTTACCTTGGATTTTACCGCGCAATTTGGAACTAAACCTTTATATCCTTTTCTTCAAATTCCTCTGCTATGTGACTTCTATTTAACCAATTTTTGATTATGATTTTCCATGTCTAACTGACTTTAGCGAATAGCATGAATACGTTATTTATATTTGCTAATATTTTCTCCTATGAAGAGATGGTAGGCATCGAAACCCTATAGGATAAGGAGATAAAATTTCTAAAGTATTCTTTGTCTTACTTGGAATAATAAAAAATCCTTGATTTAAATAAGGTGTTTTTGAATCACTATAATTTGCTTTATTTACTCTATCCTGTATATTGAGCAATTCCTATTTAGATGAGAGTTACGACCAGTAATATTTTGTAAATCTTATAATCACAGGTGTCCATACCAGCTGATTATTGGATAAATCTATTCGGAAGTGTGCATATATACATATATATATATATATATATATATATATATATATATATATATATATATATATATATGAGACAATAAGATTGGAAAATGAAGCCACATGAACTATATATCGGTAAATATAGAATGATTTATTTATTTAATAAGAGTATACATACATTTAGTTGGGGGATAAAGGGGACTCTTTATACCAAGGTATTTCGAAGCCTAATGCTTCTCATCAGAAGAGTAGAGAAGGTGCTAGATAACATAATGGGGATGTGACGTCTAGTGAGGGATTCACCAGGAACGAAATATATTAATAAAATTATTGATGTTGTTTGGGGGAACTATATTGAATTCTAAGATAAAGGTGGAGCACGCTATATAAAGTGTAATCTGAAATGGTGTATAGGGTTTCTATCATAGTCTAAAATAATGCAGGTAGTTTATGTGTTTAAGATTCAAGGGGGTGTTTAGGGGTGGTTGGAGTATGGTTCTATTTTATCCGTATGTAAGATGTATATTATCTATGCAGTGTGTTTACGCTAAAAGTTTTTTTTCGGCAGGGGTAATCGAGATAACAACATCACTTAGAGACGGTGTATGTTTTCAGGCGTAATATTATGATAAAAAATTAAAGCGAGATGATCTATGCTAAGTAGGATTAATCAAAACTAACGGTCATCACAACATTAATTATAAGAGGACTATGACTATAACGTGATGTTATGATTATATATATATATATATATATATATATATATATATATATATATATATATATACTTATATGTAATTATACTGAGTTCGTGAAATTCAGTAAATTTTATATACCAATGAGTATTAAGCAAAAAATTGTTGGCTTAAAGAGTAAGCTGCATCAATATTTAAATGGGATTTTCCGTAACCCCAACAAAGGTAGATGTTTCTCGCATACCTTTCTAGCTAGGAATTTCCCCTTCCTTCCTTCTCTTAAAAAAATGCTCCATTGCCAAAAGTGTTCTCATTCATAAAGTCTAAAAAAATGCTGGTTTTGAAAATTTTCAAACGACATAATGCTTGAAATTGTCGAACTGGACATGGAAACAATTATAACGTAAATTGAAATAAACTTTTTGTTGCCACCAACACCTTGTGTTAAAGTCTTATTTTTGCTTACACAGTATATATATATATATATATATATATATATATATATATATATATATATATGTGTGTGTGTGTGTGTGTGTGTGTGTGTGTGTGTGTGTGTGTGTATACTTTCTCATGTTGGGTGGAAACAGATAAAATATTATGCAGGGATATTATTTTTAAAAGTTTAGGACGTAATATGATGATACGGAACCTAACCAAAGCTTTTCCTTCCGTCATTTCTCCCATCCCTCGTCAGTCATACAATTATATATATAATATGTAAATGAAAGATAAACACATCATTTATGTAAAATGAAAATATAAATCCTCCCAGGATGTGACCAGTCGGGTCAGCTAGTGTATATATTTTGGATATTTACATGTATGCTTTTATGCAAACTTATGCGTGCGAATATATGCATTTATGAAATAAAGGAATATATTTCGATGTATAATAGTGCAACTTGTTGCGTTGTTTATCAGACTAAATGACGCATGGCGTGGTTTTGTCATGGTTGGTTTATTATTATTCAGGTGATGTATGTACTATTGCAGAGGAATGAATTATTTATGTTTATTTTATGATTTTATTCATTTTTATATATTATTGATGTAGGCGGGAGGATGTAAGCATTTGAAAATAAAAGCCTGGGAAATTTCAGAATAATTTTCACATATTGTTTTTCTTTTAAAAATATTTTCGGATGAGCTTTCATGTTTTTCAGCTTTAATTGAGTTTCCAATTGTTTTAGAGTGGATTTATTGCAGGTCTGTCAGCTTTGAGATACATTTGGTCTTTATCTAAAAAAAAAAAAAAAAAATACAGCATTTTCTGTTCCAAATTATATTTCTCCGGAAAATTAAAAAACAAAACAAAAACACACATACACAAATGATTGAAATTTGATGGGTTTTTAAAAAACAAGTGAACACTTTATTATAAAAAAAAAACAAATGAAAGAGTGCGGTATTCCCGGCTGAGTTTTCCATTTCAACAGAATGAAAAGAGATGAAGGCTCATCCTAATCTTTGAAAGAGAAAGATATTAGAAAAAAAAAATAATACAATACATTTCTAAAATATCGAACCATGGACTTTATTCATAAGCAAAGAAGTTAGTTACGGTATCTAATTCTATTTTTTATTTCTAAAACAAAGCTTACATTCACAAACACATGTATCATAAATTTCGTATTAAAATAAATAATAATATAATAACAAATACATAAATAAAAGAATCACTACAATAATACAAATAGCAACTAGCAAAACTACGCTAATGACTAGAGAACACAATAATAATAATAATAATAATAATAATAATAATAATAATAATAATAATAATAATAATAATACTTGTAATTGTAGGCGTACTAGTAAAAAGACTAGGAGAAATTGGAATCAAAGGGAAGATTAGAACTCTGAAGCGTACGGCAACGACAGAAGAGCTACAGTTTAAAATGATTAAAAAAAAAACTCGAATGCAGCAACCAACCTACATAAACTACGAATAGTAAACAGCCACAAAGAAAACTACAACACAAATAAAACAACCGATAGGAACTGAAACTTTAGCGGCCATAACAAAGACATAAATGTATATTACTTATAAGGTAATGCGGGAAAAGCAATGCATCTTTTTTACCGAATAAAGATTAAGGTGAAATGCATAAATCTTATACAAAGTTACCTGATTTTACATATTGTTGGGTTTTTTTTATTAAAGATTAAGGTGAACAAAGAAAATAAGCTACTGGACCAAAGCTAAAAAACAAAAAAATAAAAAATAAAAAAAAAAACGATGTTAATAATTTGCGAAAATCTTTAATTTACGTCGTTAAAACAACTTGATTGAGCTTTTCAACAATAAGTTAAATATTATTTATTACTAGGACTTTATCTTTCCTTCTCTTCTCTCCTCCTATCTATATCATATCGATCGATCTATCTATCTATCTATATATATATATATATATATATCTTCTATCTATCTATCTATCTCTCTAACTATCTATCTTCTTCTATCTATCTATCTATCTATTTATTTTATCTTCTATCTTTTCTATATAAACAAAATGAACTCATTATTCCCCTCCAACTTTGACCTTAATAGGATTAAAAATCATGACATTACATGCAAATGGAGCACATTATCTGAGGTTTGCTACAGGCCTATTACCTCTACTGTTCCTCGACAATGGTACATTCCTAATTTTTTTTTGTGTGGTGAGAGTCCACTGCCAAAATCGCTTAGATTCAATGGAAGTTGCAACATCTTTTCTCTCTATTAGATTCCTCCTCTCCCCTCTCTCCATTTTGCCGTAGCGGATGCTTGCACAAGGAACACTACGAGGAAACACACCGGTTTGGAATCGTACAAGGTTACTTATGTCGTTTCATTTTTTGTTTTTAAATCTTTCTTCCCTGATTTATGCTTTCTGTTTTTTCCATAATAAAATAGAAAAAAAAAACGCGAAAACGCGATTACTATTATTGTTTTCTTTTTGCTTTTTTTCGTTAGTGTAAGACGCAATCTGCGAGACTAACCGGATTTTACTTCCGGTTTTAACGACTCTAACCGTGAAATCTAACTATGACCTGTATTTATTAGTACTTTCAACTAAAACGCAACGATATCGTGAATTCACTTGCATTACACTTAAATTAAAATTAAAACAAATAAATTAATTTAGAATTCGAGAAAACAATTCGAGTGTGATGTGAGTACTGAAACTAAACCAAAACAAACTTCACTGCGGAATTGATATTTGACCTAATTCACTTTTTAGTTAATTCATCACGTTTTTTCTTTGGCGCTTTCGCCTCAATGATTTGAGTTCGACCCCCCATTCAAACTTTTGGAGGATTTTTGAAAGACCCGGGCACCACTGGACCGTTTGTATTGCATCACGTTCATTTTTTAATTTTTTTTTACACGATTTTTAAAAAAATAATTTTAACAATGTTTGTTTTTATAATATTTCGCTTTGTTTACATTTTACCCCCCCTCCCAACCACACACACCTCTATAACCAACGCAACGCTGGGCAATGCTGGGCAACGCCGGGTACCCCCCCACTACTTTTAAAATAATATGGCAAAGTCTACACAGAAAAGGTTTAAAAATAATTATTACGCTATTTATCGAAACTATTATCAATTTAAACAATCTATGATATTATTTAAAGGCCTAAAAGTCTCGTTCGTCCTGTAATCAGCAGCTATTAAACTGATAACACATTCAAAATCAAAAATCGGCAGACCTCGAAAACATCGAGAATTGTTAGAATGTCTACAAAACCGTTTTTAAACTGGTACATCAACAGTCAGTAAATTTAAGGAAGGGACAGATAATAAGAACTTAAGGAAAACCGTTGTTTGAAGGTTAAAAAATGCAGTATTGCATGCCTCTACTCCAGTTTCAAAGCCTCTCATTTCAAAGTGAAACCAAAGTGCGTGCCTGACGTATGCGAAGGAACTTTTTGCTCTGACTAACCCACAATGGGATACAGTTCATTTCAGTTACGAGTATAAGTTTAATATATTTGGCTGTCACGACAAAACTTACGTATACCGTAGAACTGTGTTCTCAATGTACCAAGAACCCCTTAAGTTTAGTGCCGTCAGTGTGATGGTGCCAGGAATGATCTCAGCTACAGCAGTTGGCTCTACCTTCCGCATGCATGGTAATATAATGGTAATATGGCATTTACACAATGCTTTTCTGAAACATGTGGCCGTAAATGACAAAGTTCTCTCTAATTCTCTCTCTTCTCTGATCTTGAGCGCGTGGTACAATAGGGGAAGAGGTGGCTGGTCACTTTTAATGCATCCAAAACCAAGCTTCTATCTTTACATCATCAACGCTCTGATCCCCATCTGGCATCAATTGAAATGGATGACGTCGTCTTGTGGAGGCTCCATGTTTTGACAAGCTTCAGGATTTGACCTTTACTCCTGATCTGAAATAGAACACGTACATCAAATCTGTTGCCAGTGACGCTTGGAAAATGGTGGGATCCTTCTACCGCTCCAGAAGATATTTCACTACTGATGCAATTCTCTATCTGTACAAAAGCCAAGTACGTCCAAGGATGGAGTACTGCTGCCACATCTGGGCGGGAGCTGCTAAAAACAGCCTATCCTGCCTTGACAGAGTACAAAATAGACTTCGTGGTTAAGTGGGGGATGCCCTTTTCTCTTCCCTGCAACCTCTCTCCCACAGAAGAGACGTTGCGAGCCTGTCTTTGCTTTATCGTTATTTCCATGGCAGGTGCTCGTCTGAGCTTCAATCCCTCGTCCCCCCTCGCCAATCTTTCACGGGAAACACCCGTATGGCTGAAACTACTGTCAATAATTTTCCCCACTCTTTACCTGTGCCTAAATCCAAACGTAGATTCCATGAGCAAAGCTTCTTTCTTAGAACTGCACGCCAGTGGGAATCTCTGCCGCTTGCCTGTTTCCCGCCTGAGTATAACTTGGACGTCTTCAAGTCCAACATAAACAAACTCCTGACAAACCGCCCCCTTAAGTAAGACACTCTATCAAAACCCCCAATACTAATGATTACTACAATACTATCTCATTGATTACTGTACACGCAATAACCCTTATCCCTGAGTGGCATTCGGGCTTTGATAAGTCGTGACCCCCATGTAAAAAAAAAGAAATGTGGTACAACGATTCCATTATAATCTTTATGAATCTTCCATTTTCATGCAAGACTCAGAAGGTTATGGCTTTATTTGAAGAAGAAGGAATTGTCCTAATGAAGTGGCCAGGTTAGAGATCTGAATTTAATAAAACATTTTCGAAAGATAATTGAAGTAAAAGCCCAAGAAAAGAAACCGAATCACTTATGGGAGATCTTGAAAAACAAATCGAAGAGAATTACTGCTGATTTTTTTGTGAGTAATTAATTATATTATGTGGTCGAGGATACAGGGAAGTTATTAGAAATATGGAACTGTTTACCAAATATTAAATTTTATCGATATTTTGTTCATATTGAACGATTAAAAAGATCGTTCCTTTCCTCCATTAGTTAATTTCTTTAGTTCAGTTTCATCTTTTTTAAAAAGAAATTGCATAAATTTGTTTCATTAAAAGAATTTTCGTTGCTAACGCACAAATGCATAACATTTTTGTTTCCGTTCCTTATATTATGGTCGCTATAAAATAATAATAAAATAAAATAAATAATAAATGAATAAAAAAATATATAAAATAAAAAAGTTCAGTCTTGGCTAATACCACACAAACATGAAGAGTTAAGGAGGTAGAAAGATCGATAAGTGAAAGCAATAATCAAAACCTCTACTGAAAGAATGCAAAGAGGACTGGGACCTTGGAGAGGCATATATACACCTAAATCTCAGTGAAGACCAATGGACGCTGCCAGTGATAAATCGATTGCAAGCGGATACTGCGAGAACGTAAAGTCATTTGAAAGATTATCGAAAGAAATGGTGCGTACTGGAAATCTAGGGAGAATTGCTGTCATCTAGACTTCAGGGAACACCACCGCTTATAATCAGTGAATAGTCAATGATGATCACCTTTGTTAGAACTCCTATGGTGTGACTACTACTACTACTACTACTACTACTACTACTACTAAAAATACTACTACTACTAAAAATACTGCTACTACTACTACTACTACTAATAATAATACCAATAATACTAATACTACTAATAATACTACTACTAACACTAATACTAATAATATTATTATTACTACTACTACTACTACTACTAATAATAATAATAATACTAATACTACTACTATTACTACTACTACTACTACTACTACTACTACTACTACTACTACTACTAATAATAATAATAATAATACAAGTTTAAAGGGATAGATAATATAATAAAACACCAGAATCTTCACGCAAGACAATAAAGTCGAATTCAGAATGGAAAGGTGTTCATTGCTAGAGATGAAAACAGGGAAAACTGGAGGCAGTGAAGGAAACTGAACTTTCCATCCAAGAGAAAATAAGAACGCTTGGTAATGCTTACGAATGAATACGGAGTTCTAGATGCAGATGTCAACATCAACAATAAATGAAGAAGATTGGAGGAGAATACACAAGGAGAATTTATATAGTTTAGTAAAAGAAATAAATATTGGATAGTACCATTAATAAAATAGCATGAACTCTTCATAGTCTGAACGAAAGCATTTAGACATCTTGACCAGATTACTATGAAACTAATAACCATGCACAATGCAGTATGCCCCGAGGGTCATATTGACAGACTATACGTGAGAAGGACAAAAGAAAAAGGACTGGTAACTAATAATAAAAAAAACGAAGAAGACTCACACACAGTAATTGGAATATACATAACCTAGAACACAGAAAGGGTAATAACAGCAACAACAGCAAAAAAAAAAAAAAAAAAAAACACCATATAAATGAACTATACCGTCAGCAATAGAAAACGAACCAACAATTAAAGAAAAGTAAAATGGGAAGAGAAAAAAGCTACATGTACGATTCATAAGAATTACAAGAAAAGAGAATTAGGAAAACGCATAGACATATCTATGTAAAGGACACCTTAACAGAGAACAAAAGTAACTACTGACAGCTGCACAGAACAACGCGGTTAGAAATAACTATATTAAAGCTAAAATAGACAAAACTAAGGAAAACAGTAAATCTAGACTATAGAGAAATATATAAAACGTACAATACGCGAAGTAGCTCATAAATAATCCAAAATAAAACATATACGACTGTGCGAGAAAATTATGTAACCGATTACATTCTGAATATACAGACTAACGATACAGACAGTTCGAATACAGTATTGAAAAATCGCAAGAAAGAAAATCACAAAATTCTCTGGAATATAACATTAATAATATGCATAACAATAAATAAGCATAACAATATACATAAACTGATAAACACACCCAAGCAAGGAAACCGGGTTTCATAAATGTTAACAAGAAAGAGAATCAAGGTGTAGATTTTGCCGTCCCAGCAGTTCACATGGTATCTACCAAAAAGACAGCAAACGAAGAAACTACACTTTTCAGTGAGCAACTACAGATGATAACCTGCGTTACTCCTTTAGAGTAAATTATAACTAAATCAAAATCAAAAGAAAGCTTGCATAACTGGTGTTTAATTACTAGGGATAGGACAACATCATATTCTTTTCATTGTTTTCGCCCTTCAGTATCTATCCGTTAATATCTTATATGTTTTTATATAGACGTATGTGGTTCTCGGTCGATTAAGTGTGTCTGTGTCGGATATATACTTGAGAGTCAAAAGAATGAAAATAATATGCTGTTGTCACAACCCTATTAATTACTAAGAAAAAAAAATTCAGTGCAGACCACATATGAATATTAAAAGAAGTTGTGTCAGTGTTATACCCTTAAAATCATTTAAAACACCTCCAAAGAAAATCAAATAGAGGAATATGTATTACTTAATGTCTAATATAAATTGCTAAAATGCACACAAAAAACACACGTCTAGCTACAACAACTATCAACAATTTCTCCCACTCTCTATCTGTGCCTAAGTCTAAACTCAAATTCTTTCCTAAAGCTTCTTTCCTAAAGCTTCTTTATTAGAACTACCCCACCCCATGGAACTTTATTCCGTTGACCTGCTTTCCAAGCGAACTACAATAGGGCCTTCGGGACAAGATCAAAGTGTAGTATCTGTTCTTCAGATGCTGCACTTCAAATTCTTGTTCTCTGTCAGTGGAGGAGAAATCCTTCACGACTGAGACAATTTTTTATTTTTGTTCCTTTTCTCCACATTAAAAAACGACCCTGGTGTCTAACTCTGTCCCGTGGGAAGACATTGTAAATAAGTAAACTATGGTCGTCTTCAATATAAACAAGTTCTTGTTGGGCCTTCTCCCCCTAAATAATTAATTTCTACCTCATTTAAGCCACTAACTATTAATACACTGCTGTTTCAGTGACTAATGCAACTCATTAACCCTTATCCCCGAGTGACTTTCGAGCCTTGATAATTGGTGACTCTCCTGAGAGTATAGGTATCCGAATTTTCATAGTAAGGTTTCCACTATTTTATCTCTCAAAATAAAACTAAATTAGACTAAATATAGCCCATAATACAACCATTTAGGCCTTGCATATATGCCCCAAAACGCATGAATATCAGTTAATTACTTTAAGAGTGAATTCAGCACAAACATATACATAATTATATGCACCTATCAAAGTTTATATAGACAAAGACGCGCGCGCGTGTGTGGGTGTGTGTGCATGTATGTGCACGTGTTGGGGGTTATGGCCGAGTTTCTGTTTCTTTTGCCGTGTGTGCGTTTTTTTTTTTTTTTTTTTTTTGCTCCCTATTGTTGTGGTAGGGGCCTCAAAACATGAATAACCTCATTCTTTCTCGGGGTCAGACTGATCTCTTAAATGATAGGGACACATGTAAACTGACTTTTTCTCACGGGCCTTTTTTTTGCCTTCCTCCTTCCCCTCCTCCTTCTACTCCTCATCATTTTCTTCTTTTTTTTCCCTTTATGATACAAGACAGGTGAGTGCACCTGTAATTGCATTTAGCATGAATCTGGTTAGGAGGACAAAACTTGCTGGAGAATAAGCACAATCGTTATTCAAATAGTTATTTAGTTGTATACCTGTATTGTTTCCCGCTCTCCCATTCACTTTCTGCACCAAGCCACGCCCTTCCCTAACTCTTTCGTTACCTTGCTTTCCGTCTGTAATTGTATGCACATACTTTTCTGTCTCTCTCACCTCATATATATATATATATATATATATATATATATATATATATATATATATATATATATATATATATATATATATACTAGCAGGCTGCCCGGTATTGCCCGGTCATAAAATACACTTAAATATGATTTTTTGAATTATGCGTATTTATAATTATATTATATTAGACTCAATATATAGTAATGATTAAAAAAGTCATCATCATCATCATCATCATCATCATCATCATCATCATCATAATAATAATAATGATAATAATAATAATAATAATAATAATAATAATAACAACAACAACAACAACAACAACTCGTGCGCAACCACCGAGAATCTAAATTAAACGTTTAGATCTTTCGATTTACTTTCCCCTATACTAAAATGTTAAATTTTAATTATTTAAAAAAATCCTTCTTCAGATTATTTTTAAAGTCCGTTGAAACGTATTAGTAAAGTAGTTTTTGATTACTTTTTACGCTGGATTATTTTTTTAAATATAAAAATCGATCAAGTAATTTTTTATTATTACATTAGGTAAAACATACTTGCTTTGTTTTTTTTTGTTTTGTTTACAAACAATTCCAACTTGCAATAAAAATACAAACAAAATAATCATAGATAAATAATTTTGGACACGAAAAACGTATTTAACCCCCCCCCCCCAAAAAAAACTCAAGTTTTAGTTTTCATCACGCACAACTTGGGTAAGGACAATGTTTAAAAACTATGTGCAAATAAACAATCGATACCCACTTACAATTTTTCCTTTTCGCCTTTCTACAACTATTTCTGCAGATTATTGGACACTAAGCTACCAGATTATATTTTAAAAAAAAATCGGTCCCCTATTTTCAGAACCGATTTTCAACCACTATTTGACATTGGCATTTTATTATTTTGTTTTCTTTTTATTTTGTTGCGACATTTCACTTTGAGAAAAGTTTAGTCCCCCCCCCACACCGTCATTACTTTTTATTTATTTATTTGTTCACGACTTTTTAAAAGGTGTTTTGCATTTAACAATCCGCACTATTTTTTAAATAGTATTTTCAAGTTAAATTCAAGTTTTACGATAACCTTTTGTGGTAAATTGTTACGTGAAAGTACATAATAGTTACAAAACCGATAGTTACAAACTCTCTTATGTTAGACAATAGGTTTCTAAATAATAACTTTATTATTTCAGCGCAGGTCGTTGAAAGCAAAAATACCCTGTTTAAGAACTTTCACATGAATTTATGTAAACAAACGGGGGCTGAAAACCCTTTATATAAAGGGGGGCGTAATTCATTGAAAAAAAAAATTGAAAAAAAAAAAAAAACGAAAAGAGAAAATACAGCATGCATTGTACAGTCCACCGTAGTTTTTTGCGTGTGTTAACAGTCTTAAAAAAACTCGGAAAATAATAATTTAGTAATATTTAACGGTGAGACCGAACAAATTATAAAAAAAACCCTTCCATCTATGTTGTTTAAAATTAAAAATAATCAAATCGTCTATATCGTGTTTATGTATCAAGTGTTTGTGCGAAACCGGAGATCCTAAACCGGACTCTCAAACCGGACCCAGAGAAGAAATATGTTTTAATCATGCACAAACGTATATTGGGCAAAGAAAATACTTTTTTTTAAAATCACGTAAATTGATAGTTTTTATTTATTCATTTCTTTAAAAAAAATATTTTTAACGTTATTAATAAATATCACTTATACTGTGTGTATGTATCAACTGTTTCTGCGGAATCGGAGATCCTAAACCGAACTTTTAAACCGAAACCGGAAGGCCGGTTTAAACATTAAAGCAAGAAGGCAAGCAAGACGATTTGAGTTTTATAATTTTATAATTATATAGATGTTATTTATTTGTTTTTGTGATATGTTTTTGAATGAATTCAGTTATTTATACTAAAGTGCATTTCTACCTAAATCCGAGTTGGGAATAATTTTCCCTTCTACCAAATTGGTACCCCCAAATGGGAAGCGGCATGTGTATTTGTTTTAAAATATAATTATCCACGGACAGGTGTTTCGTCGTCTACGACTCATCAGAGTGGCTGAATCATGTGTCAGTGGATAAACTTTATTCTTTAAAAGTATATATATATATATATATATATATACATACTTTAAAGAATTATATATAAGAATATATATATTAATTTTTTTTTTTTTAAAGAATTAAGTTTATAAACATAAAATAAAAACAGTTGCATGTACTCTTATAAAACCCTCTGCAAGGAGGCTGTTATTCAGTATAATATTGTCTATCTACTTCCTTTATGTCTGTGTATACTTAGCTTCCATTTCATACACAGAGTTCCTCAGCCGTAGTAGAAGCAATGCTCCTAGTAAAAGTGATCTCTATTGTAAAAAGAAAAACGTGTACAGAGAGCCAGATGTACGGCAATCTACTAATAATTGTGTCACAAGCAAAACGTTCTTATCTAAATCGTTTCATGTATTTTTTATCTAACCATGCGTTTCTGTTTATTTAACGGACTATTGTCCTCATATCCTTTAATGTATATTTACTTAACGGCCCGTGACTCGTCTAGTTTTTGGGTATGCATGTCAGAACATACAATACACAAAACGAAGACTACATACCTGTCCGCTGTTGGCCGCCTTTGTCTTTTAGCCGCTGTCTTGGGAGTTTGTAAATCCTCCTGATGGGAGCTGGAACCTGTTTAAAGGTAACGCTTCAAGACAGGGCTCAACGCGAATGAGTGTTTTTGAATACATATATATTTTATTCACTCCTTAGGCATCTCGTCACAGCAGAAAGTGCGTGAATCTTGATTTGTGGGTTTTCTATTTGAGACCGTCACCTCCATCATGGAGAGACTTTCTTAATCCGTCTTGCTTGTTCGGCGTCTCAAATCAAACTCACTAAACTTAACCTAGCTTATTGAAACCGGCACACATGAAATGCCACGTCCTATCCCTATTCGGATACTTCCGGTCCAAACTGACCGGTTAACAAAGTTTGATACATGTCACAATATGAACCTTTGACATTTTCTGCATCTGCATGCTCGCTCAACTCATTGTTTTCCACAATTCAATCTTTGTAATTTACTCCGCTAGACAGATAAGTAGATAGATAGATAGATAGATAGATAGATAGATAGATAACTGAATAAATGCTTTATCCCTTGCGTTGCCTGGCATCTACTTAACACATAGTTGTTGTTGCTTGCTCACCATGTTATGACCAACAAATCCTCTGACCCGCTTTCGGTAGAATTCAAACCGCTATCTTCAGACAATGCTCACATTGAACTGCCTCTATACATTTCGCGACGGGCCAAGAAAGCCAGAGGAATAGTTGGTCGAAACGGGGCGAAACAACTACGATGAAAATGAGGATAACAGTCGGCATAAAATCAATACACTTATTATCAAGTCTCATTTCAAAAGGTTAAAAAAATAATACTCGGATTATCTATCTATCCATCTATCTATCAATCTATCTATTTTGTATAACCATTCACACACGAATGGTTAGATATGCGTAATATCTCAGAGGATTGTGCAATCATATTTGCGGCCAAATGAAAGCCGGCAATTAAAAAGAAAATATGATTTTCAAGAAAAGGTTAATTTCCTCCTCCTCACTTTTTACCGTGCTTACCTCTCTTCCATGTCCTTCCCACCCTGCCTTCCTCTACCCCGTTATGAAAGTTGACGCAATTTAATCTGGCTGACACTTGTTTTATTGAATCTCAGCACGCGATAAAAGATAAACAACGAAGAATAGAAAGCGAACCTGCGCACCCGAACGGGCGCCCTGCGTGCATCGACGCAGATGTCAGCCAACTTAGTTGACTGTCCTCTCTTGTCAAGCAGAGACAATGCGTGTCATACGTCTTATCTCTATCCCCTCTCTTGCTTACCGCACTTCCCTTTTTCACTTACCTCCTCTCTTTTTTTGTTGCAAATGTTTATTTTACTTGCATTTAGTTTTCAGAATTTTAGAGAATTATTTATTTTATTTATTAGAGTTTCTAAACATTTTTATTTTTGTTTTTTTTCCGGTTTTGTTTTACTTTAAAATTGTTTTTGGTTATTTTTTTTTTTTTTTCGCTTTTATCTTTATCTTGTCTTTCCATCTAAAGATAGTTCACTTTCGTATTGTTAAATTTTAATCTCTTTTCCATTTGGAATTAGATTTGTCTGTTTTAAATATACCACATCTCGTATAGGGATGATCTTTAACTACTTGCAGAAGTAACTAGAAATGCTAATATACTGGTCATAAAGAAAGGAACAAGCATAACAATGTTTACAACGAGGCGAAACAAATAAACAATATATAAGAATTTTTAAGTTTACTAATAGAGTAATTCTGTAACTTAAAACGAATATAAATATTAATACTAATATTTATAGGATACTCAAAACCAGATGAAAAAGCTCAATAAACCAAATAGGTTATAGAGCTTATTATAAGAATTTAGAATGTTCATTGTGTATTCCCTTGTCGAATATTAAAATGTAAATCTTAATTTACGGAATTTTCACTAAAAAACACTCGTCAAGCCAAAATCATTATCAATAAATTCCCTCAACATCTATCGTTGCCTAAATCTAAACATGGATTCCATTAAGCAAGCTTCATCCAAAGAATTGACCGTTTGTGGCTAACTACAATATCATTATCTTCAAGTCCAACGTAAACAAGTTCTTGATCGGCCGTCTTCGTAAATTATCTAATTATACCCAATAATTTCTACAAATGATTATTACGCAACTGTCCCAATGACTACAATAATCCTTATCCTCGAGTGGCCTCTGGGCCTTGATATGTGATGAAACCTTATATATATATATATATATATATATATATATATATATATATAATTAATTATGAGTAGGTAACTAGATCCAATATTTGGAACAATCTTTTGTTCTTGTGATTAAGAGAGGTGGTGTTGGATCAACACTGCTTGGGAGCCATGATTTAATATACTGTTCTGTTTTTAAATTCCTAAAACAATGTTTCATGTAAACAACTGATGATCCCTTAAATTAACATTAGGACTATTGTGAGAAAGCAAGTTGATGCAGTGATTGCAGGTGATTAAATTACTTACTGGTTTTTAATAGTTCCCCAACGAATGATAAAAATATAAAAATAAAATATTTTTTATGTAGTTTTTAAGGTAAAAAAATTTCCAAGAATATATATATATATATATATATATATATATATATATATATATATATATATATCCTTTATGTAGAATTTCAATATATATATATATCCTTTATGAAAAATTTCAAATGTTTAGACCAGAAATTGTCTGAGTAATTCAGTAGAGACCGCAGGGGTATTTTTTAAAAATTTTACTCTAATTTTACCCCTTAATATTTATTGTTTTGGTCTCAAATAAGAATAATTGGCTCATGCCCAGGTAACCTACGACGAAAATTTCACGTGTTTAGACCCAAAATTGGAGGAGCAGTTTGGTAGAATCTGCAAAGGTCAACTATTTTAACTTTGACCTTTTGGGAGAAAAATTTTCTCTCCAAAACTGCTTAAAATGCTTGCCGCATGTCTGAATACCCTTTATGTAAAATTTTAAATGTTTAGAGGAAGAATTGGCTGAGTAGTTTGTTAGAGACCGCAAAGGTAAAATCTTTTGAACTTTTACTCCTTCGTAGCTAAATTTTCGTCATTTTTTGAAAAGCTTGCCTTATGTCTGAATACACTTTATGTAAAATTTAAAATGTTTCGACCAAAATTTGGCCGAGAGGTCAATTTTTTTAACTTTGGCCCCAATTTTGACCTCTCAACATAGTGCTTTGTGCTCAAATCAAGTTAAAAAGTTTGATTCGTGTCGAAGTAACAGTCGTCTAAAATTTAAAGTGTTTAGACCCAACATTAGCGTAGAAGTTTGGTAGAGTTTTCAAAGGTCGAATCATTAAACTTTGACCCTATGATAACCAAATTTCTGGCCGTAGACTGATTAAAAAGATTTTCCCAAATCTCAATACCCCTTATGTCAAATCTCGAGTGTATAGAGTGCAAATTGACAGAGTAATTTGATAGAGAAATGTATGTACACACACAGACAATTTCACTATATATATATATATATATATATATATATATATATATATATATATATATATATATATATATATACTAGCATTTCAGCCCTGCGTTGCCCGGGTGTTTGTAGGTGTATGTTAAGCAAAAAATAAAAAAATAATAAATAAAGCGGTAAATTTTTTTAACTTTGACCCCTATCATGACCCCTTAAAATTTCTTGTTTTGGGCTCAAATCAAGTTATTAAGTTAGATCCATGTCAAAGGAACCTATATCTAAAATTTCAAGTGTTTAGATTAAAATTATCGAAGAAGTTTGGTAGAGTTCTCAAAGGTCAAATCGTTGAACTTTGGCCCCTTAACAGCCAAATTTCTTACTGGAAATGGATCACAAAGATTTTCCCAAATCTCAGTACCCTGTATATCAAATTTCGAGTCTGTAAACTGAAAATTGACAGAGTTATTGCGTAGGGAAATGTATACACACGGACACACACACAGATACACAGACACGTTCACTTTTATATATATACTAGCATTTTACCCCGGCGTTGCCCGGGTGTTTGGAGGTGTATGTTCAGCAAAAGATAAAAAAAGCGGTCAATTTTTTTAAACTTTGACCCCTGTTATGACCCCTTAATATTTATTGTTTTGGGCTCACATCAAGTTATTAAATTAGATCCATGTCCAAGCAACTTATATCTAAAATTTCAAATGTTCAGACTCAAAATTGTTGTAGTAGTTTGGTAGAGTTCTCAAAGGTCAAATCGCTGAACTTTGACCCCTTAACAGCCAAATTTCTGGCCGAAAACCGATCACAAAGATTTTCCCAAATCCCAGTACCCTGTTTATCAAATTGCGAGTCTGTAGACTGAAAATTGACAGCTATTGCGTTGGAAAATATACACACACAGACACGTTCACTTATATATATATATATATATATATATATATATATATATATATATATATATTAATTGTGTGTGTGAGTGTGTGTGAGTGTGTGTGTACAATACTTATTACGTGTGAGTGTGTGTGTGAGTGTGTGTGTACAATACTTATTACGGGACCGAAAAAGTGTGAGTGAGCTGGAATTAAAGTTTCAGGGTGTTGCAGGAGAAAGAAGAATATTTTTAATTGAGACCGTTTATTAAGCTGTTAACGTCGCCTCCTGTTCAGCTAGCGTAGACAAGAGAATATAGTTCGGGTCTACGGACATCTAATGGCAGCAGCTCTTTAATCAATAATCGATTTTTAAGTCATTTCTTTACTGTGTAACTAGAGTTTGACAACGAACTCACTACTTCTATCGCTTACTCTTTAACCGTTCTATACATCCATTTTACCCTAAACAGGTCAACAGGACATCTCCGTTTATGAGTTACTGTCTGAGACCGATTTCTTTGTGTACTTTTGCCCTGAAAATTTAATTTTTCAGCTATGTTATTAATGCTAAAAGCCACTTTATTTTTTTTTTCCGCAAAATGTAAGTAAATGGAGCAAAAATAAGAATGATAAGGCCTCCAAATAACTGCTGAAACAACTTTCTCGAGTTTAAAAAATTTAACAAAACGCCTGATATCTACCCCAGAAAGTACCAAAATAAAGAGTGGTATAATAATCAAATGTTAAATTCGACACACAGCTACCAAAAACTCGCATCTCTAAATTTCGACGCTCTGCTATCAAAACTCAACTCCCAAACTCGATCTAACAGCCAATTTCTCCGACCACGCACGTTTCAATATTGTTTGCATCACGCCACCCCACTATAATTCCTGTTTCAGACATGTGCCAGTAAAAGAACTATTTTTCTACACCAGCTAGAATTTCCTGTATTACTTTGACAGTTTTTCCACAAACTCTTCTCTCCCAGACTACCCCACTCGATCTTCGTTTAACATAACTACATGCAAGTCGCAGCCATCCAATTTGCTACAGATAGAAAATAATTCCCGTCTACTAATTTATCCCATCTCTTGGATCTCGTTGGTTCGTCTCAATATTAGTTCTCGCATCCTTATTTTCAGTAACTTAACCCTCTAGGGCCTGAACATATTAATACTTGAACAAAAATTCTGAAATTTAAAATTATAGATTTTATTGGATCAAGAATCATGAATCTGAACAAAAAAAAGTGAATTCATTTAAAAAACTTGAAACTTTGAAATCTACCATATCTGTCACCTTCGGCTCTAATCTTCCTGATTAGGATTGTGCCATATATGGCACGGACGGCCCTTGAGGGTTAAGGCCCAGTGCTGCTCCTACGTTTAGAGATTCTGGCGATTTTACTATTAATCCAAATCCTTCCAAATGTTTTACAACTTCTTTTGTTGATATCTTTGTTACATCCATCATTACATCATTTGTGTACGAATCTCTAGCTTCTTAAGTGTTGCTTCCTTTCTTTCAACGCTGTTTTTAAAAATGTTTTTTAAGATGCCATAATCTTTGGCGTAAAATTCAGTCCGAATCCATAGCAGACCAGCTGGTAGTTCCATAGTTCCTTTGCCACATGCAGCTGCAAGTAAGGTCCACAATCGCAGTTTCTCCAACCAACTGTGTCGACTTCCGCATTGGTTCATCCCGCACATCTATTATACTGCTCCCTGTATGACTCGCCATAAAACGATCCAATTCGCGGAAGTGTAACACTGGCCTGACTTTCTCTTTTGTGGCCTGGAACACTGCCATCAATGATAACACACTCCTTCTTTCTCCCTTCAATGGTAAAAGAATATATTCTGCTATTCGCCTTTCCACCTCTCTCTCTCTCAAACTGTTAATTTTTATATGTCCGTAACACTGGAGTCTCTCCATTCTATCGCCCATTTCTCTCCATCGAAATTTGCCTAAAAGTCTTTATCCTCAATTTTACAAACAATTTTTACTTTAGCTTTCTTTATAGTTACACCTCCCATCGCATTGATTACATCCATTCCAATTATGACGTCAATCCCGTCAATGTTGTGACTCATTAATATCATCTCTACTTTTACTCGTACTCCATGTATTTCGAGTTCTACTTTCTGAGCTTCTTTACATTTTATGTTCTTTTCCATCAACTGATTTCACAGTGCTACTCCCACTGCATTCATTCACAAATCTAGAATTGAATAAAGTAGTGATGCATCCAGTATCGACAAGTACATCCATTACCATATGGCTAATCTCCATATCTTATTTTTCTGTGTATTACTTTGTGCACTCGCTGCCACTGTTCCAATCTCTCAAATTATTTTGCTAACTAAAAGCATTGCAGTTGGTATTAGTTTGCTAACGTCGATTCACTCCACGTGAGGTGATTGTTGTAGTGCTACAGATACAACATCTGGAAATCCCATAATAAAAGCAAGTTTGGCTTTATGATCAAGCCCTATCCGTAGGTATCCTGCTTGTCCATCTAATATCGTTATTGTATTGGCATAAACATCAACTGAATCTCGTGTCCACTTGGATTGCTTTAGTTTTGCATATGCTTCAAAAGGTCCTTTAGTGAATTCGGTCACTAGTCTCATTTCTATTTGTTCCGAATCTAATTGGTCTTTTTTGCACATCTTAAGGTAAAGAGCCAGCGCATCTCCATGGAGAAATAGGGGAATAAAAATCGCAGGATCTTGCACTTTTTGTAGCTTAGCTACTAATTGTACCTTTTTGATTCACGCGATCACATCACCTTCTTCACTAAAAGGTTGTATCATATCCTTTCCTAATGTCAGTTGTCCTGATTCCATAATCTCTTCGGGTCAAAATAGCTTGTGATTAAAACAATCAAATGTTAAATCCGATACACTGCTGCCAAAATCTCGCTACTCCAAATCTCAACGCTCTGCTGTCAAAACTTAAATCCAAAACACGACGCACTGCTGACAACATTTGCTATTCTGATATCCGTATCCAAAAGCAACCCAGTCTCTGAAAAATCAGGCTTTTTATATCCAACCGGAAGCATCTCATTTGCATGTTAGGTGACAATACCACAAGCATATAAAGCGATAAGGCAGCCATTTTTTCCCTTAAATTATTTTGTCGGCACGGAACCCTACAGACTGCACACAAACAACTTTGTATTAATTTTTTAAGTGCTTAATTACAGAAGAGCAAGTTATTTTGCCTTTGGCAGCATTTAAGGCCACAAAATGTCAATGAGGTAAGGTTGGTTTTTGTTTAGTAAATCATTTAAGTTCTTTCTTTCTCTAAAAAATGATATAAAACGACTTTTATTTATTAACGCATTACACATTTCGGATCAGATTTCACATCTACCTGTCTGAATTTGAAACTCTATTTTTACTTTTATTATTAATTTTTTTTCCTTTTTACATGAAGTAACAAGTTATCAAAGCTTTAGGGACACTCGAGGATAAGGGTTAATGAGTGTCAAATATACAATATACGGCATAATTACGTTGGTCCATCGGTTCGCCTTTGATCATCCAAGTTAAACAATGTTGAGCCTGGTCAGTACAAAAATGGGTGACCATTTGAGAATACCATATGGATATGAGGACGACACATTCATGCAAGAACTGCAACAGCCTAACGTCGTCAACACTTCGAACCAAGATATACATGTGACTGGGGACAGCTTTTAAATTTTATATTCCTATTACGTTTCTTCCTTAAGAAACAAAAAAAATTGATTCAACCCGCCTGACGAGTACCGCTGTTGGTAATTTGATTCAAGATGACGGCTCAATAAGGACTTTATATTGAACTTGAAACGACCATGTTACAGTCCTTGCATTCCAGAGTCGGATGGTTCTAGGTAGGAAAGTTCGGTCATGGAAGTTTCGTTTACTTTTAGTTAGAGAAAAGAAAATTATTGAGTTCCTGTTGTAAATATTTTACACGTGACATAGATTGAAGCTCAGTCGAGCGCCTACCAAGAAAATAACGATTAAGTAAATAAAAAATAGTAACGACTTTTCTTCGAGAAAAAAGTAATAGAGAGAAGAACAGGACATCGTTTAATAGATTTTGGTTTTGTCAAGGCAGGAATGTGGGCATCTTACTCATAATCTTATTTATATTTTTGAAACCGAAACTTGTGACTTCTATTAATTGTACTACTGTACTTTTACTCCAAATGCAGAGTTGGTATATATCTGAAGCCAAATTACATCTAGTAATGTAATATTTGTGCTGGCTTTTAGTGCCCAAACTAATTTACTATATTATTTCAGACAATTGAATTAATTGGAAAGTGAGTGTAGTATTTGTTTTGTTATAAGAAGAGCGTCCTCCCAGGAATTAACTCGTCATTTGGTGGGGTAGTGTAGTACCTGTTCTGTTGTCATGGAAGCAGCGTGCTAGGCATTACCTCATCCTTTGGAAGTGGGTAGCGTACGTCAACATGAAATTGTAACAGTCGGATAGTTTGGTCTGTTTGATGGTTTCATCTTACGGCATATCAACACTTTTCGAGTTATTTGGTGCCGAATGTGAGTTGTTTTTTGCGTTAAGTTCTTTATATCTTCAAAATAGCAGGGAGATCCGATATGGTCGAGATTGAATGAGGATCACCAAATCTTACACACTTCCAATAAAAATTTCAAAATCAGTGAAATCGTCCATTTATCAATCGAATTGATTACCTGCTCTGATTAGGAATTCATCGTGTGATACTGAAAGGAAGCTTCACGAGCCTTCCCACAGAAAATTAGTCTACATTGCACTGCAGAGAACCTACTGTTGATTTTATAAAATTATTTTTATAATGGCTTGAATTTAAGTTTAAAATCCAAAAGTCAAGTCTAATGGTTCTATTCTGCTCTAAAACAAAAACACAGATTTCAAACGCGCCCCTGTCATATCCCATAACCGAACTTATAACCCAAAATTACTTACCAGAGATAACTAGGTTGACAGAATTTGTTTATCTCCATCCCACTGTGGGAAAGTGTGACAAGATCAAAAAGTGTGATTTTGAAACCAATAACCTAGAGGAAGAGCGCTTTGGCCAAACAGAAATTGACTGGGCAGCCCTGTAGAATTCCCCGATAGGAACACAGCAAACGATTAACAAACAACTATCAAAGGGAGAGAAGGTAAAGACTGGGGAGGTTGATATCCCAGAGTTCCTATTTACTTGTCTTCCCACGAGGACAGAGTTAGACACAAAGATTGGTTTTTAATATGGGGGAAGGAACAAAAATAAAAATTGCCTCAGGCGTGAAGGATTTCCCCTTCACTAATCGAGAACAAAAAATTTAAGTGTAGCATCAGAACAGATACTGCACTTTGATCTTGATATCCTAGAGTTGATCAGAATTATATCTCACATCAACATAGAGAAAAACATTTAAAAATATAGCAGGGCCTATGCCAGTCTAAAAATTTGAAATTTGACATCAAGGGTATTCAGATATGCGGCAAGCTTTTAAATCTGTTGGGGCAAACATTTGGCTGCCAAGAGGTCAAAATTGAAAGAGTTGACCTTGCAGACTCTACTAAACTCCTCCGCCAATTTTTGGCCTAAACACTTGAAATTTTAGATTTAGGTTACTTGGACATAAGTCAAACTTTTTAATTTGATTTGAGCCCAAAACAGTAAATGTTAAGAGGTCAAAATTGCGGTAAAAGTTAAAAAAATTGACCTCTGCAGTCTCTACCAATTTTGATTTATGGTAGTTAAGGAAACCTATGATATGGAAAGACATTACCGTACATATGTACCCTTTATAATATATACATATGCACATAAACTTATGAACAGTACATAGGGCCTGAACAAAGCCGGGCTGAATTAATAATAATAATAATAATAATAATAATAATAATAATAATAATAATAATAATAATAATAATAGGAGAGCTTAAAATCAGTGGGATGGCTGAGCACATACAAAGGGTAACAATAATGAAAACTGCTGAAATATTAAGGAAAACCCTTGAATGTGAAGACTAATGCACATGAACCGGACATATAGAATCTGCTACCGATGTAAAACGCAAAAAAGAAAAAAATCCCAAATGGAATCACGAAAACTGAAACTATAATTTTAAGTCAACTTCCCCGCAAAAAAAAGAAGAATTTTAGTATCGATATAAACTGGCGCTACACCAAATAATCGAGGGGAGTCAAGAAGAATGGAAAGACCAACCAGAGAAAGCACTAAGCAAACTTCCACTGAATAAGTGCAAAGAGGACTGGGATCTTGAGGAGGCTTATTGTCACTCACATTTTAGTGAAGACTAATGGTCGCTACATACGAAAAATCAATTTTAACCGGCCATTGCGATAACGCAAACTAATTGGCAAAGGTTATCGAAAGAGATGGTGAGTACTGGGATTCTTGGGAGACTTGTTGTCAGCTTCTTCAAACAAATATATTCCTCTTGCGGGACGTATCAGAATCTATTAATACTGGTGTAATGTTGTACAAAATGAAGACGTAAAACAAAAACTCTTTTCCGAGGTTTTATTGAACAAAATTCACAGCTACTAAAGCAAGAGATAAAGAACTCAGTGTTTTAAAGAAAAAGGAACGCGTGCAAAACTATGCGCCAAGAAACTGAATTTGCATATCTATTTTTTTTTTTAAACAGTAAGAACAAAACAATTTGCATTAGCGTTTCCTTTAAATGAAAATATAACAACTCGATATTTCGGTGATTATTTATTATTATTCATAATTGACGATTACATTTCAAGTAAAACCCTTTGATGTACTTGCGTGTTATTCTGGAATAAGTAAAATTTTCTTTTTTTTCTTTTTTTATTCAATTTTCACCCCAAACAAGGCACAGTGCCACTTTGAAGTAGGGGGCTACTATCAGGGACATAATTTGCAGGGACATTATGAAGGGGGTTGAGATGTTTGTTCACATTACGCTTGAACTTCTGCATGTCAGTACTGTTGAAAAAGCAGAATCCCGGAAGGGAGTTCCAAAGACCTGCAGTTCTGGGGAATAAACTATTGGAGTAAAAAGCTTTCTTGCACCTAGGGATCTCTACTGTAAAGGGGTGAGACTTAGTGGCCTGTCGGGTTTGTCGGGGGTATTTACGTCGAGGAGGTACAAGTGTTTTCAGTTCGTCAGAGCATTCACCATTAAAGTATTTGTAGAACAGACAGAGGGATGCAACATCTCGACGATGGGACAGAGACTGAAGCCTAGATGTCAGTTCAGGACCTATCAGGTTGGCGACTCTCTTTTGAACCCTGTCCAGGAGTGAGAGACAAGCAGCAGATGCACCAGCCCAGATGTGACAACAGTACTTCATACATGGGCGAATGGTGGCCTTATAGAGGTACAGGATACTTTCAGGGGTAAGTAGTTTTCTAGCACAGTAGAGTGAGCCAACCTTCTTTGCAGCAGCCTTGGCAATGATCTCAATGTATCTATTCCAGTTAATATTCCCTGTAAACGTTAGGCCGAGGAGTTTAAAAGAAGTACTTTCAGGCAATGTGTTCTTGGCCATTGCTATTGGTGGTAGAAAGGTTTCTTGTAGTTATTGAAGGAAACAAGCTTATTCTTAGCAGCATTGAATGTGACCATCCATTTTTGTCCCCATTCCACTACTGATTCGAGGCCATCCTCTAGTGTTTCTGCCATTTCTTTAGAGATGTGTTCATTTGTTTTCCCCTTATACATGTCATAGAGAGTGGTGTCATCGGCAAATATACCCATCTCCGAAACAATTTTATCAGGGAGGTCATTTATGAATATCAGGAATAATAGAGGTCCAAGGATAGACCCCTGAGGTACTCCCGCATTTATGTCATATTGTTTAGATGTACGACCGTCGAGGACAACTTGGATTTTTCTCTTACTTAAGAAGGATTTAATTACATTATGAATTCTCCCAGTGATTCCATATGATCTAATTTTCCTTAGAAGACCATCGTGCCATACCCTGTCAAAAGCCTTAGATATATCAAGGGCTACCGCTCTACCCTCCCCTGTTTTGTCCAGTGAATAAAATAACCAAAAAGAATGAGAAAAAAGAAAATGATCGAGTAGAAAGAAAGTGCATATAACATTTTATTTTAAACAAAACATTATTATGTTAGTATTATTAGATGAGCAATTGATAACACCAGAAGTACCAGAAGTCCCCATACAACCGGTGAGATGTGTTATTCTTTCATTTAAACAAGTAAAAAATAACAACACCATTACATAAACCTGCAATAAAATTTACTTTTCCTTATAATTAATCGCCTCGATACTCTTTCCTAATTTTTTTATCCTTATTTCTGTATAAAACATAAGTACATCAAAGTGTTTTTACTTGAAATGCGTTTTTTTTTAAATTTTGATTAATATTAAAAAACACAAGATTTCCTCTATTTTTTTTTCTGGATCCGAAATAATGTTATTATTTCTATTAATTGTACTGTTCTTTAATGCTCAGTTTAATTAACTGGTAAGCTATGCACATACTTATAAAGTGGAGTTTTTCTCGCCGTGACATTGATATTAAAAGCCTATATTTTCTATGTAAAAATTATAAAAAAAAACGAACTTTTTAAAATACCCAATCATGGACATGCGAGCGACTACACGGAAAGAAATTAATTTGCCTACTTCTTTGAATAACGAGCATTAATTAATTACTTATTGATTATTTATGGTTTCTTATTAAATGATTAGTTTCATTTCACTATTACGTTGTATTCTATTTATGCACGGTTTCTACATTCTGCATAATTTGCATAAAATTTAAGATGAAAACGTTCTAGCACACAAAACATTTATACACACACACCCAGACACACATACGCACACACACACACACACACACACACACACACACACACACACACACACACACACACATATATATATATATATATATATATATATATATATATATATATATATATATATATAAGTAACCTTTTCAATGCGTGTGTACAAAAAGCCTCTGCCAAATTTCTTTCTGAATATTTGGTTTATGGATCTGTAGCAAATTTTCGATATTGTTTTTGGCTGCAGAGGATTCAAAATTAAAGAAAAAAACATTGATCTTGGCCTGGCGTAAGTTGACTACACTCCTTCTTTTTGCACATGCGCTAATTAAAAGTTATAGGTTAAAGAGTGTTATTTTGCAGTTTTTGCCGTACGTGTGAATTTATGTACTACGCTAAAGGATAAAGCTGGAGAGCTATATGTTTTGGTTTCAATTCTATCTGGTAGCACACACGTAATTCTTTTACGTTTGGAATCATTACTATATATTAGGTACATTATAAGAATCGATAAAAAATTGGCTCTATAATAATAATAATAATTATCGGGACCTGTGGAAATTCCTCGAGGACTCACTCGTATGTAATATATCTATGTTGGCATTCTGTAGATTGTCAATGTAAATGGAGACGCTCTGATATTATTGTAGCTTTTTTGTTAAAACTGCAAAAGTATTTATCTAAGCTAGCAGTAACGCTCGGCAAAGCCCGGTCGTAAAGTACGCTTAAATATGATATTTTAATTCTTGCAGATTTCGTATATATTATTATAGAGTTAATTTTCTATCGATTTTTATATATTATAAAGTTGCGATTTCATAAATAAAAAAAACAATATATCCATGTGACTTGGGTGTATTAGCTTCAATCGAAACCGAAACCAAAACTATGTGTTGGCTTGCGATATTGTTTAACATGTTTCCGCAGTGAGAGTTAAGGAAATACCAATGTTTTCCCAAATATTATTATTTCTTGTATTGGTGAGAAGGTTGTGTAGTATCTGTGTAGTGGTGATGATACAACCCTCTCGAGGATTAATTTCTGTTTTTTTTTTTTACTGTGCTCGCATATGTTTTGGTAGTAATATTAATACAGTTGAACTTCGATCTTCGAACATGATTTGTTTTGAAAAACTGTTTAAATACTTAATTGTTTTAAAATCAAATTATATTTTATCATGCAAAAAGATTAATTCGTTAATTCGTATATATGGACTATTGTAAAAGTATTTAATGGGTTGAATACACGGCATCTGTTATACTGTCAATACTGAAGAACGTTGAACTCTATACCGTAGAGCTGCTTTCCAGATGATTACAACACGATCGTTTTCCAGTCTAATGTAAACAAGTTCTTAATCAAATTCTACCAATGTCAACCACTACCTATCATCATAGTGTTGTCTCGTTGATCACCTGACACTCACTAACCCTTATCCTCGCGTGTTCTTTGGGCCTAGGTAAGCGGTGACTCTCTGACTCTAATGTATAATACGAAACTTTATTTGTGGACCTTCTATGAATTAAACTATTTTAACACATATTTTTTCTCATTTTATTACCTATTTTGTCATATTTTAAAGCCAAGGAGTGGCATATCTGCAGCATCTTGGTATATACTAATCAGTTTCATGTGCCTCATGGGTGTAAGTCCATGGAATCTGCAATGAATCAAGTTGTTGCCAATCACATCAGCAGAAATAACCTTCTCAATGACAAGCAATATGGATTTCGTCCTGCAAGATCAACAGCTGATGTGCTGACTGCAATATCACACAGGATCAGTGAATCCATAGACGGGGTCTTCGTTTCTAGAACAATAGATCATGACATATCAAAGACACTTGATAGGGCTTGGCATAAGCTTTATACCTACTGGATATCTAGAGATGTCCTCTCAACCATCAAAACCTTTATCTCTAATATGTTTATAAGAGTAATTGGTGATGGTCAGAGGTCTGAAGCACATAATATCAATACTGGCGCACCCCTGGGATCCATTCTGGGCTCAACTATCTTCCTGATATTCATCAATAGTTTTCCTAAACACATTCTAAGATCATTCAGTGACATTCACATAGATGAAACACAATCATATATAGCGACAATTCAAAGAACATTGAGGATAAAGATCTTTATGATTCTCTATCTTCTGTCTTAAAGTACGTGGCACAATGGAAGAAAATGTGGCTAGTTGCCTTTGAAGCGTATAAAAGCAAGCTTTCCTTCTTTTCACCACCAACGCTCTGATCCCCATTTTGATCTACATAAAATGAATGGTCCTTACCTTGAGGAAGCCACTTGTTTTGATAAGTTCATTGACCTGACCTCCAACACAGACTTGGAATACTTAGATAAAATCCGTTGCTAAGGTCGCTGAAGTTATGGTTGGATCATTCTACTGGCATAGAAGGTATCGCACACGACACAATCTGCTACTTGTATGATAGTCAAATATGCCCTAAGATGACGCACTGTTGCCGCATCTTGGAAGCTGCCGCTCAGAAACCCTTTCCTGCCTCGACAAGATATGAATAACGACTTCGAACTCTAGTGTGGAATGTCCTTTTCTCTTCAGCCACTTTTTCACAGAAGAGATGCTGCTAGCCCTTCTCTATTCTATCATTATTTTCATGTCAAGTGCCCAACTCAGATCCAATATCCCATTCTCCGTAAAACATTCACATCAAAACTCGTCTGCCTACAACCGCTGTCAATATTTTTCTCCATAAAACCAAACGAAGCTTCCATGAATAGTTTTCCCCAGAAATGACCGTCTGTTGAATACAATACTGTGGAGCTGCTTCCAAGCTGGTTATAAGTTGGCCGTTTTCAAGTCAAATGTATACAAATTCTTGTAGAGCCGTTCGCTTACATAATCAAATTTCTATCTAATTTTATCTAACCATACCAATTATTACGATATTGTCTCACTCTCTCTGACAAACTCATTAATGATACTCCACAGGTCATTGAACTTTGATGAGTTGTGACTATTTTGTAAAAGAAAAAAACTGTTAACGTTTCATCAGACGGTATGCTTCTTTTGCCGTTGACGTGGTTCAGGAATTAAAATTTTGTTTGAAAACCGAAGCATTTCCGGCTTGAATATGTTGGTCGAAATGTGAACTGTTCCAGTTCCGTGACGCTCATGAATCGAGGTTTAACTTAACAGACTGATTTGCGGTCTGTATTATTTTATTCATCTTAGAATAAACACGCACAATCACGTTGACACACCGGTTCTGATTAGATTACCAAAGTTAAGCAATAATGAGCTTGCCTATTACTAAATGGGTGAACATTTTGGAATACCAGTTGCTGTGTGTGGTCTCCGCTGATCTCGACATTGTTTCCAGTCGTCCCGTACTTCTTTTTGCCACCGGATTCAAACAGTGCCGATACAGGAGAGATGCGGTTGGTGATTGCACAACTCGTTCTTTACAATTAAACCCGCAGCAAGCCTTACGGGAATTATCCATTGGATCTCAGGACTAAATACTTTCACGGATCTCTGAATTTTCCTTAGATACCGTAAGATGTCTTTGTTAAGTCAGTTTGGTTTGATTGTGTTTATTTTACATCGTATAAATACGCTTTGGATTATTTACTCAAGACTCCGGTCATTTTGCCAAGAGGTTTTAAGATTTATATCTTCAAATATTTATTTATGATATTTGGTTTGCTTGTTTTGTAGAGGAAACTGTTACTTTTGCTTTTGCCTTACAGAACATAATTTAGTTAAGCAGAGAGAAATGACAAAACAAAAACAAACAAACAAACAAACAAACAAACAGAAAACAAAGAATAACAGCAGTGTTTTGTGCATTTTAGGGCAGGAAGTCAATATTTTCAAACAGCAAAATCTGGCAGCATCAGAAGTTAATTTGGAAGTCAAAAGTCTATGAAAATCATCATCCGGCAAATATATTATAATACGTGCACCATCCCCCCCTCCAGGAATACACCTGCATCAGCCGCAGTTATACGATACGAACCGCACCATGCGTGGATTGTCGCTTGTAATCTGATGCTCGATTCAGGAAAAGGGTGGGGAATCGAAGTTAGGTCGCGCCGGCTCCGGGTCTCTGCACAAAGTTTTGTTCGTTTCGTTCGCTTCTCACCTCTCTATGCTTGATTGCATGTGTCGACGTCATTAACGAGGTTTTATGTTCGCTAACAACAATAACGATATTTGGTGGAAGGTAAGGGTTGGAGTGAGGTAAGCGGGTAAAAGGGGAGGTGTTGCTAGTAGGTCATGTTCCTAAACGAGAGTGGCCGAAACACATCCACCCGTTTTTGTTCTTCTATTTATCTGTTTTTTTTGTATCTAAGAATTAAAAAAAAAAAAAAATGTGATACATGCGTATGTTGTCAGAGAGAAACCTGTATATGTGTCAATTTTATCAGCCGGTTGTCAGCGCACATGCTAGAAGGCACGTAGCTGGATATATATTTGCACAAAGTTGACTATATAAATGTTTATAACTAGATAAATGTATATAACTATATAAATATTTAAAAAATATATGAATTGTTCAAAACCAGTTAGATTAATCTATCCCTTACGATGAGTCAAGACGGGTTGAAAGTACTCGGAATTACGACAAATATTGTGATTACATCAGCCAGTTTCTGCCAGAAGTGAAGACCGTTATTTAAGAGGTGGAAAGGATTAAGAACAGAATTAATAGACAAAAAGACGTCTATTTTATTTAATGAAATATGCTTAAGAAACAAATACTGCCTAAATATACATATTTCAACTATATAAATGTACATAACTATATATATATATATATATATATATATATATATATATATATATATATATATACATATATATATACTAGACGACCCGTGACCCGTTGCGTCAGTATGTTATATTAGCTACGGAATAACTGTATGAGCGTGACACTTGTGACATAAAGAAAATAGTTTTTTGTGGCATAACAGAAACATTTCTACGAAAGTATATTAAAATGAAAAAAGAATATAGATAGATTTCTCTGAGTTGTTCTGTTCGTAATTGTCTATTTTTGAAAAAAAAACTTACAACCATTGAATTATAAGTGGTTTGTCATACTTATAGGTAAATGTGCACTGAACAGATACCATAATACTTAAAGTTAAATTCAAATTTTGATATATCTTAATTTAAACGCGAAAAAAAAAGAACGATTGGGACACCGAAAACGTAAACAATAAAGCAATACGTTTTTCTGTCGCGTTGATTATTCATTTGTAACGCAAATAAAAAAAACATATTTTCAGAGTTATTTATTTATGTTGTTAGTGTAGAAGAAAATGTATGAATGTTTTTTTAAGAAAGGTGTATTAAAAATGGAGAATAAATGAAAAAAAAGGAAGGGGGTTGGTAAATCGCTGTTGTAAAATGCACTTATGGTTGTCAACGGGTTATAGTAGATTTATTTGTAAGAAAGTTGTGTTAAAATAACTTAAACGTAATGCGGAAATGAACGATGTAAAAAATGCAGAAAATATTAACAAATGTTTATTTGGATAATTTAAACGCGAAAAAAAAAAAACAGCTGCGACGCTGGAAACATACAAGTAAAACAATACGTTTTATTGTCGTGTTGATTATTTGTTTATGTACGCATGCGCAACCGGAAGTCGTAACAAGGTCACTTGAGTTTTATAATTATATATATATATATATATATATATATATATATATATATAATAGTCACCACTTACCAAGGACCAGAAACCACTCGGAGATAAGGGTTATTGCGTGTACAGTAATCGATCGGATAATATCGTATTAATTGTTAGTAATGGAGATTTGATAAAGTGTCTTAATTAATGAGGCGGTTTATCAGGAATTTGTTTATGTTGGACGTGAAGACACCCAAGTTGTAGTCAGGTGGGAAACAGGCAAACAGAAGAGAGTTCCACAGCCGGGCACTTCTAAGAAAGAAGCTTTGTTCATGGAATCTACGTTTTGATTTAGGCACAGATATAGAGTGGGGAAAATTATTAACAGTGGTTTCAGCTAGACGGGTGTTTTTCGTGAAAGATTGGCGAGGGGTGACCAGAGATTGCACTCAGACGAGCAATGGAATTAACGATAAAACAAAGACAGGCTCGCAACGTTTCTTCTGTGGGAGAGAGGTTGCAGAGAAGAGAAAAGGACATCCCCCACTAAGCCATGAAGTCTATTTTGTACTCTGCCAAGGCAGGGTAGGCTGTTTTTAGCAGCTCCTGCCCAGATGAGGCAGCAGTACTCCATCCTTGGACGTACTTGGCGTTTATATAGAGGATTGCATCAGCAGTGAGATATCTTCTGATGCCGTAGAAGGATCCCACCATCTTTCCAGCGACCTTGATAACAAACTTGATGTACGTGTTCCATTTCAGATTAGGAGTAAAAGTCAATCCCAGAAGCTAGTCAAAACATGGAGTCTCCCCAAAACGAGAGCCATCCATTTCAATCGATGCCAGATGGTGATCAGAGCGTTGATGATGTAAAGATAGGAGCTTGGTTTTAGATGCATTAAAAGTAACAAACCATATCTTCTCCCACTGTACCACGCGCTCAAGATCAGAGGAGAGAGAATCAGAGAGAACTTTGTCATTTACGGCCTTTGGTGTGTTGCCATAGATGGTCCTGTCATGAGCATAGATGTCAACGAATGATTTAAGTATGTGTTTTGGAAGATCATTGATGTAGAACAGGAAGAGAGTTGGGCCCAGGATGGACCCCTAAGGGACTCCAGCATTAATACTGTGGGCCTCTGATTTCTGCCCATCAAACACTACTCTTATGAGCCTATCAGGGAGAAATGATTTAATAATTGAGAAACATTTCCAGTTATACCGTAGCTGGAAATCTTGTGAAGTAGGCCTTTGATATGTCAAGAGTAATTGCGCTAGAAAGGAAGCCTTTGTCGAGAGATTCACTAATCCTATGACATATAACCATTAACACATCTGCTGTAGATCTGGCAGAACAGAAACCATATTGTATGCCACTAAGAAGGTTATTTCTGCTGAGATGGTTGACTACTTCTTTATTTAATATGGATTCAGCAACTAACTCATGACACACAGGAGACTTATTGGTCTGTACTGAGAGAGATGACTTATCATTTGAATTCTTAAATACAGGGCATACTGAAGAGGTTTTTGGTTAGCTTGGCGATCTCATGTATGGTGCATAGCGTGTTGTCAGTTATAGGAGGAAATACGGGAAGTTAATGGCCTTCGTCGCATAGGGTAGAATTAGCTGCAAAGTTCTTGGCAAATAGTTTGGTCTGATGCTGACAAGATGACGTCAGGTCTATTGATGATGGTTGGGATAGAACGCACGCTTCTGTTCAGGATCCTGTTGGCTATTGCCAAAACTGGTGTGAACCAAGCCGCTGCTCAGCTACTTTGGATTTAACGGACTGAGCATATAGCTCCCTTGCATTTTTTTTATTACCGTGGTTGCTGACAGTCTCTCTCTCTGTCTCTCTGTCTCTCTGTCTGTCTGTCTGTCTCTCTCTCTATATATATATATATATAAGAGAGAAATTTTTTACATCTGTAATCTATCATATAAAGGAAAGTCGTATTAATATAAGACACCCATATACGTATATTATGTACGATTTATATAATACATACATACTACACATACATCTATATTTTATTTACATCTGTATTATTTATGTAAAGCATATACTATGCTTACACATTGTCGGCTGTACTTTTTATAAAAGTCATACATACTATAATTACATCTATATTTTATTTGCAGCCATATTATATTTATAAGACACACGCACTATAATTACACCTGTACAATATTTACATCTGTAATATTTGCAAAAAACAAATATACTACACTTACATCAATAGTTACATCTTTACTTTTTATATACGACACGATTCTGCTGATATTTTCGCATTGTCTATCACTTTCTTTAGTAAATCTTGCACTGTTTATTTATATATCGCTTTTATGCTATACTATTTGTCACGCTCTCTGTTTGTTAAGTGTCGTAGGTAATAAGACTAAGATTAAAATAGTCCGCTATACACGAAAGTAAATATCACCACAAGTAGTAATACGATTCAATACATAGTTGAAGATAGCGAGCAGAAAGAGATTAATTTTGCATTTTCTTAAAAATTCACTGGTTTTACGAACTCATATTTTTCTTACTCAAACAATCAAATCTGAAATGAATAACATGCATTTTTATTGCACACACACACATATACGTATATATATGTGCTATTATACAAAGGTCACTATGTGTGTGTGTGTGTGTGTGTGTGTGTGTGTGTGTGTGTGTGTGTGTGAGTCATTTTTTCCATAGGTTCCAAAATAACTGAGCCTATCTATTGAAAAAATTGTATAAAGTTAATTTATATTTCTGGTACGGTTCATAGATATGTTGTTTTTTTTTTTGTTTGTTTTTTTTACAGCAATTCACCCGATAAGTATCGAAATATTCTTTCTTCTCTTATAGACAAAAAGATTTTTTATAGGGAATTATTCTACGTTACACAGTTGGTGTAACGTAGAATATTCCATGTAAACGTTCTTTTTATTTATAAGAGAAAAAACTATTTTTAAGATCGTCAAGCTCAAATATCAGCTGACATGATATTGCAAACAAACAGACGGAATTTAATGAACGACATTATTATTATTATTATTATTATTATTATTATTATTATTATTATTATTATTATTATTATTATTATTGTTATTATTATTATTATTATTGTTGTTGTTGTTTTTATTATTATTATTATTATTATTATTATTGTTGTTGTTATTATTATTATTTTTATTATTATCATATTATCATTATCATTATTATTATTATTATTGTTGTTATTATTATTATTATTATTATTATCATTATTATCATTATTATCATTATTATTATTATTGTCGTTATTATTATTATTGTTGTTATTATTATTATTATTATTATTATCATTATTATCATTATTATTATTATTATAATTATTATTATTATTATTATTACAATTTATTTATTTATTTATTTTTTTTTTACGGATTAGTTTACCGGGCAAATTATTTCTTGTAATATATGATATTCAATAAAGGATTGGTTTTATAATAATACATACGCACTCTGCATAAAACAAAATATCATGTTTAAGCGTATTGTACGAGTGGACAACGCCAGGCGCCAAACAATTATATGTAGACACATATGTGTCTTCTTTTTCTTGAAAATATATGGTAATAAGTACGATACTCCAAACTCAAAAGCATACTTTCAAGCTACAAGCAGATCATGTAAAATATAGACACATGAAATTCAAAGCTCCATGCAAAGATAAATGTGTAGCATCTGTTCTATTATTAGTCACTCCTCCGAGAGTGTGTTTTTTTATTTAATTTGCCTTATTTCAAAGTGCCCCGTTTTCGTGATAGACAAATTGTTTATATATATATATATATATATATATATATATATATATATATATATATATATATATATAAAGCTTAATGTGTGTGTGTGTGCGCGCGTGTGTTACTGTTCACGAATAGGCCCCTATATGGTTGACTATTTAAAACAAAAGTGGTCACATATAATGATAGACGATTATCAAGACACAGGAATGGGTATGTTTGATCTGGCAGAACGGTGGTTCCTAAAAACTGTGGGGTCCGCGTTCGCGCCTGGTCTACAAAGTATAGAAATATAACATTAAAAAAAGAACGTTTACAAGTGTTTTTGATATAGATTTACATAAGAATACTTTGATAAGTATGTTTTAACTTAAAAAGGGATGGTATAATAAAATTGTGGGGTTTGCGTTCGCGCCGGGCCTCCATAGAATGGAAATAGGCACAAACTTTAATAAAGACATTTCATATCTATCTGCGTAAGTATACTTTGATAATTATGTTTCAGTTTGAAGAAATATGGTATAATAAAATTATGGGGTGTTCGTTCGCACCTGACCTCCATAGAATGGAAATATGTCACAAAGTTTAACAAGGTTTTTTAATATAGATCCACAGAATATTGTGATAAGTGTTTCAGTGTGAACAGGTATGGTATAATAAATTATGGGGTTTATCTATTTCATTTTTACTTTCATCTTATTTTGCTTTGGTTTTGAAATCCCCAAATTCAACCCAAATTTACAACCCTTCTTTTTCATAACCTATCATACTTTCATAAATCAGAGTCCATATTTTGCAGGCTGTTTTTGAACTCAGTCAACGACGGGTACTTTTGCTTGTATATATATATATGTGTATATATATATATATGTGTATATATATATATATATATATATATATATATATATATATATATATATATATATATATATATATATATATATATACAAAACGACCATTTGTCTATCACTCCTGCCTTAATAAGGCAAGTAAATAAATAAAAATGGGACACAAGGATGATTTAAGACAAACCCATTTTTAAACTTCGCACTGAACGCATAACTTATTAAAATAAACGGCAGTCTTGCAAAATGTTAACAGCCGTGAAAACGAAAATAAAGACGACTAATAGCTTTCGCCAAAATTTAAACAATAATTTTCCACCGATATGTATACTTTTAAAACGTGAGAACTGATTGTATGATCTATTACCTCTTAATTTATTATCGTTAAATTTATTTTTGCAACATTAAAGACGGCGCCGACAACAAACAACATCAGAGCAAGAGGCAACAATTTTGATCCTTAAGTCACGGAAAAGAACTTTGAAAAAAAAAAATGTAATCTTATATATATATATATATATATATATATATATATATATATATATATATATATATATATAAATAAAATGAACTCATTTTTCCCGACTGATTTTGACATTAATAGGATTAAAAATCAAGATATTTCATGCAAATATAATATGCACAAACGGCAGGACAATATCTGAGGTGTGTTATAGGCTTATTATTTCTCAAATTCCTCGATAATCTTAGATTTCTATACTTTTTCTGCTGAGAAGTCACGGCCAAAATCGGTTAAGATCAATGGAAGTGGTAAAATATTTTCTCTCTAATAAATTCCTCCTCCCCCTGCCACCACTTAACACCGTTTGGGGATCGTTCTCAAGGAACAGTTGAGAAGAGAACACCGGTTTGGCTTCGTAGTTCTTTCATGTGAAGTTATTTAAAATCACTAAACTAAGCTGCAGTGCTCTGTGGCGTAGTGGTTAGCGTGCTGGACAATTCACATTATATTTTCACGTTCGCGCCGACCTACCGTAGTCGTTTTTTTTTGTTTTTTTTTTCCTAAACAACTGGAATGGACTTTTCTTGGTGGCCGAACTGTTAACGTTGCAGATGTTTTTTTTTTTTTTCACACTTTATTTTCCTACTTTTACTCATGACTCCGGGTTTGATCCTTCCTACTTACCTACCATAACATTTTTTAAAACTCCCCCCCCGTCCCGGAAACAAACACTCGGGCAACGCCGGGTACCCCCGCTAGTTAAAAATAAATCTAAAAAGAGTTCCAGAAAGTTAAAAAATATACAGATCGGTGTAAAAATTGATTTTCATGCATTTGGTTGAGGCCACTAGTTGTATTTTTTATTTTCGAGTTTTCTACCGTGATCTATACTGAAAGATTACCAATTTAATCTTCTAAAAGTCCTATAACTAGAATTAATGCTGACGAATTATCGTGTTGTATTCGAGTCCTATAGCACATGTTCCATTAAAAATGTTGGCAACCTTCACGTGAGCCCTCCTTTTGTTGAATCACATTCATTTTGACAGGCGTCCCCTAAAGAATGCCAGTTCAACAAAGATCTTGCTAACATATATTTTATGTAAAATTTGCCAGTTTTCCTTCTTTCGTTTCTGTGTCTATTACTGTTGAAGTTCCAATACAACACGTGGTATCAGAACTCATAGGCAATAAACAGAAGAAAGAATATAGAAAGTTGAATATCGCGCAAAAAACTAGCTCAGGTTTGAATGTAACACACGCATCAGACTGTCAATTACTCGGAAAATATGTACCTCCACAATTTCCAAGAAAATGACGTGTAAAAGGTTCAGAAGCCGATTAAAACCTGTATAAACAGATTTAACCGCTGAGAAAATCAGTTCAAAGCGTTCATACAAGTCAAAGTACGCTCTGCTTTATTTCAAGCACCCAGGATCTGGCTTGATTCTTGGAATGAACTATGGGTCAGTTCGAACAGACGAGGAACACCATTTCAGTCATAGTCATAACGAATTCCTTCGTGAGGGGTTGGGTCTGTTATACTTAGGAACATCAACGGCTTTTTTTTGGCTACTATTTTTTCTTATCAGAATTCCTCTTCATAATTTTGGGGTTATGTACCACCTTTTAATACAGTAGAAAGAAATTAAATATAGTATTTCCAGAATTTTGTCCGATTAAGCACACACGAATAATTACTATGAGAACCAATTATAACATGTTGAACTTCCGTTGTCTCACAAGCGAAATCTCTAACAGTTAAACGAAAAGGATCACTTACACATTAACAATTGCATGCACACAACGCAATCCACTGCTACTGAAACGATCCTCCTTTTAGTCTCTTAAAGACTACTCTCCAGCATTTAATCCTTTGGATCAGTTCAAAATTACTTATGTAGTATCTATAACGAACTACATTTTACAATGCTACCACTTAAAAGAGGTGATAATGTCTGAGAGGATGGTATAATCGCAAAAGAGCATGTACTATACTGTCCCCAAGAGAGGAAGTAATACTTAGGAGGGTGATTCCATGACAACGGCCTTGATATTACTCTATACCGACCCTGCGAAAAGTAAAAGGTACTGCTTGGGACGATGACTACGTAACCGAAACTACACCACCACCCTAAAAGGCTGAAGAAATGGCTGAAAGGATGTTAAAATTATATTATAGTAAACTGAATTGAACACAAAACGATATTACAATAGAACAATAGAACACTTAATGGAATGAATAATATTATCGTTTCGGTATGGGAGGATAAATTATTTACGATTAAGTTACATAATAAAATGAATCCTACTTTTAAAAAAAATTAAACATATTTTTTTTCAAATTTCTTTTTGGTGATCTGTGGGAAAAGCTTTGATCAATTCAATCGATAAAAAACTCCCCGACTAGGAATTGAACTCTCGAACGTTGGTGTCAATCAATCTATTAAAAACTAAACATTCTTGCCAGCAAACCTATTTGACTGGGTAGATTAATGCTGTATTTATGCTAGAGTCCCTCAGTGGTTCATCCTGGGCCTAACTCTCTTCCTAATCTACATCCCTGATCTTCCAAATTACACCCTAAGATCATACGTAAACATTTATGCTGGCAACACTACCATTTATGGCACCACACTAAAAGCCGTAAATGATCAAGTTCTCTCTGGTTCTCTCTCCTCTTATCTTGAGCACGTGGTAGAACGGGAAAAGAGGTGGCGAATTACTTTTAATGCATCTAAAACTAAGTTTCTATGTTTACATCATCAACGCTCTGATCCCCATCTGGCATCAATTGAAATGAATGGCTCTCATCTTGGGGAGACTACATGTTTTGACAAGCTTACGGGCTTGACCTTTACCCCTGATCTGAAATGTACATCAAATCCATTGCCAAGCTCACTTGAAAAACCGTGGGATCTTGCTATCGTCCCAGCAGATATCTCACTGCTGATGCAATTCTCTACCTATATAAACGCGAGATACGTCCAATGATGGAGTACTGTTGCCATATCCTGCCTTGGCAGAGTTCAAAATAGACTTTGTAGCCTAGTGGGGGATGCCCCTTTCTCTTCCCTGCAACCTCTTTCCCACAGAAGAGACGTTGCGAGCCTGTCTCTGCTTTATCCTTATATCACGGCAAGTGCTCGTCTGAGCTCCAAGCTATGGTTCCCTCCTCCCCAAATTCTTACAAAACATACTCCTCTATCTAAAACCACTATCAATAATTCCCCCACTATTTATCTGTGTCTAAACCTAAACGTCGATTCTATAACAAAGCTTCTTTCTTAGAATTGGACGTCTGTGAAACTCTCTTCCGTTTGCTAGCTTTCCAGATTTGGTAGTCTTCAAGTCCAACGTAAACAAATTCTTGATGAGCCGTCCCCTTAAGTAATCCAATTTACCAAATTCCACTACTAACAATTACTACGATTTTATCACATTCGCTACTGTACACTCTTTAACTCTTATCCTCGAGTGGCCTATATGTTTTGATAAGTGGTGACTCCTATGTAAAAAAGTGGTGACTCCTATGTAAGAAAAAACGATTTTAGAAGGTTAATTTCTCTCATCTTAAAACTAGAAGTGGCAACGGAACCACTGTGAAATTAAATAGTGCTTACACGGTTATGGCTTTGATTTTGGATATGGTTTACTGAATTAAAGGGCGTCTCATTAGCCGTGGCGATTCTGTGCGCTCTGATGAGTGCAATTGTAATTTATTATTATTATTATTATTATTATTATTATTATTAAAAATACGGTGGGACATATTCTCACACCTATTTCAATACGGTAAACAAAATGGCACATTGAGAATAGCGCCAATCTTCGTTTTTTTTTTTTTTTAGTCAGGGAACACGTGTGTCAACTCGAATGTTTGACACGTGATTAAATATGGCAGTCCGTGACAATCTAATAATAGTGCGTATTGAAACCGGGTGCTCACCCATCCAACCTACCGTGATTGTTCCCCCAAAACCTAATAACACACACACACACACACACACACACACACAATGGTGCCATTACAACCAGCAAAAGGTACACACTTAAGGCTTACGGCAACATCTGACGGGGCCAGATAATTTGTGGTTAACATGTCACGTGATAATATGCGGGTACGCAAAAAAAAAAAAAAAAATGAAAAAATAGCCTAGGTTCGTATTTATAATTTTTAAGAGATTAATAACTTCGTGGTTAGGTGTTTGTACCTTTGGAATATAACAGACTTTAAAAGCTCAAGAATAAATAAAAATGCTTTCTGTCAATCGGAAAGCCTCGATTACAATGTTTATCTTCATCACACAGCAGTAAGATGTGACACAAGGTTGGAAAAATAGTATTTAAAATATGAGCGCCCTTATAAGAACACCCTGTACTGCAAAAATATACCAGGAAAGGCAGTCCTCTTGTTTCTTTTGGACCGGGGAAAATTCCATTCGTTGGAATCAGATATTACAAAGACTAAATAAATATCTTTCAAAAGTGACCAATTTATTTGGTCTCCATCATAGTGTAGAATTTGCGTGTTGTCAATCCTCGTTCATTTACGAAAATGCATAAATATTGTTAGCACTATGTCTAAGTAAAAAAATGGGGGTCTGGTAATGATGCCACATAATTCATTTGTCATGATTTCAGCTGATTGACTCCAATTCTTAATATTCTTTTATTATTCAATAAATAAAATATAAAATTAATAATAAAAGAAATGATTACTTAAATAGAAATAGGTTGTAAACACAATTTGGCTATTAATTTATAAAAGGTTTAAATAAGAATTGATAATTTCGGTTCGACCGATGTAAGCTCCGACCTTCTTCGTTTGTATTTTGTCAAACTAGTCGGCTATTAATTCTAAATACTAGATAAAGTGATATATATATATATATATATATATATATATATATATATATATATATATATATATATATATATATTAACGAATCTTGCTTTCCCGACTGCTGGAAAACCGCTTCTGTGGTACCAGTCTTCAAGAATTCTGGTGAAAGAACTGACCCACTAAATTATCGCCCCATTAGCCTCCTTCTGCTTTTCGCCAAAATATTTGAGTCCTTAGTTAATCAAGCCCTAGTCCAGCACCTAACAGTTGCTAAACTCCTGACTGACAAACAATATGGATTCAGGCAAGCCCGTTCAACAGCAGATATCTTAACTGTAGTTTCTGAACGTATATACCGTTCATTGGACAAAACAGGGGAGGGTAGAGCGGTAGCCCTTGATATATCTAAGGCTTTAACAGGGTATGGTACGATGGTCTTCTAAGGAAAAGTAGATCATATGGAATCACTGGAAGAATTCATAATGTAATTAAATCCTTCTTAAGTAAGAGAAAAATCCAAGTTGTCCTTGACGGTCGTACATCTAAACAATATGACATAAATGCGGGAGTACCTCAGGGATCTATCCTTGGACCTCTATTATTACTGATATTCATAAATGATCTTCCTGATACAATTGTTTCGGAGATGGGTATATTTGCCGATGACACCATTCTCTATAACAGATATGAGGGGAAAACAAATGAACACATATCCAAGGAAATGGCAGAAACACTAGAGGATGACCTCCAACCTGTAGTGGAATGGGGACAAAAATGGATGGTCACATTCAATGCTGCCAAGACTAAACTTGTTTCCTTCAATAACTACAAGAAACCTTCTCTACCACCAATAGCAATCGCCAAGAACACATTGCCTGAAAGTACTTCTTTTAAACTCCTCGGCCTAACGTTTACAGAGAGTATGAACTGGAATAGACACATTGAGAGCATTGCCAAGGCTGCTGCAAGGAAGGTTGGCTCCCTCTACCGTGCTAGAAAACTACTTACGCCTGAAAGTATTCTGTACCTCTATAAAACTACCATTCGCCCATGTATGAAGTACTGTTGTCACATCTGGGCTGGTGCATCTGCTGCTTGTCTCTCGCTCCTGAACAGGGTTCAAAAGAGAGTCGCCAACCTGATAGGTCCTGAACTGACATCTAGGCTTCAGCCTCTGTCCCATCGTCGAGATGTTGCATCCCTCTGCCTGTTCTACAAATACTTGAATGGTGAATGCTCTGACGAATTGCAAACACTTGTACCTCCTCGACGTAACTACCCCCGACAAACCCGACAAGCTACTAATCTCATCCCTTTACAGTAGAGATCCCTAGGTGCAAGAAAGCCTTTAACTCCAATAGTTTCTTCCCCAGAACTGTAGGTCTTTGGAACTCCCTTCTGGGATTCTGCTTTCCCAACTGTACTGATATGCAGAAGTGTAATGTGAACAAACATCTTTCTACTCATCCCCCTTCATAATGCCCCTGAAAATTAAGTCCCTGATAGTAGCCCCCTGCTTCAAACTTCAAAGTGGCACTGTGCCTTGTTTGGGGTGAAAATTCAATATATATATATATATATATATATATATATATATATATATATATATATATATATATATCGGCACTGATGAGTTGTGATACAACGAAACGTGTCTGTATGTCGATGACTAAAATATATTTTATAAAGCTTCCCTCTTTGGTAGAGCACTCTTGTAAATTATCTTACTCGCTACTTAATTTAGCTGAAATAATGCGAAGCTCGCGATTTGTTTACAAACAAACGTTTGAGCCCTCTACGAGTAGCAGACGAATGTTTATTTAAATAATCGTTCTGACAAGTTAATTTCGGCCACCGATTCCGTAGTCAAGGGGATAGGACTGCCGACTGTCATCACGACGGTTCTAGGTTCGATCCTCGGCTTGGGAGAGGTGTTAGTCTAGCGGCACTGATGAGTTGTGATACAACGAAACAGGTCTGTATGTCGATGACTAAAATATATTTTATAAAGCTTCCCTCTTTGGTAGAGCACTCTTGTAAATTATCTTACTCGCTACTTAATTTAGCTGAAATAATGCGAAGCTCGCGATTTGTTTACAAACAAACGTTTGAGCCCTCTACGAGTAGCAGACGAATGTTTATTTAAATAATCGTTCTGACAAGTTAATTTCGGCCACCGATTCCGTAGTCAAGGGGATAGGACTGCCGACTGTCATCACGACGGTTCTAGGTTCGATCCTCGGCTTGGGAGAGGTGTTAGTCTAGCGGCACTGATGAGTTGTGATACAACGAAACATGTCTGTATGTCGATGACTAAAATATATTTTATAAAGCTTCCCTCTTTGGTAGAGCACTCTTGTAAATTATCTTACTCGCTACTTAATTTAGCTGAAATAATGCGAAGCTCGCGATTTGTTTACAAACAAACGTTTGAGCCCTCTACGAGTAGCAGACGAATGTTTATTTAAATAATCGTTCTGACAAGTTAATTTCGGCCACCGATTCCGTAGTCAAGGGGATAGGACTGCCGACTGTCATCACGACGGTTCTAGGTTCGATCCTCGGCTTGGGAGAGGTGTTAGTCTAGCGGCACTGATGAGTTGTGATACAACGAAACATGTCTGTATGTCGATGACTAAAATATATTTTATAAAGCTTCCCTCTTTGGTAGAGCACTCTTGTAAATTATCTTACTCGCTACTTAATTTAGCTGAAATAATGCGAAGCTCGCGATTTGTTTACAAACAAACGTTTGAGCCCTCTACGAGTAGCAGACGAATGTTTATTTAAATAATCGTTCTGACAAGTTAATTTCGGCCACCGATTCCGTAGTCAAGGGGATAGGACTGCCGACTGTCATCACGACGGTTCTAGGTTCGATCCTCGGCTTGGGAGAGGTGTTAGTCTAGCGGCACTGATGAGTTGTGATACAACGAAACAGGTCTGTATGTCGATGACTAAAATATATTTTATATTATATATATATATATATAGACCACCAATCAATCGAAACTGCTATTTCTAAAGCGTATTAAAATCTACGAAACTCCGTTATTTCTGAACACCTTTTGATTTTATCATAACGATACAGCCCTAAGTTTATCATGTTGAAAGCAGGATAATATAATTATTTTCTGTAATTTTTAAGTTTAAGTGTTAATTTAAAAAAAAAACACGTTTAACCCAGTTTTATCAGAATGTAAATAAAACATAAATATTTTAAAAAAAGTTTTGGATTCAATTAAACTAACATTTTTATGTCTAAAAATTACTATTATTGGCTATAAGAATATGCAAACATATTTGAATATAATTATTACATACTTTAATAAATTGAAAGAATTCTATTTTTTATTATAAACTCGTACATTTTACTTACCGCCGCCCTTTTGGATTTTAGGTATGGGAACCCAGTCCCATCAAAATATTTATTTAAGCATTTTCATGAGTTTTTAGTAAACTAGACAGAAAATACATTTTTAAAAATAATTGAATTAAATTATAATTACAAACGCCATTTATGGTAAATATTTTATTTTTATTTTTTCTTCAAAATAATTGATCAATCAAGCTTTACATTTTTCCTAATACTTGTCAAAAGTAAAGAAAAACTGCTTTCTTTCTATTTTTACATCAAACAAATTTTTAGCATTATATTTCTCAGTTTTGATATCACTTTTAGTCAGTTTTTAATTTCATGATTAAAATATTTTTTCCTTTCTTATTTTCTAATTAATAATAACCAATGAGCCAAAATCTTTTTTCATAAATGAGATCATGCTGTATTTTCCCTAATTCTTTATTGCATAAATCAAGTTGACAAATACATTCATTAAAATTTGGTGGCCCTTAAAATGTCCGGTTTTGGTAACCCACTGGGGAGATGCAACTTGTTGGGATGTCACAACTATCACGTACGAAAATCCATGTCTTCATAGTTATAGTTAATTTTCCAAAAAGGGAGATAACAACATTTTGTAATTTGTAACGGGCTATCGTTTCTTAAAACAATCTCACGTAAAACGACACTTGTAGATATAATTAATACTTATAATTTTCACACCCTGTTTGTTTAAAAAATAATTTATATCGATTCTTTAAAACATTCTTTATCTAATGGTACATGGAAAGTTTACACTTTGGAAAATTACATTTTTAATTTATTTTTAAAGATTTAAATGTATGCATATTTTAGCGTTTTCGTAATTTTTTTATCCTCATCTGAAAGATAATAATTATGGATAACATATTCAATGAATCTTACACTTCAAAACGCAAAAGATAAAAATAAACACTTTCAAATTTCGTGTTTAAATAATTGATATCGAAGGAACACTGAAATTTTTTGTTTTTGTTTTTATTTTTCTACACTCATTCACCGTTATACCACAAAATGAGTGTGTGTTTAATCGATCGCTTGGAATTTAAGGGGTCGACCAAATGACAAATGAGGAAAGGGGATGTGGAGCCCCCCTCAATATATTTTTACAACAAATATTTAAAAAAAGTTACCACCATATAAAGTGCATTATTTACTTATTAATAGGTGAAAAATTAATATTGATTAGATAATTACCTGATTTTTGATAGATTTAAAAAAAAAATCAAAAACATTCATAAATAAAAATTGGAGGGAAGTTAAAAGAAGAGAATAAGATCAATTCTTTAAGCGGAGACTCATCGGGATAATACAAAGCTCAACAAAATTGCATTGGAGCTTATTTAGAAGTCAATACAGAGAGAAATGAAAGTATAAAAAGTATATACTAATATATATGGAGTTATTCATTTATTAAATAAGGGTATACATCAATTAGGAGTGTTGGGTAGGTGAGGACTCTTTATACCAGGGCATTTCGAAGCCTAATGCTTCTCATCAGAAGAGTAGAGAAGATGCTAGGTAACATAATAGGGATGTGACGTCTAGCGATAGTTACATCAGGAGCGAAATAAATTATTGATGCTGTCTTGGGGAACTATAATTATCGTTGTCATACAGGAGGAGCATAGTTTGTATTATGTAACGCACGTAGATATATAGCACATCTGTCAGAGTAGGTTTAATATATGTGGACAATGCGTGCGTTTAAACTCTCAGCGGGGGAGTATAGGGTAGGTTGGTTGCTTGATATGACATGAAAGAGGATAAACCTCTGCTATTGTTACTACTATTGCCACTACTTTTATATTACTAGTACTAAGATCAAAAGTCAATATATATATATATATATATATATATATATATATATATATATATATATATAATGAATGGTTATTTTAAGAAATGTTATTGATTTCAATATATACCATTTTTACTTATAGCTGAACAGAATCGCCATTAAATAGGAATAAAGCTCAATGCATCTGTTTTATAGTAGCAGAGCATATATAGTATAACATTTTGCTAAAACTCCAAGACTTACAGTTTTTTCATAACTTTTTCATTCCTTCGTAGAATAAAAAAAAGTTATGAAAAATTTTATACTATATATATATATATATATATACACCTTTTTTTACTATATATATATACTTTTTTATACTATATATATATATACTTTTTATACTATATATATATATATATATATATACTTTTTATACTATATATATATATATATATATATATATATATATATATATATATATAAAGGTACATGCATTCCATCTATATAGATAGTTTTCTATATATCCACAATCATGTAAAGTCACTTTGTGTCTGTATGTGTGTGTGTAAGTTCCTTCCCCATAGGTTCCGAAACGACTCAGCCAATCTTTTGCAAATTTCACACAAAGCTAATTTACATGCCTGGCATTGTTTCTTAGATATGTGTTGTGCGATATGTGTGTTCATCCGATACAATCAGAAATCGAAAAAAACCCGATCTTAAAATAGCTTTTCTCTCTGATAGATAAAAATGAATAATTTTTACAGGGGAATATTTTACGTTACATCGGTAAATCATTTCTTCTTGAAACAATAGATTTATTATAGTCTTGAGATATACCTTAAGTGATAAAGAATTCGACTGCAGATCGAATGATTTCCAATTCAAGCCCGGGTTTACCTCACCATTTTCTTTTCTTTTCTTTTTTTTTCTTCTTTTTAATGAGTTCAATTGACGATAAAAGAATTGCTACCACTTGACATCGCGGCAAATCAATTTTTTTTTTTGCATATTTTAAAACTAAACATTAATCAGAAATTACTTTTCCAGTGCATTCAACATCAAGCCCAAATATCAGCTGACGTGATATTTAGACAAATTCAAAGCAATTTGATGAACGACATTATCATTTTTTTAATTAATTTTTTTTTTTTTCAAATTAGTCCACCGGGCAAATTAATTATTCAACGTAGTATATAATAATCAATAAAAGGATTGGTTCTATAATAATACATACGCAATCTGTATAAATTAAAATATCATGTTTAAGCGTATGGTACGACAAAGTAACACCGGGCTGCCAGCTAGTACATTCATATATTGAATAGTAAATTGGAAAACAGCAAAATTTGAACACGCACACAAATAACTGGATATAATTTCCGAGAGTAGTTTATGAAAATAATGTTTATCTTTAAAATTTATTGCAGTTTCATGGAATATCCGATTGAAAGAAGTTTATCATTGCAGTATTTATATACAAAACTTTTGGAGATATTTGTTATAATGAAAACACTCACCATGTTTATATAAACAATAACGTTTCACTCATGTCTTATGGCGATGGTACATTGTATATAAGCTCGGAGTGTCGCAATAGCAAATTAAACTTTTTAAGAGATTAGAGCAAAGTATAGTATCTGTTCTGCTATTACACTTCACCCTTTCTGTTCTTCGTCATTAAAGAAATACTCTTTCGCGACGAAATTTCTAATTTTTTCCAATCCCGATTGCGCCTTTTGGTAGTGGGATGTTTACCACATCGTCGTTAAAAACCTTGTGCGAAGGAAAGAACCAAGCTTCAATCTCAGCTTGAGACAGTTGTCTGTCTAGCAACACTGAAGAACTGTGATACAGCGAAACAGTCTGACGAGTGATGTCTACTCTGCATAAATGAGGCACTTATTGTAGAGAGTCAGGCCCCTTCTGTTCGCCGTGCAGGTGTGTTATATGTCACGTACCTGTCTGGCCGCAGGTGTCATTCCAGTGTTTCTCATCTCTTGTACCAGTTGCATCTACCAAAACTTGACAGTTTAATCTACTAATGTTATTTTCGCCTATAGCTTAGGGTGCTAGATGATCTCATACACTTTCGACGGGAATTAACGAAAATGAGTCAATAGCTGAAAATTTAATGCAAGTATCTTCTGCATCGTTGCCAATTCTCTCCCCTCTTCTCTCCGAACCCCCGTTTCTCTCTCTTTATATATATATATATATATATATATATATATATATATATATATATATATATATATATATATATATATATATATATCCCAGATTGAAAAATATTCCAAAGATTAGAATCAATGAATTTCAACAAGGGTCCTTGATAGTGCTCAATCAAAGAGAGAAGACTATATATATATATATATATATATATATATATATATATATATATATATATATATATATATATATATATATATATTCTCGCATAAAATTATATTTTTGTATATTAATTTATGTGATTAAATAATATATATATACTAGCGGGGGTACCCGGCGTTGCCCGAGTGTTTGTTTCCGGGACGGGGCGGGGGAGTTTTAAAAAATGTTATGGTAGGTAAGTAGGAAGGATCAAACCCGGAGTCATGAGTAAAAGTAGGAAAATAAAGTGTGAAAAAAAAAACAAAAAAAAAAAAACATCTGCAACGTTAACAGTTCGGCCACCAAGAAAAGTCCATTCCAGTTGTTTAGGAAAAAAAAACAAAAAAAAAACACTATTGTAGGTCGGCGCGAACGTGAAAATATAATGTGAATAGTCCAGCAACCTAACCACTACGCCACAGAGCACTGCAGCTTAGTTTAGTGATTTTAAATAACTTAACATGATAGAACTACGAAGCCAAACCGGTGTTCTCTTCTCAACTGTTCCTTGTGAACGATCCCCAAACGGTGTTAAGTGGTGGCAGGGGGAGGAGGAATTTTTAAGAGAGAAAATATTTTACCACTTCCATTGATCTTAACCGATTTTGGCCGTGACTTCTCAGCAGAAAAAGTATAGAAATCTAAGATTATCGAGGAATTTGAGAACTAATAAGCCTATAACAAACCTCAGATATTGTTCTGCCGTTTGTGCATAATGTATTTGCATGAAATATCTTGATTTTTAATCCTATTAAGGTCAAAATCCCACGGGAAAAAATGAGTTCATTTTATTTATATAGAGATAGATAGATAGAAGATAGAAGAAGATAGAAAGAAAGAAAGATAATATAATATAATATATATATATATTTACCACTAGTCTCTAACTCTTAGACAAGGTCTACAAAGTGTCTAATAGGTCCTGCATTCTCGGCCAAGCTCCAACCTCTGTCCCCTCGCCGCAATACGGCATTCCTGTGGCTGTTGTACAAGTATTTTAATGAAATGTCCTCTGATGAACTCATAGCACATGCCCGCCTCGACGTGCATACTATTGACTCACCCGACAAGCAGCAAAATCTCATCCCTTCACTGTTGAGGTTCCTGGATTCCGGAAAGCCTTTCACCCTTAACGTACTTACATGCAGAAGTCTAAATGCGGTGTCAACAGACACTCCGCCCCTGCGCAATTCCCTAAATAGGAACATTTGTTGATTATGTTTCAATCCCGGGCAACGTCGGGGTTCCCTGCTAGTATAGAAATAAAAACGCAAAAACTAGTAAATACCTTTGGTACCAGATAGGCAAGTAGTTGAGAGGAAAGACGAATAACCTAATATTAACTCTAAAAAGGTTCTGAGTAATTCAGCATGTACTAGATTTAGAAATTGCATACGACGACTTACGACTGGCAAATTCACAATTGCAAAAGAGGATCCAAGTATCCACTTGTGAAACAACGCACACACACGCACGCACACGCACGCACACGCATACACACGCACGCACATCCACATCTGCTTAGGTTTTCTATAAAACATATATTCGAAAATGAATAAATATAAAATAGCTTACATTACTGAACTGTATCGTACGTAAACGTATCTGTATTAAAATGTAAAATCTTTTAAAATTTAATAATTCCAAGTTATAAAAAGAAACAATACCGTGATTAACTTAAATATTAAAATTAAAATTAAATTTATCGAATTGATAGGAAAAAGAAGGTAAAATCAGTAATCTTGAATTCAAACATATTTGGGGAGATTTTAATATAGTTTAAAAATGGAATAGCTAATTTATAGATAAATTGGTTTATAATCTATTAACTCTACCTACGCATCGTTACCCGAGGTGCAGTGGGTTTATTTTTATTTATTTTTTTGCATATATTAAAATCTTATACCTAAAAAGAAGCGCAGTTAAAGTTGTATGGAGACAACCGTTTTTTTTTTTTAAACCTTCAATAAAGAAAAGGGTATTTTCCTTGCTTAGTTGTAATTTTTAGCTCATGATTGTAACATGTTTCCATATTAATAGTTGTCCGGACAGGACTAATTCATTTTTAAAGTAAACTGTAGCGAAGTTATATATATATATATATATATATATTATAGTGTTAATGACATGATTTAACAATAACAGACGAACGTTAAATATGTAAAGTTGAATTCTATTTAGAATTAAAGTTTTAAAATATTACAGGATGAATTTATTCGTTAGATTTCTTGTTTCCTAATTTTTAAATGAAGATTGGTTAAATAAATCATTATTATTTTATTTATTTATTTTTTTACACAGTGATCACCGCTTATCAAGGTCCGGAAGCCACTCAGGGATAAGGGTTATTGCAAGTACATTACGTTAGTGTGGAGATTTGATGAAGTGTTTACTTAAGGGGGCGGTTCATTAGGAATTTGTTAACATTGGACTTGAAGACATCCAAGTTGTAGTCCGGTGGGAAGCAGGCAGACGGAACAGAGTTCCACAGGCGTGCAGTTCTAAGAAAGAAGCTCTGTCCATGGAATCCGCGTTTCGATCTAGGCACAGATATAGAGTGGGGGAAATTTTTCACAGTGGATTCAGCTAGACGGGTGTTTTTCGTGAAAGATTGGCGATGGGGGGGACCAGAGATTGGAGTTCAGACGAGCACCTGCCATGGAAATAACGATAAAACAAGGATAGGCTCGCAACGTCTCTTCTGTGGGAGAGAGGTTGCAGGGTAGAGAAAAGGGCATCACCCACTAAGCCACGAAGTCTATTTTGTACTCTGTCAAGGCAGGATAGGCTGTTTTTAGCAGCTCCTGCCCAGATATGGCAACAGTATTCCATCCTAGGACTACTGTTCTTATTTTAAGTTTTATTCGCGCCACCCAAAGAATACTTGGCGTAACAGATAAAGTACTATAAAAATTCAGTTGTAAGTGACACTCTTCTAGAGGTTGAAGGTTCAATCTTCAGTGCAGGCGAATTACTTAAGATTTCCATCCGGTCATGGCTGACGAAATGAGAGCATGCTACACCCAGTGATCAAATAAAAGGTTTCGTTCTGAAAGTCTGCGCAGATTCCGAGTTCGACACTAAGATCCTCCCCATTGTGAAAAAGGCTGGAGGTCACATCGGCCGAAACGTTGCGCAAATAACATTGAAGATGATAACAGCAGTCCGAACAATCCAAATAATACGAGTTTGATTCTTTTGAAATTGCCGACGTTTTTGTTGCCGTTTTATTTTTCCACGTGAATAAATCGCACGTAGGATAGCTACGATTGATGAGCATGGCTACGAACATATGATTTATGGCCTACCATCTCTCCAACGGAAAGCCATTTTGGTCCACCTTTGTCATATGATGCTAATCTCATCATAATGGGTCTCTCGTCTGTAATTTGAAGTTCGATCGATGTAACTGTACCACACCTATAGATGTTTGAATCGCGATCCACCCTCTTTTATTTAGAGAGGTCTGTCATGAGCAGCACTAAACTACTTGTACCTGTAAACAAAAACATGGCCTATTTAGAAACATTAACGCTTTTACCTATTAAATTTCTTACGTACGTCTGCATATGTAATTTTAAGTTAAATGTTTTGCTTCGTTTTTCTTTTATATAAAATGAGTACATTTAAAAAAAATTTTTTTATTACATTTTCACCCCATACAAGGCACATTGCCACTTTGGTGTAGGGGGCTACTAACAGGGGCAACAACTAATGGGGTACTATGTAGGGATTTGGGCAGCAAGATGTTGGTTCACGTTGCACTTGAACTTATGCACGTCAGTACAGTTGGGGAAGTAGGGACCTGGAATGGAATTCCAAAGTCTAGCGGTTCTGGGGAAGAAACTACTGGAGTAGAAAGATCTTTTACATCTAGGGATCTCTACAGTGTGGGGGTCGGATTTTGCAGCTTGTCGGGTGTGTCGAGGGTGTTCACGTCGTGGGGGCACAAGTGCTTGCAGTTCAACCATTGTTATATAGCTCCGGCTAAGAATTCATGTTTTCGATCAAGTTTATTGGTTTCCGACTATATTTATTTGTTTGTGTAATAATCGCTTGACCAATCATCACCAAACTTGATCAAAATATCGGTCATGGTCTAATTAAGAATTAATTTTATTTTGTGATTACTAATAAAGCGACGAAAAAGGTGAAAGTCACACTTTAAACCAAAAGTCGGCAACTCATTCAATACCTCCGGCCGGATCACATCAAAATGACTACAGACGAAGATCATTAATGAAACACCAGGGAAAATTACATAGGAAGACCAGTATAAACCCAAATATTTAAAACTATAATGAAAATACACATTGAAAAATCAGAACAAGAAAAAGAGATATAAAATTAAAAAAAAAAACACCTAACAAAAATTCGTTTTCCGTCAGAAACGGCAAAATTCACATGAGATAACATTGTTCTTTTGAAGGTATACCCGCCTAATGTTTGTCGCCGGTCGGTCAAATCGTATCTCGGTTCCTGTTTTATGTTTATTTTAAAATTTTATTGCGTACAAATAGAAATGCTTGGGTTTTGATCGTGGTTTTGCTATAATAATATTCGAATTTAGTTGCACCGACAAGATGAAGATAACAGCAGTTTTTTTTTTTTATTGAAATCAAAAGTCTCATTTCTCATGTTAAAAATATAGTCGTAGACCGATCAAAATGCCTTCGCGGGTCAGATCAGGCCCGGGGGTCGTAGGTTGCCGACCATTGCTTTAGACAATAATTTCGGTTCTGTTTACCGTAAAGACATATTACTTAGCATATATAATAGTAAATCAGAAATCACATCTTATATGACTTTAACATTGACCCTTAACTTGGTTAACTTGATTGTGATGGAATTTCAATTTCCGATTTTTACAAATCCTCTCTGATAACAGAGTAACTAACACCCGAACTGGGCAGATCAATGAGTTATGAACGTTTCTATAAAATCCATTACCTCGGAAATATTCAATACAATATGGAAAATTAGGCGCAAGTAAATATTTGGCTAATGGTAAAAGTGTTCGCTAATGAGCCAGGAAACCGGGGTTCAGTCCTTGGCTGAGTTATACTAAAAACATAAAAAATAGTACTAGATGATGATACCCTGTCGATTTCGACGTATGAGATCCGCCACAACATCTAAGCTGTTCGGAAATCCACACACATGATTTGTTTATAGTGGTGACGGCTTTGTGTAGAACCAACTACACCTTTTGATACAGCTGCTAATCTCAGTTGGGGAAATGGCCGCCACAAGACAGAGCAGACAGTAGACCTCAAGTTTTACATCAGAGTGTTCCTTCTCCTAGATACATGTTTTAACGCAGACTAAGGGTGTATTTCTCCCAGTGGATTAAACGCCCCCCCGATATCTGTCTGCGTCTCAGTGCGGTACATACAGCACCTAGCATTCCTAAATGGCTACCCATGGGGCACTGACCAGGCTCATCGTTGCTTGACTTCGGTGATCTGGGGAGAACCGGTGTTTCGACGTAATTATGCTGCATATGTCCTCTTTGTTAACAACTCAGCATAAGGGGAGGATCAAGAGCAAGTGGAGTCATCCTAGCAATGGAGTGATACCCTACCCTACACCGCAGTGTAGCAGCTAATGAAACGAGAAGCCTTGTGTCATCCTCGACTATAGTTCGGACTCTCAGCTTAGATTACGTTGTCAGAAGCAGGTAAGCAGTCGCATAACTGACATATGTTCTTGTTTGTATCTATAAAAGATCCAGTTTCAAGAATTCCTCGAAACCAAATTGACAAAAATTAATTTAAAAGAATTATTATTGCATAAAACCATTTACTACTTTTAATCGTACATACATGTAATATAATTTTATAAAACCAATTATCAATGGTGCCTAAGTGTTGTTTCAACCATAATGACGCCGTTTATGTTCTTTTTTAAACGCTTACTGATGCATTATCATGTACTTTTTCATATTTTTTTCGATGGGCAATAATTGTTTTTGGAAAAATAAATTATAAACTTTAGAACACTGAAGATTTTTTTTTTCAATAATAGGAATACATATTACGAGCGTTGTTCCAAAAGTAATGTCTCTTATGTTTTATTTCGTCTGAATGCATCAGAGGATATTGCTAATTGTATTGTTATGAGGACTGAACTTATGCATTCATAATCTAAAAGTTTCAATTTTCTGTTGCAGATATTGACGATGTGAAACTCTAAAAAATCAAACCATATCATGAGCGGGCATCAGAAGCAGAGATGCGGGCGAAATGCATTTAAAATGGCGCTGACTATGTAAAAAAATAAATTCTGGAGGAAAAAAAAAGGTGTTTGATTGAATGGTACTATTCCCGTCTTCGTAGCTCTTTAACTTTTGAAACAACTATCATGTGACAAAACGCGCTGCGGATGCCTATGCACAGCCATCGTCCATCGCTGGCAAAAAGTGCATTGTAAATGTTGGTGACTATGTAGAAAAATAATTTCTGGAGCACAAAATCTCGTTGGTTTTAATGCCATTAGCCCGTCTTCGTAGCTTTTCAACTTTTTGAGTTAAAAGATAGGCGGATTTACTTTTGAAACTACCATTATATATACTTCCTGTCTCCTTGAATTTATCCAGAGAGCGATTTACTGTGTCTTTGGTTAGAATCTTTTTATCCCTAATGCCCCCACCCCCCGAAATTGTCGTTAAGTTTGGACAACCGATTTCTTATCACCATGAAGTAGACATCTACAAGTCTGATCTGTACGAAATATCTTTTTGCGTGTTCCATTTCTCGGAAGAAACAGAAACTCATATTAAGTTTCATAACAATCAATAATGACAAGGATACATGTCTTTTTTTTTTTTTTGATTTACCCGTATTTGTTTGTACATTTTCTGCGGTTTAGTTTGGTTTGTCGAATTTTACGGCAGATCAACACTATTTAAATGATGTAGTCCTGAAGCAACGTGATACCTGCGGTTCTTTCTACCTCCCATTATTATCAATGTTGAAGGACGTGTCTTCTTGTTGCTTCGGTTGCTTGGAGACTTTGGAAGAAAGTACAGTCAAGAATCCGTTCTTGACAAACACCCCAACAGGTGCGGGGTCAGGTAATGGCCCAGTATCTTTCGGACTGTGGTACGCCGCCTGAGTATTACCTTACTTTCGGGCGAGGCAAGTTTATCGCTTGTTGTCTGAGACGCTCCTACCGGGGAATGCCGATGGAGACGCCCAGAATTTTTGCTAGGCCAGAGGGCCTCACCCATTTAGGAGCGCTGGCTGAACATTCTCACTCTCTGCTCTTGTGTCACATCTTTCTGAGGTGAGCAGCAAGTACATGTCTACCCGCGTTTCTTTCTATACAATTAACTGAACACATATTGCTATTTTTATGGATCATGTACGACAAACATATAGTTCATCATTTAATCCCGAGCGACGACGTATTTACAGCTAGTCGCAAATATATTTTCTCAACAAACACGTGATCCTGTTCATCCAATCAGAGCTTTCTGCATCTTTTAATCCCTCATAATCTAACAATATTTTAATATGCCAGTGTCATCGAATGCATGCGCTAGGTGAGGGGGACGCTGAGATCGGCGACTTTGTTTCAGACTGATTTTAATTCATGCAGATTTGGTCTCTGTTATTATAGAATCAATTCTCTATTGCATATTATATATAACGATGGATTTATTTGCCCGGTGGACTAATTCGCAAAATAAATAAATAAATAAATGAATAGATAGATAAAAAATACCAACTGATATTTGAGCTTGACGATGAATGCTTCGAAAACTCACTTCTGATTAACGATTAGTTTTAAAATAAGCAAGCAAAGAAAAGATTTGCTGCGATTTTAAATAGCGCATCTTTTATCGTAAATAGAAATCATTAAAAAATAAAAAATAAAAACTATTTGTAGAATCGGACTTTTTTCAATTTTTGACACTTATCGAATGAATTTCTGTACAAAACATATCTAGCAACACTGCCAGACATATAAATTACCTTTGTGTGAAATTTTTCAAAGATAGCCGTTTCGGAATCTATGACGAACTCTCTCTCTCTCTCTCTCTCTCTCTTTCTCTCACACACACAAAGTGACTTTTATATAACATCTATGACTATGATACGAAAGGTCTGCCAAAGCCAGTGGCGTAGTAGTAAAGTACTTGGTAAAACTCAGTTGTAAAGTTGCATTCATATAGAGGCCGAGAGTTCAATCGCCAGTGCAGGCGACATAATTGCGCATTACTTAGGACTTCTATCCAAACATCGCTGACGAAGATAAAGCCTTGGATTAAATAAAGAGTATCTATCGTGTAGATTTCCGAGTTTGACAGAAAGATTCCCGAGTTCGACAAAAGCATTTACGAGTTCGACAAGCTACATCAACCGAAACGTTGAGAAAATGACACTAAAGATGAGAACAGTAGTCCGTAGACTCCAAATAATACGTATAATCGGTACTTTATCTAAAAAAAAAAAAAAAAAAAAAAAAACAGAAACGTGACACGAAAGGTGTTACTAGTGGTTCCTATTTTTGGGAAATGTCACCTCGTTTTCATATTGTAAACTAAAAAAAAAATACGCATACATCGTGTCCAAAAGTTTCCTATGAAATCGCAAATGAGTTTTAAAAAAATCTACAGTTGTGATGACTATCATCGTTTCTAAGAAACGGAAAAACAAATAAAATAACATGGGCTCTCCATATTTCACATGTCACGCCCCCATTCCGGACGTACACGAACGGAAGTTGGGAGAAAAATACTTACGTCATCTTTAACAGTTTTCTTTTTTTAACCCAATACCAAATCTTTTTCGTTTTAAATAACTGATTACAATCATATCCCACACGTATTCATGTCCATTTCGCACTCCACCCAAGGAAACAGTATCCGGCGCCCAGATAGGACGATTCAAACCATCCAATTGGATTGAATGCAGTGAATATTTCATAAAAAGACGGCGGAGAAAAAAAAAAAAAAGGTGTTGGAGCGCAGGAGTTTATTTGTTTCTTTCTTGGGAGGACCCAAGGGAAACAATTAATCTCCAGATGAAACTAATTTTCCAGGAGAAAAAAAAAGGATAAAACTTTAGTGCACTCGATGAGCATATACCTACGGCAAAGTTCTGTATTATTCACTCGTAGTATCGGAAATACCGAGAAAATTTTTAAAATTCATTGGCATCATGATCATCACGAACACATCATCACCAGCAGCAACAGAACTAGCAGCAACAACAGCAGGAGTAGTAGTAGTTGTAGTACTAGTTATTCTATCTATAGAATAAATTTTCTTAGCATTTATCTCCGTATGGAGGCACTTTTTTTCTCAAGGGTTTCCTTTACACCTGTTGACCGGCTAAAGCTTCTGGTAGCCGCCCTCAATCCCATTTAGCCGTCTTCCTCACGACTCTATGGCATAGTTCTACATCCCTTTATATATCTAGATATTTTTTAGCATCACACTTTTACCTTTGTTGATGATCAATAAAACTGTGTCTAAAATGTATGATGCCTTAGAGCCTTGATTGTCGATAAGAGTTCATACTAAAATGGGAAAATGGTTGAATGGTAAACACTTCCCCTACCGACTAAATGTTATTTGACAGAAAGTAACATTTTATTATTATTATTTAATTTTTTACGGACTATAAGGTAATTTTCATTTCTATACACGTTGTAATCTCGATGTCAAAAACAAATATATTTTCTTTCATCTGCAAAACTACCTTACTACGCCATCTTGTTTTTTTTTTTCGCCACATAATAAGATATTCATATCTGGGAGAGAACTTGAATGTCTACTAAACACTATCGAGTGTCTGTAAAAGAGTTTGTTAGGACAACTTGGCATGAAAATACTTTACCTTACAAGTAATCTTTGACTAGATATTTGATATCATATAATATTCACGGCCCAATTAAATATCCTGGCTTAACCACACTGCTTTTGTATCGATGAATGTTACACCTTCTCTAAGTGATGTTACTTCAAGTAACAGCGCGAAGCTGGATACTTCACCAGACTAGATGAATTCTTGTCCTTGAATCCAATAAGACCAAGTAACCACAAGAAAGATATAATACAACATATTGCAATGGTCAATTGGGGAGAGGAAAATTGTGTTTTAAACTTTTTACTAACTCAATGTTTAAGAGGTAAAGGAGATCTTTAATGAAATATTCGAATATCTATGTATCTCATGTAGATATCAAGTGCTAGAGTTATCAAGGCAACCTCTTGATTTCTGAGAACTTTGACTGAAGTAAAATGAAACACTTTATGATTATTACCCTATTTAGAATAATATAAAATTATTCGAAATCAAAGTAAAATTCTTACAAACAGTCATAGTAGTAGTGGTGGTGGTACTATTATCTATTTTATGAGATTTCATAAATTATATCATCTAATATATAAAGGCCAGTTGCTATCTGGCATCAATTGAAATGAATGGCTCTCGTCTTGGGGAGGCCTCATGTTTTGACAAGCTTCTGGGCTTGACCTTTACTCTTGATCTTAAATTGAACACGCACATCAAATCTGTTGCCAAGGCCGCTGGAGAAATGGTGGGATCCTTCTGTCGATCCAGTAGATATCTCACTTCTGATGCAATTCTCTATCTATATAAGAGCCAGGTACCTCCAAGGATGGAGTACTGTTGCCATATTTGGACAGGAGCTGCTAGAAAAGACTTATCCTGCCTTGATAGAATTCAAAATAGACTTCGTAACCTCGTAGGAGATATCCTTTTCTCTTCCCTGCCCTGCAATCTCTATCTCACAGAAGAGATGTTGCGAGTTTGTCTCTGGTTTATCATTATTTTTATGGCAAGTGCTCCAGTAAGCTTCAATTTATGGTCCCCCCTCACCAAACTTTCACTATCAGTAATTCCCCCCACTCTTTATCTGTGCCTAAACCTAAACATAGATTCCATGAACAAAGCTTCTTTCTTAGAACTGCATGCCTGTGGAATTGTCTTCCGGTTTCCTGATTTCCATCTGACTACAATATGGTTGTCATCAAGTCCAACGTAAACAAGTTCATGATGAGCCGTTCCACTTAAGTTTACTAATTTTCCGAATTTCCATTACTAACGATTACTATATTGTCCAATTTACTACTGTACACTCTTAACCCTTATACTCGAGTGGTTTCTGGCCTTGATAAGTAGTTATGCCTATGTAAATAAAAAAGAATAGCAGATATGTTCAAACGCAACTCTATTTTCCTCTTTGTTTTATACGGTCCTCGGCAACGCCGGATAGCCCTGCTAGTATTACTTGAAATGACATATAATTTTTTTTGGCAATACATCAATAAGAAAACTAATTTCATTCTTTCTTGATCTCTTTATAAAATAGATTTCTTATTCGGAATTTTATAGGGACGGAATATTAACTTATTGTATACTAGCGGGGCTACCCGGCGTTGCTCGGAACCGTATAAACAATAAGAAAATTCAAGTTGATTTTGAATATAATTGTTATTCTTTGCAGAGAGGAATTTTTAATGTCCATGTATCATTTGCTATTTCGAGCAAAATAGTATTTTACCTACCCTAGGACGGCTATTACACATGTATGAAATAATTCTACCTTCCCTAGGACAGGTAATTTACAGAATGTATATAAAATAATTTTACCTTTTTGAGACGGGTAATTTACAAGACAGATTTAAAATATGTTCCCCCACATTTGCACGGGTAATTTTTATACATATATGAAACAATTTAGCATACTCTCGACAAGTGTATATGGAATAATTTCCCTTCCCACCAAGGCTACCATCATTTTAAGAAAATTGAAATGATTTTTAGAAGATGGATCATTAGGATTTCCAAATTAATACATTAATACATTGTGTTGGTTTATGAGTTCGCAACCCTTGCTTCACTATAAATTTCAACATTACTGCGTTTCTTTCCTTTCTCACTAACGGCACTATTATTGTAAGAAAAAATCGTCATTTTTGGAAGATGTATCAGCAGGATTTTTAAATGAAGGCATAAATACATTGACACAGTTAAGTGATTAGACAACCCTTGCTTCATTATCAAATTCCACATTACTTTGTTTCATTTTTCCCTACTTTCGACAACAAAATATTTGGGGGAAAAGACGTCATTTTCTGAAGATTACTCAGCAGGCTTTACAAACAAATAGACAAATATGGTGGAATTAGGCAACCCTTGCTTCACTACAAAATCCACATTACTGTGTTCTTTCCCTCCCTACGACTAACACCATCATTATTAGTGAAATGATATCATTTCTTAACCATAACAGAGCAGGGTTTCCAAATAATTACATAAATGCATTGACGCGAATTATCATTAGGTAACTTTTACTTTACCAAAATTTTCAATATTAATATAGTTCTCCTCCCCTTACTACCACAACCGCCAACAACACATTAGTAAGTGAAACGATGTCATTTCCGGAATATGATTTCATAGTTATTCCATATTTTTGAAATATGACATCGTGGGAGATTGCATAGATACCCCAAAATGGACATTACTCTCTCCAGCCCCACCCCAAAAGTGAAGGTTTGTTAATTCATAAAGAACTCCAGAGCACATTAAAAAGCAACATAAGCATGTGTCTTTCTACTCACTACTACAACTGTGACGTCATTCTCCGAAGTTAACATTGAAAATTCAGAAAAATATTGTTAACCACCCACAGAAACTGATAAATTGTCTGGGCTTATTATTTCATTACAAACACACCAATCAATTAACTCACATTTCATTACTTTTCATAATTCTGTGATATGTTACTAATTTCGACAATCATTTTTCATAATTGTAACCCACATTATTGCCAGCTGCCCTTACAAAAATAATAATTTTGATATATTGTTTGGTTTGATGATTTCATTAAAAAACACCAACAAATTAACTCACATTTCATCATTTTTTCATAATTCTTTGATATGTTACTAATTCTGACAATCATTTTTCATAATATCAACGCATATTATCGCACCCCTTTACGAAAATAATAACTTTAATATATTCTCTAGGTTGTTAATTTCATTACAAACACACCAATCGATTAATTCACATTTCATCATTTTTCATAATTCTTGGATGTGTTTCTAATTTCGACAATCATTTTTTATATATTTAAACTACATTATCGCACTCCCTTCCGAAAATAATAACCTTAATATATTATCTGGGTTTATTATTTCATTAACCACACAAATCAATTAATTCACATTTCATAATTTTTCACAATTCTTGATCACTAATCTCGACAATCATTTTTCATAATTTAAACCCACATTATCGCACCCCCTTACGAAAATAATAATTGATATATTGTCTGGGTTATTTTTTCAGTACAAACAAACCAATCTATTAACTCAAATCTCATAATTTTTTATAATTCTTGGATATGTTACTAATTTCGACAATACTTTTTCATAATTTTAACCTACATTATCGCGACCCCCCTTTAGGAAAATAATAACTTTGATATATTATCTAGGTTTTTAATTTCATTACAAACACACCAATCAATTTATTCACATTTCATCATTTTTCATAATTCTTGGATATGTTACTAATAGCGAAAATTTATTTTACATAATTTGGACCTACATTATCTCCCCTCATAAAAAAATAATAACTTTGATATTTTGTCCGAGTTTATTATTTCATTACAAACACACCATTCTATTAATTCCCATTTGATCAGTTTTCAGGCTTCCTGGATATGTTACTAATTTCGACAATCATTTTTAATAATTTAAACCTACATTATCCCCCACACTTTACGAAAATAATAACTTTGATATATTGCCTGGTTTATTATTTCATTAGAAACACACTAATCAATTAATTGGCATTTATCAGTTTTCTATAATTCCTGGATGTGTTACTAATTTCGACTATCATTTTTGATATTTGTAACACACGTTATCGCCTACTCTCTTACTAAAATAATAACTTTGATATATTGTCTGCGCCAATTATTTCACTACAAACACAATAATCAATTAACTCACATGTCCTCATTTTTCATAATTCTTAGATATGTTTCTAATTTCGACAATCATTTTTAATAATTTTAACCTACATTTTCTCCCCACCCCGCTTACGAAAATAATAACTTCGATATATTGCCTGGGTTGATTATTCTATTAGGAACACTAATCAATTAATTGACATTTATCAGTTTTCATAATTCCTGGATGTGTTACTAATTTCGACAATCATTTTTAATAATTTTAACCTACATTATCCCCCACACTTTACGAAAATAATAACTTTGATATATTCTCTCGTTTGTTTATTTCATTACAAACACAGCAATCGATTCATTCACATTTCATCATTTTTCATAACTCTTGGATATGTTACTAATTTCGACAATCATTTTTGATATTTGTAACACACATTACCGCCTACTCTCTTACTAAAATAATAAATTTGATTTATTGTCTGCGCCGATTATTTCACTACAAACACAATAATCAATTAACTCACATGTCATCATTTTTCATAATTCTTAGATATGTTTCTAATTTCGACAATCATTTTTAATAATTTTAACCTACATTATCCCCCCCCCGCTTACGAAAATAATAACTACAATATATTGTCTGGGTTTATTTTTTCATTACAAATACACCAATCAATTGACTAACATTTCATCATTTTTCATAATTCTTGGGTATGTTACTGATTTCGACAATGATTTTTCATAATTTTAACCCACATTATCCCCCTCTTTACGAAAATAATAACTTTGATATATTCTCTCGTTTGTTTATTTCATTACAAACACAGCAATCGATTCATTCATATTTCATCATTTTTCATAACTCTTGGATATGTTACTAATTTCGACAATCATTTTTGATACGTGTAATCCACGTTATCGCCCCCCCCCTTTACGAAAATAATACTTTGATATTTTGTCTGGGCCGATTATTTCAATTTAAACAGACCCAGAAATAAACTCACATGTTACCATTTTTCATAATTCTTGGATATGTTACTAATTTCGACAATCATTTTTTTAACTCGCATTATGGCCACCCCTTACGAAAAGTAATAACTTTAATATATTTTTGGGCCGATTATTAAACTACAAATGCACCAATCAATTAATTAATATTTCATCATTTTTCAAAATTCCTGGATATGTTACTTATTTCGAAAGTAATTTTTATAATTCTAATCAACATTATCGCCCCCTCCCCGTACAAAAATAATAACATTGGCATATTGTCTAGCTTTATTATTTCATTACAAACGCTCCAATCAATTCACATTTCATCATATTTCATAATTCTTGGATATGTTACTAATTTCGACAATAATCTTCCATAATTTTAACCTATATTATTGTCACCCCTTACGAAAATAATAACTTTGATATATTGTCTAGGCCGATTATTTCATTACAAATACACCAATCAACTTACTTGTGGCTAAGATCAAAGTGTAGTATCTGTCCTAACGCGAAATCATTTACTGCACTACTCACTCTCCATAAACATAAAAAATGGTGGTAATGCTTGGGAGAATGAACAGGCACTAATTCACCACACGCCAATCTCACCCCCAAAAAGAAGGTTTGGTAATACCTGGCGGCCTCCAGAGTACTTTTTAAAGCAATATAATCGTACTTTCCCCTCCCCCTATCATCAATACATGACGTCACTTCCGAAAAATGACTCAGCAGTTTTTCGAAATACATGATTTCATTATAAATTATAAGTATTTTTTAAATATGTGTACTACACGGTAGACGCACCTTATTTAAAATTTATGCTACTCAAAAAATAAATATTTCAAAGCGCATTTATTGATTAAGCAACACTTGCTTTACAATAAACTAATCAAGAAATTGGATTGAGAAACAGATACGTACTACTAAACAAAAATAGAGATAATACATGTCAGTTTCTTACGTAATAAATTGTTAGGTGAAAGTACAGAATAGTCTAAATAATACCTTCCCCTCCCTATATTAAGAATGGCTTTCTAACTAATAACGTTATTATTTCAGCACTGTCCGTATTACGTGTATGATCCCCCCCTTCCCCGTCGTAAAATAATGTATGAAATAATTAAATATGAGATCGTAAAAAAGATATATAGGTTTCTTTTCATATTTACAAATTTCAAACCACAAGTAAAATGTACGTATGATTTCGTTTTTTTTTAAATACAAAAACATAAAAATATGAGTTGGTGTCATCAGTTAGAATTGAAATTAAAAAGAACCGAGTGTTCTAGCCTGATAAAAAAAAAAACCAAATGTACGCGCATGCGCACAAAAAAACAAAATGTCACCGCATGTTTAATGAGCATTTTACATGTAAATTTGCCGATGTCTGTATGCGATATACATGCATGTAAGCAAAGATATTATTCGCTATAAGCCACCCTTGGTGTATGAATATTATTTCCTGAGAATCTCAGTACTATGTGACGAGTAGTTTAATAGTTTACCTGTTAGATATTTACACACATACATAGTCTATTATTTTATTTATATAGAAGAAGAATATATATAAACGACACGGATTTAATCGCGACTCTTCGGCCATTGGATTTCTTACCAAATGGATTCTAACTCTACATCGAAATCATTAAATACAATAAATAGATCATTATTAGGCTGTGACAAGAGAATATTCGGATCATTGTTTTGACTCTCGAGTATATATCCGATACAGACACAGTTAATCGAGAACCACATCACTCTGTAGAGAAACATAATATATTAACTGATATATACTCGAGAGTCAAAGTAATGTAAAGAATACTCTTTTGTCGTAGCCCTAATCATTATACAAGGCGATATTATATTGAGTATATTTAAAACAGTAACACTTACTGACCTAGTAACAAAGAAACAATAATATACATTTCATATCTTCAGTAATTCTACTATTTCATAAACAAAACGAAACGTGATTAAATTTTCTCATCTAAGAAAAGATTTCTTTAAGAAATTAATTATAACAATGTGACGCACTGATTATTTAAAACAAAGAAGAAATTATATACAAATCGACATTCTTTTCAGTTATTTTACTCACGAACAGGTTACTTCAAATAGAGATTAAAATTTTGAAATTTTATTTGCTTTTTGTTTGCGATAATAAAAATTATTTTTTTTTTACAAATTAACTGGAACAGTTGAATGAACTCATTAAGAAAATAGAAAGTGACTCTTGGATTTACTTCCCTCAACCGTGTACTCGTAACTCACGCCTCCCTTATTTTGTAATTTAGTCCTCACATTCCATGAGTCATGTTTCTGACAAAGGTGGAGGAATTTCTATTTTCTGAGTCAGAATCTAATCCATCGAACACTTATGGTTGGCAAGTTTTTGATGTTGAAGTATTATCTTTTTAGCTTATTAAATCAAGTGACTTCACGCCTTGTCTGGAGTGATTTTCACAGATAAAATTAAAAATCAAAAAAGCCATGCGATGTTCTTTTCAGCTTAAATAAACCCATGACAGTTACGAATAATTAATTAGAACACAAATCTTTACACAAAGTGACATTTTTTTCATCTCATTTTAACCATCTACATTTTTATATTTAAGAAAAGAAAAACATACAGATTTTGTTTTGTTATTATATTCGATCGTTTTCCCTGATAACGTGTTCAAACAATGATTTTTTTTACCAAACTAAACACGCTAACAACATTTATATATCGAAAAAGGTCATAAATTCTTGCCGGTCAGCTTTAACGCCCGCAAACCACCTTTGAGTGATAAAAAAACGACAACCTGGAACAACAGAAAAAGAACCACCGTAGAATAATACAAAATATGCCACCTAGAATTATAGAAACTTGACCACGCTAGAATTATACAAAATATGCACCATGGAAAGATAAAAGGCTATACTAGCACGAGAGAAAAAATGCCCCATTAGTGAGGAATTCAAAGTGATTTGAAACTAATGAAAGTTTTGTAGCTATTAAAATGCGCATTGGAAAGTATTTTGATAAAAAAAAATCAACACAAAGATTTGTTTCACAAGCCACAACACATCTGAAAATATCTTCTCAACGATCAAATTCTTTCTCGTTGGTTGGTTTATAAACGTGGTTGATAATTGTCAGGAGTCTAAAGCTCATAGTATAATCGCGAGTTACAGGAGTTCCTTCTGGACCGAATTCATTTTTTCATCGTCATCAGTGATCTCTCTAATTACATTTCTAAGTTCATTCACAATTATTTATGTATATGACAAAAGCATCTTTTGCAACACTTTGAAGACCATTAAGGAAAAGACTCTTTCTCTCTTTTCCGGTCTTGAGCATGTAGTGCAATGGAGGAAAAAAGTGGCTGGTTATTTTTAATGCATTTAAAACTAAGTTTCCCTCATTTCATCACCAAAGTTCGGATGCTCGCATTGTTCAAAACGAAATGAATCCCAAGAACTGACATTATCTCCAGACCTAAAATGGAACACTTGTATCGAACGTAGAAAAGTAGTTGGATAATTCTACCAGTTTAGAAGGTATCTCACGCCTGACGCAGTCCACTAACTTTATAAGACTCAAATACGCCTTAAAATCGTGTACGATTCTCACAAACAAGGGAGAACTTAAATGCCCACTTAAGAGAGAACTTGAATGCCTGCTAGACACTATCCTCGAGTATCTAAGGCCTCTCTGTACAGGGTTGTTAGAACAACCTGGCATGAGGATACTTTTCCCTAGAAGTAAACCCTGACTAAATATTCAAAATCACATAATATTCGCTGCCTAAATAAGATCTTCTCGTTATGGCTAATCCACATTAGTTTTTACGAGTAATGGTGCACCTTCTCCGTGTGATATTACCTCAAGTAACAGCATGAATCTGGATAATCCATGGAATCTAGTAAGACCAAGCGACCACAAGAAAAGATATGCTATAACTTATTTAAATGGTTAATTGGGGAAAGAAAAATTATGTTCCCAACTTTGTTAATAACTCAGTATTTGAGAATTAAAGGAGAACGAAATGAAATATTCGAATATCTATGTATCTCAAATAGACATTATACGTTCGACCCCAGGAAAGCGAGCCCCTTGATTTATGAGAAAATCGACTGAAACAAAATGAAACAGAGAAAAAACAGTGAACTGTGCTTCATATAATAGATGTACCAGCGATTTATGTCAACAATACAGGAATCATAAATTCGCTTCTATTACAGAATAACGCAAAAATAAAACAAACAAAAAAAAACAACAACACAGATACATCATACAATACTGTTCTTAATTCAGAAATAGGAATACAACATCATGACATATTTAAAAAAAATCACTTCTACCAATTAAAACTTTAAATCTATTGAAGTATTGAAAAGCAGGTTCACGTTTGGAAGGTCAATTTCAAACGAATGCAGCACGCAGCGTCGGTAGACTGATAAGACTTCGCCGAATTAATCTACATATTAATACGCTTGTCCGTACGTACGATATTACACAAAAAAGTCATCATCGCAAATATTAATTAATAAAAACGAATTACCTCCCTTTACAGTCACTCTTTATTAATTAAAAATCATAAAACCTATTTCCTCTCCAAAAGTTAAAAAAAAGAACAAAAACAACACATGACTGTCTGTTTACAGTTTCAAATTTGTTATTTTATTTTTTTTAATTTAAAGAAATGCTATGTTGAGAGGAGACTAAGCATTTTTTTAATTATAATTTCTGTTTGAAATTAAAGAAATATGTGCAAATGAATTGACATCTGTCTCATTATAGTCTATATTAAAATTAATGAGAAAAGAAACAAAAAATTGTCTGCTGAATTTTCATTGTAAAAATGTAAATTTTTAAAATTAATTCTTTTCAGCTTCAAAATGATAAAAAAGAATTTGGTGCTTATGCACTTATCGAACCGCACTATTTTTAATAGTATTTATTTATTTGTTTTTCTTATTAAACTGTTAGGTGAAAGTACATGATAGTTACAAAACACCCTTTTCTCCCAATGTTAAGAATAGCTTTCTAAATAATATGTTTAATTATTATTAGTGGTGATTTCTATAGTGTGAGAGAGTTATTTATATTTGGTATATATATTTGATCTACAGACTTGAAATTTGGTACATAAGGTATTTGGACTTGTGGAACACATTCAATGTGATTTTGAACTTAAAAATAGCTGCTAAGGGGTCAAAATTGAGAATTTGGACTTGGCAGGCATAACTCAACTTAATTAGTATCCTCCACACGTCTTTATCAGTTAAAATCATGAAAACTATTTCCTCTCCAAAAATTTTCAAAACAGAAAAAACATAGCTGCCTGTTTACGGTTTCAAAGTGACTATTTATTTTATAATTAAAATAAATCGCGTTGAAAGGAGAATGACAGGTTGTTTATTCTAGTTTATTTTTAAAATGAAAAAAAGTTACATCTGTTCTTTTGTAATTTATATGAAACATTATTAAAAAAATAAAATAAAATAAAACAAAACTAAACAATGTGTTGTGCATTGAATTTTCATTGAAAGAATCTTAATCTCTTAAATCAATTTATTTTAGCTTTAAAAGGTTAAAAAAGATTCTGATAAAAATTGTTTTAAATTCGTCGTTATTTTTTTTATTTTATTTGTTTTATTTATTTTATTTATAATGTGCTTTTAAAAAGTTCAACTACCGTGGAATTTCCACAGATTCTGCCAGTATTACATAAATCTATCAACCTATTTTCTGATTTTGGCGTTACATTTCTCTCCGTTTATTAATGAGTTTCTGTAATGAAAACCTCGTTCTAATCTAGCGCTCATAAATTCTAATTTAATTCACATTTTTGCATTTCAAATTAACCGTCTTACAAACTGCATAACATTTGGTAATTTGGCAGAGGAATTCTGTCACTGCCTATATGACGCGTGTCAAAAAAAGGTTGAGAAGTTCATAAAATACAAGCGCACACTGAATCATAATTAATTCTCTCCTGTGCATCAAAATCAGATATTCCGTCTCAACTCTTATCAGACGTTTATTGGTGAGTTACACATTAATACGAGCTCGCAACTTCAGTAAATATTGGAATACGTAGGTGTACTAACATTATTTAAAGAATGTATCAATCTGACCTAATGGTTATCGTACTTGACTCACTGTCTTTAGGTGTTAGTTTTGATTTCAGCACTAGTATGTTTTTACTTACTTTAGAAAAAAAAAACATAATACTCGCATGCACATGTCTCAGTTTCTTTTCGTTTGTTTTTTTTTTGCTTTATTGTTTCCAAAAGAATTTAACATTACGTTTAATACATACGAATATCGTGCAAAGCGAACTTTATCAAAGCACGACAGAATGGTCACTACTTCTCTCCATAATTGAGCATTTTCACTCTTATATTTCTCTAAATTCAATGCTAGTTTATTCCAAAAATTATGGATAAACGCATTCTCGATTTTGCGTCCAGGTTGCAAATTCGCTTTTTTTTTTTTTTTAAATAAAATAAACGAAGTCTTCCTTTCCTATTTGCAATATTTAAATTTTGTATCCCTAAAAACATTATTAAATATTTGAAGACAAAGTACAAATCGAGTTTAATTAAGAAATTAAACTCTATTCTAAAAATTAAAATTAAAATTAGATCGACGCAAGATAATAACATTCTTACATTCTTGTGTCAACAATAATGTGTGTCCTTCGTTTATTTTATTTAAAATAAAAGAAGCGAATTTGCAACCTGTTCACAAAATCGAGAATGCGTTTATCCATAATTAGTCGCGTGCAAGCGACTCTATAAGTCACCCCGTCAGTCCGTCGGTCTGTCGGTCTGTCGGTCGGTCTGTCCGTAACACTTTTGTGCTTGGCCTTTTTGGTTTGGTTAAGATCAAAGGTCTGTTGTTAATAGATGCTGTTCTTAGCTTTTCAAGTTTTTTCTTGGCCTTTTGGCGAAGATCAAAATGTAGTATCTGTTCCGCAGATACTGCAAGCAAAAACCATATGTGGGGGAAACCCCACATATAAAACCTTGGTCAATGTAGGGGAAACCCTTCATACCAATTGTCACTATCCAGCTCCCCTACTCCCCGGGGAGTTGCTCCCCATTTCCCCTTCACTCCTCACATTAAAAAATCAGCCTTGTGCCTAATTTGCTCGGTGGGGGAGCAAATAAATACCAACCCCACATATAAAACCTTGATCAATGTAGTGGTAACCCTTCATACCAATTGTCACTATCCAGCTCCCCTACTCCCCGGGGAGTTTTTCCCCACTTCTCCTTCACCCATCACATTCAAAATCGACCTTGTGCCTAATTTGCTCGGTGGGAATCAAATAAATACCAACCCCACATATAAGACCTTGATCAATGTAAGGGCAACCCTTCATACCAATTGCCACTATCTAGCTCCCCTACACCCCGGGGATTTTGTCCCCATTTCCCCTTCACTCCTCACTTTAAAAATCAGCCTTGTGCCTAATTTGCTCGGTTGGGGAGCAAATAAATACCCTTTTCTTGGCTTTTTGGACAAGATCAAAGTGTAGTATCTGTTCTTACTACATGCTGTACTTATGTTTGTAACTTTGTGATATAAAGTGGAGGATCGCTATTCTGTATTAATTTAATGTAAAATGATCACCCACTTTACAACCAGTCAGTCTCAAAGCTATTCAAGTCATTCTCCAGATGATTCAAGTTGTTTTTGAAGGATTCCAGTTATTTTTTAAGCATTCAAAACATTCTTAATGTCATTCAATTCACCCTTAAGTTCATTAAAATCATTCTAAGTCATTTACTTTTTATTTATTTAAGTCATTTCAGCCCCTTTTTCGGTCAGTTTAGTTTATCTTTAAGAATTTCATGTCAATCTTACATTCACGTATTTATTCATTGCACGAGAGCACGCGACTAATGGCTATCGTCCTTGTTTTTTGGATAAACTAGCATTGAATTTAGAAAAATATAAGAGTGAAAATGCTCAATTATGGAGGGAAGTAGTAAGCATTATTTTGTGCTTTGATAAGGTTCGCTTTGCACGATACGTTGCAATTTTACAAGAACGAGATATTAAAAAATTAGTTCTTAAATCAAATAACAAATTGCAACACTTAATATATAAAAAGTTTGGGTATACCACCAACCCAAATATTAGAAGAAACGTTCTTAATTTATCTTCCAATGACTTGTCACCTTCAGAATTAATGGTACTTATCATGGTTTAGATTTTTGTATTCCTTTGTCCGGTGTTAAACGGGAAGAGGTATATTCTGAATTTGAAATCTCCAATGCCCAGGCGGAGAGACTTGCACCAGTCTCCGAAACCAAAACTAGGGATCTCAAGGCAAAATTGAATGACCTTGCTCACAGTTACGCCAGTACACCAGTATCGCATTCTGAGTTTAAATGGCGCAAATAGCATTTTGCAGATTAAAGCCCTACGACAAGACCCACCATTAATCATTACTAGACCAGATAAAGGGTCAGGGGTGGTTATACTAAATCATCATGACTACGTTGACAAAATTCCAGTAATACTAGATGACAAAGACAAATTTGAAAAATTAGGCCCTGTCGCAACTAATGATTTAACCGCCTCCTTGGAAACCAAACTTCAAAAGAAACTGGCCAAGTGGGTCAAAAACGGTGTACTTCCGATGAACGTAGCTAGTGAGATAAGACCCTCTGGATCTATCCGCCCAAGGTTATATGTTCTCCCTAAAACCCATAAAGCGGAAATCCCATTAAGGCCCATTCTCTCCATGGTAGGGTCATCGCAACACAAGGTCTCAAAATGGATCTTTAACATTTTACAACCTGTTTCACAATATTATAGTAAATGTTGTCTTTAAGATTCATTTTATTTTGCTGACTTTATTAAAAAGTCTAAGATCGTTAATAGATTTATGTGCTCTTATGATATTAACAATCTTTTTACTTGTGCCCCTGTTTTGGAAACTATGGATATCTGTGCAGATTTTTTATATCGGGGCCGGATATCACCTCCTCCTATTCCTGAAAACATCTTTATTGAACTTATGAAATCTGCCACGACAATTTAGTTTCAACAATATTATGTATCGGCAAAAAGATGGTGTGGCCATGGGCTCAGTACTTGGACCGACCATGACGAATATTTTTGTGGGGTTCTATGAAGAGCGCTTACTATCTGGACTCATAACACAATTAGTGTACTTCCGATATGTTGACGACACATTCTGTTTATTTAATAACCAAACAGAAGCAAACACCTTTTTCTCCTTACTCAATGGAATGCATCCCGCGTTAAAGTACAGCAATGAGGGAGAGTGCAATTCATCCCTAGCTTTCCTTGATGTATTGGTAACAAAAACACCATCTATTAACCATACATTTATATACCGTAAACCAACATTTACAGGATTGTACACTCGTTGGAATTCATTTTGCCACGAAAAACGTAAGATAAATCTAATTTGGACTCTAACACATCGTGCCCTTATGATTTGTTCCAAATTAAAATTAGATGAGGAATTGGAAACAATTACGGATACTTTATCCAAAAACGGGTACCCACTAGATGTGATTAGGTCAGTTATTCAAAGGAAATTGGCTGAATTCTCTCGAATTAAAGAGAATATAGTTGCCAAATGTCCAATTTATCTTCCTTTGCCTTGGTTGGGTACAGTAAGTGAGAAATTTGCCAAACAAATAAGTTCATCAGTTCATGGATGTTATTTTGCTGCCAATGTGCGTGTTGTGTTCTCTACGAGAACTTTATCACCATCTTCTCGAAAAGGCATTCTACCCCCCTCCCACCATAATAGTAACGTTATTTAGAATTTTGAATGTGGTTGCGGTGCCAACTACTTGGATCGAACGACATTAAGATTAGATGGAAGAATCCAACAGCATATACCCAGTAAAATTAGGAATGGAACCTACCGTGCAACGGACGTTGTTACTAACACATACGGATCTTCAATTACTGATCGTCTTGTGCAGCGAATTTAGCACGGACTCATTTCCTATTCTTAGTCCTGCTCATTCACTATATAACCTTAAGATCTTGGAGACTATTCATGTTCGACTTAGAATACCTGCCTTTTGCAACCAAAGGGAATGCCTCCTGAGTTTGAAGGTGATTAATCTCTAGGGTATTCGACCATAATGCTGTTTTATTTTAATCGTTTTCCCACTTTTTTTCTCCCCATTAATTGAATAAAACGCAATTTTAATCGCTTTTTCATTCTTTGTTTTAATACAGCTTTGAGAAGCCAGGGTCGAAACCGGTCAGCTGGCACCCCATTTCTCTTTCTTTCCTTTCCTGTTCCCCCTTTTTCCCCTTTTTGGAGAATAGATTAAAGGAATATATATATATATATATATATATATATATATATATATATATATATATATAAAATATATTTTAGTCATCGACATACAGACCTGTTTCGTTGTTTCACAACTCATCAGTGCCGCTAGACTAACACCTCTCCCAAGCCGAGGATCGAACCTAGAACCGTCGTGATGACAGTCGGCAGTTCTACCCCTTGACTACGGAATCGGTGGCCGAAATTAACCTGTCCGAACGATTATTTAAATAAACATCCGTCCGCTACTCGTAGAGGGCTCAAACGTTTATTTGTAAACAAATCGCGAGCTACGCATTATTTCAGCTAATATATATATATATATATATATATATATATATATATATATATATATATAATATAAAGCTGAATGTCTGTGTGTGTATGTGTGTTTGTGTCTGGTCACGAATAGACTCCTATAGGGTTGACTATTTAAAAAAAAATGATTACATATAATGATAGAAAATGTATCGAGACACAGGAGTGAGTATGTTTGATCTGGTAGAACAGTAGTTCATTAAAATTGTGGGGTCTGCGTTCGCGCATGGTCCACAAAGTATGGAAATAAAAAATCTAAAAATGAAAAAAAAAACGTTTACAAGTGTTTTTGATATAGATGTACATAAGAATACTTTGATAAGTATGTTTAAACTTAATTAGGAATCGTATAATAAAATTGTGGGGTCTGCGTTCGCGCCTGGCCTCCATAGAATGGAAATAGGCACAAACTTTAATAAAGACTTTTAATATCTATCTGTGTAAGTATACTTTGATAATTATGTTTCTGTTTGAAGAAATATGGTATAATAAAATTATGGGGTGTTCATTCGCACCTGACCTCCGTAGAATTGAAATATGTCACAAAGTTTAACAAGGTTTTTTATATAAATCCACAGAATATTGTGATAAGTGTTACAGTGTGAACAGGTATGGTATAATAAATCATGGGGGTTATCTATTTTATTTTTACTTTCATCATATTTTGTTTTGGTTTTGATAGCCCCATATTCAACCCAAATTTACAACCCTACCTTTTCATTTTCTTTAGGCTATTTTTGAACCCAGTCAACGACGGGTACTTTTGCTAGTATATATATATATATATATATATATATATATATATACTTTTAATCATGAATCATAAAAGTCTTCTCTCCCTTATTGCAATATTCAAATTTTGTATCCCTGAAACATTATGATATATATATATATATATATATATATATATATATATATATATATATATATATATAAACACCCTTCTAGCAGGAAAAACTATCACTAATTTCCCCTACTCTTTATCTGTTCCCAAACCTAAATGTAGATTCCATGAGAAAAGCTTCTTCCTTAGAACTGCACGCCTATGAAATTGTCTTTCGTTTTCCTGCTTTTCAGCTGACTACGATATGATTGTCTTCAAGTCTTACGTAAACAAGTTTTGTATGAGCCGTACGAATATAAGTTAACAAACTTACCGAATTTCCATTACTAACGATTACTATATTGGCCAATTTCTACTGTTGACTCTTAGTGAGATGATATTTTTCTTTCATGAATGCATAAGTTCAATAATCATAAAAATAGAATGTGCAACACTCCAGAACTAATTCGGACGGAACAAAAATACTTTTGGAACACTCTTCCTTGTCTTGATATACGCAGATATTTTGTTTTATTTCAAAAGAAATATAATTATTAACAGCAACATGTACGTTTTGGCGAAAATATGTCCTGAGATTTTCACGTTGTCCCGTTAGTATCACTAATACCATTTCAAAATAATTCTGATTTCTACTGTCGTAATTAGAGACACAATGAATTCAAATTAGTGAAAAAAGTATTAAAAAGACGTTAGACGCATATACATTTAACCCCAATGGATTTTGGTAAATGCGTAAGACATGCTATTTATTACAGAATTTAAAAAAATTGTTGACATCGGAGTCACCAATAATTATTCCCCTAAGACAAAACAGTTCTTTCAACACAGTTTGCAATTTGGAGACGGAATTGTTTTTGTTGAGATAAGTGATTTCAATCATGCTTTTTATTTTAGATTTAAAATATTAACAACTCCATTTTATTTCAGTATTTAATTTGTGTATTTCTGTTTTATTAAATGCTAGCTTTTTTTTCTAGTCCAATACCGGCTTCCATCTTATCTCGAAATTACTTATAACGGCACCAACTTACTTTCGGAAGAACCCCCCCATCAGCCTTTTCTTTTATATCGTAAGCTTCTTAAAACGTTACTAGCTTAAGTTCAGAATAAAATCACGATTTTCTATTAACGGCTAATTTAAAAAAAAAAATGTTTTGAACGCTACTAACTGAAGTTCTTTCAACACAGTTTGCAATTTGGAGACGGAATTGTTTTTGTTGAGATAAGTGATTTCAATCATGCTTTTTATTTTAGATTTAAAATATTAACAACTCCATTTTATTTCAGTATTTAATTTGTGTATTTCTGTTTTATTAAATGCTAGCTTTTTTTTCTAGTCCAATACCGGCTTCCATCTTATCTCGAAATTACTTATAACGGCACCAACTTACTTTCGGAAGAACCCCCCCCCATCAGCCTTTTCTTTTATATCGTAAGCTTCTTAAAACGTTACTAGCTTAAGTTCAGAATAAAATCACGATTTTCTATTAACGGCTAATTTAAAAAAAAAATGTTTTGAACGCTACTAACTGAAGTTCTTTCAACACAGTTTGCAATTTGGAGACGGAATTGTTTTTGTTGAGATAAGTGATTTCAATCATGCTTTTTATTTTAGATTTAAAATATTAACAACTCCATTTTATTTCAGTATTTAATTTGTGTATTTCTGTTTTATTAAATGCTAGCTTTTTTTTCTAGTCCAATACCGGCTTCCATCTTATCTCGAAATTACTTATAACGGCACCAACTTACTTTCGGAAGAACCCCCCCCCCCATCAGCCTTTTCTTTTATATCGTAAGCTTCTTAAAACGTTACTAGCTTAAGTTCAGAATAAAATCACGATTTTCTATTAACGGCTAATTTAAAAAAAAAAATGTTTTGAACGCTACTAACTGAAGTTCTTTCAACACAGTTTGCAATTTGGAGACGGAATTGTTTTTGTTGAGATAAGTGATTTCAATCATGCTTTTTATTTTAGATTTAAAATATTAACAACTCCATTTTATTTCAGTATTTAATTTGTGTATTTCTGTTTTATTAAATGCTAGCTTTTTTTCTAGTCCAATACCGGCTTCCATCTTATCTCGAAATTACTTATAACGGCACCAACTTACTTTCGGAAGAACCCCCCCCCATCAGCCTTTTCTTTTATATCGTAAGCTTCTTAAAACGTTACTAGCTTAAGTTCAGAATAAAATCACGATTTTCTATTAACGGCTAATTTCAAAAAAAAATGTTTTGAACGCTACTAACTGAAGTTCTTTCAACACAGTTTGCAATTTGGAGACGGAATTGTTTTTGTTGAGATAAGTGATTTCAATCATGCTTTTTATTTTAGATTTAAAATATTAACAACTCCATTTTATTTCAGTATTTAATTTGTGTATTTCTGTTTTATTAAATGCTAGCTTTTTTTTCTAGTCCAATACCGGCTTCCATCTTATCTCGAAATTACTTATAACGGCACCAACTTACTTTCGGAAGAACCCCCCCCCATCAGCCTTTTCTTTTATATCGTAAGCTTCTTAAAACGTTACTAGCTTAAGTTCAGAATAAAATCACGATTTTCTATTAACGGCTAATTTAAAAAAAAAATGTTTTGAACGCTACTAACTGAAGTTCTTTCAACACAGTTTGCAATTTGGAGACGGAATTGTTTTTGTTGAGATAAGTGATTTCAATCATGCTTTTTATTTTAGATTTAAAATATTAACAACTCCATTTTATTTCAGTATTTAATTTGTGTATTTCTGTTTTATTAAATGCTAGCTTTTTTTTCTAGTCCAATACCGGCTTCCATCTTATCTCGAAATTACTTATAACGGCACCAACTTACTTTCGGAAGAACCCCCCCCATCAGCCTTTTCTTTTATATCGTAAGCTTCTTAAAACGTTACTAGCTTAAGTTCAGAATAAAATCACGATTTTCTATTAACGGCTAATTTCAAAAAAAAAATGTTTTGAACGCTACTAACTGAAGTTCTTTCAACACAGTTTGCAATTTGGAGACGGAATTGTTTTTGTTGAGATAAGTGATTTCAATCATGCTTTTTATTTTAGATTTAAAATATTAACAACTCCATTTTATTTCAGTATTTAATTTGTGTATTTCTGTTTTATTAAATGCTAGCTTTTTTTTTTTTTTTTTTCCTCGTACATATGTTTATTTATCTACCGAGTTGATAGCAAAAATTACGAATTATACTCATTTTTAGTTCGTGTGAGGGGAATCTATCACCATACTTTCCCTTAAACACGTCTGTTGGACTTTTATTAAGTACAATACTTAATAGTTTTTTTTTTTTTTTTTTTTTTAATGGAGAGTAGAAAACGCATTGTGGATGCGTTATCGGCAGCTCCTGTTACTCTCGCTTCTTCTTATTTGTCCCTCAGTCCTCATTTTTTTTTAAATGAGTGATTTTTCTGACAAAGGGAGAAGAAAAAGCTGTTTTCTAGGTTGGCAGTATTTTTGCGAACAGTTGGCTGAGATGGCGGAAATTTTCTGTTTCTATGTCTATCCTTGTAGCCATGTCACTAGTAAGGGTGCTGGAGGTATACGTTTTGTCTGGGCTGACGTTATCCGCCTGATAGTCAGGGACCCGAACCTTGGATTAACCACTAAGGAGGCTGTCCTATCAGCAGGTGCAAAGTACTGGGGCTGCTGTATTGCCATTTGGTGAATGGATTCTGGACCATACAGTAGCTTCTGGTGGGGCCTCTCGATGCCATACTAGTGGGTAATTGTTACGGCTTTACCTTATCACTAACTACAAATAAAAAATAAAAAATAAATTCTTCGTTTCTTTTCTCTCTTAATTTCCCCTCTCTGTCCTGCTCTAAGTAAATCTGTCGACCTAGTCCACAAATTCCAAAATTTCATCATGACAAGTTTCAAGAAAAAATACACGATTAAACCCGGTTCCCCAACTTCCAACGTAGACCCCTACTACCATGTCTCCTTCTCCAACATCAGGGGTCTTCGTTCTAACCTTCCAGAGGTTGAAACCCAATTACAGGAGACTAAACCAGACCTTTTATTTTTAAGTGAAACTGGCATTGGACAGGCTATTTCCCTAGATGAGTTTGCAATTACAGGATACTCTAACTTAACTTCTAAATCTGACCCCCAAGATCGCCATGGGCATGGAATATGTGCCTATATTAAAGATAGCTTTCCATGTGGGAGGGACATCTCCAGGGAAGATCCTAACTTACCCTATATGTGCTTCCGGGTTGCTTTAGCTCACACTACTGCATTTATATTTACTCTCTATCGCCCCCACAACAGTGGAGTTACTATCTTTCAAAGCATATCTGAGAAAATTGACCAAGTCCTTTCTACTTATCCTTCAGCTAACATTCACGTATGTGGAGACTTCAATGTTCACAACGTTGAATGGTTGACCCACTCAAACAAGACCGATGATGAGGGGAGGTTCTGTCATGATTTCTCCATTGCCTATGACCTCACTCAGATTGTTCAGGAACCTACCCGTGTGCCCGATAATGATGGCCAGTATGCGAGCCTACTAGACCTTTTTCTCACAACTTGCCCTGAACTATGTTCAGTTTCTGTTCTGTCGCCTCTTGGATCTTCCGACCACTCTGTTGTATCAATTAAGATAAAAATGAAATGTAATAAGTCCCCAGATGTACCTCTTCATCGTACAGTATATCGATACACTAAGGCTGACTGGGATAGCTTCCGTACATTTATATCTGATCTACCTCTGCATTCCATGTTTAAAAAGGATGTGTCCTCTATAGTATTAGACCTAACTGAATGGTTAATTGTAGGTATTGACCATTTCATACCCTCTAAAAAGTTTCAGAAAAAACCTAACAGCCAGCCATGGTTCTCTCCAGAATGTGCTGCTGCCATTGCGCACAGAAATCACTTTTTCCACTGCTTCAAACGTAATAGATGTATGGAAACTAAAGCCGTTTTCAGGACTGCCAGCAACCATTGTAAGAAAGTAATAAGGAACGCAAGAGAGTTGTATGCTCAATCTGTTAAGTCCAAAGTAGCTGAGCAGCGGCTTGGTTCCCACCAGTTTTGGCAAATAGCAAACAGAATCCTGAACAGAAGCGTGTGCTCCATCCCAACTATTATCAATGGACCTGAGGTAATCTCGTCAGCATCAGACAAAGCCAAACTCTTTGTCAAGAACTTTGCAGCAAATTCTACCCTTTGCGACCAAGACCGCCAACCCCCAATATTTCCTCCTGTATCAGAAAACACGCTATGTGATATACGTATATCTGTACGTGATGTTGCGAAGCTAATCAAAAACCTTGATTCGAGTAAAGCAACTGGCCCTGATGGTATTCCAATTATAGTACTCAAAAAACTTCAACCTGAATTAGCGCCCATACTTACAAAACTGTTTAAACGTTGTCTTAAGGAGAATAGTTTCCCATCTCCCTGGAAAACCTCATCAGTATGCCCTGTATTTAAGAATTCAGGTGATCGCTCATCCCCCTCTCAGTACAGGCCAATAAGTCTCCTGTGCGTCATGAGTAAGTTGCTAGAATCTGTGTTAAATACAGAAGTAATCAAACATCTCAACAAAAATAACCTTCTTAGTGACACTCAATATGGTTTCCGTTCTGCTAGATCTACAGCAGATGTCATTACAGTTATATCGCATAGGATTAGCAAATCTCTCGACGGTGGCAATCTTTCTAGAGCAATTGCTCTTGACATATCTAAAGCCTTTGATAGGGTATGGCATAAAGGTTTACTTCATAAGATCGCTAGCTATGGTATAGCTGGAAAAGTCTTCTCAATTATTAAATCATTTCTTTCTGATAGGTTCATAAGAGTAGTAGTTGAGGGGCAAAAATCAGAAGCTCACAGTATTAATGCCGGTGTCCCTCAGGGATCCATCCTGGGCCCAACTCTTTTCCTGATCTACATTAATGATCTTCCAAATCATATCCTTACATCATTTGTAGACATTTATGCTGACGACACTACCATTTATGGTACCACATCTAAGACAGTAAACGAGCAAGTTCTCTCCAATTCTCTCTCCTCTGATCTTGAGCACGTAGTACAATGGGGAAAGGAGTGGCTGGTTACTTTTAATGCATCTAAAACCAAGCTTCTCTCTTTACATCATCAACATTCTAATCCACATTTGTCATCAATTGAAATGAATGGCTCTCGTCTTCAGGAGGCCTCAAGTTTTGACAAGCTTCTGGGCTTGACCATTACTCCTGATCTTAAATGGAACACGTATATCAAATCTGTTGCCAAGGCCGCTGGAAAAATGGTGGGATCTTTCTATCGATCCAGTAGATATCTCACTGCTGATGCTATTCTCTACCTATATAAGAGCCAGGTACGTCCAAGGATGGAATACTGTTGCCACATCTGGGCAGGAGCTGCTAGAAAGGACTTGTCCTGCCTTGATAGAGTTCAAAATAGACTTCATAGCCTCGTAGGAGATGTCCTTTTCTCCTCCTTGCAACCTCTATCTCACAGAAGAGATGTTGCGAGTTTGTCTCTGATGTATCGTTATTTTCATGGAAAGTGTTCAACTGAGCTTCAATCTTTGGTCCCCCCTCGCCAAACTTTCACAAGAAACACTCGTCTAGCTGTAAACACTATCAATAATTTCCCCCACTCTTTATCTGTGGCTAAACCTAAACGTAGATTCCATGAACAAAGCTTCTTTCTTAGAACTGCACGCCTGTGGAATTGTCTTCCGTTTTCCTGCTTTCCGGCTGACTACAATATGGTTGTGTTCAAGTCTAAAGTAAATAAGTTCTTGATGAGCCGTTCCATATAAGTTATTAAATTTACCAAATTTTCATTACTAATGATTACTATATTGACCAATTTCTACTGTACACTCTTTAACCCTTATCCTTGAGTGGCCTCTGGGCCTTGATAATGTGGTGATGCCTTTGTAAAAAAAAAAAAAAAAAAAAAAAAAAAAAAAAAAAAACAGTTAAAAAGAAAAACAATATTGTCTCTGAATCTAAATTCCTTTCAAAATTTCGAGCCACAGCTTATATTGGTTTTACGACCTAGACTTGCGCCCACAGACTACAATTACATTTCTTGGTTCTGCTCGATCATCGAAATATGTGAACGTTTCTGCTATGCTTGCTGTTTTCTCTTGGAATTTCCCGGGAGAGAGTTTTTATTTTTCTTGGTTTCGCTGTCCTTTGTCGTTTGTTCTTTATTACTAAATGTTTATCAATGTTTTGAAAATAATATTTTGAGATTTATGTTTAATTATTACAGCATCGATTATTAAAGCATTAATTGAATGAAATTGTTCTTTAACTTGCACTAAATTTCTCTAACTAGTTTTATAATCTCTGTTCATAAAATAGTTAGCTGTAAATAATATTTAACGAACGAGGAATCACTAACATTGAAATAAGTTTATTTGTCAGTCAAAACGTTTCCAAATTCCTTTTAAAGTTCATTGAAAGTAACGAAGTGATTAATTAACTTATTTTCAGATTTTAACAATCTTTTCACATAAAAATATGATAGCCATACCGTAGCCGTTGTAAGGAAGAGGCCTGTTCACTGAAAATTACGTCACACATGAAGTACAGCATTAAGCATATGTCCAACAGCAAAAGGATAAAAAAAAACATTAGAAGATGTCAAAATTAAATAAATAAATAAAGAATACCATTCAACTAATACTGGCACTACATTTTATTCAATAAAGAATAAATTTTATTAAAAATAATATATTAATACATTTAACATTCTGCACGTTTGAAGCAATATACAATCAGAAAGCTGTCAAAATCGAATCATTATTTTAGGGAATAAACAAAATCCTAATTAATTAAACTTTCGTATCTGACCTACCTCAGCATTCCATGTTTTAAAAGGATGTGTCCTCTATAGTATCAGACCTGACCGAATGGTTAATTGTAGGCATAGACCGATTCATACCATCCAAAACATTCAAACAAAAACCTACCGGCCAGCTATGGTTCTCCCCTGAATGTGCTGCTGCCATCGCGCACAGAAATCACTTTTTCCATAGCTACCAACGTAATATATGTACTGAGACTAAAGCTGCTTTCAGAACTGCCAGCAACCACTGTAAAAGAGTAATAAAACATGCAAGAGAGCTATATGCTCAGTCTGTTCAATCCAAAGTAGCTGAGCAGCGGCTTGGTTCCCACCAGTTCTGGCAAATAGCAAACAGGATCTTGAACAGAAGCGTGCGTTCTATCCCAACTATCATCAATGGACCTGAGGTCATCTCGTCAGCATCAGACAAGGCCAGACTATTTGCCAAGAACTTTGCAACTAATTTTACCCTATGCGACAATGGCCATCAACTCCCTGTATTACCTTCTATAGCAGACAACACTCTATGCAACATACAAATATCTGTGCATGAGGTCGCCAAGCTAATCAAGAACCTTGATTTCAGTAAAGCAACTGGCCCTGACGGCATTCAAGTTATAGTTATGAAAAAGCTCCAACCAGAACTTGCCCCATACTTACAATACTTTTTAAGCGTTGCCTTAAGGAGAAGTGCTTTCCAACACCCTGGAAAACCTCATCAGTATGCCCTGTATTTAAGAATTCAGGTGAAAAATCATCTCCCTATTAGTACAGACCAATAAGTCTCCTGTGTGTCATGAGTAAGTTGTTGAAATCCATATTAAATAAAGAAGTAGTCAACCACCTCAACAGAAACAACCTTCTTAGTGACATGCAATATGGTTTCCGCTCTGTAAGATCTACAGCAGATGTGCTAACGGTTATATCTCACAGGATTAGTGAATCTCTTGACAAAGGTTTCCTTTCCAGGGCAATTGCTCTTGACATATCGAAGGCCTTCGATAAGGTATGGAATAAGGGCCTACTTCACAAGATTTCCAGCTACGGTATTACTGAAAATGTTTTCTCAATCATTAAATCATTTCTCTCTGGTAGGTTCATAAGAGTAGTGGTTGATGGGCAGAAATCAGAGGCCCACAGTATTAATGCTGGAGTCCCCCAGGGGTCCATCCTGGGCCTAACTCTTTTCCTGATCTACCTCAATGATCTCCCAAAACACATACTTAAATCAATCGTTGACATCTATGCTGATGACACGACCATCTATGGCAACACATCAAAGGCCGTAAATGACAAAGTTCTCTCTAATTCTCTCTCCTCTGATCTTGAGCGCGTGGTACAATGAGAGAATAGGTGGTTGGTCACTTTTAATGCATCCAAAACCAAGCTTCTATCTTTACATCATCAACGCTCTGATCCCCATCTGGCATTAATTGAAATGGATGGTTCTCGTTTTGGGAAGGCTCCATGTTTTGACAAGCTTCTGGGTTTGACCTTTACTCCTGATCTAAAATGGAACACGTACATCAAATCTGTTGCCAGGGACGCTGGGATAATAGTGGGATCCTTCTTACGCTCCAGAAGATATCTCACTACTAATGCAATTCTCTATCTGTATAAAAGCCAAGTACGTCCAAGGATGGAGTACCGCTGCCACATCTGGGAAGGAGCTGCTAAAACAGCCTATCCTGCCTTGACAGAGTACAAAATAGACTTCGTGGTTTGGTGAGGGATGCCCTTTTCTCTTCCCTGCAGCCTCTCTCCCACAGAAGAGACGTTGTGAGCTCGTTTTTGTTTTATCGTTATTTCCATGGCAAGTGCTCGTCTGAGCTCCAATCTCTGACACCCCCTCGCCAATCTTTCACGGGAAACACCCGTCTGGCTGTCAATAATTTTCCCCACTCTTTATCTGTGCCTGAATCCAAACGTAGATTCCATGAGCAGAGCTTCTTTCTTAGAAGTGCACGATTGTGGAACTCTCTTCCGTTCGCCTGTTTCCCACCTAAATCTAAACAAATAATATATATACAAACGATAAAGTTACAAAATAAATAATTTAAAAATAAACAATAACTTAAATACAGACAATGAAGTTAAAATTACAAGCATTTCTTTTTAAAATCAAACTAATAAAAATCTGTTGGATAATTTTTTTATTTTTTTTTTTAAATTACATTTTCACCCCAAACAAGGCACATTGCCACCTTGGTGTAGCGGGCTACTATCAGGGGAAACAACTACTGGGGTACTATGTTGGGATTTGGGCAGCAAGATGTCGGTTCACGTTACACTTGAACTTCTGCATGTCAGTACAGTTGGGGAAGCAGGGACCTGGAATGGAAGTCCAGAGTCTAACGGTTCTCGGGAAGAAACTGCTGGAGTAGAAAGGTCTTTTACATCTAGGGATCTCTACTGTGTGATGGTGGGATTTAGCGGCATGTCGAGTGTGTCGAGGGTGTCTACGTCGTGGGGGCACAAGTGTCTGCAGTTCGCCAGAGCATTCACCATTAAAATACTTGTAGAACAGGCAGAAGGATGCAACATTTCGTCGATGGGACAGAGGCTGAAGCTTAGATGCCAGTTCAGGACTATCATATTGGCGACTCTCTTTTGAACCTTGTCTAGGAGCGAGAGACTAGTAACAGATCCACCAGCCCAAACGTGACAGCAATACTCCATACATGGGCAAATAGTGGCCTTATAGAGGTACAGGATACTTTCGGGTGTTAGTAGTTTTCTAGCACGGTAGAGAGAGCCTACCATCTTCGCAACGGCCCTGGTAATGCTTTCAATGTAATTGTTCCAACTCATGTTTCCTGTGAACGTAAGGCCAAGCAGTTTGAAAGATGTACTCTCAGATAAAGGGTCACTGGCCATTGCTATTGGAGGCAAAAGAAGGTTTCTTGTAATTATTGAAGGAAGCCAGTTTAGTCTTGACAGCATTGAATGTGACCATCCATTTTTGTCCCCATTCCACTACAGATTGGAGATCATCCTCTAGTGTTTTTGCCATTTCTTTAGATATGTGTTCATTTGTTTTCCTGTCACGCCTGTTATAGAATGTGGTGTCATCAGCATATACACCCATCTCAGAGGCAATTTTGTCGGGGAGGTCATTAATGAATATTAGGAACAATAGAGGTCCAAAGATAGAACCCTGAGGCACTCCCGATTATCACACTGTTTAGATGTACGACCGTCGAGGACAACCTTGATTTTTCTCTTATCTAAGAAGGATTTAATTATGTTAAGTATTCTACCAGTGATACCGTATGATCTAATTTTCATTAGGAGATCCTCATGCCATACCCTGTCAAAAGCCTTAGATATATCTAGAGCTACTGCTCTGCCCTCATCCGCTTTGTCCAGTGAATGTTATATACGTTCAGAGATTACAGTGAGGATGTCAGCCGTGGAACGGGCTTGTCTAAATCCATATTGTTTGTCAGTCAGAAGTTTAGCATCTGTAAGGTGATGGACTAGAGCATGGTTAATTATGGTCTGAAATATTTTGGCGAAAAGTGGGAGAAGTCTAATGGGGCGATAATTTGATGGGTCAGTTCTTTCGCCAGAATTCTTGAATACTGGTACCACAGAAGCAGTTTTCTAACAGCCCGGAAAGCAAGATTTATTAAGGCATTCGTTGTAGAGTTAAGAGAGAACTAGAGCTACTTCTGCTGAGCACTTTTTTAATAGCACAGCTGGAATGAGATCAGGTCTACATGCTTTTGAAGTGTCAAGGTTTTTTATGATAGCATGCACCTGAGCAGGGGTGATTTTTAGATCGTCTAGCTTGGCGTCTGTCCGCAAAGGAAAGTCAGGCAGGGTTGGTTGGAAGGGTCCAGTGTGGAGTTTGAGGCAAACCGACTGGCAAGCATATTAGCCTTGTCGGTTGCTCAGCAAATAACCTCGTGATTGTTGGTTAGTGGGGGAATTGGTGATTGCCCATTATTTACTACACTGTTGTAGATTTTCCAGAAGTCACGAGTTCCTAATTTTTGTGCTTTGATGCGTTTTTTTAGTGGTTTCAGTAAATTCTCTCTTAGCTGTCGCTATTTCTTTCTTAACGTTACTTCTAGCTTCTATATACTTCTGTCTGTTTGAACAGGACTTATGTCGGTTAAATCTGCTGTATGCATACTACCCTTGAGCAATGGCAGTTGCGCAAGTAGAAGTAAACCATTGGGGAGAGTGGGGCTTGCTATAGAATTTCCGCATGGGAACATGTGCTTCAATTGCCGTTTTGAACCATTCAGTGGTCTCATTTGCGCACTGTTCAGCAGGAAGAGAAAAAATATTTCCCCATGGGGCATCTCTGATAAGATCTCTGATGGCTTCCCAGTCGGCCTTTTTATAATATCTCGTTGTTTTGAGCACTAGCTCTTCAGCTTTGGGTCTAGAGTTTAGGGCGATTTCGACCATTATCGCTGCATTATCAGCGTTCCCGAGTGAGCTGTCAGCATTTGTGATACAATCATCGGGAACTGTGGCCAGAAACATATCTAGAAGTGATGCGTGTTGTTCTTGCTGGTCAGGGAAACGGGTTGGAAACGTAACCATTTGTGATAGGGAGTGAGATATAGCGACGCTATGTGTTGTGCTACCCGCTGCATCTGTGCAAGTAGAGAATCCAAGCCAGTTTTTGTGGTTGACATTAAAGCCACCAAATACATGTACTTGTTCGCTAGTGTCGAGGGAGATAGCTGTGTCTATGCTGTCGGAGACTTTGTTTATTATGGTGCCGTCCTAGTTCGAGGGAGAGCGGTAAAGAAAATAAAAGTAGCTAATGTTATGTTGCATGTTTAGTCTAAAGCACATAAAGGCTTGATCGTCCGAATCTAGGTTTGTTTCTTTAGTCAATGGGAGGGTGTTACGAATGTAGACTCCAAGTCCGTGCATATGTCTGGCAGAGTCCTTAGGCAAAGTGGGAGATAACCGTCTGACTATCTCCTACTTGGCCTAAAGTAGTTAGAGGGAATGAAGGAGTGTAGGTTAGTCTCACTTAGTGCTTAGATATCCGGGGTTTTTGTTAGGAGAAATGCTTCAACATCAGCTAAATTAGTTCTAAGCTCCCGGATGTTCGTGAATGCAAGTCTCAAGGGAAGAGGCATGTTGGATTTTTTTGTCCTTAAGTCTGGTTTAAGCTTATTTTTTTATTGTACTGTCATCATGTTTTATAAGAGTTTTAGTTAGGTAAGGGGGAGCTGAACAAGAGGTTATGCAGGGTATAAGACATGCAACACAAGTAGATCATCAGGTGACCTTTCTTCAACTAGGACTGTGGCCTCAGGAAAGCCCATCGGGGATGAGTGCAAGGTCCCTTTCCATGCGCGACATGGCACTACAAACATCCCGATATTATACAACTTTTGATTGAGCAGCCGCTTTAAGCGCTACCAAAGAGTAAGGGCTTCTGTATTACCAGTCGGACACCGCAGCCAGGAACTGTCAATCCGGTACCCTCAACCCATCAGAAGAAGGTCAACCCAATCTAATTGCACAGGAATATGTGGAAATCAAGCACTCCCAAGTCTCCAGTTTTGAGGAATGGGATGTGTCGGGAGTGGGGAAAACGGCGTTCATTGTCCTAGACAAGAAACAAGATCTACCACTGAGTGTTTTGTCGAATTATTGTGATAGCGTCTCTGTGCCTGACTAATAGGCAAAGAAGGAGTATGGAAGCCGGGCGATAGACAGCCTATCTACTTCTTCAGCAGTTTAGGTTTGCAGACCAGTAATTTGTTTGAGTCACCAGATCTAGGAAGGTTGTCATCCAAGACTGGAGAGGACCCCCTCTTCTTACGTTTAGTTTCAGAGTTTTCCTTCTCCTAGACAGATGATCTGGGAGATCTCCTGGGTCCATCAGCCCTGAGAGGGTTTGCACCGCGCCTGGGTCCTAATCCAGGTATTTCTGCCACCCCGCGTGGTTAGTTAATGTTACAGGGTTAGTTTGTAGAGGTTATATATGTAATGAATAATTACATTCCTCAAAGTGATTTAGGGACATTGCTATTTCATTGTTACTAAGGAGAGAAAACTCATGCGGTGGAAGCAACTATGTGAGCAAGCTTGTTAGAAAGGCGTTAGTGTGGATTAAGACTTTTACCTTTAGATTTTTACATTTTTTAAATTTATATGTTAGCTTAGGTACAGAATAACATTACAGTGTGAGTAGGTATTAGGAATTGAGCTAAGAATTTTTCCCAGTCTCTGTATATTTTAGATTACAGGAGGGGTAAGATGTAGGTGCAATACAGTAGGGGTATAACTGGAGGTAAATTTTAAGTCATGGCGTATGCCGTATGTATAATTAAGTAAATAGTTATTTGGACAAGTTTTCAGTAGATGCGAATAGATAGAAGTTGTGGGTGTTAAGTGTGTTTCTACTATTGAAGGAAGATACTTTCAGTTTTCATTTAAGAGTTATCGAGCGTTTTGCATAACAGGGAATACCGGATTTAGTTTTGTACTAATCGTTGCAAAACCATCTAGGAAGAGGCATTGTTATGTAATGAAGATCGCTTTGCATCCGAGTGCATACTTTGGCTGGTAAGTACCAAACTGGATAAGAATGAACTCTAATGCATGTCTTAGAGTTGAAATGTATAGATGTTTAGTGATGACTGTTAGGCGGTTAGCATGTGAAGTTTAGGAGCTGGAAGCTAAGGATTACACTACTAAGGCGGGTGTAATGTAGAGTTTTAGTGGCAGCTAGAGGGCGGAGCAGATTGTTAGCATTCAACAGACGAGGTTATTAACTTACAGAATACAGTAGAGTTCCATTAGGATTAAGAGTTTCAAGTAATGTTTTAGCTAGGGAAAAAGAAAAAAATATTTTTTCTTTTTTCCCTATTTAGCATGCAGGTTAGACAAAAGCAGTCGTCTTGGAGGTAAAGAGAAGCAATTATTACATGGTGATTCGGAATTCGTATTTATAGGCAGTCATTAAGGTTAGGGATAAAACATTGTATCTATACAGAAAATGGTCCAAGTGACGCAGCTAAGATCACTGTATTTAAGTTACAATTATAGTAACAGTTAATTATAAGTTATATCCAGTGGTTTGGTAGAGATATCAACGAGGCATCTTTATTAATACAAGCCAGCATATGGTAATTGTAGAATATTAAGTATATTACTTAAAGTAATTCTGACTTCTACAATAAAAAACATAAATCCACGTTTGTGCTAATTTCGGAAAATTTATCCTGCCTAAGGTATGTTTATCTCTCGCCTTCCTTAGTTCAGAGCGTGGAATTAATCATTTATTTAAGCTGGGAGAGAACGTGGTTGTGTTTTGCTAGAGGAGAATTTAAAACTAAGCAAGGAAACAAAAAAAAAATTCAAATGCATATATAAATTATTAAAATACACATAATTACAAATTACAAAATGAAATAAGAAATTTAAAAGAGAAGAAATAACAAAGTAAGTATTTTTTAGGACGAGGATGGATATGGGTTTCTACACAATAACGTTTGTTTTTCAGCGCGGTCCATTTTTGCATGATCGATTAATTAATTAATTTATGAATTTTGTAAATTATCATAATGAAAAAAAAATCAAAACTATTTTAGAATAAATATATAAACTATCTACACACAAGAATTCTGACAGAAGTAATAAAATTAAACTGAATTTAATGAATTAAACAAAAATGACGAACTAGCATCTCTTATCTTACAGCAACGACCAAGTCTTATTGGCCCAGTATACAGAAAACTAGAGATATATATAAAATATATTGACATATTAACAAATTGTATTAACAACTCTATTAACAAATTTATTTATTATTAAGAGAACATACTAAAAAAAGCTCATGTAAAAATAATTTGTTTATTATGTTTAAATACTAAAAAATATTTTAAATTTCTGATAAAAATTACTATTTCTTTAAATCCTCATACAAATATAGAGTTAAAAGAAATAAATTGAATATAATATTTTACTGTAATATCAAGCATAAGGAGCTTAAAAATATTCTCATTTAAAATTTATTTGAAAAACGAGTGTTTTTTTAACCTAAAATTAAAGTGACGTGTGAATTAATATTTCAGCACAATATTTAAAACATATACAAATTATCTTACTTCAGAGTTTTTTTTCCCGGTAGAAAGTTGTCACTTTTAAATTCATGTATCCAATGGAAAGCTCATGCTTTATCGTTTGGAAAAGATAGAGTTTTATGATGGAACAGGAAATGACCACTCTTCGCAATAGTCGAGTATCGCTTAATACCTTAATCTGTGACGAGAACACGTATACCGACTTAATTGCACTGGCCTTTTTCTTACGGGGACCGTGACTGTATAATATGCTCATCTGCCGCCAATCAGGTGCGGTAATACAGGTTCGGTGTCTAAGGCGAAATTGCGACTAGTTGTGCTACAATAAGTTTTTACCTACGGACAGAGTAAAACAATACGCGTTCATTTTTCATTTTACGGGTTTATTCTGCATTGATGACATTCCACATTAAAGCGACCGACGCTGAATGTTATGTAAACCCAGGAAAAAGCTTTGTTTACGGCAAAACAGAAATGCATTGTGTTAGATTTTATTTGGTAACTAATGTCTATTAATAGGATGTTACCCTAAAATACAAATACCATATTTTTTTAATTCTGTGCCACTTTTGATTTCAATATATATTCCAGTAAAGAATATAAATATTGATGTGTAATTATGAAAACTATGTTTTTATTAACTCCTCACTCCTCACCACTTATCAAGGACCAAATGCCATTAAAGGATAAAGTTTAAATGAGGCTCAGATGGGATAACATTGTGATGATTTGTAATAATGGAGGGGTTAGGTACAATTTTATTATTTATGAAGGCATCTCAGTAAAATTTATTTACATTGGACTTGAAAACGACAATGTTGTAGTCAGCTGAGTATCACTTCCGCGTTATTGTGCTTTACAGACGGGAGAAGTCTAGTTTAAAGTCAGTTTCAATAAATTTTTATCTTTACCACCGTTTTTCTAATTACCTTCAACAGTCTGTCGCACGTGTGTGTCTCCTAACACGCATTATTCCAACTCAACCTCCTGTCTATCCACGATTCTTTTTATGCATCTGGTATAACACAGCGAGTTTGTGTTACTCACGCGGGATCAAATAAATGTTATTTTTAAATACATGTGTCTTAATGTAAATGAAAACACGATGTCTTCTTAGCGTCAAAAATGGTTCAAAATTCGAAAACAAACAAAATACAGATAGAAATCCATCCAATAAGTGTCACTATGACACTTCCTGGCAGTTATTAGTTAGATTACTATCTGTATTTTGTTTATTTTTTTTGAATTTTTAACCATTTTTTGACGCTCTGAAGACTTCGTGTTTCGTTTCGATTTGCTTGTTTATTCAGCAGCTCGACACAAGTTCTTTTTCGAAATATATCCAGATAGATAAAAGAGTAAGTTATCTTGCTTTTGGTAACATTCATTTGCTATGTATTGAAATTATGGCCCTTTTGCGTTTGTTGGTTTCTCTATTAAATCCCCGAAAGGGTTTTGTCATTACACATTTTCTACTCCGGTTGTTTTGGTGGGACACGTGATCAGATTCATAGGACCAGATTTCATGACGTCACCAGGTTATATGACTTTAGTTCGTAGCCCATCTATTATTACAGAGGGCCGTGGTAAGTTACGATTTTCTGTACACTCCCTCCTGATATCATGATCACAATCAGACCACGGGGGCAATATCCGTTTTTATCAAGCACTTCTTCGAAAAGGAACGACACAGGCTTCATCCTCACGCGAACTCCCGCCTGCAGTACCAGTGTCAATAGACACTCGATCAGTTGGGAGGCTACTCGCATCGGAATCATTGTCCAGCAAATTTGAATTCAGATAGATTAAACATTCACTATCCTCAGAATCGCTTTCGTTACTTCATGATAATTGCGTCTGTATTGCTGGTCGGAGGTCTTTACTGTGACGAGGCACCTCATCAATTTTCACTGCTTGTTAGCTGATTACTTTAGTAACACAACCCGTCCTGTATTTTGTCGTGTACCTGCCACATGGATTTTTAACCCAAACGACGCCTCCTTTTCGTACTAGATTAATGTGCCGAACATCATTACTTGGACGTAGCTAACACGCATCCTCAAGGACAGTCCCATTATCTTCCAATGCCACTCCCGTTGCTATGCAGTTTGCATCTAGCCATACTGTAATTTCTGTATTGTCGATACACCAGTTTCCTCCAATGGAATCTGCTTCTTGTATTCTGTTCAGAGTCTCTGTTAATATATGACAGAGAGCATGGTTTTCAATCATTATGTGCCTTTGATTCTGAAAGCGTCTGGTTGGCAGAGGCGGCGTCGAATTCTGCAGGGTCTTCGTTGTCAGCCATGATAACTTGCATTCGCGTAAACAGTTGTTCCGCATTAATTATTCCATCCTGGAAGAGGAACGTTGCAGATGGTTAACCTGTTAAGGTAGTCCAGAGACGATTGCGCATGTTAACCAACATTCAGACAATGCCTCCCCAACCAACCGAGCTAGGCGTCGAGCTCGGCACAAAATCTCGTCTACTGCTTCATTTGGGCGTAGATATCGAGTGACGAACTGGTCATATGCATTAAATGCATCAACAGCATATGCGGTTATGAAAGCCTGCTTGATATGTGCTGCATCTGCTTTCTGCTCCTTACTAAGTTGCCTGTATATGACCGAAGTTCCACCTCGCAATCTCAAGTTCTACATTTTCAATCCTTTCGACAATGGGCATACAGTCGCAGCACCATTAAACTCCGAAATCAGCAAGACATTCAAAATCTTGGCCTCCATCGCCGAAAAATAATACACGGCCGAAATAGCTTCTGGTTTGAAAGTAAGTTTTTATCTTTTCCGCCTTCGATTTTTCTAATCACCTTCAACAGGCAGTTACACGTATCCATCTCTGTAACACGCCTTATTATAACTTAATCCTCTGTTCTATCCACGATGTCTTTTATGCGTCTGGTATAGTTTCATTTGCATGGTTACTCACGCCTGATCATTAACTGCGCGTCATTTTCTTTTTTCTTTTTGCTTGTCAAGCGACCGAACTTGCAAAGCACCCCCCACACGCAATCCTGGTAAGTTACGATGTTCCCTACAGAAATACATACGCGAAAGATGTGAAGCTGCCGCATACTTTCTTTTTATTGATATAGAGATACGCATGAATTTCTCTTATTGTAGACGGGGTATGCTACGTAAGGTTTAGATGTTACCACATGGTAGTACTTCATGCTAAATAGTTAAAAAGAAAGATGGAGCAGTGGGGTGTGTGGTCGTTCTGACTATTAACCGATTTACTGTTATTCAGGCCACCGGTCCCCATGGAGTAATTAAATTGGCATTATGTTAATGTGGTTTATCTAAGATTTATTTGTCTTATTACTTTTTACTAATCATATTTTCCGTTTAACATTTATTGTGTAATAAATTATAAATTTGATAGTGTTATATGCTTGAGCTTGTAGAACACATTGTTGAATGTTTTTTCTAATAGCGCATTCGCCATGTTTGTATTTTGTTCTTGCTACAATAACAAATTTTTCTTCCTACTGAGTAGCATACATTCCGAGTTAAAGTATACTCATAAAGGAGAGTGTAACTCTATTTTACTTTTCCTTGATTTACATTAAATAAACAGCAAGAACTCGTACAATGCTGTTTGCATAGAAATAAATATTTACTACCCCGCCTAAAACCTTACAAGGTAAATTAAAGTTAAATAATAATCAGTATTTAATGGCATTTAGGAGAAGAAATAAAAATTAAAAAGTAAAAAATGACAACAAAATATAAAAATAAAATTAAAATTAATAAATAAAATAGATAAATAAATAATCAAAATAAATAAATTATAAAAAAAGTAACAAGGAGGTAAGTGACAAGAAATAAGATCTTATGGAATCATGACAATACAACAGAAAAGATGAGTTTCTCCTATCTTCAAGCACCTGGTAGAAATTCATAAGATATTACTAAAAAATGTCGAATAAATTATTACTTTTACTTAGCAAACATAGAACAATTATAAAATATAAATTTAAGCACAGTCTAACTAAAATCACAAATAGTATCAATTAGAAATATGAGGTATTAATTTACAAGAAGTTTTCATAAATATGGCAATCATTTAAATAAATAAGTACACACACACATATATATATATATACGCATATGCATGTATGCATATGCATGTATGTATGATGGTATAGACGGGTGTATAAGTATGAATATATTTGAGTAAATACAAACACAGTGCCACGCAAAAGTATTGGATACATTACATTTTTCTTCATAACTTTAATTAAGGTTCAAAATTTTACCTAAAATTTGGTCAGTATTTTCCTATTGCTATTCTAAATTATATTTGGAGTAGTAATTACAAAATCAAAGTTTACAAACTTTATATTTAAGGAGAAATATGAATTAACAAACGCAAAAGTATTGGATACACTTTTAAAAATTTCTTATTCTGAAATAAATTTAAATGACCTTTGCTTAGAGTGTTGCAATAATGCAAACGAGTTATCACTGACCAATCAGAGAGCTTTATATTAAAATAATTTTATAAAATTCTTGCAGTTTGGGCTCACTCCTTCAAAGTTAACCAGTTCATTTATAAAAATGCCTAAAACTAAGGAGTTGTCAATAGATATTCGTCAAAAAATCATTGCTAAGCACAAAGAAGGAAAAGGGTATCGCATAATATCAAGGGAACTTAATCTACAACTTAGTCCAGTTGGAAACGTTATTAGAAAGTTTAAACACTCCGGTGAAGCTGTTGCAAATTTCCCAAGATGTGGTTGGTTAAGGAAATTAAACGAAAACAATCAAAGTGGGTAAGCATAAAGGTACAAAAAACACTTTTCTTACTCGTGGTGAAATTCAAACCGACCTGAGAGAAGCTGGGATTAATGTCAGCAAGGATATAATCAGTAGAGTTCTAAATCGTGCAGGTTTTGTATCAAGGTCCCCAAGAAAAGTTCCATTATTGAAGCTTAAACATGCCAGATCACGTTTGAATTATGTTAAAACATATGAGGAACAACCCCAAGAATTTTGGAACAAGGTAATCTGGTCAAACGAAACGAAAATCGAAATCTTTGGAAAAAACCGTCAACGCATGTATGGCGTAAAAATGGCCCCGCCTATAACAAAAAGAATACCATTCCTACGGTAAATTTTGGCGGTGGTTCGATTATAGCATGGGGGTGTTTTTCATTCAAAGGTACTGGTGAACTAGAAATCATCAATGGTAGAATGATTGGACGTATTTACACGGATATTTTGTGGACCCCCCGAAATCTGCTGATTTGTTGGGACATAATAGCAATTTCGTGTTTCAGCAGGACAATGATCCCAAGCATACTGCCAAACTAACCAAAGAATGGCGTAGAAATAACGGAATTGACGTGTTATTTGGCCCAGTCAGTCTCCAGACCTCAACCCAATTGAAAATTTGTGGAAAATATTGAAGATCAATGTTCACAAGAGGAATCCACAAAATATTCAACAATTAGAACAGTTCTGCAAAGGTAGAATGGCGCAAAATACCTGCATATCTTTGCAAAAAACGTGTGCAATTATGGAAAGCGATTGGAAGCTGTTAAACGCAACAAAGGCTATGCAACCAAATATTAAATCAATGTATCCAATACTTTTGCGTTAGTTGATTTATATTTTTCCTTTAATATAAACTTTTCTAAACTTTAATTTTCTAATTACTACCCCAAATATTAATAAGAATAGTAATAGGAATATACTGACCAAATTTTAGGTAAAATCTTGAACACTAATTAAAGTTATGAAGAAACTGTATATCTAACATAGAAAAGAACTAATTATTAAAATTTTCAATTGAATGACCTCCCTTTGACCGAGTCGAGTAACTTATGTAGAGACCCGTCCCCTTTAAAGATGAAATAATTTCTACTTAGTATATATAAACTTAATTAAAGTATACTGATTTATTTGATATACAGCCATGCTTTTAAATATATAAATATACAGTGGGTAGCAAAATTATTTTGTACATTTTTTTTCGTATTTCTCAAGAAATATCAAGTTAATTCGAAGGAAAAATGCTCTCAATCTTTGAACAAATATTATCTATCTAAAAATAAGACGGATATGAAGATATACTTAGTTGACAAATATTTATTAACAAAAAATCAAATTACCCATATGCAAAAGTATTTAACACGCTGTCAAATTTCATTCTTAAGCAATCATTTAATCTTGCTACAATATTCCAACCAATCAGAAAGCAACTCAGGGTTCCGGCTCCTTACAGGTTAATTGATAACAGCTTTCATGCGTTGCGGAGATTGCCTCATTTATTACTGTTTTTTTTAAACTGATTAAAACAAAAGAATTGACTGATGATATGCGCCAGGAAATCATAGCAAGGCATAAAGATGGAAAGAGGTACAGGAAAATAGCTTCAGAACTAAATTTTCTGTCGTGAAAAAGTGTAAAACAACGAGTGGCGATATTAAAATCTTCTCAGAAGTGGTCGATCACGTAATTAAAATAATGTTACTTTTCATTACATTGCTCATAACGTGAAGAAAGAACCGCGTCTGACTCTTTCATAAATGCAGAAGGATTTACAGGAAGCAGTTATTGAAGTAAGCAAAGACACAATCAAGAGATTATTGAATCGTACAGGCCTGTGTTCTAGATCACCGTGAAAGTCTACATTGTTGAGTCTTTTGCACGTGAAAGATCATTTGAAATTCGTTAATAAATATTAATGTGAATCTAATAACTTCTGGAAAAAATTATTGGGTCGGATGAAATAAAAATGGAACTTTTCGGATGAAACATGTACACCTACGTATGGAGTGCAAAAAGGGCACAAAATTTAAACCATCTACTTCCATTCTCACTGTAAAATTCCGAACTGGAGGTTTGATGATTTGAGTCTGCTTTTCTGCAAATGGAGTTGGAAGGATGAAAATAATAGAATAAAAAAATTAATGCAGCAAAATTCACGGCGATTTTGTCAACACATCTTTTCAAGAGTGCCGCAGATTTAGGATTGGGTCGTGACTTTATCTACCAGCAAGACAATGATCTTAAACACAAGGCTAAAATAACCATGCAATGGTTTAAGGATAATAGGATTAGTGTTCTACAGGGGCCTTGATCTAAATCCCATCGGAAATCTGTGGAAAACTTTGAAGTTAAGAGTGCATGAAAGAGATCCTAGGGATATCAAGGAATTGAAAACAAGTTTGTGAAGAAGAATGGCTGAAACTACCAGAAAATGTTTGTAAAAACTAGTAGGCAGTTATGGAAAGCGTTTGGATGGCTGTAAGGAAGCACAGAGGATATACAACTAAATATTAGTAAACGTGTCAAATACTACTACTTACGAGTGATTTGATTTTTCGTTAATAAATTTTATTAACAAAGTATATCCTTATTTCCCTTGCATTTTTAGATAGATAATATCTGTTCAAAGATTGGGTGTAAATTTAATTCCAAATAACTTTGTATTCTTGGAGAAATACGAAAAAACAAACGAAAAAAAAACAATGTACCACATATTTTTGCAACCCACTGTATATATATATATATATGTATATATATATATATATATATATATATATATATATATATACCTTATTAATATTAGTAAATAACCAAACAACCTAATCATATGGGACAAAAATAATCTAAAGAATTAATTTCGCATTTTCAACTCTTTTTAGTTATGACCCTAGTCAGCAAGTTACAAAAAATAAATATTAAATAAATAAAGTACTTGTCATAGTAATAATAATAAGTATTTTCTTTGTTGAATAATAAAAAAAAATTCAAAACACTTTAATTCATACGTTGAGTAAAATCTGTCTAGCTTTACAATATGAATAAAGATGGCTGCCGGAACAAACACACGATATTGAGTCTTCTATAATTTTTTTTTCTTCTTACAGCATTATATTATCATGTATTTCTTTTTTTTTCTAAGCAAAGAATTTCTAATTTTTCTTAAGAGTATACACACGAAAAGAGACGATATTGACATAATAATAACCGTTCGTTTCTGCATAAGAAAACGGAACTATAAAGAAATGTACTTACATTTTAACATGCTGGAGATGTTTTGCATGAAAAATAAATATATAGATCTGAGAATGTAACTATACTGTTATTCTCGCTCTGTTGTGTTATAAAATAAAGTGAAATATGATTAAACAACATATATATGTATATCCCTATAATTCTTTTTGTGTATTGATATTCATATTAAAAACTCTTTCTTCTATTTGTTTAGAAAGAAAATACAACTTTCTTATATATGGGTCTTTCATTTTAATTAATTCCCTAATAGTTTTCGGTTTTCTTATGGGATGATCATCTTTAGTTAACTCTCACGTGTAATTATATTCATGCAGATATTCTGCATGATTTGCACTTGCGTAATATTTGCATAATAAGGTTATAGTAAACACAAACTTCTTTCTATGTGTATTTTTGTATGCGTTTATATATTTGTTTAAAAAATTTGTTTAGTCTACAGATATGGAACTTAATACATAGGATATTCCAACCCATGCAAAAATTTACATTTGGGTTTTAGCTGGGGAAAATCGGTATAAAAGCGTGAAAAAAAAATGGAATTAGCTAGGTGAAGGTTGAAAGACGGCATTACGAATATGCATTCGTAACGTACCAGCTATTGGTTCATGTTTTAATTTAATGGTCGTGTTTTAATTTTTAGTCTTGTAGCAAGCATGTCTTCATAGCTCATGCATTAATGTCAAACGAAAAAGTAAATCTAAACTAAACGTTTTGATTTCGATTATCGGTGTTGGCGCACGAGTAATTTTGTTTTTTTTTTAATTTTTAAATCATTACTATATATTGAGTCCAAGATAATATACTAATAAATACGAAATTTCATTAATCAAAATATCATATTTAAGCCTATTTTACGACTGGGCAATACCGGGTTGCTTGCTAGTATATATATATATATATATATATATATATATATATATATATATATATATATATATATATAACCAGCCAACAAGCTTGCAAAAAGAAATGAGATTATTCGAGGAGTAATTAAAATGTGTCATTGCTAACGGCGGAAAATAATAAAATACATGATTCATGATGTCATCTTAAAAAGAGAGAAGAGAAAAAGAAAGATAGAAATTTGCCACGCTGTCGCCGCCATTGAAAGTGCTTTGGTCTTACAACGCACAATTAACTTTCGACGAGACCACTAAAGCAATTTTAATTTTATTTTCTGTAAAATCTATTGAACTTGAAAGTAACAGAACATTTTAATGTCGTTTTGATAATCATAGGATGTAATCATGCGTATAGCATCTGTAGCATTAACTGGGGATGTTCTTGAATGCTCAGTCTGTTCACTTCGTAGCTGGTTGAATTTCTGTAGTCGCTACGGTGGAGTTCTCCACTTGTCTTTGTCGTTGCCTTCTTTTTCTTTTCTTTTCTTTCTTTATTTCTTTCATTCTTCTTCTTCTTGTTCTCCTTCTACTTCCACTACTACTACTACTACTACTACTACTACTAAAATAATCCCTTCCTGTTTCTTCTTCTACGTTTTGTACTACCACTGTTACTGCTCCTACTATTTCTTTTTCTTCTTCTCTTTTTTTTCCCTTAAAACAGGCTTTCGCAAACGATATTGCTAAAAACATCAACAAAAAAAGTTGGGTCGTAAAATCTTTTTGAGAGTTTATTTTTTATTTTTTTAATATTACAATGTACCTGCATAAATGCTCTACCACCTCCGTCTTGACGGGAAGTAAGAGCTATCCAAACCCATATATCGTTTTCTGCTTGTATTGTCGAAAAACTCTTCCTTACCGGTCCACCACGTAAGACTCCACGCTCTCTGCCCATATGATGTCATTACCAAACACGTAGTCTCACTCGAATTCTAACTGGTATAATTTAACCCTACCAATTTTTTAACGTTACCTGGAAATTTGTCATACTAACCGTACTTTGGGAGTTCCGCCTCCTTTTGGAGGCTTGGCTCTCGGGCCAAGATCAAAGTGTAGTATCTGTTCCGGCAGATACTACACTTAAGATAATTTGTACCAGTCAATGGAGGGGAAACCCTCTATACTGGGACAATTATTATTTTTGGTAACCAGAGTGACCCCTTTTAGGGGAGCTGGTTTTTACCTCACATTAAAAACGGCCTTGTGCCTAATTTGCTCAGTGGGGGAGCAAATAAACACCATCTGTTCCGGCAGATACTGCAAGCAAAGACCATATGTGGGGGCGACCCCACATATAAGACCTTGGTCAATGTAGGGGCAACCCTTCATACCAATTGTCACTATCCAGCTCCCCTACTCCCCGGGGAGTTGGTCCCCATTTCCCCTTCACTCCTCACATTAAAAATCGGCCTTGTGCCTAATTTGCTCGGTGGGGGAGCAAATAAATACCATCTGTTCCGGCAGATACTGCAAGCAAGGACCAGATGTGGGGGGCAGCCCCACATGCCTGACCTTTAACCAGCTCCCATTTCCCACCTCTCGGGAGCTGGTCCCCTTTTTCCCTTCCCACTCCCTACACTCCTCACATTAAAAATTGGCCTTGTGCCTAATTTGCTCGGTGGGGGAGCAAATAAATACTATCTGTTCCGGCAGATACTGCAAGCTATGACTAGCTATGACTAGCAAAGACCAGATGTGGGGGCAACCCCACATGCCTGACCTTTAACCAGCTCCCATTTCCCACCTCTCGGGAGCTGGTCCCCTTCTCCCTCCCTTCACTCCTCACATTAAAAATCGGCCTTGTGCCTAATTTGCTCAGTGGGGGAGCAAATAAATACCATCAAAGTGTAGTATCTGTTCCCGCAGATACTGCAAGCTATAACTAGCTATGACTAGCAAAGACCAGATGTGGGGGCAACCCCACATGCCTGGCCTTTAATCAGCTCCCATTTCCCACCTCTCGGGAGCTAGTCCCCCCTTTCCCTTCCCCCTCCCTTCACTCCTTACATTAAAAATTGGCCTTGTGCCTAATTTGCTCGGTGGGGGAGCAAATAAATACCATCTGTTCCCGCAGATACTGCAAGCAAAGACCATATGTGGGGGTAACTCCACATATCAGACCTTGGTCAATGTAGGGGTAACCCTTCATACCAATTGTCACTATCCAGCTCCCATTTCCCACCCATCGGGAGCTGGTCCCCTTCTCCCCCCTCCCTTTCTCTCCACATTAAAAAAACAGCCTTGTGCCTAATTTGCTCAGTGGGGAAGCAAATAAATACAATCTGTTCCCGCAGATACTGCAAGCAAAGACCATATGTGGGGGCAACCCCACATATAAGTTATTGGTCAATTTAGGGGAACCCCTTCATACCAATTGTCACTATCCAACTCCCCTACTTCCCGGGGAGCTAGTCCCCATTTCCCCTTCACTCTCCACATTAAAAAACGGCCTTGTCCCTAATTTCCTCAGTGGGGAAGCAAATAAATACCGTAACCGTACCTTGGCCTTCTAGTATCTGTTCTTCAGATACTGCATCTGTAGTATCTGTTCTTCAGATACTGCACTTCAATTTCTTGTTCTCTGTCAGTGGAAGAGAAATCTTTCACGACTGAGACAATTTTTATTTTTGTTCCTTTTCTCCACGTTAAAAACGACACTGGTGTCCAACTCTATCCCGTGGGGAGACATTGTAAATAGGAACCATATCCTTACACGCACCCACAATGAAAATTTATTACAATATATGGTATCTCTTATGAGAAATTGACTTATAATGTTAGTTTTGCAAATAAAGTATGTTGTAATCTGATACACTTCATGTAAAGTAAGTAATGTGTTCGTAAGTTATATAGTTTTACAGTATACTTACACAATACCAAAGAAAGATTTCATGTTTTGAAGAACCTGTGCCCTGGCCTCGCTCGGGGAAATATCAAATAATAATTCAAGAAAATATAAACATGATATTATTAATTATGAAAAACAGCAGTAATCTTATTAGGTGAATAAAATTTTATGAAATAACCCATGTTATTATGAGAAATTATTTGATTAAAATAGGATTTTTTAAATAAGAATGTAATTCTTTTAAATCTAACGACATTTAGTTAAGAAAAGATAATATGCACCGGGAGGAAGATCAGATGTCTCTCACGGTGACTTAATTCACAATACCTTGTACTTTACATTGCACTGTAGAGAACTATTGTTGATTTTATAAAATTATTTTTGCATAAAATGGCTCAAATTAAAATTTAAAAAGAAAGTTAAGTATCATGCTTCAGTTGTGCTCTAAACAGAAACATTAATTTCTGCAGCGCCCCGGTCATATAAAGAAAAACTCCTGTTGATTTTATATAGTTTGAACAATTTCTAGATTGCTCCATGGGAGTCCTCTTGTGTGACGTGTCAATGACCCTTGCCACAGCCTATTTGATCTCATTTATTGTCTCATGACGACGGCTTCTAAGGTTTTTCCTTGAGCTTAGGAATAAACCACAAGACACAGGGAGCAAGGTCTGGACTATATGGTGGGAAGAACTGTCTTGATACCCATTTTGGTTATGACAACGCTTTTCTTTCTAATCTTCTCTGAGCACTCTTGGGACAAATTTCGCGCAAAGTTTCCACATCTTTAGTTCCTCGCGGATAATTGCGTGCACAGTTACTACACTGACATCAAACTGTACACTTATTATCTCTATAAACACACGAGAGCCCTTATCCATCATAATATATATAGCAATAACATACCGAATTTTCAAGAATTAGGGACAATTTTAAATGCCCATACAAAAATGTCAGGAAACTTACTGAAGTTACCTCGTACCTAGTAATAAATAGTTTAAGAGTCCGTCCATTAGCAGATATGGAAAATGACCGCAATTCACACGTTTCTTCATCTCAAAAAAATTCCTAGACGTATTTATGACCCGTTTTATTACAACCATGATTTCTACTATTTTTTAAAGGGATTCCATCGAAAATTCACAAACTGTGACAAATATATATATTATTCCTTAATTGGAATTCATTTTTTGAGATGAGCATTATATGTTAATTTTTATTTTTATTTCGGACTATTAGTCTCATCTTTATTAGTAAAGATGAGACTAATAGTCCGAAATAAAAAAAAAAAATAAAAAATAAAAAAAAATAAAAATTAACATATAATGCTCATCTCAAAAAATGAATTCCAATTAAGGAATAATATATATATATATACCAATCGGTACGAACCCGACTATGGAAGATCAGATAATAAATAAACGTGGATTTATAAGATCAAAGAATCCAACCTTGATCGCCCCTTCGGGGCCCGTGGCGCAGTTGATAGAGACGTTGAATCTCTACGGTTCCAGATGAACATTGTCTGAAGATAGCGGTTTCAATCCCACCCAAAAGCGTGCCAGAGGTAATTGGGCAAAAATGTGGTGAGACGACAACAACTACGGATGGCAGTGATGGCTGAGAATGCAGTTAGGAGATTCGAAGTTCCTATCCGTCGCGGTTACCACCTGACGAAGGCCAGAGGAAGTTGGCCGAAACGTTGTGAACCAATAAAAAGATCCAAAAACAACAACTAATAAAGATGAGACTAATAGTCCGAAATAAAAATAAAAATTAACATGTGACAAATATGTTAAAAAAAACATTTAGCATAATTAATGATAACAAATCTTATTGATTCTATATTATCTTTTATAAGTATTATATAGTTTTACTCGTGAGTCACCACTTATGATGGCTGCACGGCCAAAATAAAATAAAAAAAAAACTATCATGTTGCAATACAATTTAAATACATGTTTACGATATGCACCAACACGTTCTACAAATTAACTAAACAATAGCAAATCAAATCTTTAAATAACTTTACCTGTGTGTGTGTCTGTGTGTGTAGATTCGTTCCATATGGACTCCTAAACAGCTGAGCAGATTTTTTGAAACTTCACACAAATGTACTTTATATGCCTGGCAGTGTTTTTCGATAGGTTTTGTATTTGTGCCGGAATGCTTTCGATAAGTATCGGTAATCGATAATCGAAAAACTCAGATGAAAGGATTTTGGTTGGTTGTTTTTGTTTTACGGCATATCAACCCTTTTCAGGTTATTTAATGCCGAATCCAAAGATTTTGAAGAATTTTTTTTAATAGAATATATTTGTTGTTTTCAAGTCGGTTTCTATTTAACCCATAGTTGGAACCCTAACAGGTACTACCACTCCGGGTCAGAGTGGACCTGGGAGCAATGGTAATTTAAGGGTGGCTCCACACTCCCCGAAGCCCACAAGCTGGGGCCTCACCACTGGATATAGTTTACGGTCACAGATGAAAGGAGGAAAACGAGGATTTTGATTAAAGTTAACACCTTACACAGCCTAACATCATAAGTGGATTTGAGAAGTTTTATTACCACACAATAAGCCGCCCGGCATTGTCCTGTCGTAAAATAGGCTTAAATATGATATTTTGATTTATGCAGATTTTTTTAAATTTATTATTATATTTTATTAGACACAATGTATAGTAATTATTAAAAAAGTAAAAAAAAAAAAAAAAATTGCGTGTGTAACAAGCGTACTTTTTCTTTTGACGTTAAAGCCTGAGATAAAAAAAGATGTTTTCTGCAAGGCTGAAAATCAAAATATGAACCAATAGCTATTACGTTACGAGTGGATATTCGTAATGCTGTTGTTCGACCTTCACCTGGCAAATTCCCGTTTTTAAATTTTCACAGTTTTGCATAGATTTTCCCCTGCTAAACCCCAAATATAAACTTTCGCATGCGTTCGAATACTCTATATATTAAGTTTTATGTCTGTTAACCAAAAGCTGACAGAGGAGCTTTGATAGGCAAATTTTTCAAAACAAATATATATAGTATACATAAATATATATAGAAAGAGTTTTGTGTTTATTATAACCTTTTTACGTAAATATTACTCAAGTATAAATCATGTAGAATACCTACATTAATATATTTACATGTAATGATTGACTAAAAATGATCATCCCATAACCGAAAATATTAATAGGGAATTAATTAAGATGAATGTTTAAAAGAATATGCAAATTATCTAGATTTTTTGCTGATGAATTCAACAAAGTTGTATTTTCTTGTTAAATAAATCGCAAAAAAGTGTTTTAGTATGTATATCAATACCCCCCCCCAATATCTAGGAGTATAGATAAGCAAAAAGCCCCGTAATATAAAAGCAAACAGTATGCACTTTGATATGACAGGGGCGCGTTTGAAGTGAATGTTTCTGTTTCGAGCACAATTTAACAATGATACTTGACTGTTGCATTTTAAACTTAAATTGAAGCCATTATTGAAGCCATTATCGATGCGCAAATAGACAAACATGGCATATAAAATCAAGAGTAGACACACACACACATATATATGCATGTATATACATGCATATATATATATATGTATATATGAGTAAAAATACAAGCGATGGTTGACGTTATGTTATTTGAGAAGGAAAATCGAGAATTAATAAAATAGTAATCAACGTTTCGTCCTTATTTCAGGGACATCATCAGAATTTCGAAGGAAAATGTAGAAGAAAAACGATTACCGACCATATTCGAGTGAAAAAGGGGAAAACACACATTTATATTTTCGGCCCAGAATGGGAAAGGACTTTAGGATTTTTTACTTCTTCACTCGGATGTGGTCTGTAATCGTTTTTCTTCTACATTTTGCCGACGAAATCCTGATGATGTCCCTGAAATAAGGACGAAACGATGATTACTATTTTATTAATTCTCGGGGCTAGAATAGGGACCAAACGTTGATTACTATTTCATTAATTCTCGGTTTTCTTTCTCATATATATATATATATATATATATATATATATATATATATATATATATATATATATATATATATATATATATATATATACGTAACTATAAATATATAAAAATGTATCCCTCATTATATCATTCAAACTGTTTCAGCTTACAAGCTCAATAAAGCGATATTTCCAGCTTCAAAGACTATATGTTGATTAGCTGCATTCCAATGACCAAGAAAATGGCGTCAGTCGACAATCATGATTTTTGATTTATTTTTATGTCGGCGATTACTTATACAAAGGCTAACAAACCTTTCACAACACGCAAACAAAAAAAAATATAGTCTTTAGTTTTCACATACTGCTCATCTGATACCTTTATCTATCTCTCTCTCTCTCTCTCTCTCTCTCTCTATATATATATATATATATATATATATATATATATATATTAAGCCCCCCCCCCCTCTTTGGGTAGAGCACCGTCGTAAATAATCCCAGCCGCTACTCAATTGGCTGAAAAATGTTTGTGTTTGTGTATGTAAATAAACGGTTAGAGCACTGTAAATGTGGTGGACAAATGTTTGTTTAAATAGACATTTGGCGAGATGATTAACGGGCACCGATCCTGTGGGTCGATCGGGAGAACTGCTGACCATCAACGCGATGGTTCTAGGTCCAATCCTCGGCTTGGGAGAGGTGCTAGTCTAGCGGCACTGATGAGTTGTGATACAACGAAAACAGGACTGTGTGTCGATGAGTTGTGATACAAAGAAATAGGAGTGTATGTCGATGACTACACACACACACACACACACACACACACACGCACACACACACACACGCAAACACACACACACACACACACACACACACACACACACACACACACACATATATATATATATTATTCACGTTGACACACCGATTCTAGTTAGATCATTGAAGTTAGGCAATGTTGAGAATGGTCAGTACTAGATGTGTGACCGATTTGGGAATTTTAAGCGGTGTGTGTAGGAGGACGTGGACACCTCCCTGAAAAAAAAAAACTAACATCATCATCATCTTCCCTAACAAGGATATACATGCGACTGAAGATCGCTTGTGAACTTCATACTCTCATGAAACTTCCTCCTCGAGAAGAAGCCTGTTAAACCGACATAGAGTTAGTGTCCTTTCCATTATGCATTATAGAAACAGTTGTGTCCATTATGTAATATAAATATACGTTGTTACAGCAACAAAGACAGTGCTTTGCTTCTTGTCACTTCCATAAACGTTCCATTTTGTCCGGTATTTCTGAGATAAGCTATGGATGTTCGTTACATATCTCGTACTGTTCTCCCTCGGCGTTATTAAATTCATGCTCACGGTGTATCGTCCTTTGTTCATCTCCGGACTTCTTATTTCAGAGGGAAGACTACCGTAGTTGGTATTCTCCCTGTATTCAGTAAATTACAAAAAGGGCTTAGTTAGCAATATCGCAAATGGTTAGCGTCTACGACAAAAAGGAAACCGAAGAACGAGAAAGACATTCGAAACGCCGTGAACATGACGGCGAAAGCCAAGTGCATAGTCTGGAACGTATGAATAATATTTATTTTCCCAGAAACATTTTCCTATTTATATAAGAAACATACACACACATACGCACGCGCATTTACAAATACACACACATTCATACACAAACAGCGAGCACATGCGCACACAGATAACGTCGTTCACGGGCACACACATATAACAGTTTTTACACAAAGTTACATATGCACATGTTTGTATATTTATATGTTCAGGATTCTCTCCTAATTATTGACCATTTTGAAAATAAGCGTAAAGGACTGTAATGTATGGTATAGTTTTTCATTTATGCAAAATGGTAGAAGAACTCCGTGAACATTCAAATACCTCTAGTGTGTGACATTTTAATAATAGGTATTAATTATCAATTTATAAATACTCCCCAAAACGTCAGTTTCTTTGGAGTATATTAAAGAGGTTTATGAATAAAATATCGGCAAAACCTCCCATTTGACGATTCACATATTTCATATTTTCATTGATTCTGACCCATAGTCATCAGACACCAATTGACTTCAGCTTCATAAGACTCCTTAAGCTTAATTCTAAATTTAGATATCTTCTGGAATCAAAATCATACAAATAGATTTGAACAAAATTGGAATAAGGATTCTACATATAAACTTTAGTATTTATTAAAATTACATCAAACTAAAAACAAGGCAAATGTACATTTTCTAAAATAGACAGCAGGAGAGAATTCGATTTTGGAACATGGGTAAAATCAATCTCATTGTACCATAATTCACTTTCCAATTGCATTAACTTTGAGGATCTAGTGATCCCATTTTTAAATGAGCACTTACAAACTGAAAATATTTTTGTATTAACACCACGGGGCTGCTTCTAAGTTGAATATAACATGGTCGTTTTCAAGTCCGATGTAAACAATTATTTTTAGATGTCCTCTTACCTAATCAAATTCTGTTTCTGTGATTTTTTTAGATAAAAATTGATTATTCGTATTATTTCGATACTTCGAACTACTATTGCGTGTTATTTATACAACGTTTCGATCAATATAACCTCTGAACTTATCCAGGTGTATATTGTCGACCTCGGGAATCTTTCTGTCAAACGTGAGAATCTTTTTATCAAACTGGAGAATCTTTCTGTTGAACTGGGGAATCTTTTTGTTTAACTCGAGAATCTTTTTGCCTATCTTTAGAATATTCACGGAATTCTGAACGAACGCTTTTATTTATTCCTCGTTCCGTCAACCCGGATTGGGTAGAAGTCCTGTAATTTGAAATTGTATTTTGAGTGCCGCCCACATCGAGAATTGAACCTTCAACACTCGGGGAGGTGTAACTTACAACTGAATTTTATCAAATACTTTATTCACTACGCAACGGGTACTTGCGGACGTGCAGATTCCCGAGTTCAATGTAAAGATTCCCGGGTTCGACAAGATACACCTGAAGAAGGAATGTTACATTTGTTGTATAGAACGTCTGTCTAAGTCGATTTTATTAAATCTTTAATTATTTAACGGGTTATATAATAATTAGGGTTATGGCATGAGAATATTCTTTTCATTGTTTTGACTTTCGAGTATATATCTGACACAGTGAGACACAGTTAATCAATTGAGAACCACATCGCTCTGTATAAAATCATATAAGATATTAACTGATATATACTCGAGAGTCAAAATGATAAAAAGAATATTCTCTTGTAATAGCCCTCATAATAATATATGCACATTGTGTTTGTGGTATAACGGACTGTTGTCCTCGTCCCAAATGTCTATCTTAACGCCCGTGACTCGTCTAGTTTTATAGGTACTCGCGTGTCAACATATATACATATACACATGATGACAAACCTGAGGGATTTTTTTTAACCATCTTGGGGAGCCGGACCTGTTTTAAGGAAGATGCTCCGGAAGACGAAGACGTTGTAAGATTTTATATATTTTATTCACTCCCAGGTATTCGTCGTAGTAGAAGGGAGTGATCGATAGACTCTCGACCTTTCTCGGCACCTCGAACCCGACTCAACACTATGCTTTGCGCAAACCTGAACTCGTGGTACTTGACACGTCACGTCCGTCGGCGTGCGAATACTTTTCGGTGCAAATTGACCGGTCACAAAATTTGACAAAGTTTAACAACCTGCCAAAACATGCCGATTCAAATCTCTGTTGTCCACTCATCGCTAGCTAGATAGATAGATAGGCAGATAGATATATAGCTAGGTAGATAGATAGATAGATAGATAGATAGACAGACAGATAGACAGATAGATAGATAGATAGATAACAGACAATGCTTCTACGCGGTTATTATCTAACACATCAACCGAAACGTTGTGTAAATAAAACTCAAGACGAGAACAATAATCCGGAAATAATCAAATTCTATCCAGATCCGACCATATTCTGTAACCCTCAAAGCAATAGTCTCATAATCTATCATCATCATTAGCGACCCGGCAACCATTAACAGCGTCGGCAACCACGACTCTCCAAATTGTCGAGCAATAGTAATTTCGGGAAGACAAGTAAAGACGGTCGTTTTCCCTTGTTTTCCGTCTTGATTGGGGTCTGCATCTCCTGCAATGAGTTAAAGGCGCCCACAGATACCACACTGAAAATTTCTACGACTCTACACGGTACATACAACGCCTACTTCCCAAATGGTCACCTATGTGGCGAGACTTATCGTTACTTAACTCTGGTGATCTGGTAAGAATCGGTGTGTCCCTGTGATTGTGTCGCACACCACCCACCTGACAAAACATTAGTCTTTGTCCTCTAGTGGCCTTGGGCCTTGATAGGCGGTGACTTGTAGTAAAAAAAAATATATATAGGCTCCTGTCGCAGTTATAATAAGCATGACGTCATTTCCGTCTTTATGCCGAATTCGGCTATTGGTATGTTAAACATGGAAGACTATTTTAGGCCGCATCAATTTACGCAAGACCGTAGACGGAATGTAGAGCGACATTTCACGGATCTCTTGCCATAGCCTGGCCACCCATGTTCTTATATAAAACTGTAGCGTAAAACCCGTGTAAAAAGAAACGAATCTGCTTGTTTTTGGTCTTCAAATAGATTTTGCATATCATTCAAAAATGTTAGCCACGTCTACTTTTAAAAAATGGACGTTTGTGAAGTGGAGCGACAATGATCATTCGACTGAAAAATTCATTGAAGCTCGCAAATTGAAATAAGCTTTATGACTCCTGCAATTTTTTATAGATAGAAAATTAAATGCGTTTACGCCTTAAATAACAAGATGAAGCTTGGCGTTTGAAAGACGAACTCTATATCAAAAAGATAAAATATAGAGTTTCCTGTTTTTCAACAATGTTAACACTATTTAGAATAACGCTAAAACACGGTACATTATGCACAAATCTTATTACATGGCTATAAATAATCAAGCACTCTTCGGTAGTTGACAGAGTATATGATAACATTGAGATTTCGCTTACGCATTCTTTATTTCTGACGACCGACTGTTAAACATCGACTATGAAATAGACAGTCGAGCTTCAATCCAAACTTAGGTAACTTGCCTGCTACACATACTGAAGAATTGCGAAAAACTCTGACTGTGGATTATATATATATATATATATATATATATATATATATATATGTATATATATATATATATATATATATATATATAATAGTGAAATGAAAGGAGATGCAATGTTTACCTGATATAAGCAATGGTAAACTTCGATCTAATATAAATAGCAAGTATTTATACATAGATATTTTAATCCCAAGCAAATAAAAAAGCTTAATACACAAATAATAGAAGGGAGAACTTATTATAAGAGAGAAGAAATAAAAAATGTAAGTTGAAATTTACAATCAAATTTATTGTTCGACTGAATACTTACAAAACAAAATTTAAAAAGTCCTTATTCCGCGAAGTTTTAAAGAATGCTATTCTTGCTATTCTTTTCTACAATGAATAGAAAAAACACAACAAATTATATTCGTAGCAATGTCAGAATTTGCTGGTTACGGCAATAAATGAAACTGCAATTTATTATAGTCATAAATTGTAAAAATGTACATGTTCTTAAAAAAACAAGGAGTGAAAAAATGTAGGAGATGTAAAAAATAATAAAAACGAACCGGACATAAAATTGCAGCTTGCATGAAGAATCTTTCAAAAGTGATCCGAAGGCGATAATATATCTTTAGAAAGAATCAAGTCAAAATTTAAATCCAATTGATTAGAATTAGTTCGATTGGAAAATTTTCAACGCAGCTGAAATTATTGAAATTGTTTTTGCAGATAGTGTACATTTTCAATATATTTTACATGGTTGTCACCACTTATAAAGGTCCGGAGGGCACTCAGGGATAAGGGTTATTGCGTGTTCAGTAATCAATGAGATAGTATTGTAGTAATCATTAGTATTGGTAGTAGTGTACTAGTCCAATATAGATTGATCTACACCAATCATCTTCCAAACCACATACTTAAATCAGTCGTTGACATCTATGCTAATGACACGACCATCTATGGCAACACATCAAAAGCCGTAAATGACAAGGTTCTCTCTAATTCTCTCTTTTCTGATCTTGAGCGCGTGGTATAGTGGGGGAAGAGGTGGCTGGTTACTTTTAATGCATCCAAAACCAAGCTTCTATCTTTACATCATCAACGCTCTAATCCCCATCTGGCATCAATTGAAATGGATGGCTCTCGTCTTGGGGAGGCTCCACGTTTTTACAAGCTTTTGGGTTTGACCATTACTCCTGATCTGAAAATGGACTCTGATTTATGAAAATATGATATGTTATAAAAAGGAAGGCTTGTAAAGAGATAGCTTCGAATTTGGGGGTATCAAAACCAAAGCAAAATATGATGAAAATAAAAATAAAATAGATAAACCTCATAATTTATTATACCATACCTATTCACACTGAAACACTTATAATATTCTGTGGATCTATATTAAAAACCTTGTTAAATTCTGTGACATATTTCCATTCTGTGGAGGTCAGGTGCGAACGAACAACCCATAATTTTATCATACCATATTTCTTCAAACTGAAACATAATTATCAAAGTATACTTACGCAGATAGATATGAAAAGTCTTTAATAAAGTTTGTGCCTATTTCCATTCTATGGAGGCCAGGCGCGAATGCAGACCCCACAATTTTATTATACCACCCCTATTTAAGTTAAAACATACTTATCAAAGTATTATTATATACATCTATATCAAAAACACTTGTAAACGTTTTTTTTTAATTTTTTAATTTTTTTATTTCCATACTTTATGGACCAGGCGCGTACGCAGACCCCACAATTTTAATGAATCATCATTATGCCAGATCAAACATACCCATTGCCGTGTCTCAATACATCTTCTATCATTATATGTGATCAGTTTTCTATAATAGTCAACCATATAGGAGCCTATTCATGACCAGACACACACAGACGTTCAGCTTTATATATATATATATATATATATATATATATATATATATATATATATATATATATATATATATACAGAACGTTTAGATGAGATAAGTCATCGGTATCGTCGGTTTCAAACCTGATTATTATGCACAATAATATTATCGGCTGAAGAGAGCTTGATATGGGTATCTAAAACGGTCCATATTATCAGGTTTACTTATCTCATCTAACCTTTCTGTAAATAAAACATAAATAATACACTCTTATTTTCGGATTTTTCTTTATAATAGAGCACTCTGCTGAAACCCTTTTTATTAAAAATATTACTATATACATACATATATATATATATTGTTTACACATGCTTTTTTATAAAAATTCGTAAAGTATATAGGTTGAAAAGTGTTCTCACAGACTTTCTCACTTTTATAGATATATAGATAAAATAAAAAAAATATACCAAGAGAATAAAAAATTAAACTATATATTATTAAAATTAGAAATATAAATATTATCTGTATATTAGGATCTATCGAGATAGTAAAAAAACTAATTATACTGTATCTATTAATTAAACAAAGAAAAATGATAATGAAAATAATATTAGTTGACATTTAGAACTTCAATATAATTATATTTTCGCATCGAATGATAAAATTCCGATTTTATAGATTACAACCTTATCAATTCTTTATATATTTCCATATTTAATCAACGTTTGGGACTTTACTCTAATCAAGTAACACCTCGGATTGCAGTTTCTTCTGATTAGACCTTATGGAGTACAACTTATTAGAGTATTTAATATGTTCAGATTTAATTAACATCTTGGATTTCAATCTAATCTATTCACATCGAGTTTTAGACTTCATTTTTAACCTGACGGAATATAATGTCATTAATTAATTGATTAATGTATTAATTAATTAATTCCTTATTTGATATTTTACTTCCGCTTTTTATTCTATTTAATCATATTGAAAATCAGTTTTTATTCACAAATATATAATTTTTGTAAATTTACAAACTTATACTAACTAGCTTATATTTTCATTATGTTCATTCTCTGATTAAAATTACATCTTTTAAAATGTATGGGTTAAGGATTTGTCTTTATTATATTTCACCGCTTTAAATTTTAATGAGATAATAAATATTTTAGTTTAAGTTTTTATTTTCATCATAACCTTTGTCTATTTCTCTCTCTCTCTCTCTCTCTATCTCTCCCTCTCTCTCTATATATATATATACACATATATACACACACACACACACACACACACATATATATATAAATATATACATATATTATTATACTGTTGGTAGAATTTTTCAGTAACTCATAACAACAACACAATATGTCATTTCAAAGAGTGCTCAATGCATGAAACGGAGCAATATATTGATTGTTGGAGAGCTATTGGCTACACATTAGCAAACGTGTTTCAATGACCCCCTAGTAGGGAAAATCACCTCATCAGGCCATGCATATACATGTATATTTATGTGTATATAAACTATATATAGAGTGCATGGTTTTTGACAACTAAGGCCGTTTACGAATCATTCATAGACGACTAAAAAACTATCCATAAATGACTATACGAGAAAGTCTTCGTTTTGAAAACTTGTCGGCAACGCATTCGACTCTGAGGCTCGTATAGTGTTATATATAAAGTTCGTAGGTTGAACAACATTTTTAAATGCATATACAGGCCCCTATCATCCTAAATATTTAAAAACCATAATCCAAATAAACATTGGAGAATCAGAAAAACAAAAGACAATCTGAAATACAAAAACACATAGCAAAATTTAGTACTTTAAAATGAAAAAACGTCAACGAATTGAAATGAATGAAATTATGACGTGTATGTTTGAAAATGTTATTTTTAATTGTACTACAGACGAATCACACACAATAGCTAAACACATACGCCCATACATACGAGTACAAATCGTTGCAAACATATATTTTTACATACGTACACCTGCGGTATCATCCACACATTTATGAGGCATGTATTTTAAATGCACGTATGTTTAACCGTCTTCAGATTTCTGCGACATCGGATATGAGTCTCCCCGACCACTTTTGCTTTGTTGTTCCTTTCGCTTCTGTTATCGTTTGTAATCAAGGCTCATAACAAATATGTATCCATTATTTGACATTAAACATAGACACCGCGTCTGGGTAAAATATATATATATATATATACATACACATGTAATGTCTCATCGAAAATAACTGACAAATAGTCTAATATTTTTAGTGCACTGAGATGTCTACCCATTTTATAAAATCCATAATGTTTTTAAGGTTCAAGAACTTGGCATACAATCTCTCTTGGTGGATTAAGTTCTGTAAGTATATGGCTTCCCATACGTTCCTATTGTTGTGTAACAAAACCTTTATTTCCTACCATTGCTGGAGCACCGTCGGTTGTGATTATAATAAGCCTCGAGAAATCAAATTTAATCTTTGTCATTTTAAGCAAAGGTTCAAAAATATCTGCCCGCTAACTGTTTCCTTCATGAGAATTAACTGAATAAACTCTTCCAAAATTTAAAAGTAATAGTCACTCCTCGCACAAAGACTGTTAGCTGTGCGGTATCACTTGGGTCTGTGATCTCATCAACTTCAATGGAAAAATATTGCAATTCACTGCAGGTGTATATTGTGTGATTTTTAATGTCTGTTGACATTTCTTCAATGCACCGCATGACCGCCCTCGGAGAAATGGCGATAGTCTTAAATAAAAACTTTTTTCTGGACAAACAATATCCGAAACTGCTAGTAAACACTCTTTAAGGAAATTACTATATATAAATGTCTTTATTTTTTTTATTTTTCCAGCTTTGTGTTTTGAAGCTTTATAGCTGGCAGTCGTATTTGCCACAGTTTTGCCTTTTCTCGTTCTAAACAAAAAAAAAAAAAAAACGAAGTTATTTTTCACATTGAGACTTCCGCTTTCAACTTCATCTTTCTTTTATTGTACAGCATATTTCTTGAAACTTTCACAATGGTTCGTCCCATAATTTCGTATAATATTTGTTACTTTATTCATAGCAAGGCTTTCTTGACATATGAGAAAAATCAACTTACGACTGAGCTTGTTGGAGACGTAATTTAATGTCTAAGTATCTAAAATGAAAAAAATCGACATTTAGCATTTATCCCCATTCATTCTGCATCCTTATCATTGATGTATTTTCTTACATGTTCAACAAGGCGACCGGTAAAAAATTAATGAAAGGCCCTTGTTTGAGAAGATGAAGGGTATAAAATAAAACACATTAAATTGTTCTAGCAACTTACATAAGGTAGTTGGCAGGGGTAAGCATAAAATGCAGCTGTTGAATGAATGAAATAGAACGCCGACTGAAACAACATTGTTCCTTTGAAGTTTAATGTCTGTCGTCGTCGGTTAGTCAAATCGGCTCTTAGTTTTTGTTTTATGTTTATTTTTATTTTTTTACGCAAAGGTGATTGGGGTTTGAATGTGTTCGCTGGTCATAGTATTAAAATTCGTTTGTGGGGGATTAGATGAGAATAATAGCAGGACTTTTGTTGAATTCAGTAGCCTCGTCTCTCATGTTAAGTATGGAGTTATTACTAATCAGGATCGCGGGTCGGTCTAAAGGGCTTCGTGAGCTAAATCCGACCCGCAGAACGTAGATACCCGGCCCTTAGAATAGAGGTTTTATAGAAATATAGGATGCTGTCAGGTGTGAGAAATAAATTGGTAGAGAAAGCCGACCTACTTTGCAACAGAATTTGCAGAATATTCTATGTAGTTATTCCAAGTCATGTCGCTGATTAATTTGAATTAAAGTCAAATGCCACGTAATATAGTTAACTTCTCAAAGACTAGAGGAAAATAACAATTCTTGAACGCGCCTCTATTCTATAAAGAACAGAAAAACTGTTTTTTTATTTTGTGTTTGCTTTCATTAGTAGGAATTGGTCCTTTATTTCCTATCGGCTCATTTGCCGCGTTATGCAATGTAGAAACCCATTCTGTGAAAGGAACGGTGTTCCTTTCTTTTAAAAGGTTACTTCCGGTGCATGTGTTTGTGAGTTCTTGGGAATGTCTTCTGACCTTTTGCCTCAAAGCTATGACTTTTCAGCGAACCATTGAACTTCTCACCTCCACCTCAAGACTGTTTACTTCGGATTTGACACCTCATGGCATCGCTCGATGTAATCAGGTTAATGACTTTTACAATCATTTCTCAGTCTTTTTTTTTACAAGGAAGTCACCACTTATCAGGGTCCGAAGACCACTCAAAGATTAGGGTTATTGAGTGCACGGTGGTCACCGATACAGCAGCGTAATAATAGTTACTCGTGAAAATAGGGAAAAAGGGGCACAGCTCAACAAGAACTTGTTTACATTCGATTTGAAGACGACCATATTGTAGCCAGTTGGAAAGCAGGCTAGAAGAACAGAGTTCCATAGGCAGGTAGTTTTGTACATGAAATTTGCGTTTGGATTTAGGAACAGATATAGAGTGGAGGAAATTGTTGATAGTCGTTGTATCTATATAGGTGTTTTTGTTTTTGTAAAATTTTGGCAAGGGAGGAAATCAGATTGGAGCTCAGGCGAGCACTTTCTATGAAAATGAAAATAGAGCAGAGACAGGCAATTTTTATTTTTGTCCCAATATAGAGACATTTTTAAGAGTTGGATTTTCCCACATAAAAAAAAACTGACATTGTTTACCTTTGCCCTCGTGGGGAAACAAACAAATCGAGACTTTTAACATCACTTCTGTTTCCATAATCTAATTTATGTGTTTTGGTTTTAAGCTATTATCAATAACTACTAGCAGGTCACGTGGATATTCCACGAATGAGAAATATATTTAACTAGCTGGACGCCCGGCGTTGTCCGGTCGTACAATACGCTTAAATATGATATTTTAATCTATACAGATTGCGTATGTATTATTATAGAATCAAGCTTCTATTGAATATTATATATCACGAGGAATAATTTTCCCGATGGACTTATTAGCAAAAAAATAAATAAATAAAAAAATAAAAATAAAAATAAACTAGTAATAATAATAATAATAATAATAATAATAATAATAATGTCGTTCATCAAATTCCGTCTGTGTTTGTTTACAATATCACGTCAGCTGATATTTGGGCTTGGCAATCTTAAAAGTAGTATTTCTTTTCTTATAGATAAAACATGTACTTTATGTGCCTGTCAGTGTTCTTAGATAGGATTTTATCGGAATATCTTCAATAAATATCGATAATCGAAAAAATCTGATGAAAGAAGGAACAGGCGATTTTAACATCACAAGTTCATTTGAGAAGTTTTATTACTACACACGGCGAAAGACCCGACATGTCAACAACAAGTCTGTTGATATGACAGAGGCGTAATTGAAATGAATGTTTCTGTTTAGAGCACAATTGAAGCATGATACTTGATTTTTTTTTCATTTTAAACTTTAATTCAAGCCATTATATATGAAATAATTTTATAAAATTAACAGTAGTTTCTCTACAGTGCAGTGTAGACTACAATGTATTGTGGACTAAGTTACTGCTGGGAGGTATGTGAAGCTTCCTCCCGGTGTACCGTGAGGGCTCCTCTATTGGAACTGGTAATCAATAGATTTGATTGAAAAATGGGCTAGTTTATAATAGACAATAATAATATCCCGGGAAACGTCGGGTCACCCTGCTAGTATTATACAGATATAATAATTATTTGATTTTCTACAAACACAAAGATCAAGTCACACCAAGTTTACACAATACACCATGATTTTAAGCAGTTTTCACACAGATTATTTCAGAGATTCCGTGGCAGTAGTTTATTGCTTACTTTTACTTCAGACTTGTGAAAAGATTCAATACTCCTAGACATTCCACAGTATTAAAGTAAATTACTATAGAGGTTTCGGACCAAAGTACAATTGTAGTATCTGTTTTCTCCCAAGTCAGAGGAGGAATTATTCTCCTTGCTTGAAGCAATTTTGCTTTTTCTTCCCTCAAGTTCAGAGTTCAGCGTATTAAGGAGTTGAATGTTTTCTACATTATAAAAAAAAACAATTTTGATTTCATACGGAAGCCATTTAATAATGACTTTCCAGGTTTTATATTAAAATCCAGAAAACATCAATCTTACGGTTTCACCTCAGACAAGCCAAGACCAACGAAGATAGATAAAGCGACAATTAAAAAAGAAATCCCCGTCTATGGAACAGATTACCGCGGGAATTCTTATCTGCGGATTACAACGTAGTCAACTCGGATTACAACACATTCAACGCCATAAATACTTGGTCTAAATCACTCCATTAGTTATCAAACTTAGTTCATACTATTTATAATATATATCTGGCAGCTGAGAGTCATTCTAGCAGATTAACTTTCATCCTCGAGTGAGTCTTAGCTTTGATAAGTGAATAAATAATATTAAAACAATGGATAAAAGGATATGGTCATTTGCTTGGCGAATTTCTGATGAATACATGTATAGGTATTCAATAAGGTTTTAAACAAGATGGAGAAAGACCGGAGTGGGAAAAGAGATACTAAACGGAAACAAATAATTCAATACAATATATATCGACAGGATGATGGATTTAGTTTACGATGAGTTTTAAAATTCACTGCAACAGCATATGAAGGATTTACTGGCAAAAAAAAATGTTTTTTTCCGTAGAAAAATATCACACATTTTGTCTTCAGTTATTTGTTTTTATCTATCTCTTTTTCACCGTTCCGCTTTTTTTTTCTAAATGTTACTATAATAAATCTATATATTGCCTTTTCTTGGCCTTCGGGAAAAGATCAAAGTGTAGTACCTGTTCTTCAGATGCTGCACTTCTATTTCTTGTTCTCTTTCGGTGGAGGAGAAATCCTTCACGACTGAGACAATTTTTATTTTTGTACCTTTTCTCCACGTTAAAAAACGACCCTGGTGTCTAACTCTGTCCCATGGGGAGGCATAGTAAATAGATACTATAATAAATCTATAATATAAATCTCGTATTATTATTGTTGTTTGTGCCGGTTCTGAGTAGCAATTTCATTGAAATGTAGATTGTATGAATACATTTTAAGAATGACCGACTTTTTTGACGATAGTTTTGGCTTGACTCTCTTGGACTTATTAAAGAGTCGAATGTTGTCTAGGTATTGTAAGAGTTTTGTGACGTGCACTTTCACCACGATAAATACAGATTAATCGTAGCTTTAGTAAATCTCTATAAATAGATGTAAGTAAGGATGTAATTTTTGAGATTATACATGTAATTATTGTTCAGTTTCTTTCATTAATACCCTTGTGAAAAAGTATGTATTCACCTATGGGGGAAAAGAAGGGTAGATGAGTTCTCCAAGCGTTGGTATGCCAATTAGTCTGAAATAAATAATAACGGGCGAATCATAAAGCAGCTGCACCGCTTGGTAGATAGAGTGAGTCCTGTTTTCTGTAATGCATGATTCACTATAATCGCATCCATTTGTGCACACGTATTCTACGTAAAAGATTAACCCAGGGCTGCCTTTTAAAGAATGATCAGTATGTTCCCCTACTTCCAGCTCTGAACACTATATCATAATCTTAAAGGTATTCTATAACTTAAAAGTCTTCCCCTTCTTCTTTATTTATGTCATTTATTTATTTAGGTTTTTATTTTTGGTATTGTTAACTATTTCTCTTTTCTTTATTTACGTCGTTTATTTATTTTGTCATTCCTTTACTCTCCTCTTACTACTACTACTACTACTACTACTACTACTACTACTACTACTACTCCACCCCTTTCACAACTAACCGTTTTCCCTTAGTTTCCTCCTCCTACTGCCTTTTAATTCCTTTTCCCTTTCCCGTCGAACTAAATCTAGAAACACAATTTGTTTTGCTCCTTTTTACGTTATATATTTATCTTGCCATTCTCTTACTCTTCTTTTACTACTACTACTACTACTACTACTACTACTACTACTACTACTACCACCCTTTCATATCGTTCTCTCCTATAACATTTTTTATCATTTCAAAAAAATTTAAAAGAACCCGTATAAAGGCACAAGTTCAACCCAACTCTTGGACTTCATCACAGAAAATAAGACTTTTAAGAAATTTAATTCTAATTTTCTTAATTAAAAAAAGAATGTAAAATAATTATCTTACCTTAAAATTGTAAACATTATTTGGCATAGAGTAACTCATGAAGTGTGTGAGCCACCTTAGATTCAGTTGTAAGTTTTTGCTAGGGACGACTGGTCTACAATGCGACACAATGGAGTATGTATATATCTTTACTGGACCATCTGTAAAAAGTAGAATATCGAGTGTTGCAGCAAGTCCTGGGGACATATACCAGAAAGAACAGTTGGCAATAAGTGATACACCATCCACTATGACTATGCAATTCCCACAACTAATTACCTAGAAAACGGAGCTATCAAATCTGACACAGTAGCATAAGACAAAGAGGAGAAAAAACAATCTTAATAAAAGTTAGTGTCGCCAATCATGATTGATTAAACAAAGCTAAGAGGAAGAAGATAGCGAAATGTCAAGGTCTGATGTAGGAAATGGGGAAAAAAAGAAAAGAAAATTAGGCAATCATCATTCCAGTAATTATAGGAGACATCGAATTCGTAAAAAGAATTTAAAAATCTACTTGGCAAATATACAGACCAATAAGCCTACTGTGTGTCATGAGTAAGTTGCTGGAATCCATATTAAAAAGTTAAAAAATGTTTCTATCTAACTTTTGAACCTAATTTGTGCTAATTACCGCTAACCGTTTTCTTAATACAGCTTTGACTTAAAAACTCGTAAGTAAATTTTACCTATCTTGCCTTGCTTTTTTTTGTTTTGAAATCTTTGTCAAATATGCTATTAAGCAAAATTGTCTTGTTACATGTAAAACCGAAAGAAAAAAAAGTCACCTATGAAAACGAGAATCTCCCAAATAAAAACCTTGAATAATTATCTAAACTCAAATGTAAATTAATATTAATCCGACTTCACAACTTGATAAAAGTTCATTATTGGATTTTAATTAAAAGGTGAAGCTCGAATGATTCAAACTCGAGACTGATAACGCCAAAAATATCCACCCATTAATATGGGAGGGGGATTATCTTCAAAAGCGTCCTGAATTGATAATTGAGCACCGGACTTATACTAAGTAGATATTAATAAGCCCCTTGTACCCATTCCACCCTATATTTCTTTTTAATGGAGAGTAGATAATACAGTGGATATGGTATCTGCAGCTCCAGTACCTTTCGCTTCTCTTTTTTTGTCCCTCAGTCCTCATTCAAATGAGTGATTTTCCTGACAAAGGGTGAAGAAAAAGCTGCTTTAAAGGTCGTTAGTACTTGGTGAACAGTAGTCTGAGAAGTCGGAAATTTTTCTGTCTCTATGTCTATCCTTGTGGCCATGTAACTAGTAAGGGTGCTGGAGGTAAACGTTTTGTCTGGGCTGACGTTATCCGCCTGATAGTCAGGGACCCGAACCTTGGATTAACCACTAAGGAGACTGTCCTATCAGCAGGAGCAAAGTACTGGGACTTCTGTATTGTCATTTGGTGAATGGATTCTGGCCCATGCAGTAGTCGTTGGTAGGGCCTCTCGATGCCATACTAGTGGGAAATTGTTACGGCTTTACCTTTTCATGTGCTACAAAAATCGTGTCTTTTTCTCTCTTACTTTCCCTCTCTATTCTATTCTAACTAAGTATGCCGACCTGTTCCACAAATCCCAAAACCTCAACATGAAACATCTCCAGAAAAAAAACTCGAATAAACCTAGAACCCCATCTTCCAACGTAGACCCCTACTACCATGTCTCCTTCTCTAACATCAGGTGTCTACGTTCCAATCTTCCAGAGGTTGAAACCCAATTACAGGAGACGAAACCGGGCATATTCTTTCTAAGCGAAACTGGAATAGGGTCGATAACTTCCCTAGATGAGTTCATAATTAACGGATACTCAAACTTCACATCTAAATCTGACCCCCAAGGTCGCCAGGGTTATGGAATATTTGCCTACATTAAAGATGACTTCTCATGTGGCAGGGATATCTCTAGAGAAGATATTAATTTACCTTATATGTGCTTCCGGGTTGCACTAGCTTACACCACTGCATTTATATTTGCCCTATATCGGTCCCATAACAGCTGAGTTACTATCTTTAAGAGCATATCTGAGAAAATAGACCAAATCCTGTCTGCACATCCCTCGGCTAACATCCACATCTGTGGTGACTTCAACGTCCATAACGTCCAATGGCTGACCCGCTCAAATAAGGCGGACGATGAGGGGAGGTTCTGTCATGATTTTGCCATTGCTTATGACCTCACTCAGATTGTTCGCGAGCCAACTCGTGTGCCCGATACTACAGGTCAATATGCAAGCCTCCTAGTCCTTTTTCTCTCAACTTCCTCTGAGCTATGTTCATGTTCCGTTCTTTCTCCTCTAGGATCCTCCGACCACTACGTCGTATCAATTAAGATAAAAATGAAATGTAACAAGTCCCCAGACGTACCCTTTCACCGTACTGTATACCGATACTCCATGGCTGACTGGTATACCTTCCGTACATTTATATCTGATCTACCTCCGCATTCCATGTTTAAAAAAGATGTGTCCTCTATAGTATCAGACCTGACCGAATGGTTAATTGTAGGCATAGACCGATTCATACTATCTAAAAAATTCCGACAAAAACCTACCATCCAGCCATGGTTCTCCCCAGAGTGTGCTGCTGCCATCGCGCACAGAAATCACCTTTTCCATAGTTACCAACGGAATAGATGCACTGAGTCTAAAGCTGCTTTCAGAAACGCCGGCAACCACTGGAAAAGAGTAATAAAAGAGGAAAGAGAGCTATATGCTCAATTTGTTAAATCAAAAGTAGCTGATCAGTGGCTTGGTTCCCACCAGTTTTGGCAAATAACAAATAGGATCCTGAACAGACGTGTGTGTTCTATCCCAACCATTATCAATGGAACAGAGGTCACCTCGTCATCTCAGACAAGGCAAAACTATTTGCAAAGAACTTTGCAGCTAATTCTACCCTATGTGACGAAGGCCATAAACTCCCCATATTTCCTCCTATAACACAGAACACGCAAGGTAACATACAAATAAGGAGGCGCTTTCCAACCTCATCAGTATGCCTTGTATTTAATAACGCAGGTGAAAAGTCATCTCCCTCTCCGTACAGACCAATAGGTCTCCTGTGTGTCATGAGTAAGTTGCTGGAATCCGTATTAAATAGAGAAGTTGTCAACCACCTCAGCAGAAATAACCTTCTTAGTGACACGCAATACTTTTTTCCTTTCTGCAAGATCTACCGCAGATGCGCTAACGGTTATATCTCTCAGGATTAGTGAATCTCTTGACAAAGGCTTCCTTTCTAGGACAATTGCTCTTGACATATCAAAGGCCTTCGACAAGGTATGGCATAAGGGTCTACTTCACAAGATTTCCAGCTACGGTATAACTGGAAATGTTCTCTCTATCATTAAATCATTTCTCTCTCATAGGCTCATAAGAGTAGTGGTTGGTGGACAAAAATCAGAGGCCTGCAGTATTAATGCTGGAGCCCCTCAATGGTCAATCCTGGGCCCAACTCTCTTCCTGATCTACATCAATGATCTCCCTAAACACATACTTAAATCATTCGTTGACATCTATGCTGATGACACGACCATCTACGGCAACACACCAAAGGCTGTAAACGACAAAGCTCTCTCTGATTCTCTCTCCTCTGATCTCGAGCGCCTGGTTCAGTAGGGGAAGACGTGGCTGGTTACCTTTAATGCATCTAAAACCAAATTCCTATCTTTACATCATCAACGCTCTGATCCCATCTGGCATCAATTGAAATGGATGGCTCTCGTCTAGGAGAAGCCCCATGTTTTGACAAGCTTCACCCCTGATCTGAAATGGAACACGTACATCAAGTCTGTTGCCAAGGTCGCTGGAAAGATGGTGGAATCCTTTTACCGCTCCAGAAGATATCTCACTACTGATGCAATTCTCTATCTATATAAAAGCCAAGTACGTCCAAGGATGGAATACTGCTGCCATATCTGGACAGGAGCTGCTAAAAACAGCCTATTTTGCATTGACAGAGTACAAAATAGACTTCGTGGCTTAGTGGGGATGCCCCTTTCTCTTCCCTGAAACCTCTCTCCCATAGAAGAAACGTTGCAAGCCTATCTTTGTTTTGTAGCTATTTCCATGGCAGGTGCTCGTCTGAACTCCAATCTCTGGTCCCCCTCGCCAATCTTTTACGAAAAACACTCGTCTAGCTGAATCCACTGTCAAAAACTTTCCCCACTCTTTATCTATGCCTAAATCAGAACGTAGATTCCATGAACAAAGCTTCTTTCTTAGAACTGCATGCCTGTAGAACTCTGTTCTGTCTGCCTGCTTCCCACCTGACTACAATCTGGATGTCTTCAATTCCAACGTAAACAAATTTAGAATAAAAACTGAACTGTTTGAGGGGGATTTCAGATTGTCCTTGAACCGTGTCCGTTGTCCTCCTTCGGGTCTGTTTCATTTGGAGAGTTCACCATAAAGATAAATATAACCTGCCCAACGAACTTGGCACTGCTGTACCATGGTGTGTACTGACGGAAGGTTTGACCGGGCTAAAACCTCTGTGTCTGTTATCTTTTCTTGCCACTTGACTTTTAACAATCTGAGGAGGCAGGTCATATGGAAATGGTTCAGTTTGTTGGCATGCCTGCCGTATAAAATTCAAGTTTTACCAGCAGATGAAGATGGTAAGAATGACAGCTAAGTATACTTGAAAGTTTGGTCTGCAGCCTAATTTCTGTACGTTCCCACACAGTGGTTCTAACACGGCCAAGTTTTGGTTATCCTACAATCGACTTCATTGTCTATGTGCACTATCCTTGACAGAATACTGCCCAAGTAAGTGAACATATATTCTACAGATAACCTATCACTCGAAGTTTATTTAAGAATATTATTGTTCAGTATAAGTTCTAACTGATGAGGCGGTCCTGGATATGACCTTAAACTATATCCGGTGGTGAGACCCCAGCTTGTGGGCTTTGGGGAGTGTGGAGCCACGCTTTAATTGCCTTTGCTCCCAGGTCCACTCTGACCATGAGTTGTAATACCTGTTAGGGCCTCAACTATGGGTTAAATAGAAACTGACTTGAAAACAACAAATATATTCTATTAGAAAATTTTCCTCAAAATCCCTAGATTCGGCATTAAATAACCTGAAAAGGGTTGATATGCCGTAAAACAAAAACAACCAACCAACAACTAACTGATAAGGCGATAAAGTGGACAGTATCTGTTGAGATAATCCTTGGAAATTTGTCATGGTTTGACCGTTCTATACATGATTTTTACGGAAATTCAACGTACCTAATCCTTGTCATTAACAACATGCCTTCAAGTTTAGCTCACTTCTGAAAACGCATGCCACGATTAATAATGGACGCATAGGAAAAAGAGCTCAGCGTATAAAAGCAATTGTTGGTTCTTTGATAAGACAGGGGCGCATTCGATATATATGTTTTTAAGCACAATCGAACCATGATACTTGACTTCTGCCTTTTAAACAACATTTCAAGCCATTATATAAAAATGATTTGATAAAATCAATAGGAGATTCTCTACAGTGCAATATAGTCTGTATGTATTATGGACTATGTAACTGTGGAGAAGCATGTGAAGCTTCCTTCCGGTACACCGCGATGGGCCCCCGACTAGAGCAAGCAATCAATCGATTTGATTGTAAAATGGGCGATTTCACCGATTCCAAAGACAATAAAAAAAATATTGGAAGTGTGAAACATTCATTGATTCTCATTTAATCTCGATCAACGTCGGGTCTCTCTGTCAGTTTTTTTCTAGTTGGAAATGAAATTTATTTTTGCAAATATAAAATTATTCTTTAACAAATAATCAAATCAAACTTTGTTTTATAATTATAATTAAATTTAAAATAAATAATATTTGAATGATTTAATTATTAATTATTAGCCAAATATAATATTCCAAAGTAACAAACGATTATCAATTCAAACTGTTTCATATGAATTATAAAGATAAATCTTCAGTCAAAAGCTATGCGGTCAAAAATAATGGTGGATATTGTTTTTTTTTTATTAACACCGGTTCAACATTTGTGTTTTCAAATATGGCGTCCATGATCAAGTGGATACTGTCTATTTCACCTGAGTTTCGTATTATTTATTAATTACTGAATATCCTTCTTGTTTTATTGTTCTATCACTGGTGATAAATTGATGAAAATCAAATATTTATAATTTAATTATTTATGTCTCTTGAATAATATATAAATTTAATAATAATAATAATAATAATAATAATAATAATAATAATAATAATAATAATAATAATGATAATAATAATCCCCCTTTCTTCCTCTCTCTCCCCCCCCAAAAAAAGAAAGAAATAAAAAACTGGCGTTAGCATGACTAGCACCGCACAATACAGTCTAAGAATAAAGGAGGATGGAAAGACCAAGGAGAGCAAGCACTAACCAGGCCTCTATTGGATGAGCACGAAGAGGACTGGGACCATGAAGAGGCTTATTGGCACCCAAATTCTATTAAAGATCAATGGCCGCTACCAACGGAAAATCAATGGTACACGGTTGTTGAGATAATTGAAATTAATTTGACAAATGGTATCGAAAGAGGTGAAGAAATCTGCGGCAACAGAGAATATCACAAGTTGTTCTTAAAGAGAATTCTTTAATGATAGCCTGTGTGAAAACTCCATATAATAATAGTCATGATAATAATAATAATAATAATAATAATAATAATAATTATGATGATGATAACAATGATGATAATAATGATAACTAGCAGGACCAGTGAAAATTTAATGGAATCAGAAATACAATTATGTTTTTATAAATAATATATTATTCCGACTAAAGTTCTTATCTTGGATATTGTTATCACAACGTTGCGAGCGATGAAGCCTCTGACTTTGGAATCTTTATAACATAATCAAGAATCTGTACGGAATTTCAAATGAAATTGTAAACTTAGTAATCAGAGGTTACATCGGCCGAAACGTTTTGAGAATAATATTAAAAAATTCTAAGAATACCAATTATCAACGTTCAACTAAAAAAATCCGAAAAAAAATCCCCTCCCAAATCCACCAAAAAACCCGAAAAAAGAAAAAACGATCGTTGGCATTTTTGTTCTAGTAACTGAACCAAATTGATCCTGTATATTGTAAATTCAGTCATATTCCGTTGTAACTTATAAAAAGGAAAAAAAATATCATTGAATTACAAATTTTTGTAAAAAAGACCTTTCCTGATTTTTTCGTAAAAATACTCTCGAACTTCCTACCTGTTGAACATATTACAACGGGAGTGCTTCCTTGCAGACTACACCATGCTCGTCTTTGCATCTAATGTGAACAATACTTTTTATATGTCGTACATTATTAAATGAATTGTTATTTGCATTCGTCATTTTCAATCCTCTCATAATATTAATCACCGTTAAACTGACAATACATCCATCTTGTTATTTCTATCATTGAGTGGCTTTTGGCCTCAATGACTGGTGACTCATTAGTAAAAACCAAAAACAAAAAAATTCTTTAAAACGTTGATAAGTCATAACCCCCCCCCCGACAAAACCAAATAATAAATAAAGGAAAGTAGAAAGTGGATCACGTGATTACTCTCAGCAAACTCGTAACTCTTGATTCTTTTATTTTGTAATTAAGGTATAACATTCCATGAAGATGTTTTACCTCTTTAGATGAAGTGGCTTCATGCATTGTCTGGAGCGATTTCCATAAAAAAAGAAAGAAATCAAGTTTAAATGCGGCGTAACGATATTTTCTAAAAAAAAAAAAAAAGAAAAGAAAAAGAAAACAATTATTTATCAAGTTTTGGTAAGGCCGATCGCGAACCAAGTGGAATTTTCTCGAACCTCTGATCGCTAATAGATCTTACGAGACCGTGAGAAACGTAGCCGGACATATGCAATAGGAAAAAGACGCAAGACCAAACTCTTAATTAAAACCAATTTGCACGTATGCACCCAGCAATTAGAATGTATTTCTATTGCAAATAGTCAAATCCCGTGCCTGTCGGCCATGTTGTTTAAGCCGTCCACACAATGCAATTCATTTGTTCTGTGTGCGTTTAATCCTCTTTTAACTACACGAGCAGTGAATCCATCAAGTACTTTCCTTTTTGTTTTCTTACGTTAAATTTCTACATCTAAATTTGGAAGCAATGCATATTGTTATGGATGATAAACGAATTACACGCATTACAACGATTTTCTCTTTCACTTTCTTACATTGGCTCTCTCTTTTTCTATTCTTGCCTGTCTTTCTTTGTCTGCCTGTCTGTCCGTCTGTCTCTGTCTGTCTGTCTTTCTCACCCTCTCTCTTTTTTCTCTCTCTCTCTCTCTCTATATATATATATATATATACATATATACACACCGTTATCATCCATAATAACATACTAAAATTTGAATCATTTGCAAAGGATAGAAAAAGAATTATAACAATTATTTATTTATTTATTTATTTTCAAAATAGGAACGTCCAAAAGTAAGGGACAAAATTGAGGAAAACAATGTAAACGGTATGCTATATTACAATGTTTTGATTTCCTATAAAAAAATAAGTCTTAATTAGTCATTTGTAAGCGTTGCATCAGCCGGGACCATGGAGACACCACAAAAACTTGATTACTCTGTGAGACAACCTATTGTGAATGCACACAGGGGAAAGCACACTATTAGAGAGATTTCAGAGAAATTGAAACGTTCCAAGAGTGTTGTAGGCAGTGTTATTAAATCCTACAATGATACTGGCAAAATAGTTAGTGCTTTTAAAACCGGCAGACCCCGCAAAACTTTGGCAAGAGAAGATCGAATAATGCAGCATATGTCATTAAAGGACCGTTTTAAGTCTTGCGACTTAAGGTTACTAATACTACAATCTAAAAGGTTATGGAAACAAAAAGGTACATTCCAAACATTTTATTTAAAATTTTGCATTTTTATTAAATTAGACATTTTATACATGATCAAAATTATAAGACCAAGGATATAAATTGTTAAATTTATGGTAATTCTAATGTTTTTAGTTCAGTTAGAGATTAGCAATCACCGTGTAAAGGTGCCACCATACCTAAACTAAGAAAACTAACCGAAGTTAGCGCTCTCGAATTCTAGGATTTCATAAATAAGGTTTGTCACAGCGAGCGATAGCAGCTAAGGTAAATCGCAGTAAAACTGTTATTTGCAACTTTCTAAAGAACACTGAGAATTATGGAAAAGCAGAATCCTCTGGTACTTCTCCCTCCCCAATTTCTCCTGCATTGAGTAGGAGAATCAGATGGGTTGTTATGAATGATAGGACTTCTTCTAGTCAAATTAAGGCGGTTACAGATGCTGATTGCAGTCCAATTACCATCAGACGACACTTACAACAAAGAGGCATGGTAAATAAAAAGCGTAAACAAATTACTCGATTGCTTCCACGTCACAAAGTTAACCGCTTAAGATGTGGGCGTGATTACCAAACATGGGACGTTGAGAAGTGGAATAAAGTCCTGTTTTCTGATGAGAAAAATTCAATTTAGATGGTCCTGATGGCTTCCAACGTTATTAGCATGACAAAAACATGTACATTGAAATTTTTTCCACACGCCATAGTGGTGGAGGTTCCATAATGGTATGGGGTGCCATTTTTTTTTTTACATATACTAGCATTTCGGCCCGACGTTTCCCGGCGTTGTCCGGGTGTTTGGAAGTGTATGCTGAGCCAAAAAAAAAAAAACAACAACAAAAAAACCGGTAATTTTTTTAAAAACTTTGACCTCTATTATGACCCCTTAAAATTTATTGTTGTGGACTCAAATCAAATTATTAAGTTAGACCCATGTCCAAAGAACCCATATCTAAAATTTAGACCCAAAATTGTCGGTGGAGTTTGGTAGAGTTTTCAAAGGTCAAATCATTGAACTTTGACCCCTTTACAGCTAAATTTCTGGTCGAAAACCGATCACATAGATTTTCCCAAATCTCAATACCCTGTATATCAAATGTCGAGTCTGTAGACTAAAAATTGACAGAGTTATTTCGTAGGGAAATGTACACAGACACAATAGACACACAGACATACAGACACGTTCACTTGTATATATATATATATATATATATATATATATATATATGTGTATATATATACGTATATGTGTATGTGTGTGAGTGTGTGTGTGCTTGTTTAAGCAGAACTCACTCTAGATGGGTTGAACCGACCTCCATCGAATGGACTTTTCAAATTCACAGTATCCAATCGGTTGTACCTCCACATCAGTAGAGATAATAACGTTAGTTTTTTTTTTTAGAGAAGTCAACCGCAATCTACATATTGACCAGCCTCAACGTTGCTGTACTTCGATGATTTCACAAGAATCGCTAACTCGAAATGATGGATCAAGAAACAACTAGCGATTGTCACTGTTGTTTATTTAAACTTTCAAGTTTGACTTTAATATATACGAGGGACGTGCAATAAGTAATGCTCCTGACCCACTTCCAGTTGTCTGATCTAGCTGAAAGTTTGCATGTGCAATGATTTATATGTCTAAGGGTTATGTGGCAAATTACAGCTCTGAACTAATTGTGACTTCTGTTTTACAGGTGTTTGAACTGATTCAGCTGTGAAATGGAGCGTGTTGAATGTCGAGCAGTGAACCGGCTTTTGTATTTGAAAGGACGCACACCACAGTAGACTTTTGATAAAATGAAAGAAACTTATGATGATAATGCCCCATCATATGACCTCGTAAAACGCTGGCATCCTGAATTCAAACATGGCCGGAAGTCTGTGGAAACAGCTCCCAGAGCTGGTCGCCCTCCTTCTGCAATTGATGAGGCATCTGTCCGTCAAGTTAAGACTGCTATTTTGAAGATGGGCGCATTACTATTCGCCAAATAGCCCAAGATGTCAAGATTAGTACAGGGTCTGTGGGAACTATCATTCATGACCATTGGCATATGCATATGGTGTCTGCCAGATGGATTCCCAGGTTGCTCACACCATTCCAGAGGCGAGAGCGCGTGGATTGCTCGAGGATGAATTCGGACTTGTGCCAAGAAGATGAGTCAAAGTTTTTCAAAAGACTGATTACACAGGATGAAACCTGGGTTCATCACTATGATCCAGAGACCAAAGCCCAGTCAATGCAGTGGAAGCACTTGGACTCACCACCTCCAAAGAAGGCAAGGGTGCAGCCCTCCGCTGGCAAGGTCATGCTCACAGTTTTCTGGGACCAGGACGGAGTAGTGATGACAGATTTCCTGGCAAAGGGTACCACAATTACAGGAGCCTATTATGCTTCACTTTTGAGGGAATTAAAGGAATAAATCAAAATCAAGAGGCGGGGCAAGATCAGAAAAGGTATCCTCCTCCTGCAGGACAACGCTCCGGTCCACAACTCGCATGTCGCCAGATCATAAGCACGGGCGTGTGGTTATGAAATCAACCCCCATCCTCCCTACTCTCCTGACGTCGCACCATCTGACTTTCACGTCTTTCCAGCCATGAAGTTGTTTTTGAAAGGAAAGCTATTCCCAGACGATGCAGCCTTGATTTCTGAAGTCACGTCGTGGTTGGGGGATCAACCTGGGGTGTTCTGCAAAACGGTCTCCAGAGCTGCATCAAACGGCGGGAGAAATGCATAACTCTGGATGATTTCTATGTAGAGAAAGACTAATAACTGTGCCAAGTTTTGTTGCTCTACTTCTATGGGAAATGGGTCAGGGGTATTACTTATTGCACGACCCTCGTATGTACATTTTATTTTATTAAATCTATGGCATGTATTAATAAACAATAGAATTCAGATTTGAGTGACTTTATATATCTTTATTTATCAGTTAAAAGAGTTCATTTTTCTTTTAAGTTCGTTCATCATCCACCCAGACAATTTGATTATATTTGATTTACATTAGTTTTATGCCAAAAGATTAAAGAAATAACTAAAAACCTTTTGGGAAAATTCAAGTAACTTCGCAGTCGGTTCACAGTCGGTATTAAGCATTAATTAATAAATATTCGTCAATTTAAGTTTCTAGTTTAAAGAGATTTTAAGCGGCATAATATGGTCACAACTTACTATTTCAAAGTTGAAATATATCATATGTACATTTTTTTTTTATATTCCTAGCATAACATGAAAGTGATGTATGCCTTGTGTTGTATGTGTTCAGACGGGTATTATCCTATCTCTCTCTCTCTCTCTCTCTATATATATATATATATATATATATATATATATATATATATATATATATTGGGTCAGTGTGTTATATTAGCTATATAATTAATGTATGAGCGTGACACTTGTGATGTAAAGAAAATAGGTTTTTGTGACATAACACAAACATTTCTATGAAAGTATATTAAAATGAAAAAGAATATAGATAGATTTCTATGAGTCCTTCTGTTTATAATTGTTTATTTTTGAAAAAAAACAAACTTACAGCCATTGAATTATAAGTGGTTTGCCATACTTATAGTTAAATGTGCACTGAACAGATAAAGTTACACTCAAATTTTGATATATCTTTTAATTCAAACAGGAAAAAAAATTAGGACGCTGAAAACGTACACAGTAAAACAGTACGTTTTATTTTCGCGGTGATTATTTATTCGTAATGCAAATTAAAAAAACATATTTTCAGGGTTATTTATTCATGTTGGTAGTGTAGAAGAAAACGTATTAATGTTTTTTTAGAAAGGAAGGCGGTGAGTAAATCGCCGTTGTAAAATGCTCTTATGGTTGTCAACGTGTTAAAGTAGATTTATTTGTAAGAAAATTGCGTTAAAATAACTTAAACGTTATACGAAAATGTAAAAAATAAATGCAGAAAGTATTAACAATTGTTTATTTGGAAATTTAGACGTGAAAAAAATTGGGAGGCTGAAAACGTACACAGTAAAATAATGCGTTTTATTATCGCGTTGATTATTTATTTTTAAATATGTTTTTTTTTAATTTGCGTTACAAATAAATAATCAACGCGACAATAAAACGTATTGTATACTGTGTACGTTTTCAGCGTCCCAATTTTTTTTTTCGTGGTTAAATTATCCTAATAAACAATTGTTAATACTTTCTGCTTTTTTTTACCGCGTTCATTATCATATTACGTTATGAGTTTATGTTTATGTACACATGCGCAACCGGAAGTCGTAAACCGGATGTTGGGTTACAACACCCGTTACAAGGTCATTTGAGTTTTATATATTTAGTTTGGTTTTCTAGATGTAGATCCACCGAAACTCCTATGTTTATTGAAGAGTGCTCAATGGAGGACAGTGGTATATAGTATGCTTATTATATTAAATTTTGAGTTACATGTGTTTATACATGTTTCAATGAAATCCCAAATTTAAGAGACTCATCAGACCGTAAAACACGACAGAGTCGCTTCTTTTTTCAGCCTAATGAGGTGGATATTTCTAAATTGAGATTCCACTATATATCTATTATATAAGCGGCTATATGTCTGTCTGTCTGTCTGTCTGTCTCAATATTTTCAACCTTTATCTCCTCCGAAACTACAAGTCAGAGGACGGTGCGAGGGGCCTCGACGGATTGGATTTTTTTTACTGGCCATTTAATTATGGATTTTTAGCCGGTTAAAATTGTTTTTAAAGGATCAAAAATCGGTCAAAATTAAAAAAATGATAAACATTTTGTACATTCATCTTAGTTTATTTTAAATTTTTAATTTTAAATCGGATTTTATGGGTATCACATTGGCACAGTGGTAACCTCACCAGCTTTGAATACTACAGTTTCGTTTTCTCATCTAGCTGATTGAACTTAAATATCTTTTTTTTTACTTTTGAAATCACGACTCTATAATAATATATACGAAATCTTGATACTTTAAAATATATTATTTAAGCGTACTTGATACTTTAAAATATATTATTTAAGCGTACTTAACGCCTGGGTCAAGCTGGGTGCTCTCTGACCCCGCTAGTATATATATATATATATATATATATATATATATATATATATATATATATATATATATATATATATATATATGTATATATGTGAATGAAGGAATCTTATTTCTGTGTGTGTGATAGAAAGAGAGAGAGAGAGAGAGAGAGAGAGAGAGAGAGAGAGAGAGAGAGAGAAGGAGAGAGTTCCCTATGAATTAGGAACCTCTGGGCTGATTTTTTTTTTAATATCACAAGGACCTCCTTCATGTGTCTGGAGGTATTCATACCTAGGTTTTGCACCGGAATAGGTTTGATAAATATCGAAAATCTCTAATCGAAAATATCCGATTAAAACAGGAAAGTTTAATTTTAACATAAGTTAACACTTATATACAACCGAACATTACAAGTGCATTCGAGAAGTTTTATCACCGCACAAACAGAAAAGCCCAGCTTTCCAAACAAATCAACTTTAAATTCTTTTATAAATCAAGGATGCGTTCGAAACGTCCTTTTTAGAGCACAATTGAAGCATGATACTTTTTATTGGTTTAACTTTAATTTAAGTGATTGTGTAAAAATAATTTCATAAAATCAACAGATTCTCTACACTGCAACGTAAGCTATAAAGGTATTGTAAACTAAGTCATTGTAAAGAGGTATGTAAAACCTCTTCCCAGTGTGGCACTATTTCCTTGTGCCACTGTTTCTAACACACTCTGCAGCATGGACGGGTGGTAAATTGTCCATGAGCGTAGAGATACAAAGAAACCCCTTCCCATAATCCCCTTGCTATCTTTCTGTCTCTTTCCTGCACGACCACCATGATGTGAGGACGCATAGACTGTCTCTCCGTAAATGAGGGGGGCCACCCCCTCCCTCAACACTAGTTAGGGTAGGTTAGTTAGCTTTGAAAAGCCTATTGTAAAAATTAATTGTAAATTGTTTTTTTTTGTAATATATATTGTATCTCTAATGTAAAATAAAATAGTTAGTTATACCTTTGTATATTACAATTGTGTCGCGTGTCGTTTTTCTTGTGTCTGCAATGAATTCCTTCATAAATGTCTTAAGTCGAAAGGCGGCCCTGAGGACAAAGAAATGAAGATTCCCACCAGAATGCCACCAGGGTGAAGAGATCATCTTGAGAAAGGAAAGGAGCCACACCCAAAACCAACATCTCAGGTATGATTTTCTTCTTACTACACAGACCCTAATGACTGGCCCATTTTCATGTCTTCATGAGACCGCTTTAAGACATTTACTATAACACGTCTGTCGGTCACACCCCAGTGACCGGCTGATCGTGGTATAAATGGTGCCGTGACCAGGATTGACCCTGGTTAATTACCAGACGGATCTCGTCGCATCTGTGTCGCAGTATAAATGTTGCACTATGACCAGAACATATTGTTTCCCAGCATGGAAATAATTTCGACCCTTAAACCCACGGCACAACCAAAAATAACGACCACTAGACGAATCGAATAAAAAAAAAATGGTCCACGGTCTTTAAAAACGGAAAAAACTATTATTTCTGGCAAAATTTTTAAAAAATGGCAGACCAGTACACACGCGCACAAAAAAAAAAAAAAAAACGCACTCAAAAAGAAAATTCAGAACCTGAACAAAAAATTGTCTTGCACCTACAAAAAAAAAAAAAAAAAAAAAACAGTTTGCAAAAGATCGATTTAAAAAAAAAAAGAGTATTGAAAGTAACCCTTCGAAAAAAAAAAGTAAGAAATGTGTCCTACACAAAAAAAAACAGAGACAAAAAGAAATTGTCTCTAAAATATGCAATATCTCTTTCTCTCTCACGCTTTCTCTCTTTCTGTCTCTCTCCGGATATATATCGATATGTGTGTATATCTCTGCATCTTGTTATTACATGAAAGAAAAAAGAAAAGAAAAAAATCCTTCAAACACGAAGCTCGAAAAATAAATTTAAAAAAAAAAAAAAGGAAAGAAAATAAAGGATACCTAACATTTTTTATCTGATCTTTATTTCAGGTTTATAAAAATATAGGACTTTTTAAAAAAATTCTTTTGACTTTGCAAGTGTTAGATTCAGATTTGAAAAAATAGAACTTTTACATTATATTTTATTCCATGAACAGTTGATGTGTTTATTTTTCAGGTTAGGTACCAATTTACGCTGAAATATAAGGGGACTTTTTGATTTGATAATGTTTTTTATTTATTTTTTTTGTCTGTTAAAAAAAGAAAAGAAGGGAGAGAAAAAATATTATCGCTAAAAATTTAGATTACATAATACGAAGTTTTCTTTGTGTCAGCGCCTTACAAAATTGATAAAAACAAGATTTTTTTCTATTTTATTATTTTTTAAACTCGTAGAAATGTTTAATGTCTACCTGTCACTCATTTTTTAAAACAATGGCCGCACATGGGAAAGATAAGCTAAGATGACCTCGTCATGGTGTTTGTGAGGTTGTTAAGGGATGGGTGGTAGAACAACGCTACCTGCCTCTCTCTCTCTCTTCTTCTCTCTATCTCTCTCTCATTCCCTTACCTGTGAGGACGAGAGAGTGACTTTTAAAATCGTCGAAGATTTTTTTTTTGTTATTACGTAATGGTGTTATGAGGGTGGTGGGGTGTGTAATGGCATCGCTCTGCCTCTATCCCCTTCTTTTTCCCCTCATTCTCTTTCTCTACTCTTGCGTTTTAATGATTGTATAGCTAAACCCCCATGGCTGATTGCAGGAGGGCATATAATAACGAATTAACTTGGAGTTTTTTTTAATTTTTCTACCAAGTTTAAAGAACAAAATTATTTATGCTTCGTTAAATTACATTAAATGATGTCTTCAATTGTTTTTTTATTAAAAATAAAAACTGAGACGATTATTCAAACAGCACTTAAAGTACTTTTTTGAAGTCTTCGAGTGTTTGGAAAAGTCAACTGTTACATGATTACGTTAATTTTTTTGAGAGTTCTCTGAAATGTTCATAGCTTTTTTAAAGAAAAATTACGCTATTACATTTCGAATATTCTCTGAATTTTTAATAATTTCTAAGGAAATATTATTTGACTAACGAAAGAAATTTTCCTCAATTCTAGATTATTTTTAAGGAAGAATTATTCGAGCGAGTTCTTTAATTGAAGGTTTATTTGAAATTGGACCGTATGATAGGGGTCTCTGAAATATTGACTGAGGAGTATATACGTAAAATTGAATTAATTATTAAGAAAAAAAAGATTTCCTCAGTCTAGAAAGATCTCTCTTAAATTGAAATTTTAATTTTTTCGAGCTGTTAACTATACAGAACTGGTTGTTAACTAATGTGACTCCCAGGTGTGGCGGGAGTTTATTAATTCGAAATAATCCTTGTGAGTGAGTTTAGGAAAAGAATTGCTTTTAAATGATAAAATAATTACTTTGGAAAATAAAGTTAATTAACATGAAAAGTTTCTGAATTCGAAATGACCTGGATAATGGTCTAAAAGAAGAAATGATTTTTAAGAATCAATTAAATAACTTTAAATGTACACTGAATTTTAAAAATAATAATTACGAAATGAAAAAGTTTTGGGATGTCTCTGAATCTCATTGTGAAGGGTGAATTGATTCAAAATGAATTTTCTATGATCTTTTCGGAAGATTAATTTTAATAATGAACCAAATGTTTGGAATAATTTTTGAATTGTATTACGAAAAATGGGTCTATTCGAAGTTTATGACCTTTTGAGAAGATTGGTTTTTATAATAATAAATGAATTACTTTGGAAAGAAGTTAACTAACATAAATTGATTTTACCGATGAACCAAAATACTTGAAATAATTTTTAAATTTTGGAATTAAATTTTAATGATCTTTTGTAAATCAAGTTTTGAAAAAAAATACACATACTTTTTAAATGTACCCTGAAATTTGGGAAAAAGTTAATTATGAATGTAATAACTGAAATGCGTTTGCATTGTGTAAACAAATTCTAATTGTGACCGAGGTGCTCTGAAATGATTTTTTAAAAGTGTTTTCTTTTTAAGAAAAAAAAAATTGTTAACACCTTATTTCATTGATTTAATGTATACCAGGTTTCTGAATTGTTTATTTTTGGAATTTTTTTCCCCCTAATTGAGTATTCTAACTCATGAAGGCTGAGTGCCCTTCTTAATTAATTCTTTATATAATTAATAAATATTCCGTGGTGGATAGTTTTTATTGGTCGCTCGGCGGCAGACTCCTTGCTCTAACAGAATTAATTGGATTAGAACCTCTGAAGACCAAGGTTTTACTAAATCCATATAGGTCGGCGTGATGAGGTCACGTAACCCCGACTTATCTAAAATACATTATACTGGTCGCTGAAGAGAGCGTAAGTCCAGTAACTGAAGTAATAACTTGGAATACATATAGGTCGGCGTGATGAGGTCACGTAACTCCGACTTGGTTAAAATACATTATACTGGTTGCTGAAGGGAGCGTAAATCCAGTTACGAAAATAATGTTATGCAGACTAAATTAAAAAACGTATAGGTCGGCGTGATAAACTCACGTAGAATCCGGCTTAGTGAAATACGTATAGGTCGGCGTGATAAACTCACGTAGAATCCGGCTTAGTGAAATACGTATAGGTCGGCGTGATAAACTCACGTACAATCCGGCTTAGTGAAATACGTATAGGTCGGCGTGATAAACTCACGTACAATCCGGCTTAGTGAAATACGTATAGGTCGGCGTGATAAACTCACGTACAATCCGGCTTAGTGAAATACGTATAGGTCGGCGTGATAAACTCACGTAGAATCCGGCTTAGTGAAATACGTATAGGTCGGCGTGATAAACTCATGTAGAATCCGGCTTAGTGAAATACGTATAGGTCGGCGTGATAAACTCACGTAGAATCCGGCTTAGTGAAATACGTATAGGTCGGCGTGATAAACTCACGTAGAATCCGGCTTAGTGAAATACGTATAGGTCGGCGTGATAAACTCACGTAGAATCCGGCTTAGTCAACTACGTATAGGTCGGCGTGATGAACTCACGTAAAATCCGGCTTTGTTAAAAAAATATTATACTGGTTGCTTAACAAAGTGTAAATCCAGTAACTGAAATCGTGATGCCATTGCCTCGATGGAGGGCGAGGATGATTACCCTCTCTGGTATTTGAAGCAGTATACCAGCCTACCAGGAGCCTGGTGGAAAAGATAACTTGCTTCACTGAGTTCCTGATGGAACGTAGAGCATGGAGACATTGATTGCTGACGGCCGGTTGACGAACCATTCACGGAAAATTATGGACTTCTGAAATTTATGAATGCTCATAAATTTCGGATAGCATAGGGAGGGATGTGGCACTATTTCCTTGTGCCACTGTTTCTAACACACTCTGCAGCATGGACGGGTGGTAAATTGTCCATGAGCGTAGAGATACAAAGAAACCCCTTCCCATAATCCCCTTGCTATCTTTCTGTCTCTTTCCTGCACGACCACCATGATGTGAGGACGCATAGACTGTCTCTCCGTAAATGAGGGGGGCCACCCCCTCCCTCAACACTAGTTAGGGTAGGTTAGTTAGCTTTGAAAAGCCTATTGTAAAAATTAATTGTAAATTGTTTTTTTTGTAATATATATTGTATCTCTAATGTAAAATAAAATAGTTAGTTATACCTTTGTATATTACAATTGTGTCGCGTGTCGTTTTTCTTGTGTCTGCAATGAATTCCTTCATAAATGTCTTAAGTCGAAAGGCGGCCCTGAGGACAAAGAAATGAAGATTCCCACCAGAATGCCACCAGGGTGAAGAGATCATCTTGAGAAAGGAAAGGAGCCACACCCAAAACCAACATCTCAGGTATGATTTTCTTCTTACTACACAGACCCTAATGACTGGCCCATTTTCATGTCTTCATGAGACCGCTTTAAGACATTTACTATAACACGTCTGTCGGTCACACCCCAGTGACCGGCTGATCGTGGTATATACACTGCGGGAGCGGCTCTCTGAGTAGAGCAGGCAATCAACCAATTTGATTAAAAAATGGGCGATTTTTCCGATTTCGATGACAATAAAATAGGGCCTAACATTCGTTGATTCTCATTTAATCCCGGACAACTTCGTTTCTTCCTGCTAGCATATATATATATATATATATATATATATATATATATATATATATATATGATTGTTAAGATGGATGAAATCGGACGATATGAAAAATAGATTGGAGGTGAAAGGACCTAAACGCTCAACTTTTCGCCCGATTTGGGCAAAAAGTTTGGCTGCAAAGAAGCCAAAGTTGAAAGAGTTGACCGATGCAGATTTCATGAAACTTGTCCGCAATTTAGGGTCTAAACGCTTGAAATATTCGATGTGGACATGAGTCAAACTTTTTAATATATATATATATATATATATATATATATGCGTGTATGTATATATATATATATATTATACATATGTGCATAAAATGAACAAAATTAAATTACCTCTGCCAATAGATAATATAATTAAAATTATAAGTATATGCGTTGACATAATGTATTTCGCATTCGATGGACTCTACTATTAGCAGAAATTTGGACTGCCCATGAGTAACCCCCTAAGTGGGATATTGGCATATCTATTTTTGGATTTCATAGAAACCGGACCCATGAAATATAAATTGCCCAAGGGCACTTCCTACTACGGATACATAGATGACCATTTGATTTTTCTCCCCATGTTTTCCTTTTTTTTTTAGAGAGTAATACTAATAAATTAAAAGGAACCGACTATAAACTATACGTATGAAAGAGAAAAACAACAACTCCATACCTTTTCTGGACATCAATAACATAAATAACAGCGATCATCTGGCTTTTAAAATCCATCGGAAAGTTACGAATAAAAACGATTACATACATTTTTATTCTCATCATACCATAACCGAAACCGAGATAATGCTCTAAATAGCCAAACACACGACATACAATTAATATTACCAACTAATTAAAACAACGACATAATCTATAAAAACCTAAATAAAACAGGCATTCAAATAACAAAACTAACCTCTTAAACAATTAGGGATCTAACACGTAAAATTATAACTAATACCAACACTTACATCAAGGCCGGAATATATATTCCATAGCCTGCCTTGATTGTGGTAAAATATACGTAGGAGAAACTCAACGTAATTTAAATAAAAGAATATATGAACACAAAAGAGATGTAAAAAACAACAATACACTCAACGCCATATTTTTCACATCATGGAGAACGATCACCATTTTAATTTTAACAAAGCGACTTCCCTTAAACACATACATAACAGATCCACACGACATGTAATTGAGTCGGCTATAATCTCCCATTCCAAGAATATAATTAAACAAAGAAAGGGGGTTTTCCACGTTGCTCCCTGTATGTCGAAAATAATTATTAAAGAGAACAATTTAGACACTGGTTAAACTTGAAACATATATATATATATATATATATATATATATATATATATATATATATATATAGATCCACTCGTAATTTTACTTCATTTTTATTATTTTTTTTTTACTTATTTACTGTATTTTATTTTGTCACCGCCTATTTTTAGACGCCATTTTATCACTTTCTATTCCTATTTTTAGACGTCATTTTTCAAGTTACTACGCTATTTTATCCTAATTCAATTGTCTCTAATTTTTAAAAACTCCGTTCGTAATCTCGTTTCATTTTATTATTTTATTTATTTATTTCATCTATCACGTTTATATTTCTACACGCTATCTTTTAAAACCCGACGATATTTTTGCCCAATTAATTTCCTTATCTCATTTTATCTATTTATTTTATTACTTTTTTACTTTTAGACGCAATTTGTCAAATCACTATGTCAGTTTACTCAAAATTATTATTATTATTATTTTCTCTAATCATAAAATTTATATATGTATAGAGGCATCTAATTTACATGAGAAAACATGCTGCTCTCCCCCATCATCATATATAGTCCCAAATCTTCCGACCCCCTCGTCAATGACAATCCCTCTTGAAAAAGCCCGCATAAATCTGGCGAAACGTTGAGCCTTCAGATCCTTCCACCTCCAATCTATTTTTCATATATATATATATATATATATATATATATATATATATATATATATATATATATATATATATATGAAAATGTATAAAAAAGAATACGAAAAGTATAAAAGCTTATAACTTTTCTTTATTAGTTTTCAATTGGTGACGTGCAGGAATACAAAATGATATTATGAAAAACAATTAAACAACTTTTTTTACAAGTACATAATTTTCGACCGATCCTTCAGTCTTCATCTCTTTCTCTTTCTCTCTCTCTTTCGATATATATATATATATATATATATATATATATATATATACTAGCCGTTTAGCCCGGCTTTGTTTGGGCCCTATGTACTGTTAATAACTTTATGTATATATATATATATATATATATATATATATATATATATATATATATATATATATAATAAAAAGTTTGACTCATGTCTAGGTAACCTACATCTAAAATTTCAAGTGTTTAGACACAATATTGCGGAGGAGTTTAGTAAAGTCTGCATCGGTCAACTCTTTCAACTTTGACTTCTTGGCAGCCCAATTTTCGCCCAAAATCTCGAGTGTGTAAACTGAAAATTGTCATAATAGTGTAATAGGGAAATGTACACACAAAGACGCACAGACAGACAATTTCACTTTCATATATATATATATATATATATATATATATATATATAATGTTATGAGATATAATATTCCATGCATCAATTTTTAGTATTTACTTTTACAGTGCTTAATATGTAAATAGAACTAGATAGTGATATCTGAAAATATATATGGCAATTAAGTAAAAAAGAACCTTCGATTTTTATAGCCTAATAATTTTCTACGTGGATCAAATGCGTGAGACTCTGTGTAGCTTAATTGGCATGTGCATTTTCATAATTTACTATATATATATATATATATATATATATATATATATATATATATATATATATATATATATATATATATTGTTTCCATTCGTCCTGGTCTTCTCCTTGCCGCTGAACTCAAGTAGTGCCGATTCAGGAGAGGTGTGATCTGAGATTGCGCAACCCTTGTCTCACAATTACACGCGGTACTGCCCCTAAGGGTTATCCTTTGTCTTTAAAGACGGAACGGAAGTATATATATATATATATATATATATATATATATATATATATATATATATATATATGATGTGTGTGTGTGTGTGTGCGTGTGCTTGCATATTTGTATTGTTGTTTTGAGCTTAGCAATTTCATCAAAAACAAACAGACGACTAATATTTAGATGTGAATCTTGTTTGACAATTATTTTTGAAATTTCTAGTATTGAAGCCGTAATATTTTAACATCTTTTACATTGCAGATCCAAAAGATGGAATGCTCCTGTTTCTGTTAAGAGCGACGGTAAGTCAATCGTACGTTTGTATATTGCTTAGCGATTTCTGCTCGCGTGTGTAAATTTAAAAATTAAATTTTGATCAATGCTCATAGTTAGATTATATTTATTTAATGTTAATAGTCATCCATGAAAAGATTACAATTACTGAATATGGATGCTTGTTCATGTTCATATGGTACTCATTCAATATCGATAGTCATTAATGTTGAAATAATCATTATTTAATGTTGATAGCCATGAATTTACAGGTGATCTTTATCTAATGTGGATTGTCATCTTATTTAATTTCGATATTCGTCAATGTTCAGATGATCAATATTTGATGTTCATAATCGTACATGTTAAAATCGTACCCATTTAATATGGATCCTCTTGTATATTCAAATGACAGTTATTTAATGTTGATTGTCATCTATATTCAGATGACCATTATAAAATATTGATTACCATAAATGTTATTAAATACTATGTTATTACATACTATGTCATTACATAAATGTTATTACATACTATGTTATTACCATAAATGTTATTAAATACAATACAACACGTCGGCCCGTAGGGCCTTGAATGGTAAGAGAAAACTATTTCAACTAAGTGATTTTAAGATAATATTATTTTTATTGGTTTTTAACTGATGAATGAACAAAATAAAACTCTAGAGGCTTCCAGAGCACTACTGCAAGCACTAACAAATTAAGGAGGCACTTGAGTACTACAACAGCAAGTTTCTTATCCTTTTTAGAAGAGAAAATATTTTTAAGTGACGATTAAAAAGAAAACTCAAGATGTTGCAGGAATGCTACTAAAATCATTAAATATAATTATATTCTTATAACTATAGAAAAATAATTTGTTCTTGCCTTTGATTAAAGTTGTATGTTGTATATTTATGTTAAAATCATTGTTTTTAACTCCACGAGATTAAACTACATTTATCTGTAAGAAAACATCTTAAAAAAAGACGACATATAATAAATTTGTAAAAACATTTTTAATCACATACAAATAAATATTGGGTAAAGAAAATACTTTTATAAATCACATAAATTGATCAAGTATTTTTCTGTTTTACATAAGAAAACATTTTTGGTTTGTGCTTTTGTTTTAAAGCAATTCTCTTATCGTAATTTAATGCCAATTAATAAACATTAATTATACCCTCACCTGTCAACAACTTTTGCTTCGTTCACAAAGTGTATATTATATCGTTATATAAAAATTGGTTAAAAACGAAATAAATGATTACCTAAGTAGTTTCATAATTAAAAGAAAAAGTACCTGACACTTCTTGCCATGAAAATACAAAGTAATTAATCGTTGTAAAATCTTGGGACGCTAAATGCATACAATGTATTTTTTAAATGATAAAATTGTAAAAGAAATGTTTAAACTAAGATGATATGTTTAAAGTTAGGTAAAATAAATACTAAGTTCACTTAAAAAGCAAACAAAAAACCAAGTGAGAGCTTAACTCGTCATTGCATTTCAAAATTTGGACGTAAAAAGCATACATTTTAAAAAATAAAATTCTAAATTTCTAGCGATCGCTCTTCGCTAGATGTGTGACCATTTCTTAATTTTAAAATTGTAAAACAAATGCTTAACAAAGAGGGGAGGTAGCGTATTGGAAAGGTGTGTCTATTTTGAAAACGAAAAAAAAAGAAGCAATTTTCGGTAAAAAAAAATGAGGACCTACAAACGAATAACATTTGATTTCCACATGAAATTAGACACAATATAAGTGACAAGAACAAAATATATAGACGTTAGAAAAATGTCAAATTCATGGGCTTCTAACCTACAAAAAATAATACCGATATTAATGAAAATACATGGTCATTCTCTTTTTAAGCTAACGAATTTCTGAAACCGGAAGTCGAAAACCAGAAATACGGTTTCATCGATAGTGCAAGCCTATCTGTTATATATATATATATATATATATATATATATATATATATATGTATATATAACTACTTCATTTACTCACATAAAATGAATATACGAAAGTATAGATTTATGCGTAAACTTTAAGTATTTACTTCAAAAGTGCTCAATACGTAGGTAGAGCTAGTTAGTAATTTATAAAATATATATGGCGATTAAGCTACACTGAATATTCGGCGTTTCATCCAATCAAGGATTCCTCAGGCTTATGGCCGAATTCTGTGGTTTTTTTTATCGTTTTTATATGGTCCTCTTCTATTGAGGATTTAGTTAGCCAATCCTCAATAGAAGAGGACCATATAAAAACGATAAACAACCACAGAATTCGCGCATAAGCCTGAGGAATCCTTGATTGGATGAAACGCCGAATATTCAGTGTAGCTTAATCGCCATATATATTTTTCAAATTACTATATATATATATATATATATATATATATATATATATATGATCATCTATGTTCATGTTATCCTTATTATTTTTATGGCCATAAGATCCTATATAATCTTTATGATCATTCATCTTAAAGGTTCACCATTTAATGTTGATATTCATCCATTGTTAATGAATCTTATTCAATACTAGATGTTCAGCCCGGCTTTGCCGCAGACCTATGTACTTTTTATAACTTTATGTGCATATATATATATATATATATATATATATATATATATATATATATATATATATATATTAAGAAGTTTGACTCGTGTCCAAGTAACCTACATCTAAAATTTCAAGTGTTCAAGTGTTTGGACCACAAATTGATGGAGACGTTTGATAGAGTCTACAAAGGTTAACTTTTTAAACTTTAACCTCTTGGCAGCCAAATTCTTGGCCAAAAACTGATTAAAACGCTAAATATCCTTTATGTAACATTTCAAGAGTTTAGACCCACAATTACCTGAATAGTTTGCTGGAGACCGCAAAGGTAAAATCTTTGACATTTGACTCCTTGGCAGTAAAATATTCGGCCAAAACCCGATTCAAAAGATTGGCCTATATTTAAATACACTTTATGTAAAATTTCAAATGTTTAGACAGGGAACTGGCTGAGAGATCAATTTTTTTAAAACTTTGACCTCAATTTTCACATTTATTGTTTTGAGCTCAACTCGAATTAAAAAGTTCGATCCATGTCCAAGTAACCTAGATCTAAAATTTTAAGTGTTTAGTCCGAAAATTGTCAGAAGATTTTGGTAGAGTTTTCAAATGTTAAATCGTTGAACTTTGACCCCTTGAAGCTAAATTTCTGGGCGAAAAACGATTAAAAAGATTTTCCTAAATACCCCTTATGTTAAATCTCGAGTCTATAGACTGAAAATTGACATAGTATTTTTTAAGCGGGGCAATGTTGGAAGCTGGTTTGGCTGCCCCATACCCAGCATTACAATCTTCAAAGGAAGAAAAAAAAAAACAAAAAAAAACAAAACAATTTAACTTTTATAGATATACTAGCAGTTAAGCCCGGCTTTTCTGGGTCCCTTTTACTGTTCATAACTTTATGTGCATATATATATATATATATATATATATATATATATATATATATATATATATATATTAAAAAGTTTGATCATGTCCAGGTAACCTACACTTTCAAGTATCTGAATAAATATCGCCCTTTCAAGTATCTGAATAAATATCGCACTTTCAAGTATCTGAATAAATATCGCCCTAAACTCTAGACCCAAAACTGAAGAGCCAGTGCTCAAAACAACGAGGTATTATAAAAAGGCTGACTGGGAAGCTATCAGAGATCTTATCAGAGACGCCCCATGGGGAAATATTTTTTGTCTTCCTGCTGAGCAGGTTGCAACCGAGACGACTGAATGGTTCAAAACTGCAATCGAAGCGCATGTTCCCATGCGGAAATTCTATAGCAAGCCCCACTCTCCCCAATGGTTTACTTCGACTTGCGCAACTGCCATTGCTCAAAGGCAGCATGCATTCCGCAGGTTTAATCGACATAAGTCCAGTTCAAACAGACAGAAGTACATAGAAGCTAGAAGTAACGTTAAGAAAGAAATAGCGACAGCTAAGAGGGAATTTACGGAAACCACTAAAAAACGCATCGAAGCACAGAAATTAGGAACTCGTGACTTCTGGAAAATCTACAACAGTGTAGTAAATAATGGGCAATCAACAATTCCCCCACTAACCAACAATCACGAGGTTGTTTGCTCAGCAACCGAGAAGGCTAACATGCTTGCCAGTCGGTTTGCCTCCAACTCCACACTGGACCCTCTAAACCACCCCCTACCTCAATTTCCTATGCGGACAGACGCCACGCAAGACGACCTGAAAATCACCCCTGCTCAGGTGCATACTATCATAAAAAACCTTGACACTTCCAAAGCATGTGGACCCGACCTCATCCCAGCTGTGCTATTAAAAAAGTGTTCAGCCGAAGTAGCTCCAGTTCTCTCCAAACTCTACAACAAATGCCTTAATGAATCTTGCTTTCCGAGCTGTTGGAAAACTGCTTCTGTAGTACCAGTATTCAAGAATTCTGGCGAAAGAACTGACCCATTAAATTATCGCCCTATTAGCCTCTTCCCACTTTTTGCCAAAATATTTGAGACCTTAATTAACCATGCTCTAGTCCAGCACCTTACAGATGCTAAACTTCTGACCGACCGTCAATATGGATTTAGACAAGCCCGTTCCACGGCAGACATCCTCACTGTAATCTCTGAACGCATATATATTATTCACTGGACAAAGCGGGAGAGGGAAGAGCGGTAGCTCTAGATATATCTAAGGCTTTTGACAGGGTATGGCATGAGGGTCTCCTCAGGAAGATTAGATCTTACGGTATCACTGGTAGAATACTTAACGTAATTAAATCCTTCTTAGATAAGAGAAAAATCCAGGTTGTCCTCGACGGTCGTACATCTAAACAATATGATATAAATGCGGGAGTGCCCCAAGGATCTATCCTGGGACCTCTGCTGTTCCTGATATTCATAAATGACCTCCCCGACAAGATTGCCTCTGAGATGGGTATATATGCTGATGACACCACACTCTATAGCAGGCACGACAGGAAAACAAACGAACATATATCTAAAGTAATGGCAGAAACACTAGAGGATGACCTCCAATCAGTAGTGGAATGGGGACAAAAATGGATGGTAACGTTCAATGCCACCAAGACAAAACTGGTTTCATTCAATAATTACAAGAAACCTTCTCTACCACCTATAGCAATGGCCAACGACTCTTTCTCTGAGAGTACGTCTCTCAAGCTCCTTGGCCTAACGTTCACTGGAAACATGAGTTGGAACAATTACATCGAGGGCATTGCCAGGGCCGCTGCAAGAAAACTTTTAACACCTGAAAGTATCCTGTACCTCTATAAGGCCACTATTCGCCCATGTATGGAGTATTGCTGTCATATTTGGACCGGTGCATCGGCTACTAGTCTCTCGCTCCTTGACAGGGTTCAAAAGAGAGTCGCAAATCTGAAAGGCCCTAAACTGGCATCAAAACTTCAGCCTCTGTCCCATCGTCGAAACGTTGCATCCCTCTGCCTGTTCTACAAGTATTATAATGGTGAATGCTCTGAAGAACTGCAAGCACTTGTGCCCCCACGACGTGAACACCCTCGACAGACCCGACAAGCTGCAAAATCCCACCCCCACACTGTAGAGATCCCTAGATGTAAAAGATCCTTCTACTCCAGTAGTTTCTTTCCCAGAACTGCTAGACTTTGGAATTCCATTCCAGGTCACTGCTTCCCCAACTGTACTGACATGCATAAGTTCAAGTGCAACGTGAACCAACATCTCGCTGCCCTAATCCCTACATAGTACCCCAGTAGATGTTTCCCCTGATAGTAGCCCCCTACACCAAAGTGGCAATGTGCCTTGTTTGGGGTGAAAATGTAATTAAAAAAAAAAAAAAAAAGTGTTTAGACCCAAAATTATGGAGAAGTTTGATAGAGTCTACAAGAGTCAACTTTTTAAACTTTAACCTCTTGGCAGCCAAATTCTCGGCCAGAAACTGATTAAAACGCTTGCTGCATGTCTAAATATCCTTTATGTAACATTTCTAGTGTTTAGACCCACAATTACCTGAATAGTTTGCTGGAGACCGCAAAGGTAAAATCTTTTGACCCGTGACACCTTGGCAGTGAAATATTCGGCCAAAACTCGATTCAATAGATTGCCCTATGTTTAAATACACTTTATGTAAAATTTCAAATGTTTAGACCAAAGTTTTTAAAACTTTTCCCTCAATTCTGACCCCTTAACAATTTCTGTTTTGGGCTCAAATCAAATTAAAAAGTTTGATCCATGCCCAAGTAACCTATATCTAAAATTTCATGTGATCAGACCCAAAATTGGCAGAGGAATGTGGTAGAGTTTTCAAAGGTCAAATAGTTGAACTTTGACCTCTTGACAGCTATTCATATGATACATTTTTTTAATTTTGATGACCATTCTTGTTTAAATAATCATTATTTAATTTTGATGGTCATTTATATTCAAATGACCCTTATCCCCGAGTGGCTTCCGGGCCTTGATAAGTGGTGACTCCCATGTAAAAAAAAAGCCGAGTCGGATTTATTTATTTTTGTTTGTTTGTCCCTTTTCGACGGTATCAGACCGCCTGGGGCCAGACAGAGGTTATAACTGCAACGGACCACGTTACATATGTCAAATGACTCCTATTTAGATGTCCATTCATGATCAGTTAATTCTTGTTTAATGTTGATACACATTCTTGTTTAGATGGTTTTTATTTAATATTTACATACATATATAATATATATATATATATATATATATATATATATATATATATATATATATATGTAAATATTCTATATTTTCAAATATACAGTATTTGTGAATTCATTTTCCACTCCTATATATATATATATATATATATATATATATATATATATATATATATATATATATATATATATATATATATAAGAATAAAAAAGCATTGGAAATGCAAAAGGATATAGGGATGGTATGCCAAAAAGTATACAAACAAGATAGCTATGAATGGCTAGGCACATGGAAATAGAATTGCATCCAAAGTATAGCCCTATAGCTTTTCTCCAATCTTCATTCCGTGCCATCATTACGGTTGTAAAAAGCTATAGGGCTATACTTTGGATGCAATTCTATTTCCATGTGCCTAGCCATTCATAGCTATCTTGTTTGTATACTTTTTGGCATACCATCCCTATATCCTTTTGCATTTCCAATGCTTTTTTATTCTTGTTAATTAGTATTTTTACTTACAGTCTTATTTTTAAACTTACATTCATGATAGTATTGTCTTTTTTAGGAGGCGGCTCATTGCCGCCTCCATTAGTAGCAGGTCGCTTCCTGCTGGGTTTTAGGTCTTTGGGTTTTGGGCCTTAGGAGTTGCCTCTTGGTCCTCCATCGGTTCTATATTACATAGAGAGTGCTACCGCCTCTCTGATAAAACAGTTAGAGTATTATAAAGTTCTAAAATGTTCATACCTTCACTATTAAATTTTTCTTGGTTCATTCTTTGGCGTTTTGGCAAAGATTTGGCAGTTTTTGATATTTATATTTATAATAGTTTGTGCATGAGGCAGCTTTTTCCCCCTTGGGGTCCCTGTTATACCGTGCTTTTGAGTCAGCACGTGAGACAGCCTTCTTTTTTTCTGGTTCTTTGTTATAAAGAGCACGTGAGGCAGCTTTTTTCCCCCGGAATCCCTGTTATACCGTGCTTTTGAGTCAGCACGTGAGGCAGCCTTCGTTTTTCCTGGTTCTTTGTTATAAAGAGCACGTGAGGCAGCCTTCTTTTTTCTGGTTCTTTGTTATAAAGATGCCGTGAGTCAGCCTTCTTTTTTCTGGTTCTTTGTTATAAAGAGCACGTGAGGCAGCTTTTTTCTCCTCAGAATCCCTGTTATACCGTGCTTTTGAGTCAGCACGTGGGGCAGCCTTCTTTTTTTCTGGTTCTTTGTTATAAAGAGCACGTGAGGCAGTTTTTTCCCCTCGGGATCCCTGTTATACCGTGCTTTTGAGTCAGCACGTGAGGCAGCCTTCGTTTTTCCTGGTTCTTTGTTATAAAGAGCACGTGAGGCAGCCTTCTTTTTTTCTGGTTCTTTGTTATAAAGATGCCGTGAGTCAGCCTTCTTTTTTCTGGTTCTTTGTTATAAAGAGCACGTGAGGCAGCTTTTTTCTCCTCAGAATCCCTGTTATACCGTGCTTTTGAGTCAGCACGTGGGGCAGCCTTCTTTTTTTCTGGTTCTTTGTTATAAAGAGCACGTGAGGCAGTTTTTTCTCCTCGGGATCCCTGTTATACCGTGCTTTTGAGTCAGCACGTGAGGCAGCCTTCTTTGCCTCAGGATTTGCATGATACTTAATTTTTATTATTTCAGCATTTTTCTGATAGTATTCTTTTTGCTCAGATAATACCTTGACTTTGTTTTTTTCATAGTCTATATTTCTCTGAGCTTTTTTACTACGTGCTGACTTTGGCATTTTTTATTAAATGTAAACATATAACACTTATGTGTATCTTACTATAATATCACTTATCTTATAGCAAGACAACTCTCGTAGAATTGAGATACTGCCCCGTCACCAATAGTTAAAGTGTGGAACGGTATATACACCAATAGTGTAGTTGTTATCTTTATATGAAGTCCTAATCAGTGGCAGTGTGAGGTTACTTGGTTAATTTATTGTAGTTTATTTTAGAAAACTTACTTGTTTTTATTAGTAGATTGTGTATAGTAGCCACAATATCTAGTTATTTTTGTAGCTAAGGCTTGGATTTTGATTCTTTTTGGTCAGCTTCCAGTGAGTTCTTAGAAGATTACTTTCTTGCAGTTTCTTTTGCGGTTAATTTAACTTATTTACTTTGGCGTTTGGTGAGTTCTTAGAAGAACTGGTCTGATCTACTTTTCTTAGCGAGCGAAGAGATTCAGCTGCATTTAACAATGGTTGCTATAGTGTATTTTTGCGCATGCGTGAGAATTTCAAGTTTCCTCCTTATTTTTCAATAGTTTGACAGTAGTCATGTGTCTTTCTGCCAAGAGCGACAGACGTCAGTGTTAGCCGTGATCGTCTAGAGGTTGGGACCCCACGTTGTGGCCGTGCTAACCTAGGTTCGAATCCTGGTCACAGCATTGACATTTTGTACATATTTTACAGTCTAAAATCTGAAGAATTATTTGTTTTTATAACATTGTTTTTTGACGTCGTAATTGCTGATAGGTTACTCTTATAACAATTTTGATCAACTGAGATAAAGATTTCGTGGTTTCATTAACGCTGGTGGGTTACTGTTTAAAGAAAAAACCTTAACATTCACCTCAAATATTCAGCGTCCAAGAAATATAGGCCACTGGCAAACTGGAACGTCTGTGAGCATCCGGTGTATTATTTTGAACTGTCCCTTTTGAGAGAAGTTCCGTATTCTAAGTGGTCTGTCTACATTGGGTATATAGTGTTTAAAACTTGTTATTACACGTAATCTTATTTAATTATGGAGTTAGCTAAAAAGCGATGGGTCACTGCACTTTTCCGTGTAAAGAGAAGTCGATTGATGCTTGAACTGTTGTCAGAGACCGTTCGTACACCGAGATACATCGTCTCAAAAGAAAGAAGAAAGCAGAAGAAGAAAGAAGAAAGAAGAACAATTGGCCATTTTCTACCCTTTTTTTTGCTCTCTTTTGACATTTTAACCGACGTTCTGACACTCGCTGGATTCGTAAGACGCTTCTCTGTAAGAATATGTGCTTTTTGAAACTTATAAATTGAATTTTAGTTGAGATTTGGATAGTTTGTTTTGTAGGCGTATATAGGCGTGTACAGGCCATCCCTATATAGAGAGTGCTACCGCCTCTCTGATATATATATATATATATATATATATATATATATATATATATATATATATATATATATATATATATAGGAGTGGAAAATGAATTCACAAATACTGTATATTTGAAAATATAGAATGAGTCATTTATTTAATAAGGATATGTATACATTTAGTTGGGGAATAAAGGGACTCTTTATACCAAGGTATTTAGAAGCCTAATGCTTCTCATCAGAAGAGTAGAAAAGATGCTAGGTAACATAATGGGGATGTGACGTCTTGCGAGGGATTCATCAGGAACGAATTAAATAAATAAAATTATTGATGTTGGTAGGGGAAACTATATTGAATTCTAAGATAAAAAGGAGCTTACTATATAAAGTGTAGTGTAAAAATGAGTATATGGTTTCTGTCATAATTTTAAATAATGTAAGTTTTTTATGTATTTAAGATTCAGGGGGAGGTATAGGGGTAGTTGAGGTGTCGTTCTATTTTAGGTTGGTTGGTATTGTTTTACGGCATATCAACCCTTTTCAGGTTATTTAATTTCGAATACAAAGATTTTGAAGAAAAATATTTTAATATAATATATTTGTTGTTTTCAAGTCAGTTTCTATTTAACCCATAGTTAGGACCTTAACACATACTACCACTCCGGGTCAGAGTGGACCTGGGAACAATGGCAATTAAAGGGTGGCTCCACACTCCCCAAAGGCCGCAAGCTGGGGCCTCACCACTGGATATAGTTTAAGGTCATATCCAGGACCCGTTCTATTTTATCCGTATGCAAGATGTATAATGTCTGCACATGGGATTTACGCTAAAGGTTTTTATCGACATCGGTAACCAAGACAACAATAGAACTTAGAGACAGTGTATGTTAGCAGGCGTAATATTATGATGAAGAATTAAAGCGATGGTGTATATACTAAGCAGGATTAATCAAAGTAACTTATATCACAACGTTACTTATAATGGGAATATGTCTGTATCGTAATGTTATGAGATTGACGCAAGTTAGATTGTGGTTTACATGAGGAGTGTATTTTTTAGACTTCTATTAATGATACTAATGCATATTTTAAAATAAAATACATTAACGCAGCTGCAATAGCTATTGACATAATTTATATCAAATTACATGTTATCAAACGGATAATCAAGAATTATTATCTAGATAATTATAAAACTCAAATGACCTTGTAACGAGTGATGTAACCCACTTTCAGGCTTACGACATCCGGTTGCGCATGCGCGCATAAATATTAACCCATAACAACGTAAACATTATTTTTTTGCTTCAGGTTTTATTAATTTTTTTTTTTAGATTTTAAGTTTCTATAAATTTGTTGAAGGATTCCAATATGGGTTTTTCATTCTTATATTTCTCATCGGTAGATTCATGTACGTTTTTGCTGCTAAAGTTTCGTCTCCTTTCGATTCGTAGGAAAATCATGTTTAATTTTCGATTTTTGAGCGATTATTCGGAAAAATAGGTAACTTTATACGAATAGGGAGGATTTTTTTTTCATGTCTGAGTGATCTGTCTGTGAGTTTTCATTTTAATATACTTTCATAAAAATATTTCTATTATGTAAAAAAACAACTATTTTCTTTACGTCACAAGTGTCACGCTCATACATGAATTCCATAGCTAATATAACATACTAACCCAACGTGTCACGGGTATTCTAGTATTATATAATACTGGAATAACTGCAGTGTAACGTCGCGCATAAAAGATTCTGCATTTATCTCTGCTGGAGTTTACTGAGACTACAACTCATAAATAAAGACTCGACTAATAGTCTATTTGTATGAGTTTACTGACATCCAACAACAACCATGTTGCTCAATCTATTCTATCTAAACACAATAATAATCCTGATAAGAATAAAAGTAATACTTACAAACTACAAACGCTCCCCAAAAGTATAAATTCACCTTCTCTTGAGAGGTTCACATTTACTATTATCCAAGGGCTTCGAACTAATCCTATAGTGTATAATACTTTCTCCTCGTATACACCAAGATATCCTAGCACTAGGCGAAAATGATCTACACACTTCAATTTTCAGTAATCGTTTTGACCTGCCAAGATTCCACCCTACTCGCTCGTAGGAATCTGGCAAGTTTATGCACGAGCTCGGACGTCTATATCCCTAACAAGTTTATCTTAACAGGACAACATAGTAAGGAATCAAATGATCAGACATACTCGTGCTTTAGATTAAGCTTAGAAGACAACGTTAGTTATCTATACTTCTTCTACCGTTTTCTTTCAACCTAGGATTACACGCTGAACTACTATGTATCTTTCTTTTAAATTCCATTTTCACTCTAAACAAGGCGCTGTTGCCTCTTTGATGTAATAGGGCTACTACCAGGGACATGTTGCAAGGATGCTATGTAAGGAGTTGAGCAGTAAGATGTCTGTTCACATTACACTTGAACTTCTGCATGTCAGTACAGTTGGGAAAGCAAAATTCCGGAAAGGAGTTCCAAACTCTAGCAGTTCTGGGAAAGAAACTATTGGCGTGTAAGGCTTTCTTTTACATCTAGGGATCTCTACTGTGTAGGGGTGGGATTTAGCTGCTTGTCAGGTTTGTCGGGCGTATTTACGTCGAGGGGGTACAAGTATTTGTAGTTCCTCGGAGAACTCATCACTAAAATACTTGTAGAACAAGCAGAGGGACGCAACATTTCATCGATGAGACAGAGGTTGAATCTTAGATGACAGTTCAGGACCTATCAGGTTGGCGTCTCTCTTTTGAACTCAGGTTCAGGAGCGATAGACTAGTAGCAGATGTAACAGCCCAGATGTGACAACAATACTCCATACATAGGCGAATGATGGCCTTGTAGAGGTACAGGATACTTTTAGGTGTAAGTAGTTTTCTAGCATGGTAGAGAGAGCCCACCTTCCTCGTAGCGGTTATAGCAATGCCCTCAATGTATCTGTTCGAACTCACGTTTCCTGTGAACGTAGGGTCGAGGAGTTTAAAACAAGTACCTTCAGGTAATGTAAGTGAAGACACAGTGTATCCGAGCGTATGTGCATGTGGAGATTATAATGTCAAACAGAGATTTGCTTGATTTTTAGAACGACACCAATGTATCAAGTAACAGAACGCATAGTTTCCATATTGCGCACCCTCTTTCACAAACAGTCGTTTTCATTCTATTTAGTTAGGAGTAACGAGCTTTATTTCTGGAACTGTGTTGACAACGTTGGCCGTGATTTGTATGATGATATCCACAGTTCACTTGGGAATCCTCTTCATCTTGTTAAAATGGTTGATATCACATTAAAACTTCAACCACAAACAAAAGCGACATTTCTCCAAACAAGATCCTACCAACGAGCCGATTGGAAATTCAGCAGATATCTTATCAGAGACGTCCCATTCTGAAGTTCCTGCTTTTAAAAGATAGGTACAAATCAGGCATAGATGCATAAATCTCTTCGCGGAAATTATATAACCCCAGGTCTTAGACATATGCAGCTGCTATTAGGCATAAGCAGCATGCATTCCGCCTGTTTAACAATTAAATAAGGCAACTACAAATCGAGAAATTTTGTAGCATCAGGAAGCCATTGTAAGATTAATAGACGCAGCTAAAAATAGCGAGATGATAAGAAAACATTAAGTCGCAGAAATTTAGAACTCGCGATTTCTGGAAAAAACTATAGTAAGATATATATAACGGCATAATAGAAAAATGTTTCTCCACTATTCAACAACTATGACGTCTCCTGAACGGTAATGATAAGACAGAATTGGTTGTTAAGCGGATCGCGTTAAACCTCAACCTATACTTCACAAACAACCCCATCCAAATTTCTAACCACTAACAGAAATCACATTTGATGATATGATAATTTCCGGTTCCTATGTAAGGGAAATTATCAAATAACTGATATGGTATTAAAAATTATCCGCTGAGCTTGCTTGTGATTTTTCCAAATTCTATAACAAATGCCTTGCAAATCTTGCTTTCCTGATAGCTGGGAAATTGGCTCTCTGGTACCAATATTAAAGAACTTTGGCGAACGAACTTCCCCATAAAATTATCGCCTCATATTTCTCTTTTCGCTAAAATCGTTGAATCATTAATCCCAGAGATAGTTCGCCACATGGAAAATGTTAAACTTTCTAACCTTCAGTATAGATTTAAGCAATCCCGTTTTCCTTCAACTATCATAGTGGCCATCTTTGAACGCATATACCATACATTGGATAATGCATGTGAAACTAAGGATAGCGTTTGATATATCCTAGGACTTTGACAAGGTATGGCATGAAGGTTCTCATCAAAATTATTCATACTGTATTTCTGGACGAATATTTAATATAAGATCTTTAGCTAAAAAGAGATTCACATTGACTCACTGGCCTTACATGGAAAGGACATCACATTAAGCGGGTTTCCCATGATTCGATCCCTGGACCATTATTATTCTTTTATTTATATAAACGATCACCTTAATACCATCGTATCTGAGATGAGCATATTTTCTGATGACACTAGGTTCCATTCTGAACATGTATGCAAATTGAATGCACACGTATTCAATCCAATCCTTAAATAACACTATTCAGTCTATAGTGGAATACGGTCAACATAGATAGTTACATTTACTCCTACTAATAGAAATCTCCTTTCCATTTTACAATTATAAGAAACATTTCTAAACATCGACTGCTATGGATAATAGCACCCTGTCCGAGACTTTAACATTCATAGGTAATATGGATTGGAACAAATACATAAACGATATATCCGACTCTTTTTCTTCAAAGAAGGTGGCCCCTCTTTTACTGGACTAAAGAACATCTGAAATCTAACAGTATCTTATATCTCTACAAAGACACCATCCGAAAATAGGTTTAATGTTGTTCCATTATCTGGACTGGTGTACCAACAATTAGTATCTCCCTCTTAGATATTCCTCCAATCTTAACCAATAAGGCCCACGCTGTCTACTGCAATGTAATTTGTTGCACTTATGCCTCTTTAAGGAAAATAGAATCGATCAATCCAACAAACAACAAAATTCCACCCCTTTACTGTAAAGGTCTCCAAATGGGTTTAGTTAATAATATACATAAGCTCTTTCATAAAGCCAATCACAAATTACTAGACATAGGCAATAACCCTTACCATCCACCTTCCATTAAAAATTCATTGTTCCTTTCACTTCTAAAGGAATCAAAATATCTATGAATAAACAACTATTTAATAAAAATGTCATACTATAATGAAGCTCTATCTTAGTAAGGTTATAAAGAAAAATACGTTTAAACAAATCTCATAGTGATACAAACAACTCAGTTTTACAACATGTTTTAATGATGACGAGTTCCACGGCCATTTCAGTATTAGAAACAAGGGAGATAACTCTTTTGTGTCGACTTTAATTAAGGGTTCGCCGTTTACAACAAAATATCTCAGAACGTACTTGTGGATGATTTTTGTTTTGTTGTTAAAAATACGTCTAGCCCATCTACTGGATCATTTTGTAAATTTTGGAATTTATACACAAGCACGTAATGTACTATATATATATATATATATATATATATATATATATATATATATATATATATATATATATATATATTTATATAGGCGATTTTTTAACGTTAATAAAATATGGTTAGTAGCGTCTTCAACTTTGGAGAACTAGAAAATACTATTTTCTCAGTAAAAACTTCCATATTTCTTGGATGTAAACAAATATCATTTATTTATTAATGTATAAACCTGTTATCTACGAACACGTGTTTTGCTGTGCCACAGCTTGTCAATGTAGCCTAATTGTTCTAGGATTCGAAACTTAGACCATATATGCTATAGTCGAGTGCGTTAACCTTTACGCCACGAGGTCCTAGATGCCTTTATGTGTTATTTTTATCGATTTTTAACTTGTCGACCTATCTATCTATCTATCTATCTATCTATCTATCTCTCTATCCATCTATCTATCTATCTATCTATCTATCTATAAATGAACGCTTGATAACTTTGATTAAAACGACTCGAAAAAGGAACGCTGAGCCACAGACAGCACTGATAACTATTGCTTTACGCTAATTTTCCTTTAAATGCGTACTAAACATAATCTTAAACATTGTAAAGCTCCTTATACGAAAGCGACTCATTATCATTTCGGTAATGTACTGCACGCTTCATGTCAGGTAGCTATCCTGCTATAATTTGGCATCTATTCTGGATTGTTTGTGTTCGTTTGAGTCGAGATATGACCTTCTCCTCTCAGTCAACTCTTCACAATCGTCTAACATGATATATCATTCAACATTTACGGTTTTAAAGAACAATGTCGTCTCCGACTAACCTTCATTTAACCTCTAGTGACTCTTTGGCGCCCATTTTCATATGTTATCGTTGTTTGCTCGAGGGTGACAGACATTGCCGGGAGGGGGTAGGTTTTGGTGGCGGTGGTAGCTGATGTAAATTGCTTTGCTTTCCATATAAGCATGTTCAATTGATCCAGTTGTCTTTAAATTCAGGCCTGACGTCAAGGTATGCATCGGCCAAGGTCAGTTCTACAATGAGACAACAGCCTTTTCCGCAGAAAATTGAAAAAATATATGTTTTTCTAAAGTAATTAGACTTGATCATTTGTACAACTGAATGAAATGCAATTAATGGTTATCGAAGCGAGTTTTATAAACAGTGTTGAAAATTGTTGTGCTCACTTCGGGCAAGGAGAGTGTTGCTATTGTTCCGATTTAACAGCTTCTGATTAACTCTCTACTTCATTGTCATTTTCATGGACTGTGATTGGCCGAGCTCCAATCTTTACTTTCTTCTAAGACATTCGGAGCAAGAACCTGTATTGCTACCATAACAAAACAAAACTTTTCTCTCTCACAACATGTGCCTAGTATTAGGCGGAAATTTCCATGAACTGAATTTAAATGCTCTGCGCATGTGGAAGACATTACCGCGAGACTGTCTCCTTGTTGATTACAACTTGATCATTATCAAATCCAATGTTTTTCATGATTCGCCCCATGTAATCAAATGTAGTTCATACAATTTTCTAATTGTAGTACTCCTACAATGTTACTCATTCTTTAGCTGTCAATAATTCTGTCTTATTAATCCTCATTTTTGATGGATAGTTGGCTTTTATAGGCGGTGGTGATCCAACGATACAAATATAAAAATATTCATGCCAATCAAAGCGATAACATGAATGAAAGCCTTTTTTTTGTTAATTATATGTTTTAGTCAACTTTCTAACTTGGATCTGCAGATACAATCAGTCGGACGCCGATGTTTATTTCATATAAAAGTCTATTAATGTAGAAATTTTTAGCAAATTTACAGAGTAAGCAGTCTTTGGTGAAAGAGAGATGGGGCGAGGGATTGATAACTTCTTTCGTTACGCTTTACTACATTGTGTGCGATTGTCTCGACCTTCAGTTGGGCTGTTCGTGAAACGGCCATGCTTGACTCATAACTGGTTTCGCCAACTTCCGTTAGCTAAAGATAAATTTTTCCCGCCCACCCACCTATTACTCTTCCATCTAACTACTTTCGTTATGTAACAAAACTATCTATTCTTAATCATTTATATATATATATATATATATATATACATACATATATATATATACATATATATATATATATATATATATATATATATATATATATATATATTAGTGTTGAAATGAGTAATCAGAATCGGGAATTGGAAAAATCGGAGCCTTTGTGGTATCGGAATCGGTGAAATTTGAGCCTATTTTCCGATACCCAAACCGATTCATTAAATTATGTTTTTTTTTTATTTGGTTTTAGTTTAAAAAAGTCTTTTTCTTTTACACGGAAGTCACCACTTATCAAGGCCCAGAAGCCAATCGGGGATAAGGGTTGCTAATAAATATTTATTGATTAAAACTTCCAGTCGAATTAACTTTGTCGAGAATTTTTAGATTTTGAATGTGAAGCATATTATATAGTTTGAAACATGAATATATATTATTGGAGTTATTCATAGTGGTACTTAAGACCAAACGCATTTTTATTAAAATCCTTCACTCAGAAAATAAAGGTTTAAAGCAAAGAACCATGTTACTGCATATCAAAAACTGGTTACTTCAAGGCAGATATCTTGGAATCAATAACTCAATGTATTTTTCAGTGTTGTGATATTAAAAAAAATATTTGCTTCACAGCAGCCATCTTGGATTTCATGTAACTGTATTTTTTAGCTATTTTGATATTTATATATTTTTTTTGCAGCAGACATATTAGATTCCAATTCTTTAGATGTTAACAATAACTGCTTTACGACATGCATCATGGATTTCATATCTCTGTATGCATTAGATATTTTAATATTTGCTCCCTGGCAGACATCTTTAATTTCATATCTCCATATTTATTTGATGCCGTAATTTTAATAAAATATTTATATTTCAGTAAACGTTTTGAATTCCATATATTTATTAGATATTGCATTATTAAAAACTTTTGTTTTCTGACAGAAATCTTTGGTTCTATGTCTCTGTAATTATAAGACGTTGTGATATTAAACTATTTGCGTCATGGCATATGTCTAGGATAGGATCTTTAATAGAAATATATAGTATTTGCTTCACGCAGAGTTGTAGCATTGGTATGTATCTGTTCAATGTAAAATGGGCCTTTTTTGTCAAGGAACGACTAATCCGATTACAAGGCGTAGCAATTCCTGCAAGATGTATTTAATACAATATTTTGTGACCTTTTCGGTTCGAGACAATACCGACAGCCTCAAAGAAATAATCATATACTCTCTCCTGCTATCTTCGATTGGACACTCCGAACACGGTTATCATAACGTAACTAACTCCTCTAGAAATGGAGAATGAATAATCGGCAATCGACACATACTCACTCTACTTAGTTCTTTTAAACAAAAGAACAAATTAACAGTTTTTAATTTACATTAAATTTTGAAGGCATAGGCAGAATAAAGAAAACTGCTTCTGAGACTGTAGCAGAAACACAACATGAAGCAAGCGAACCACAGAAGATATTGTGTGTTTGAAAGAAACAACTTACCTTATAAGCTTGTATATACTCATGTTTTTTCTAGCTACTTTTACTCGAAAAGTATTCTATTTCGGCTTCCAGATAATGTCGGGTTATCAGGAGAGAATACAGGCCGTTTCTGAGTCTTTATCTTCTTAGCTTATTCACTTGTAAACTTGTATATAATCGTGCTTATCGTTTTTTTTTTACACTTATGGGGTATTTCATTTTATCCTCCAAATAATGTTGGATTATCACGAGAGAATACGCATTGTTTCGGGATGTTCCTCTCAACGGCGTTTTCGCGTATCTAAATCCCCTCACTGATGTATGCAATATATATTCATATAGTTGCAATATGTATACTTGGGCAGCATTCTTCCTTCTAAGCATATTTCATTAATAACAGACAATTCCTGTCTACTTATGTATATATTAAAAGACAACACACACACATACACTCCTATGAATATTCTAAAATCAGTTCGGTGATAATTATCCCTGATGAGGAATCCAGACTGATTCGAACATACGTGAGTCAACATTGGCAGCTTCATCAGCTTGTTGTTTCTTGAAGCAAGGCAATTTATTAGAAGGCTTGAAAAGATCTACAGTAACACTATGGGTTTAAACCATAAACTGTTTGATTCATTCAAAATACGAGGGTCGTTTCAAAAGTAATACCTCATTAATTTTATCCGCCAGGATGGATCAGAGAGGATTGGAAATTGTATGGTTATGGTGACTGGACTTATGAATTCCTGACTTGAAAGTTTCATCTTTCTGTAGCTGATATGGATGATGTGAGTTAAAACATAGGAGGCTTTACTTTTGAGGCGACTTTCGTACTTAGAATGACATGAATAGATATGTAGTTTACTACCACGCAACACGCATATTCGTAATTTTTTCTCTCAAATGAAAATGTTAGCGTTTTCAAATGACACTACATATAAAACAAACGATCCCATAATATGAAATTCAATTTTGCGATAATTTATTTCCAGTTCAACCCCCAAACAGTTTATACTGGACTATATTTAAGGAGAGTAGAAAGTGGACCTTGAGTTTATTTTCGGCCACCTAGTGACTCTCGGTCCATTTATCTTTTTCTTTTAGTTTTTATATTCCGTAAACGACGTTTTTTAAGGAATGGGAACATTGCGGTTTTGGGGTTGGAATCTACTTACCTAACACTTAATAATAGCCATTTTTAAACCTTGAAGTAGTATTTTTTAGCTCATTACATAAAGTTGTTTAATGCTTTGTCAGGAGCAATTTCCATAAAAAATATTTCTAGAAGAAACTAAATGACCGGTGATTCTTTGGGTCAATGTTTGAAGGTTGTGTAGGGTGTTCTCTTAAAAATACTACACACAAAATGATGAATAAATAAATAAATAATAATAATAAAAAACATAGAAAGATGGTATATATTGATGGAAACAAGAGGCTTGCCACTGGAACTTCATTACATGGTATCATCTTATCAGGTGAACGCGCATTTAGTGCAATTGTCATTAGATCCTAATCGTGTAGTAGACTTTCCGGCAACGACGCCGTTTTCAGTACTAGTTTCTATCGCGAATTATTTTAGTCATTTGAATGCTAAAACGCTTTCTGTATTTTACCGAAAGTAAGGGTTATGAAGCCTGGCTATTAAGAGATGAGAGAACTTTGTGAACTGCTAGGCGCTGTATGATCGGAATAATATGCCGCTGGGGACGCTTTTCAATTCAATATTCCATATAAATTTCCACTTTCGGAGGAAGCCATCACATCTTTTCTAAAGCTAATAACACACTAGGTACTACCTGTTCTGTAAAAAAAACACCCAGGTCCTGGATTATCACTTTCATGACAAATAGTTCAAAGACTTTACAATACTTTGTTAGGCGAGTTCGTTCTACAGCAGATATCTTAACTGTAATCTCTGAGCATATAAAACATACACTAGACAAAGCAGGAGAGGGTAGTCCTAGACATATCTAAGGTTTTTTTACAGGGTGTGGCACGATGGTCTTCTCAGAAAAATCGGATCATACAGTATCACTGGACGAATACATAACATGATTAACTCGTCCTTAATAAGAGAAGAATCAAGGTTGTCCTCGACGGTCATACATCTAAACAATATGATAAAAATGCAGGTGTACATCCGGGTTCTATACTTGGACCTTTATTATTCCTAATATTCATAAATGACCTCCCTGATAAAATTGTCTCTGAGATGGGTATATTTGCTGATGACACCACTCTCTATAACATGCACAAGGGGAAAACAAGTGAACACATATCTAAGGAAATGGCAGAAACACTAGAGGAGGACCTCCAATCTGCAGTGGAATGAGGACAACAATGAATGGTCACATTCAATGCTGATAAGACTAAGCTTGTCTTCTTCAATAATTACAAAGAAAAATTATCAACCACTAATAGCTGTGACTTGATACATTACCTGAAAGTACTTCTTTCAAACTCCTCGGCAGCGTTCACAAGGAACATGTGTTGGAACAGATACACTGCGAGCATTGTCATGGCCGCTGCAAGGAACGTGGGCTAGAAAGCTACTTACACATGAAAGTATCCTGTACCCCCACAAGGCCACCATTCGCCCATATATGGTGTATTGTTGTCACACTTGGACTGGTGCACCTGCTACTAGTCTCTCGCTTCTGGACAGGTTTCAAAGGAGTCGTCAACCTGATACTTCCTTCCCATCGACGAAATGTTGTATCCCTCTGCCTGTTTTACAAGTATTTTTTTTTTTGGTTGATGCTCTGACGAACTACTAGGCCTTGTACCCCTTCGACGTAAATACCCCGATAAAATCGAGAAACAGCAAAATCTCACTCCTACACAGTAGAGATCCCTAGATGTAAGAAGGCCTTCAACCTGGTTGTCTTCAAGTCCAACACAAACAAATTCCTGATGAACCGCCCCGCTAAGTAATGACACCTTATCAATTCTCCAATACTATTGCTACACTATCCCATTGAGTACTGTACACACAATAATCCTTATCCCCGAGTGACCTTGGCCTTGATAAGTGATGAACTACATGTAAAAAAAAAAGAAAAAAAGGCCTTTTACTCTAATAGTTTCTTCCCCAGAACTGCTAGACCCTGGAACTCCCTTCCGGGTTCATGTTTTCTCAACTGTACTAACATGCAGAAGTTCGAGTGTAATATGAATAGACATCTTTTGCTGTTTAACTCCCTACATAGCATACCTGCAACTACTGTCCTCGATAGTAGCCCTCTACATCAAAGTGGCATTGTGCCTTGTTTGGGGTGAAAATGGAATAAAATAATAATAATTTTTGCTACAATTAAACTTCAATCTTTCTGGACTGTTGAAGATTCATGTTTGAAACTTGGTGGACAAATAATGAACGACTGAAATTTATATGTACAAAATATGGTTGGATCGCAGAAAAGATTATAAAATTATTAAAAACTAACAGGGAGGTTCGACGTTGCCAGGGAGTGAATAAGGGTCAACGAATATTATAGACTTCAATACTTTTATTGTCATCACCGAAATCACCGAATTTGTCAATCAAATCGATTGTTTCACTGCTATATTCGTGAACCCAACCGCGGTGTACTGTGAGAAAGCTCACATGCCTCACCGAAGTGACTTAATCCAAAATAGATTGTAGTCTACATTGCACTGTAGAGAATCTACTGTTCTGTCACCTTACATGATGGTATTGTAATACTAGAAATAAATGATAATCCGAGGGAGCTAGGCCAGGAGAATATGCACGATGCGGCAGTGCCTTCCAACCAAATTCTCCGAGATCTATGCTCAGCAGTGTCATCTAAAAACGAGCATTATCGTGATGGAAGATGACTTCTTTTTTATTTTTAAAGAAGGTCATTTTTGGGTTAATATGGGTGAGAATATTGCGACCAATTATGAATGATATATTAATATACTGAACGAAAAAGTTATAAATTGATCATGGTGATGCGTTTAATCAATAAGTATATGTATACATGATACAAGGATTTAAAATACTCCAGTACATACTGGCAAACACTTTTGCATCGACCTGATATATAGATAAACGAAACAAATAATCGTTTTAATAAGTTTAAAGATGCAAGTTAAAAATGAAAGCGTATGGCCAAGTATGCTAGATAGTGAGTGCAATTAACGTGTCAACTGCTGCGAACTTACACGGGGCATTTGTGTCTGTGACGTTGCACGATAATTAAAGGACAGGATCTGTTTATCCTTACCGTTACAAACAACAAACTCACCTACCATTTTATCGCCTACTTATATAGTCGAGATATATATTCAAATAGAATATATTGATATATGTCTTTAAACAGGCATTCTCATATGTCTGTATATATATGGCCAGACTCATCGTTGCTTAACTTCATTGATCTAGCGAGAAGTGATGCGTCAACGTGATTATGTCAGTACAGCATTGGTGACCATCATTTAGGAATGCTAGGTGTTGTATATACTGCGCCAGAACGAAGAAATTATCAAATTAGTATCAGGAGGCGCGTTTAATCTACTGGAAGGCCACGCCTTCAGTCAGCCAGGCATGCATCTAGGAGAAAACATGCATCTAGGACAATGAAAATTCCAATATAAAACCTGAGGTCGATTATCTGCTCTGTTTTGTGGCAGCCATTACACCGACTGAGATTAGCCGTTATAGCTAAAAGTGTGATTATTATACATAAAGCTTTCTCAACTTTAAACAAATCATGTGTGCATTTCAGAAGAACTTACTTGTTGTGACGGACCTCATGCATCGGAATCGATATGAGTATCATAAATATACAGTGCCGGTAAAAAGAGAGTCCACACTTGTAATTTTTTTTCAAAAACTTCAAATTTAAGCTAAATTTAATGTAACTGTTTAAACGGCATATATCTCATTTGATTGGCCTTTTATTCCTCTATAATTTTCCCTGCTCATATTTTATTTTAATTGAAATATTCTAGTGTTCACGTTAATTAAAAAAAAGAACTTCAAATTGAGGAGGCAAAAAGAAATCCGCAGCAACAAATTCGCTTAAAACCAGCTTTAATTATCGCCCCTAAATTAGTTTTAAATATTCACCAACAGGCAAAAAAGCGTCTCTAATCGTAAATGTTGTTGTTCCAGGTTATACAACGGAACATTTAGTCCATATACCACGACTTTCTCTTAGTGATTGTCAGGAGCTCATTAATCTTCACCTTTCTGGTTTATCCTATAGGGAAATCGGTGGCAGATTGAAATGTGATGAGAAAACGGCACGAAAGACTGTACAAAAGCACAAAAAAAAAAAAAAAACCGGCAGTGTTCGTGATGCCCCTAAATCTGGTCATACTAGAGTTAGTTCTAACAGGGAAGACAATGCTATCAAGCTCAACAGCCTAAAAACAGATTTTAAACGGCTCCCCAAATTCAACAGTAGTGCAATTTTGTTAAAAAGTGCTCTCTTTCTACTGTCAAGAACAGATTAAAGGAATTAAATTTGCGAGGGTATGTTGCAAAACGCAAGCCAATGATTTCTGTAAAGAACAGAAAGCACCGTTTGGATCTCGTCAGATGCAATGAAGATCATGACTGCATATTTGTCAAAAGTGCGACGAAAGCAAGTTCAATAGGCTAGGTAGTGATGGTACGCAGTACGTCCGGCGGAGGAAAGACGAAAAATTTAATCCTAGGTGCTTAGTTTCAACGCTGCAAGGTGGTAGAGGTTCAGTTTTGGTGTGGGACATTATTAGTACCAATGGTCAAGGGCCTATCGTTCGCTTGCAAAGTCGAATTAATTCGACCAAGTACATTAATATGTTGACTGGGCATTTTCTACCCTAATTTGGTCGGAATTTGGATGATAATCCCATCTTCATGCAGGATAATGCTCCCATTCACACAGCTTGCAATGTCAGGAGGTTCCGGGAAGAGCATGATATTCTGTGTTTGGATTGGCCTGTACAATCTCCAGACCTCAATCCTATCGAAAACGTATGGTATTACATCAAGCAATAGCTACACAATGATAAAATTTCAAATTTGGAAGAACTTTGGACAAAAATTAAAGAAAAGTGGGATGCCCTTCTCCCGGAGTATTGCTGCAGTCTAATTCAAGGAATTCCCAAAAGATTGCAGGCTGTCAAATTGCAGAAGGGCTATACTACTAAACATTAACTAGTTCATTGTGTTCCTCTTGTATTTGTGTTGCATTAATGTCCTAAAGTTGTAAAGTCCACACAATGGAAAATTGTTATTTAAATGTATTTAAATAACAATTTTCCATTGTGCGAACTTTCTTTTTGCCTCCTCAATTTGAAGTTATTTTTTAAATTGACGTGAGCACTAGAATATTTCAATTAAAAGTCAAATATGAACAGGTTAAATTATAGAAGAATTAAAAGCCAATCAAATGAGGTATAGTTTGTTTAAACAGTTACATTAAATTTAGCTTAAATTTACAGTTTTTGAAAAAAAATACAAGTAAGGACTTTCTTTTTACTGCCTGTATATATATATATATATATATATATATATATATATATATATATATATATATATATATATATATATATATATATTATGCGTATAAGCCTGAGGAGTCCTAGAATGGATGAAAACGCGGAATATTCAGTGCAGCTTAATCGCCATATATTTTACTAACTAGCTCTACCTATGTCTTGAGAATTTGCAGGGTAGTCAAGGATCATTCCTTACACAGACAGGTAGACAATGCCACTTATATATATACATACATATATATATATATATATATATATATATATATATATAATATACAACAACGGTCTGCAAGCATACAATCATTTTACCCGAATCGGACCGCTTTGCGACCTTGCGCCTAAGAGAATATGTACTTTGAAAAAATGGAGACAGGCAGACACACTGAGATAGTTAAGTTTATGTATTAGATAATATCTTATATTCACCTGCTACTAAACATGACATAAGGAAACTGGTTCTCGCCTTTTCCCGAAAAAACGAATTCCCTAACTATTTTGTACGTTATAAGTTTCGGCTTCAAGAAGTATGAAGAGTAGAAAAACACTTCCTTCATCGTTTTCATGATGTTGTATTCTCATTTGCGGATTGGTGCATAAACCCTTATACATTCGTGACGTCTATTGATAGACAAAATCAGACGCCAATATTTATTTAAAAAAGATAGACAGTCACAGAAAACAACAATTAAAACAAAAACCGGTTACTTGCATACGCATGAGAGAGATAGACAGCCATCTCGTTTCGCTATACCCACCTACACCCTGCATCGCATCATTGAGGACTGCACCGGCACGTCTTTTCTAATCGATATCACGTTAATCAAAGAGACCGAAAATACTCGTTCGAAAGTAACGTAGTTTCATCAACTTCCGCTTTGAGGACCTTTGACCTTTGACATTTCAAGTATCACTTAAAAGATTCCTATTCGAACACGACTCTCGTTATTTAATACTTATAGCTGCAAAACCGACGCCCATCTCCCCTGCGAAAACGTTGGCATCCATTTTGTTGTTAGAGGTAAACTGTTTTTTAAATCATGGAAAAGTACATTTCTGCAGAATGCCGCACAAGTAATTCTTACTGCGGGTCACCTTGCCCTATCTTTTTGCCGCCTACCCCCTCCCGTAGACCCACTCGGCAGCTACTCTTGAGTGCATTTTCCACATTCACAAACATCTTTGTATTCATTGACTGCGCGGTCTGCTCGATAAGTAGTCTTCAGGGGATTTGGGTGTAGTATTTTCGTGCAATAGACTGATGGTATGCAAACGAGGGCGGTGTTATTTGCAGACATCTGCAGAGTAGGCGAAATCCTAAGTCTGGCTCAAAACGAGGTAAAATACATAAATAGAACACAAAATTGTTCAATACAACAAAATAAATAAATAAGAATAAAAAAAAGACAACCCAGAATGGTTAATGTGATTATGATTTGATACCGGAGTCTTGAAATATACTCATATTGACACCATTGCTTAAAAAAGAATAGGGATTTTCATATTTTACTCTTGTTCGCAAATAAGGCATATAACTTCTTAGACGTCAGATGTCTACTGAGATCTATGCAAGAAGATAAGCAAGATGCTTGTTCACATTACATTTAAACTTCTGCATGTTGGTACAGTCAGGGAAGAAGGAAACAGAGAGCGGATTCCAATTTCTAGCAAGTCGAGTGTTGAAACTATTGGAGTAGAAGGGTTTATGATATCTACAGACCTCAACACTGAAGGGTCGGGATTTAGCCGCTTGTCGAATTAGACAGATGTATATACGTCGAGGGTGTACAAGTCCAATGGGCTCGTCAGAACATATTCCATGAAAGTACTTATAAAACAGGGACAAAGATTCATCATTACGGCGATGGGACATGGATAGTGTTTGGTCGATATTGCAAGACTTATTAAATTGAAGAGTCTTTTCTGAACTTTGTATAAGAGTGAGAAAATTCTGGTAGAGGCACCAGCCCAAATATTATAAAAAAATGCTCCATACATGGACGAATAGTGACCTTGTAGAAATACAGGATACTGTCAGCTGTGAGTAATTTTCTAGCACGGTAGATGGAGCCCACCCACTTTGCGGTAGTCTTGGCAACGTCCTCAATGCATTTGTTACAGTTCATGTTGTCTGTGAATGTTAAGCTGAGGGGTTTGAACGATGATTTCCCAGAGAGTATATTATTAGTCATGGCTATCCATAATGAGAAAACGTTTCTTGTGTGTAAAAGAAAGCGATAACAGTTCGAAATACAAATGAAATAAGTAAAATATAAATGCATATATTTTCCCTACGTAATCTCTAACATTTTATGGTAAACTAAAAATTGCATTCTTTCTTCTTTCATGAGATTCGATTACACTTCAATCCCTTGAAGCAATCTGCAAAAAAATGATTTAGACTTTAAATTAGGGTTCATTTGCCACATGAATTAAGTTTGGCGTAGGGCAGAATTTGTAAGCAATTTATCATATTTGCGAAATAACGGGGTTTCAAAAGACTATAAATAAACCATTACTATTAACTGCTCTGTAAGGTACAAACAAAATAATGACATCACCGATCTCTAATGATAGAATTGTTCACATCCTCGAATTTATATATAATATTTTTATTTATTTATTATATTTTAAACAGCAATGTAAGGACATGCACGTTTCCAGGTCCCACTTCTCTTAAGCGTAGCTTGACTGTTTCTAGGAATCATTCCCAGATCTCATGTATTACGGTCCAGCGCGTAAACGTTTACCATAGATAATTTTGTTGTTTATTTTTTATCGCTTATAAACTTACGTAGATTTGTTGTTGATTTTTTAAACGATAATGCGGTTAACTAATCGTCTTCCCCGAGTTCCTTAGGAAATCGCCTATAGTTTTATTTGGACGTAAACAAATAATATTTTATTTATTTATTTATTATATTTTACAACAGTAATCTACGCACATGCAGGTTTCAGGGTCTTACCCTTCTTCAGCGTAGCTTGACTGTTTCTAAGAATCGAAACCCGGACCTTATGTCCGGCGCGTTTCTGTTTGTATAGTCATATATGATGTCATAGCAGATGGCGTCATATAAAGTGACGTCATATAAGACGTCGTTATATATGATGTGATAGATGCCGACATGTTCAATGACGTTTGGCATCTGATGTGACGTCATGCATGACGTCATAGAAAGTGACGTTATCCATATTGTATGACGTTATGTATGACATCACCTTTTATTATCACATTATGTATAACGTCTTTGTGAACTATCAATAGACAAGAATACGGATTTATTGCAATAAATATATACATGGAGTAAATTTAAACATTTCTTAACGGAGATATTAGTACATAAAGCTATTACGTGTAAATTGTGTATAATTTTGAAAATAAAAACAAATGTTTGCACAGTGAGTCATATACGTTCCGGAAGAGATTTAATATTTTACGGTTAATTTATATAATAAATTGAATCCGACTCTAAAGTCTAAACTATTTTGTTTTTATTTTTATTTTTTTTTTGAGAATAAAAATAAAAATAATATTTAATCTATCTGTCAATCAATCAATCTCTCTCTCTCTTTCTCTCTCTCTCTCTCTCTCTATATATATATATATATATGTATATATATATATATATATATATATATATATATATTGTTATTGTTGTTATTTTTCAAGCAATAACTACGGTTAATATTGGCGCCGCCTCTGAGCTCATTTTTTTATTTACTTAGAAAGTCACCCTTTTTAATTTGGACGTATATAACATTTTTATTTATTTTATTATTTTTAAAACAGTAATCTACGTACACGCGTGTTTCAAGGTTTTTACCTCTCATCAGCGTAGTTTAACTGTTTCTAGGGATCGAACCTCAGACCATGTTTATATATATATAAAAGTAAAAGTGTTCGTCTGTGTCCCTACGCAATAACTCTGTCAATTCTAAGCCTACAGACTCGAAATTTGATAAACAGGGTACTGAGATTTGGGAAAATCGATGTGATCGGTTTTGGGGCAGAAATTGGTGGATTAAGGGGTCAAAGTTGAGTGATTTGACCTTTGAGAACTCTACCAAACTCCTCCTACAATTTTGGGTCTAAACAATTGAAATTTTAGATATAGATTCCTTGGACATGTATCTAACTTAATAACTTGATTTGAGCCCTAAACAATAAATTTTAAAGGGGTCATGATAGGGCCCAAATGAAAAAAAAATTACCGTTTTTTTTATTAGCATACACCTCAAAACACCAGGGCAACGCCGGACACCTATGCTAGTATATCTATAAAAGTGAACGTGTCTGTCTTTGTGTTTGTCTGTGTGTCTACATTTCCCTACGCAATAACTCTGTCAATTTTTAGTCTACAGACTCGAAATTTTATATACAGGGTACTGAGATTTAGTAAAATAGATGTGATCGGGTTTCGGCCAGAAATTTTGCGATTAAGGGGTCAAAATTCAATGATTTGACCTTTGAGAATTCTATCAAACTTTTTCGACAATTTTCGGTCTAAACACTTTAAATTTTAGATATAGGTACATTGGACATGGATCTAACTAAATAACTTGATTTGAATCCAAAACAATAAATTTTACGGGGTCACAATAGGGGTCAAATTAAAAAAATTGACCACTTTTTTATGCTCAACATACATCTCCAAATACTCGGGCAACGCCGGGTACCCATGCTAGTACGTATATATTTCTGCTTAAAACATTTTGCCTACCAAACTCCTCCTAGAGTTTTTGGTCTACAGACATGAAACTTCATATATAAGGTATTTTAATCCATGCGAAACTGTATATGTGGGTTTTAGCCCGGAAAAACCGTCGCAAAAGTTTGGAAATTAAAAAAAAAAAAATGAAATTTGCCAAGTGAAGAACGAACGCCGCAATTACGAACGTATAACGTGGTTCATGTTGTAATTTTTAGCCTTGCAGTAAACATGTGTTCATGGCGCAGTCACTGGCGGCAGAGGCAGAAATAAGTCGTAAGCTGAACGTTTTGGTTTCGATTCTCGGTGGTGACGCAGGAGTCTTTATTTTTTTAAAAACTTTTTAAATCATTACTATATATTGCGTCCAATATAATCTATCTATCTATCTATCTATCTATACATCTATAAAAGTGAACGTGTCTTTGTGTGTGTCTGTGTACATTTCCCTATGAAATAACTCTCTCAATTTTAAGTCTAAAGACTCGAAATTTGATATACAAGGTACTGATATTTGGGAAAATCTTTGTGATCGGTTTTCGGCCAGAAATTTCGCTGTTAAAGGGGTCGAAGTTCAATGATTTGACCTTTGAGAACTCTACCAAGCACCTTCGTCAATTTTGGGTCTAACCACTTGAGATTTTAGATATAGATTCCTTGGACATGGCTCTGACTTAATAACTAGATTTGAGCTCAAAACAGTAAATATTAAGAGGTCATAACAGGGGTCAAAGTTTAAAAATTGACCGCTTTTTTTGGTTTTTGCACAACATACACCTCAAAACATCTAGGCAACACCGGGCTGAAATGCTAGTCTATATATCTATAAAAGTGAACGTGTCTGTCTGTCTGTTTGTGTGTCTGTCTGTATGTCTGTGTACATTTCCCTACGCAATAACTCTCTTAATTTTTAGTCTACAGAGTCGAAATTTGATAAACAGGGTACTGAGATTTGGGAAAATAGATGTGATCGGGTTTCGGCCAGAAATTTGGCTGTTAAGGGGTCTTTAGATATAGGTTCCTTGGACATGGATGTAACTTAATAACTTGATTTGAGCTCAAAACAATAAATGTTAAGGGGTAATAATAGGGGTCAAAGTTAAAAAAAATTGACCGTTTTTTTTTTTTTTTTTTGCTCAGCATACACCTCCAAACACCCGGGCAACGCCGGGCACCCATGCTAGTATATAGATAAAACAAGATTAAAATAAGTAATAAAAAAAAGCTAAAACAAAGAAAGACAATACTTTTAGAACTACCGTTATATGACACCGTCAAGAGGATGCTCGTATTAAACGCAGTCCTTAATTCAACTTTGATCTTTTTTTTTATAGGGTAATCTAAACTGAATCTTAGGTTATAAATTTTGTTTCCTGAGATTTTTTTCAATATTTTTCCAAAACCGGTATTAATACTATCTTATATAGATATATACACATACTTTTGATTTGATTTGCACTTATATCTGTTGTGGCCTTTAAGGATCAAAACGTAATAACAAGAAGGTAGAGTTGACAAGCGTATGTATTTAGACAAGGTACATGAGTAATAGGTTGTCTGAGACGGCTTTTGGCATTACCATAGCGAATCTATATCGGTTGCTATCATTAACAATATTTATAATGCCTGATACATGTAGTGAGGTAATGTAGCAGATCACTATCGATATCTTATGCAGTGATGTACATTTTCATGGTTTTAATCTTACTTAATTTCTTCATCAAATATATTTATACAATTAGTAAAATAGTAGTAGAGTTATACACTGTCTATTTTTCACGACCTTCTAGAATTTGGCGATAAACTACTATTAAATCCTCGACTTAGTATTTACAGTAAACATATTCATAAAACACAGACTGTGGCAAAGAATGTGGCCTCGATCTATCTTGCTAGAAAGTGACACACACCAGGCAATATCCTATATCTTTACAAACCCACAATTCGCCCATACATGAAGAATGCTGCCACATCTGAGTTGATGTATCTATCGCCAATATCTCACTCTTAGAAAGGATATAAATAAAAGTGTCTCAAATCTAATAAATCCTACACTATTGGTCACTCAAATCTCTGTCCATTGCTGAAGCGATGGATTCAGGTACCTGTTTTACAAGTACGTTAATGGAATGTGCTCATATGAACTCATCGCACTTTCATCTCCGCGACGTACATACTCATTACTAACCCAACAAGCAGAAGAATCGCACCCATCACTGTTGAGCTCCTGGATATTACCTTAAACTATATCCGATGGTGAGGCCCCAGCTGGCGGGCTTTGGGGAGTGTGGAGCAACCCTTTGATTGCCATTGCTCCCAGGTCCACTCTGACACTGACTGGTAGTACCTGTTAAGGTCCCAACTATGGGTTAAATAGAAGCCGACTTAAAAAAACATATACTCTATTAAAAATTTTTTCTTCAAAATCACTGGATTCGGCATTAAATAACCTGAACAGGGTTGATATGCCGTTAAACAAAAACAACCTACTAACCAACCAAGCAACCATCACTGTTGAGGTCCCTAAATGCCGTAAAACTTTTTAGTGTAATCATTTCTCTCTTCAATCAGCTACACTTTTGCAGATCCCTCTCTGTTTCCTACTTTCCGAATTGTAATAACCGGCAGAAGACTCAATGTAATATGAAACCACCTTTCGTTCTCAGTCCCCCCCCCTACGTTTCCTTTGTTATATACAATTCCAAATAACAGCTATTTACGTTCCAAGTCGCAATATGCTTTGTTTCGGGTGAAAAGGGTTAATATATATATATATATATATATATATATATATATATATATATATATATATATATATATATATATATATATATATCAGTCTTGGGACAGCTAGTCGAAATCGGGAATCGAAAAAATCGAAACTTTTGGATGTATCGGAATCAGTATCGCGATTGAAACATTTTTGGCGAATTTCCGATGCCCAAAACGACTCTTTAAACTGATTTTTCTTATTCCTTTTGTTTGAAGCTTAATTTTCCATTGCTATTAGTAATGATAAAATAACACATATTTATTGATTTTACTGTTCATAAAATAAAATCCATATATTTTCCCTCTCACGTATTGTTGTCTCGTGTATTAAAATATCTGTATATATTAAGTAAATATTATGGTAACAATAACTTAACTACATGTCTAGAGGTTTTTAAAAAATCGGAATCGATGATTTTATCGGAATCAGGAATTTAGAACAAAGTCAGTCATTGTGTCAGAATTGGAAAATATTGGAATCGTCATATCACTAACATATATATATATATATATATATATATATATATATATATATATATATATATATATATATATATATATATATATATATAATTTTTTACAACACTAATACATGTGTGTGTGTGCGGGTGTGTGTAACTTTTGTTATGTTTACCACTTTGAATTTTTTTTTACATGGAGGTCACCACATATCAAGGCCCGGAAGCCACTCGAGGATAAGGGTTATTGCATGTACAGTAATAAATCGGATATTATCGTAGTAATCGTTAGTATTGTCGATTTGATAAAGTGTCTTGCTTAAGGGGGCGATTCATCAGGAATTTGTTTATGTTGGACTTGAAGACATCCAGGTTGCAGTCAAGTGGGAACCAGGCAAACGGAAGAGAGTTCCACAGGCGTGCACTTCTGAGAAAGAAGTTTTGTTCATGGAATCTACGGTTTGATTTAGGCACAGATAAAGAGTGGGGATAATTATTGACTGATTTCAGCTAGACGGGTGTTTTTTTATGAAAGATTGGCACGGGGGGACCAGAGATTGGAGCTCGGACGGGCACTTGCCATGGAAATAATGATTAAACAACGACAGGCTCGCAACTTCTCTTCTGTGGGGGAGAGGTTGCAGGGAAGAGAGCTCACACTACGGCATTTATATTTACTCTCCATCGCCCCCATATCAGCGGAGTTACTATCTTTCAAAGCATATCTGAGAAAATTGACCAAGTTTTATCTGCTTATCCTTCAGCTAACGTTCACGTATATGGTGACTTCAATGTTCACAACGTCGAATGGTTGACCCACTCTAACAAGACCGATGATGAGGGGAGGTTCTGTCATGATATCTCCATTGCCTATGACCTCACTCAGATTGTTCAGGAACCCACCCGTGTGCCCGACAATGACGGCCAGTATGCGACCCTACTAGACCTTTTTCTCACAACTTGCCCTGAACTATGTTCAGTTTCTGTTCTGTCGCCTCTTGGCTCTTCCGACCACTCTGTTGTATCAGTTAAGATAAAAATGAAATGTAATAAGTCCCCAGACGTACCTCTCCATCGTACAGTATATCGATACACTAAGGCTGACTGGGATAGCTTCCGTACATTTATATCTGATCTACCTCTGCATTCCATGTTTAAAAAGGATGTGTCCTCTATAGTATTAGACCTGACGGAATGGTTAATTGTAGGTATTGACCGTTTCATACCTCCGAAAAAGTTTCAGCAAAAACCTAACAGTCAGCCATGGTTCTCTCCAGAATGTGCTGCTGCCATTGCGCACAGAAATCACTTTTTCCACTGTTTCCAACGTAATAGATGTATGGAAACTAAAGCCGCTTTCAGGACTGCCAGCAACCATTGTAAGAAAGTAATAAAGAATGCAAGAGAGTTGTATGCTCAATCTGTTAAGTCCAAAGTAGCTGATCAGCGGCTTGGTTCCGACCAGTTTTGGCAAATAGCAAACAGAATCCTGAACAGAAGCGTGTGCTCCATCCCAACTATTATCAATGGACCTGAGGTAATCTCGTCAGCATCAGACAAAGCCAAACTCTTTGTCAAGAACTTTGCAGCTAATTCTACCCTTTGCGACCAAGGCCGCCAACCCCCAATATTTCCTCCTGTATCAGAAAACACGCTATGTGATATACGTATATCTGTACGTGATGTTGCCAAGCTAATCAAAAACCTTGATTCCAGTAAAGCAACTGGCCCTGACGGTATTCCAATTATAGTACTCAAAAAACTTCAACCTGAACTAGCACCCATACTTACAAAATTGTTTAAACGTTGTCTTAAGGAGAATAGTTTCCCATCTCCCTGGAAAATTTCATCAGTATGCCCTGTATTTAATAATTCACGTGATCGCTCATCCCCCTCTCAGTACAGGCCAATAAGTCTCCTGTGCGTCATGAGTAAGTTGCTGGAATCTGTGTTAAATACAGAAGTAATCAATCATCTCAACAAAAATAACCTTCTTAGTGACACTCAATATGGTTTCCGCTCTGCTAGATCTACAGCAGATGTGCTTACAGTTATATCCCATAGGATTAGCAAATCTCTCGACGGAGGCAACCTTTCTAGGGCAATTGCTCTTGACATATCTAAGGCCTTTGATAGGGTATGGCATAAAGGTTTACTTCATAAGATCTCTAGCTATGGTATTGCTGAAAATGTCTTCTCAATTATTAAATCATTTCTTTCTGATAGGTTCATAAGAGTAGTAGTTGAGGGGCAGAAATCAGAAGCTCACAGTATTAATGCCGGTGTCCCTCAGGGGTCCATCCTGGGCCCAACTCTTTTCCTGATCTACATTAATGATCTTCCAAATCACATCCTTACATCATTTGTAGACATTTATGCTGATGACACTACCATTTATGGTAGCACATCTAAGACAGTAAACGACCAAGTTCTCTCCAATTCTCTCTCCTCTGATCTTGAGCACGTAGTTCAATGGGGTAAGGAGTGGCTGGTTACTTTTAATGCATCTAAAACCAAGCTTCTCTCTTTACATCATCAACATTCTGATCCACATCTGGCATCAATTGAAATGAATGGCTCTCGTCTTCAGGAGCCCTCAAATTTTGACAAGCTTCTTGGCTTGACCTTTACTCCTGATCTTAAATGGAACACGTACATCAAATCTGTTGCCAAGGCCGCTGGAAAAATGGTGGGATCTTTCTATCGATCCGGTAGATATCTCACTGCTGATACTATTCTCTATCTATATAAGAGCCAGGTACGTCCAAGGATGGAATACTGTTGCCACATCTGGGCAAGAGCTGCTAGAAAGGACTTGGCCTGCCTTGATAGAGTTCAAAATAGACTTCGTAGCCTCGTAGGAGATGTCCTTTTCTCTTCCTTGCAACCTCTATCTCACAGAAGAGATGTTGCGAGTTTGTCTCTGATGTATCGTTATTTTCATGGAAAGTGTTCGACTGAGCTTCAATCTATGGTCCCCCCTCGCCAAACTTTCACAAGAAATACTCGTCTAGCTGTAAACACTATCAATAATTCCCCCCACTCTTTATCTGTGCCTAAACCTAAACGTAGATTCCATGAACAAAGCTTCTTTCTTAGAACTGCACGCCTGTGGAATTGTCTTCCGTTTTCTTCTTTCCGGCTGACTACAATATGGTTGTGTTCAAGTCTCACGTAAATAAGTTCTTGATAAGCCGTTCCATATAAGTTATCAAATTTACCAAATTTTCATTACTAATGATTACTATATTGTCCAATTTCTACTGTACACTCTTTAGCCCTTATCCTTGAGTGGCATCTTGGCCTTGATAATGTGGTGATGCCTATGTAAAAAAGGGCATCCCCCACTAAGCCACGAAGTCTATTTTATACTCGGTCAAGGCAGGATGGGCTGTTTTTAGCAGCTTCTGCCCAGATATGGCAGCAGTATTTCATCCTTAGACGTACTTGGCTTTTATATAGATAGAGAATTGAATCAGTAGTGAAATATCTTCTGGAGCGATAGAAGGATACCACCATTTTCCCAGCGACCTTGGCAACAGACCTGATGTACGTGTTCCATTTCAGATGAGGAGTAAAGGTCAAACCCAGAAGATTGTCAAAACATGGAGCCTCCCAAAGACGAGAGCCATCCATTTCAAATGATACCAAATGGGGATCAGAGCGTTGAAGATGTAAAGATAGAAGCTTGGCTTCAGATGCATTAAAAGTAACCAGCCACCTCTTCCCCCACTGTACCATGCGCTCAAGATCAAAGGAAAGATAATCAGAGAGAACTTTGTCATTTACAGCCTTTGATGTGTTGCCATAGATGGGCGTGTCATCAGCATAGGTGTCAACGAATGATTTAAGTATGTGTTTTGGAAGATCATTATGTAGATCAGGAAGATCAAGAGTTAGGCCCAGGATGAACACCTGAGGGACTCCATCGTTAATACTCTGGGTCTACTGCTCATGAATTCATCGTAAAATTCATCATTTATTAAAACTAACAACTGATTTGTTCCGTTTATTCAAAACGGTTAACATGATAAACAGTATGTATAATTCTAGTTCTGCACTATTGAACTATTAATAAACTCTGGAATTTGTGTCTGTTAAACAATTGTGTTAGAAATGAAAATTTATATTTGACATGTCATATATATATTGATAATTATATATTTTATTAATACATTAGAAATATGAAAAATAATAACTGCTAGAATTCACTATTCTCTCATGAATTACAACATAACCATTCTTGTTACTTTATAAAATCTAGATTTATTAAAATGATTTTAAATAAATCTAGGCGAAAACTTCTTGAATCAGCATAACTCTAAGACAATTAAACAAAGTAACGGCTTCTACAATTTATCTCCTTTAATCAGCAAACATATATTAGCCATACAAAACTTGGCTATTGATCAAGCTAACTATTTGACAATTTTAACAACTGTTTCGTTCGTAAAAAACATCTTTTTCTCAATATAATCGAATCAGATCTTCTGAATTAAAACGATTATATTTCGTTTGGAGAAAAATATTTGCACGTTACAAACACCCCAGATATTTTCAAATGTGATGTATATTCAAATCATTCGCCTAAGAGAAGTCTTTAAATAATAACTAAACATTGATAAATATATAAATAATCCTGTTATTGTCTCATTTGGATTTTCCATATATCTCCTACATAATATTTTGATTACCGAAATTCCCCCTGGACCAAATACCGTAGTTTTGTAAAAAGTGATGCAAAATACAAATTTATTATGTCCAGACTATTAGTTACTATCTTATATAACTTTAGAATGCCATTTTAGACAAATTTAGTCGTTGTAATAAAATCCTACATTTCATCCTAGGAGCAATATTATCACAATCGCAACCATCTTTAGAGGAAGTAGTTCCCATTTTTCTTTGTAAATAACAAATGCTCCTACCGCTCCCAGTCATCACCATGACGTATTCTGCACCTTGGATAGATATGGTGTTTCACCCTTCGTAACTGGATCATAAACTTATTGACATAACAAATTTATACATTAGGTTCAACTCCAAAATTTTCTTTAGAATGACGACTAGCATAGGTTTTCGACTATGCTGATTAAGAAAATACTATTAATTCTTTGCAGAGACAAGTACTTATACAGATATAAAACTCTGCATTATGCATTCTAATTCACTGGCTGACAAGATTTAAACAAATCTACTTCTCTCCTACCGACAATGTCACCCCACAATTTTTTAATGATTTGCTAGTGGGTATGTTGACAACAATTATCATGGTTAAGTTGCGGGAATTATTTTTTCACATCCCTCACAAGAAAAAGGGGGTTGTCTATTCCGAAAGCCGTTCTTTACATAGGGATAATACGTGTGTCTATTCCGAATGCCGTTCTTAAGATGGGTAGATTGGTGGTGTCTATTTTGAAAGCCGTCTTAACATGAGGAGTTTGGAATGTCTATTCCAAATGCCATTCTTAACATGACAATACTCAAAGAAGAGAATTGAAAAAATTTAATAATATTAGTGAAAGAGTTGAAAAGAAGAGGAAGACTCGAACAAAAAACGGAAACAGCTAGAAATGTTGCCACTGATCTTGATCACTCTAAACATTTCATAAACAGTGAAAATCCGTAACTTCGAAAACTTTTTTTTACTTTCTATTATTATATACGTTTCGTCCTTTTATTAATTCATACTGATTAACGCATTCTTTAATTGCTTTTCAACCACGGTCGCGAGTGCCCACAATTGTTCAGAGACCGCAGTGGTCACCAACAATAACAGTAGTTTACATTTTTGTGAGGGACGGGAGTCTTCCACCGGGCAACGACGGTTAACAACTAGTTTCTTATCGTTGAGCACTTTACTTTTGAAATAAAGTCGTCACTTTAGCTCGCATGCGCAGACCATCATACAATGATTAGATCACTCTGACAGACGTTAAAAACATTTTTAAAAATGTTTTAATTTCAACATTATTTCTCGCGGTTGACGTGGGTCGAATGGATTTGGTCCTTGCTAATGGAGCCAGAGATGACTTCGTTGCCGGGTTCGAATCTCTCGATCGGCGTTAATCGTTACACACTGCACTGATGATTCCCGAAATGATGAAACATTAGTGTTATATATATATATATATATATATATATATATATATATATATATATATATATATATATATAATATTATTATTACTTTTATACCAACAGACACTAGTGGTTCATGCTTACGCATTCATCAGTGTAGGAATTAACAATTACTGCCAGGTTGGTAGATTCGAACGATCAGAAAATCTATCTTGATTTCATAGGCTATCATTCCACATAAAATCCATCGGCAAATAACACAAAAATCCAGGGAAATTAAGCGCCTATAAATGCCAAGTCAGCTGTAATCAATAGTAAATAGAGAGTATTCGATGACAGTAAGTCGGAATTCCAGCATGTTGCATTTAAGTATGATCGTTATTTCTTAATTTTGTAAATAAGGCTCGACTTTCATTTCTTTTTATAACGATAATATTATTATAATGAATTATTAGCAATTATTTTTCTAGCTACAGCCACTATTCTTTCATGCTTCCGCAATCACAAGTGTAGGAAATTACTGCCAGCCGGGAGAGATTCGAACCGAGTCAGATAGGCACCCCTGACACCGTAGTCTAGCATTCTATCATAACGATACTGAAAATATAGATAAATAAAAAAAAAATTATGAAACAAAAAAAACAATAAAAAAAATTATGAAACAAAATCGATAGGTTTTTATTATTGATTCTTTTATTCAGCTTTTTAGGCTTTTAAACAATTTTCTTAAGAAAATAAGGATGTTTGTACGTCAGAACATGCACTAAATTGTGAAGCAAAAGTTGTGTAATTGTAACCCATCCCATCCTAGATCGCCATTGCTTGATTCCAGTGGCAAGAAATCCAGGACGACAGGAAACAATGCCGAGATAAACTTACAGTACATGGTATTTCTAAATGATAACCCATTTTCGAACTGACCAAGCTCAACGATATTTAACTTCGGTGATCTTACAGGAACAGGTGTGTCAACGTGATAATGTCGTATATATTTTTTAAAGGAAATAACTACATTTTGAATATTTAACATGTTCCATTTTGCAAAAGTGCAAAAGTGCAAATATATATATATTTTTTGAATTTGGGAAACAGATGAATCTCACAGGTAAGAAATTCATTTTCATAGCATGAATAGGTTAGATAAATTAATTAAGAACTAGATCTAATATTTGTAACATGTCTTCTTCTTAAGATTAAGGGCGGTTGTGCTTGATCAACACTGATGGAAGTTCCATGATGTAATATGCTGTTTTGTTTTTAAATCCCCGAATCAGTGATTCATGGTAAACAACTGATGATCGCTTAAATTACATTGGTACTAGAGTGAATTCGAGAGAGAGCAAGTTGATGCAGTGATTGCAGGTGATTAAATGACTTACTGACTAAATAGTTTTCTAACGAATGATAAAAAATGTTTTTTTGTATAGTTTTAAATGTTAAAAACTTCCAAGACTATATATATATATACTAGCAGGGGTGCCCGGCGTTGCTCGGATGTTTGGAGGTGTATGCTGTGCAAAAAAAGCAAAAAAACAAAAAATGGTTAATTTTTTAAAACTTTGACCCCTATTATGACCCCTTAAAATTTATAGTTTCGGGCTCAAATCACTTTATTAAGTTAGATCCAGGTTCAAGGAACCTATATCTAAAATTTCAAGTGTCTAGACCCAAAATTGTCGGAGGAGTTTGGTAGAGTTCTTAAAGGTCAAATCGTTGAAATTTGACCCCTTAAAAGACAAATTTCTGGCTGACACCCGTCACATCGATTTTCCCAAATCTCAGTACCCGGTATTTCAAATTTCGATTCTATAGACAAAAATTGACAGAGTTATTGCGTAGGGAAATGTACACAGACAGACAGACAGACAGACAGACACGTTCACTTTTATAGATATATATATAATATATAATATATAATATATATATATATATATATATATATATAAATTACAATAAGTTTACCAAGGTAATCAAAATGGTAAACTTAAAATATATTATAAATATTAAAGAGTTAATATTTACAAGTAAAGTAATCTTTTAACATGTTTTATTAATCATTTGTTCATATATATATATATATATATATATATATATATATATATATATATATATATATATATAAATCCATAAAAGTTCAAATCCATATCAGTTCAGCATTTGATCCATATTGTCTGAAGAAGGATATTACACATAAAATGCCGCATACACTGTCCATAATAATGCGGTATAGGTATTTTTTAATGAACATGTAAAAACAGGTTTACATGACGCTGAAATAGTGTTGCCTCCCTTTGGTGGGTTAACCGGTCCCATTACCGCGCAGAGCGGGCATAGGTTAAATCGGCGCCTCGTTGACGGGAGCTTGCTTACGTCGCTACGAGTCATGTCATCTCTGATTTAGTCAGGTCACCCTTCGTCATTCATCTTTGCATATTGTCTATTCTGTTGTTTTGTTTTTCACATGTTGTTTTTATAGTTGAGCCACGAAACTAATTTTCTGTGTCATTGACCTTGTAAGAATCTATTTATGAAACCGAGCCCCTCTTTTAGTTACGGAAGACCTGACACCTGATGATTTTGTTTTAAACTATGCTAAAATCCAATATACAAAACAAGAAATCATATGTCTTAACCGGACTCAATGGAAATTCCAAAGTAACTTACTCGTCGTTTTCTTTTTCTTATTTTTTTCCCCAGTTAATTAGTTTTAAATGGATAAAACAAACATTACTTCTAAATTGAGGACAAAGGCGTTTTATTGGGTGTTCTTCTATATTGTAGCGCAATTCGAAAATTAAAATATAGAATTTCAAGTGAAACTAATGATATCTACTGAATAGCTATGTCGCAATTTTGAAAATATCCCAAAATTACGAAATACCATAAAGTACAAAATAAATTATAAAAGAAAATAGTTTTAGAAGAAAGTAGAATTTTTCGTTTACATACAAATTGTAGAGGGCGTACATTAGCAGGGGAGGTAATTAATTTTTGAAAATTGTCTAAAACTTGGGGCAATTAAAACTGAATAATTTCCTTTGTGTTTATATCATATACGGCGAAATAATATTTTGGTTGAACCATGGAAAAAAAGTGTTTTATGTAATATTCCAGAAATATTTAACTCATGATAATTATGTAGATAACATTGCTGTTGAAATCGATAAAAAGAGTAAGTAGTTATCTATCAATAGGGAGGTAGTTATCTTCCCTATTATAACAATAAATATTTTTGAATTCATTTATATGGCCGTTGTTTATGGTTACAATGACATGATACAAATATTTTTTAATTTAGCGTCTAGTAAGATTGAGGCAATTCCGACGAACGCTAAAAGCAAGTGAATCGAATAGCTGCTCTCTTTTTTCTCTAGGTAGGTGAGATTCGCTCTCCTGCGAGAATCAGACGAACAGAAAATAATTGCTACTGGCATTTGTATACGCAGTAACAAAGAACAAGTAAGCCAACACACATACACACTGTCACACGAGGTGTGTAAGAAATTTTGTGAAAAATATTGAATAATTCCACCCCGTCTTTCCAAGCTTATAACTCCTCGAAAAATTTAATTCAAGCCTTAATTTTTTTTCAATTAAAGGAGCAAGGACAAAGATTTAATTAAAAAATGAAAAAAAAAACAACGTGTTTTTTAAAAGGTTTTAAACTTTGGACTTTACAGGAAAATTTCTAAAAAAAACACTACTTTTTTGTTTTAAATTTGAATATATTATTTATTGATCTTTCATTTTCAATTTGTAATATATAACACTTTGGTGAGTAAATTAATTATTTACTTTTTAATAGACATTTAAAAATGGGAGGCGTGAATTAATTTGACCCCCTGTCTTTCCAAACTTATAACTACTCGAAAAATGTAATTCAAGCCCTAATTATTTTTTTCAATTAAAGGAGCAAGGACCAAGGTTTCGTTAAAAAAACAAAAGAAAAACAAACAACTTGGTTTAAAAAAAGGTTTAAAACTTCGAACTTTACAGGTAAATTTTTAAAAAGCACTATTTTTATGTTTTAATTTGAATATATTATTTATTGATCTTTTATCTTCAATTTGTGATATATAAAACTTTGGTGAGTAAATCAATTATTTACTTGTTAATAGACACTTGAAAATGGGGGCGTCAATTAAAAAAACGTTTGTCTAAAATATTATATTCAGTTTATTGGAAAGATCATAAAATTTCACATTGACCCTGAAAATATTATAAAAATTGAATCAATAGAAGAATTTTGATAGATTTTTAAAGTTTAAAAATTGTAAAAATATTGATCCTTCAGTCTTCATCGGTGTAATAATATATATATATATATATATATATATATATGTATATAATGAGTGAAATGATTCATAGTATATAATTAAAAATAGGTTTCGAAAGAAAGAACAAACAAAATCAATAAACCGTACGATCGTTTCAGAAACGATGCATATATATTATAAATTTGCAACCAAATGGTCCATGCATTTGCTAATTTCTGTTGTAAGTTTCGAATTAATCGTCAGTAGTGTTGTGGCGGTATAAGTTTCGAATTTCTCGTCGCCAGTGTTTTAACTTACAGGCTGATAATATTCAAGACAAATGGAGGGGTATATTTTACAAAAAGGATGTTACAGAAGTGCACGTCATGATTCTGGGCACCATAACTGCCACGAACCGCTACCTGATAACGTGTAACAATATTTAGTGTCTCTTTCCAAGGCTATTATTCCAGAAATAGGCCTACCCCATAACAATAATAATATTCGTTATACCTTTGATTTAAAAATATGTGTGAATATAACGCCAAGGGAGATAATTCAATATATATTCGATTGAAATCAGTCGTAATTGTTTATATAATATGTTCTGTTACTATTGTATTATCTTTATGTGTAAATCTAAAAACGTGTGTAGGGAGTAAAATGAAACCAGCAGTGAAAAATTAAAATTGTTAACAAAACAAAAAATGCAAAAAGTTAAACTTTGAAAGATTGAAGAGCGCTTTAAAACTAATATAAAAGCAATAACAGTGAAATTACACACGACCTTAACTCCACCAAGACTAAATAATAAACGTCAGCACATTAAGATTAATATCAGCGTGACGGTGCAGAAGAATCTGCGGAGAATAAAATTACGAATAAAAAGCAAGTATCACTAATAAATAAATAAAAACAAAACGTGAAATGCAACAAAGCCCAAAATAAAACTACGATTAAATAGTTCATGAGGACCAAGAAAAATATATGTGTGTCGTAAAGAAACATTATTTAGAAACAAAAGAATTTTTACTTCGGACGGCCACGAGGAATGCGGTGAATATCGTTATAGGAATATAGCGGTTAGTATTAATTACAAAGAATCCGCATTAACCATGGCCGACCAATTCTCATTTGAGGGAGATAAAACGCAGTAAGATATGATGTGCATAAAATGCACACACACACACACACACACACACACACACACACACACACACACACACACACACACACACAGTTTCCGTCTAGCGAAAAGCTAACACTTTGTGTAAAAATAGTTTCTCGCGATTACAGATATAAAAATAACATCTATTAATAAAAAAATACACAGAGAAAGATAGACACACACAACTACACACACACACACATATATATATATATATATATATATATATATATATATATATATATAAATTATATAAACACTGTAAGACGGCTACACAAGTCCATCGGCGTTTCGGGACATGGAAATGTCGAAAAGTTGATCAATCCGCGTTCATTTCTTACCATGTTTATATAATTTTATTTATTTATAAGCACATATTCAGTACTTTTGAAAAATATTCGAGGTTAAGTTCTCGTTATAAAGAAGAAACTAAAATGCTATAAACACAGACACACATACATACGTTTATAGCATCATAATTTCTTCTACTTAGTAGCTTGTTTTCGAGCTCAAGGAATACTGGCCGCTGATCGCATTTCAGATGTTTGGGTTTCGACATTCGACGTTGATACACTCGCTTTGCATAGCCAGATTGTTGAGTCGTAGACGAGGAAAAAGCCTCTGTACAATTATATATATATATATATATATATATATATATATATATATATATATATATATATATAACTACTTAATTTACTAACATAATATATATATATATAAATACTTAATTTACTCACATAAAATTAATATACGAAAGTATAAATTTATGCGTGAACTTTAAGTATTTACTTCAAAATGGCCACTACGTAGGTAGAGCTAGTTAGTAAGTTATAAAAAATATATGGCGATTAGGCTACACTGAATATTCCGCGTTTCATCCAGTCTAGTATTCTTCAGGCTTATGCGCGAATTTAGTGGTTGTTTGTCATTTTTATATTCGCGCATAAGTCTGAAGAATCCTAGAGTGGATGAAACGCGGAATATTCAGTGTAGCTTAATTGCCATATATATTTTATAACTGTCTGTATGTCGATGACTAAAATATATTTTATAAAGCTCCCCTCTTCGGTAGAGCACTCTCGTAAATTATCTTACTCGCTACTTAATTTAGCTGAAATAATGCGAAGCTCGCGGTTTGTTTACAAACAAACGTTTGAGCTCTCTACGAGTGGCGGACGGATGTTTATTTAAATAGACGTTCGGACAGTTTAATTTCGGCCACCGATTCCGTAGTCAGGGGGTAGGACTGCCGACTGTCATCACGACGGTTCTAGGTTCGATCCTCGGCTTGGGAGAGGTGTTAGTCTAGCGGCACTGATGAGTTGTGAAACAACGAAGCAGGTCTGTATGTCGATGACTAAAATATATTTTATAAAGCTCCCCTCTTCGGTAGAGCACTCTCGTAAATTATCTTACTCGCTACTTAATTTAGCTGAAATAATGCGAAGCTCGCGGTTTGTTTACAAACAAACGTTTGAGCCCTCTACGAGTGGCGGACGGATGTTTATTTAAATAGACGTTCGGACAGTTTAATTTCGGCCACCGATTCCGTAGTCAGGGGGTAGGACTGCCGACTATCATCACGACGGTTCTAGGTTCGATCCTCGGCTTGGGAGAGGTGTTAGTCTAGCGGCACTGATGAGTTGTGAAACAAAGAAACAGGTCTGTATGTCGATGACTAAAATATATTTTATATATATATATACATATATGAGGAGAATAATGGAAATAGTATTCTGACGAAATATAGAAATATAAAGAACCAAATTGAGTCATCATGTGTCTATCAACGTTTCGTCTTTACTACGAGACTTCCTCTGGATAAATAACATTAAGAAAATAAAACACCAGTACTAATATTTGAAAAGATATTATAATATAATGAAATGTAGTACCCTGTCCATTTCAGAAACGGAGAAGTCGTTGGAAATTCCAAATTGGTGGAGGGAAATAGCATTGTGAAAGAGAGTAAGATTTATTTTTTATATATGACGTCATATAGCCGTTAATACATTTAAAAAATATATGAGGCAATTCATATTGTTTTTGGAACAAATACGTCCGTTATAAATCAAATATGGATGTGTAAGTGAAAGAAAGTAGTGTATTTTTGTTATGTAATTTATTTACTGATTATGTGTATTAATTATTGTAGGAGGTGTTTCCTATAGTGTGAGAGAATCCTATAATTCAACCCAACGTAAGCAATCTCTTTAATGGAAAGGACAGCAATAAACGCAAGATTGTTTCCCTTAGATTTTGTAAAAAATAACGAAAGCGAACCCGTTATATATATATATATATATATATATATATATATATATATATATATATATTTTTTTTTTTTTTCGGAATAGATTTTATTTAACAATCAGTGGTTATGTAAACGTGAGATTGTAGGTTTACAAACTATTACTGGCAGTAATATTCTATAAGTTATCCCATCTAAACAAGAATTGCTCGATATGCAAGATAGAGCAAATAAATTAAATTATAATTCAATGAATTTCAAAAAACTCTCATTGAAATGAAATGAAGTGGTTGAGTTTCATATCAAAGAATTTTTATTATTCTAAGCAAGACAAAGAATGTTTTAGAAAATTAATCTCCTTAACCTATAGGGTTTCGATGTCTACCATCTCATCAGAGGAGAGAAAATACTAGCAAATAGTTATAAAGGTATGCACCCTATTTGCTAAAGTCAGTAAGACATGGAAAGTCAAAGTGAAAATAATACATTTATCAGAAGTCCTGTAGCCGGAGGATTTGTAGAAAAAGGATATGAATGTTTTTGTTGATCCAACTTGCTTGGTAAAATCCATATTATACGTTCTTTACATCCGTTTGGTAACAATTTCCAAGCTATATACTGGGTAATCCGCATAGCTGTGTATATATCCGAATCGGGCAAGTGCTTGTTTAAATTGGATTTTACCAAGCAAGTTGGATCAACAAAAACATTCATATCCTTTTTCTACAAATCCTCCGGCTACAGGACTTCTGATAAATGTATTATTTTCACTTTGACTTTCCATGTCTCACTGACTTTAGCAAATAGGGTGCATACCTTTATAACTATTTGCTAATATTTTCTCTCCTCTGATGAGATTGTAGACATCGAAACCCTATAGGTTAAGGAGATTAATTTTCTAAAACATTCTTTGTCTTGCTTAGAATAATAAAAATTCTTTGATGTGAAACTCAACCACTTCATTTCATTTCAATGAGAGTTTTTTGAAATTCATTGAATTACAATTTAATATATACATATATATATATATATATATATATATATATATATGACTAGTTTCGTACTCATATAAACTAATAATGCGCCCCCCCCCCTGCCGGTGGTTTAACCTCAATTGTAAAATACACTAAAGTCGATTATTCTGTTGATTTGAACTATGTTAAAATTGTTTATTTATATATAATTGTTGTTCATTTACATAATTAACGATATTAATACTCATTTTTATATCTACAGATACTAGTGTCTCATGCTTTAGCAGTTATCAGTGCAGAAAGTAATAATTATTACTGATCGAGAAATTCGAACCCAATTCAAAGTCACTATAGATTCCAGGCAAAGAGAAAGAGAGAGAGAGAGGGGGGGGAGAGATAGTTTGTTCTGTAAACGATAGAGAAATTTCTATAGGAAATCTTGAGTAGGAGACATTAATGCGAGGCAGAGCAAAAATAGGATTTAAAAGAGAGGAGGAAACTCAACTCAATTTGTTTGTCGTTTGTCAGTATAATATTTCGTTAAGTCAGAGTTAACTTTACCTTGCATGGTGATACTCGTCATCCTACGGGAGATGAAAAAAAAAAGTATAATAAGAAATGTCTAATAAATTGTGTTGAGTTAAATTTATATATATATATATATATATATATATATATATATATATATATATATATTGATATATATATATATATATATATTGAGGGAAGCAGAGTTTATTTTAATGTACTAGTACACACAAACACACACACACACACACACACATTTTCACTTTTATAGATATTAGCATGGGCGCTCGGCGTTGTCCGGGTGCTTGGAGGTGTGTTTTGGGCAAAAAAAAAGTATGCATAGGAAGGAAGGTCGAATCCGTACCACGAAGGACGCAAAGGACGGGGGAAAACGTGACGTCTTTGCTGTTACGACCACCGCCAAACAAAAAGTGACGTAGATTTAAATTAAGGCTACACAATCGAAAAGAGTGAATGACTTTCGAAAATATCGGTGAAAAAAAACGACCTCTCCCTGTAGAAAAGTGCCCAGTTGAAGGTGAAGAAATTAATGTTTTTAGCCAATTTATCGGTATTTGTCGTCTGAAGGGTCGGGCTTTAAAACGATATTAATCTTGTGAAAATCCGTCGCCTCTGTCGAAAGTTTTAGGCACACATGCAAACATACATACATAGATTTATATATTTTTAGCTCAAATTTTCGATCCAAACCGATTTAAAAGCTTGCCCTATCTCTGAATTCCCAATATTGGTTGAGAAGTTTGGTGGAGTTCTTAAAGGTCAAATCGTTGAACTTTGACCCCTTAACAGCCAAATTTCTTGTCGAAAACCGATTACAAAGATTTTCCCAAATCTCAGGACCCTGTATATCAAATTTCGAGTCTGTAGACCGAAAATTGACAACGTTATTGCATAGAGAAATGTACACAGACACACAGACACACAGACAGACACTTTAACTTTTATAGATCCTAGCATTTCAGCCCGGCACTGCCCATGTGTTTGGAGGTGTATCTTGTGCAAAAAAAAAAAAAAAAAGCGGTCAATTTTTTATCTTTGACCCCTATTATGACGAACTTAATATTTATTATTTGGGGATCAAATCAAATTGTTAAGTTAGATCCATGTTCAAGGAACATATATGTAAAATTTCAAGTGTTTAGGCCCCAAATTAGCAGAGGAGTTTGGTAGAGTACTCAAAGGTCTAATCGGTGAACTTTGACCCCTTAATCCCCACATTTCTGGCCGAAAACCGAGCACATAGAATTTTCCAAATCTCAGTACCCTGTGTATCAAATTTCGAGTCTGTAGACTGAAAATTGGTGGAGTTATTGTATAGAGAAATGTACACAGACACACAGACAGACACGTTAACTTTTATTGATATACTAGCATCTTAACCCGGCGTTGCCCGGGTGTTTGGAGATGTATGTTGAGCAAAAAAAAAAGTGGTAGAAGGAAAGCAGGCTCTAACTCGTACAATGAAGGAGGAAAAACCGAGAAAAAACGTGACGTCTTTGCTGTTACAGAGTGTTTTATTAACCCTAACAGAGCCCCTGGGGCACACCGAAGAGTTATCGCGTAGTATAGACAAACAAAATTATATAGAAAGCAGTTAGTTACAACTTTTCAGAAAGTTTTATAAAAAATTCAAGGCATCAATTTTTTTTAATAAGCACAAAAGTGTCAATTTTAGCCATTTTAACCGGAAGGGGGCCCCTAGAAAATCAGTTGTGGACCCTCACCCCTTAAAAAAAAAAAACTTGTTAAGTTTTTACTCATATCATGTTTAATGTTTGTGCAAAATTTCAAAACATTCCAAGGCGTAGTTCTTGAGAAAAGTGCGGACAGCCGAACGGACGAACGGACGAATGGACAAGGGTGAATTTACAGGTCCTCCCTCCTTTTATCGGAGGACCAAAAATATATTAACGAATAATACTTTAAGCGAAATAAATACTAATATGATACTCGCATATTATATTAATAGTATTTGGTTTCGTCCTTTGCTTTCGTTTCTGTTATGAGCAGAATAATTCCCCCTCATCGACCGAGGACAGAACAGACAAAGCAGAGTACGATAGCAGACACCACATGCCGAGATGTTATTTTCTCTTGTTTTCTTTTGCATCTCGAAGAATTCAAAATGGTTGATCTAACCAAGATGCAAAGCAACGCATTACTCTCATAGTAAGTATTTGGTTTGCTTATTACATTCAAAACTGTGATACGCCCACTCAAAGACCTCACTTCCTCGTTTGGCTCTGCCAGAAAGATAAACCGCAATATTTCTATTGTCACCTCTTTTGTTATGGACGATAAATAAAAACTTATATATAAAAAAGTGTAATCGGAAATGTCACGCTGTTTTAATTCCTTTTATTTTATTTCTTCGTTCGAGATAATACTTAATGTGCTTTGCAGGGTTTCAGAGTCGAAGTCGGAGGAGTCGGGGTCGGACTCATACGAAATGCTAAAAACCGGAGTAATATTTTTAATTTTCTGAAAAATCGAGCGACTGTCTAAATATTGGAAGATTTTAAAATAAAGAGTCGGAGTCCTATATTTCGAAATTCTATGGCTAGCAAGAGTCGGAATATTTGAAATCTTAAGGGATCAAAGTCAAAATCGGTCCTTACACCACCACTCTGATTTCTGCATCATTCGACGTTTCTCTCTACAAAAAGGGCACACTGAAATAATAAGCGAAGTATACATACACACACGCGCGCATATAGTCAGTTTAGAAAATATATATGGCAATAAAGCTACACAAAATTTTCCGCGTTCTATCCTCATGAGTATTCGTCAGGTTACTGACGTCAAGCCATCATACCCTGACGAATACTGAAGAGGATGAAACGTGGGAAATTCTGTGTAGCTTTACTGACCTATATATTTTCCAAACTTACAACCTATCTCTACTTACGTATCGAGCACTGTCCGAGAAAATACTGAGAATTTTGACATAAATTTTATGTGTATGCATAAAATAATAATAATAATAATAATAATAATAATAATAATAATAATAATAATAATAATAATATATTATATAAATACGAGAGCAATATTTGACACATGGTCATTATTATTGTATTTATGCACTTTGGATTAGGACAACAATTAAAAATCTTAATCTAGAAGGGTCTCCCCTTCATTTACCAAGGACAAATAAACTTAGTGTAGCACCAAGACAAATACCATACCTCAAGCCCAGTCCAAAGACCAAACCTGAAACAAAATATTCACCGCCATTTACGCCACACAAGGTTTGCATGTATGCAAATGAAAACGGTCCTCGCTTTTAGTTCAGTCGCGCACGCGCAGTATCATTTCTACGTTGGACGGCATGTCTTTCGCCGCATCTCGTAGTGTTTACATATATATACATAAACGGATAAAGAGACATGTGAATTAGCGGTCAAATTTCCTTTGCTTGATAAACGCGCGCCTATTGGCTACGATGAATATGTATATGTGAATCACAAATAATCTAATTGCTGTACTAGCAAACATAGTACCACGTAAAAACACCGAACAACATCGCTTCCATGTAATAACCCAACAAATCCTCACGAGGATGAAACGCGTAAAATTCTGAGTAGGGTAGTTGCCATAACCATTTTCAAAACTTTTCAAATATTTTACTATATATATATATATATATATATATATATATATATATATATATATAACTACTTAATTTACTCACATAAAATTAATATACGAAAGTATAGATTTATGCGTAAACTTTAAGTATTTACTTCAAAAGTGCTCAATACGTAGGCAGAGCTAGTTAGTAATTTATAAAATATATATGGCGATTAAGCTACACTGAATATTCCGCGTTTCATTCATTCTAGGACTCCTCAGGCTTATGCGCGAATTCTGTGGTTGTTTATCGTTTTTATATGCTCCTCTTCTATTGAGATTGAGATAAAAACGATAAACAACCACAGAATTCGCGCATAAGCCTGAGGAGTCCTAGAGTGGATGAAACGCGGAATATTCAGTGTAGCTAAATCGCCATATATATATATATATATATATATATATATATATATATATATATACTAGCATGGGTGCCCGGCGTTTCTCGGGTCTTTGGAGGTGTGTGTTGAGCAAAAAGAAAAAAGAAAAAGTGGTAGTAGGAAAGCAGGCTCGAACTCGTACCGTGAAGGAGTAAAAGAAAGGGAAATTACGCGACGACTTTGCTGTTACGGCCATCGCCAAACCGAGAGTGACGTAGGTTTTAATTAAGGGTAGACAATCGAAAAGAGGGGATGACTTTCGAATATATCGGCGAAAAAAAGCATCCCCTCCCTGTAGAAAAGTGCCCAGTTGAGGGTGAAGAAATTAATGTTGTTAGCCAATTTTTCGGTCTTTGTCGTCTGAAGCGCCAAATTTCAAAACGATACTAATATTGTGAAAATCCGTTCTCGCTCTCGAAAGTTTTAGGCACAAATGCAAACATACATACATAAATTTATATATTGGTAGCTCAAATTTCCGACCCAAACCGATTAAAAAGCTTGCCATATCTCTGATTTTTTTTACATGGAGGTCACCACTTATCAAGGCCCGGGGGCCACTCAGGGATAAGGGTTATTGCGTGTACAGTAATCAATGAGATAGGATTGTAGTAATCATTAGTATTGGAGATTTGATAGAGTGTCTTACTTAAGAGGGCGGTTTGTAAGGAATTTTGTTAAGTTGGACTTGGAGACATCCAAGTTGTAGTCAGGTGGGAAACAAGCAAACGGAAGGGAGTTCCACAATCGTATACTTCTGAGAAAGAATCTCTGCTCATGGAATCTACGTTTGAATTTAGGCACAGATGAAGAATGGGGAAAATTATTGACAGCAGTTTCAGCCAAAGTGGTGTTGCTCGTGTAAGATTGGCGAGGAGAACGAGAGATTGGAGCTCAGACGAGCACTTGCCATGGAAATAACGATAAAACAAAGATAGGCTCGCACGGTCTCTTCTGTGGGAGAGAGGCTACAGGGAAGAGAAAAGGGCACCCCCACTAAGCTACGAAATCTATTTTATACTCTGTCAAAGATGGATAGGCTGGTTTTAGCAGCTCCTGCCCAGATGTACGTGTTCCATTTCAGATCAGGAGTAAACCTCAAACCCAAAAGCTTGTCAAAACATGGAGCCTCCCCAAGACCAGAGCCATCTATTTCAATTGATGCCAGATGGGGATTAGAGTGTTGATGATGTAAGATAGAAGCTTGGTTTTGGATTCATTAAAAGTAACCAGCCACCTCTTCCCCCACTGTACCACGCGCTCAAGATCAGAAGAGAGAGAATTAGAGATAACTTTGTCATTTACGGCCTTTGGTGTGTTTCCATATATGGTCGCGTCATCAGCATAGATGTCAACGAATGATTTAAGTATGTGTTTTTGGAGATCATTGATGTAGATCAGGAAGAGAGTTGGGCCCAGGATAGACCCCTGAAGGACTCCAGCATTAATACAGTGGGCCTCTGATTTCTGCCCATCAACCACAACTCTTGTGAACCTATCGGAGAGAAAAGATTTAATGATTGAGTAAACATTACAGTGATACCGTAGCTGGAAATCTTGTGAAGTAGGCCCCTGTGCCATACTTTATCGAAGGCTTTCGATATGACAAGAGCAATTGCCCTGGAAAGGAAGCCTTTGTCAAGAGATTCACTAATCCTATGAGATATTACCGTTAGCACATCTGCTGTAGATCTTGCGGAGCGGAAACCATATTGCATGTCACTAAGAAGGTTGTTTCTGCTGAGGTGGTTTACTACTTCTTTATTTAATATGGATTTCAACAACTTACTCATGACACATAGGGGACTTATTGGTCTATACTGAGAGGGAGATGACTTTTCACCTGCATTCTTAAATACAGGGCATACTGATGAGGTTTTCCAGGGTGTTGGAAAGCACTTCTCCTTAAGGCAACGCTTACACAGTTTTGTAAGTATGGGGGCAAGTTCTGGTTGGAGCTTTTTCATTACTATAACTGGAATGCCGTCAGGGCCAGTTGCTTTACTGGAATCAAGGTTATTGATTAGCTTGGCGACCTCACGCACAGATATTTGTATGTTGCATAGCGTGTTGTCTGTTATAGGAGAAAATACAGTTGATTACCTTCGTCGCATAGGGTAGAATTAGCTGCAAAGTTCTTGGCAAATAGTTTGGCTTTGTCTGATGCCGACGAGATGACCTCAGGTCCATTGATGATGGTTGGTATAGAACACACGCTTCTGTTCATGATCCTGTTTGCTATTTGCCAAAACTGGTGGGAACTAAGCCGCTGCTAAGCTACTTTAGATTTAACGGACTGAGCATATAACTCTCTAGCATTTTTTATTACTCTTTTACAGTTGGTGCTGGCAGTCCTAGAAGCAGCTTTAGTCTCAATACATCTATTACGTTGGTAACTATGGGAAAAGTTATTTCTGTACGCGATGGCAGCAGCACATTCTGGGGAGAACCATAACTGGCTGTTAGGTTTTTGTTGGAATGTTTTGGATGGTATGAATCGATCTATGCCTACAATTAACCATTCGGTCAGGTCTGATACTATAGAGGACACATCCTTTTAAAACATGGAATGGAGAGGTAGATCAGAAGCTATCGCAGTCAGCCATAGAGTATCGATATACAGTACGGTGGAGGGGTACGTCCGAAGACTTATTACATTTCATTTTTATCTTAACTGCTACAACTGAGTGGTCGGAGGATCCCAGAGGAGATAGAACGGAACATGACATAGCTCAGAGAAGTTGTGAGGAAAATGTCTAGAAGGTTTGCATACTGACCGGTAGTATCGGACACAAGGATGGGTTTGTGAACAATCTGAGTGAGGTCATAGGCAGTAGCAAAATCATAACAGAACCTACCCTCGTCATCGGTCTTATTTGAGTGGGTCAGCCATTCCACATCATGGACATTGAAGTCAACGCAAATGTGAATGTTTGCCGAAGGATGAGCAGACAGGATGTGGCCAATTTTCTCAGATATGTTCTTAAAGATAGTAACCCTTTTGTCGATAGAGGGAATACACTTTATGTAAAATATCAAATGCTTAGACCAGAAATTGTCTGAGTAATTTGGTAGAGACCGCAGAGGTCAAATTTTTTTAAAAGTTTGTCCCCTATTATGACCCCTTAACTTTTATTGTTTTGAGCTCAAATCAAGTTATTAAATTAGATCCATGTCCAAAGAATCTATATCTTCAAGTGTTTAGACCCAAAATTGTCGTAGGACTTTTGTAGAGTTCTCAAATGTCAAATCATTGAACTTGACCCATTAACAACAAAATGTCTGGCCGAAAACGAATTAAAAAGATTTGACCAAATCTCAATACCCTGTATATCAAATTTTGAGTCTGTAGACTAACAATTGACAGAGTTATTGCATAGGGAAATGTACACCCACAGACAGACACTTCCATATATATATATATATATATATATATATATATATATATATATATATTAGCATTTCAGCCCGGCGTTTCCCGAGTGTTTGGATGTGTCTGTTGAGCTAAACTAAAGGCAAAAAAAAAAAAGAAGTGGTAGTAGGAAGGCAGGCTCGAACCCGTACCGCGAATGACGAAAAGAACGGGGCAAAAACCTGACATCCATGCTGTTACGACCACCGCCGAACGGGAAGTGACATTTTAAAAAATTAAGGCTAAACAATCGAAAGGAGAGGCTGATTTTCGAAAATATCGGCGAAAAAAGCGCCCCCCCCTGTAGAAAATTCCCAGTTGAAGGTGAAGATATTAATATTTTTACCAATTTTTCGATATTTGTCGTCTGAACGGTGGCACTTTAAAACGATACTGATCTTGGTAAAATTCGTCGCCTCAATCAAAAGTTTTAGGCAGACATGCATACATACATACATACATACATACATACATACATACATACATACATACATACATACATACATAGATTTATATATTGGTAACTAAAAATTTTCGACCCAAACGAATTTAAAAGCTTGCACTATCTCTGACTACACTTTATGTAAAATTTCAAATGTTTAGACCAGAAATTGTCTGAGTAATTTGGTAGAGACCGCTGAGATCAAATTTTTTTAACGTGTCTGGGTGTCTGTGTGTCTGTGTGTGTGTTTGTACATTTTCCTACGCATGACCTCCCTTAATTTTAAGTCTACAGACTCGGCATTTGATATACAGGGTAGAGAGATTTGGGAAAATCTTTGGGATCGGTTTTCGGCCAGAAATTTGCCTGTTAAACGGTAAAAGTTACACGATTTGACATTTGAGAACTCTACAAAACTCCTCCGACAATTTTTGGTCTAAACACTTGAAATTTTAGATATAGGTTCCTTGGACATGGATCTAATGTGATCGGTTTTCGGGCAGACATTTGGCTGTTAAGTGGTCAAAGTTCAACGATTTGACCTTTGAGAACTCTACCAAACTCCTCCGACAATTTTGGGTCTAAACATTTGAACTTTTAGATATAGGTTCCTTGCACATGGATCTAACTTAATAACTTGATTTGGGCCCAAAACAATAAATGTTAAGAGGTCATAATAGGGGTCAAACTTAAAAAAAATTGACCTCTGCGGTTTCTACCAAATTACTCAAACACTTGAAATTTTACATAAAGGGTATTCAGAGATAGGGCAAGCTTTTTAATTAGTTTGGATGGAATTTTTTTAGTTACCAATATATAAATTTATGTATGTATGTATGTTTGCATGTGTGCTTAAACATTCGAAAGAGACGACGGATTTTTACAAGATCAGGATCGTTTTAAAGTTCGCGCTTTCAGACGACAAATATCGAAAAATAGGCTAAAAACATTAGTATCTTCAGCTTCAACTGGGAACTTTTCTACAGGGGGGGGGGCTCGCTTTTTTCGCCGATATTTTTGAAACTCATTCTCTCCTTTTTATTATCTAGCCTTAATTAAAAGTTACGTCACTTCCGGTTTGGCGGTGGTCGTAACGAAAAGACGTCAGGTTTCCCCCCCCCCGTTCTTTTCGTCCCTCACGGTACGGGTTCGAGCCTGCCTTTCTACTACCACTTTTTTCCTCAACACACACACACACACACACACACAAACACCCGGACAACGCCGGGCTGAAATGCTAGTATACATATGCATGTTTTGAGAAAAATAGAAAAACCGAATTAAATTATTAAAATAATCAACGTTTTGTGCTTATTTCAGAGGACATCTTCAGGATATTGAAGTAAAAATGCAAGAAAAGAAAAAGTCATAGATCATACGGAGAAGAGAACAGTTTTTGAATCATACCCATGTCGGGAAGGACAAACATATGTGCGTATGGGAAGGTTGGGTTTTTCGATGTCTATATATACACTTTTAAAAATGCGTTAAATAAATATGTACATTTTTTCCTCCTGTAAACTTATTCATTTTGTTGAAATATTTAAGGAAAAACGGTTAGCCAGGATCTGTTTTGATATTTTGTTCTTTGATTATTATTTTCCCTATGTTAGGGGTTAAATGGTAGAAGCCTTTTCTTTGCGTAATAGTATTGGTATTTATATATTAGTGCTGACTCTAAAAGTCTTCTTTTAGCTCTATCTATCACGTATTTAATTATTTTCGCTTGATCTAAATTAAATGAGCGATCGTGTTCTGCACAATGGCAAAAGAGTGCATTTAGGGCGTTACCATTCCTTATATCTCTTCTGTGTTCGTAAAGTCTTAATTTCAATTTTCGCTGTGTTTCACCTTTAAATTAACTGTTACTTATGCCGTTATAAATATGAATAGCGTCTTTTAATTTTAAACCGTTATAAACTAAAAAAAAAACGTTTATAAGAATTAACACATAATTGATGTTTGATTATAAACCCCTCTCTTATCGTATACACTCCTACTACTTTAAATTCCAACGTCCTCTCCCCTCCACCCCCTTGTTTTCTAACTCCCCTTCATCTACGATTTTTCCATTCTTATTTGATTTTATAACTTTGTCCATCTATGAATTCTGACGATGCTGGTTGGATTTTTCCTCTCTTTGAGGATCTTCCTCTAGTTGAAACAATATGTAAACTCATTCTGGACCCACAGTAATAAATTTCTTATATATATATATATATATATATATATATATATATATATATATATAAGCACCTATCTATAGTATTCACTTTGTAGCGAAACTTTATCTCCACAAAACTGATCCTGTGCCTTACTTTCCGCTGTGGGGCGGGAGCAGGCAAACACAGTGCAATGAATTATATTATTCAACATGTTTTGTTTGGATAGTATCTCCACTATTAGTGCCAAGTATGCTGTCACGTGGCCGAAACACTGTAAACATGACAACAATCGAGACGAGGAAACGCAGCCCGGAACATTGAAATAGTGTAAGCATGAAGTGGTCGCGTTTGACAGATTATCGCCACCACCCCTCACATGGGTATCCCGTGCCCCACGAGTGGTCGTGACATCGTCGGCAGAACTGTGTACGTGTTTTTGTTTTTGTTTGTTTATTTTTTTTTTAATTTTAAGAAAAGAATTCGGCAACGCATTTTATTTGTTTGTTTGTTTGTTTGCCGCAATATGAAACGTGGGAAATTGTGTTTTTCTTATTTAAGGGAAAAGACTGCGTTGAAATAGAAACAATTATCCGTTATCCGGAACTACGTGCGTACGTGTGCGCATACACATGCATACGAGCACATATACACAAATTCACGCGCTTACATACCTATGTACACACCCTTACAAACACACAGAGCGATAGGCACACACACACACACACACACACACGTACACACACACACACGTACACACACACACACGTACACACACACACACACGTACACACAGACACACACGCTCGTGCGTATGCATGCATAAACACGTACATATATTCGTATGCACAGATATACACGTACATACATACAAACCCACACAAATACACAAACGAAAACACCTAAAGTCACTAATTTCTTATCTACTTCAATTGAAACAACGTGCGGACACACACACGCACACACACACACACTAACACACACACACACACACACACACAAACACACACACACACACACATATATATATAATGAAAACTAGATTAGAATAAATTACAATATTTATTAATCCACGAAATTGAAACAAGGAAATACTTAATCCATGGATTTTCAAAGATCTGCTATTTTGTTCAGAGGATAAACATTAAAGAAACCATGTATCAATAATTAGTATAAACTTAAAATATAAACATATAAAGGGGACATTTAAAGGGGACATTTATGTGGCAAATAAGAATAAGAAAGCATTTGCACAAAACAATCAGTCAATTGTATTAGCAGCAATTCGAAGAGCACTGGTAATCAAGAGTCTAAAGAGTTTCTCTTTTCGAATCTAGATAAAGCAGTACAAAAAGCAAAGAAAAAGAAAAGATGCTCATTAATTGAACAGAACTAAAATTAAGTGTCACCCTCGTGTTTAGTCCCAGTTCAAATGATTTTTTTTTCTTTACGAAGAATCCCGTTGTTTAGCTGAGCCTCTAATACTTACTTTCACGCCAGATTAAAAATTAAGGATTTATATCCAACTAGCGATGGTACCCGGCGTTGCCCGTGTGTGGAGGTGTAGTAAGGAACCATAGGGGGGGAGTTAAAATGGTAGTAGCGGGGGGGGAATCAAAACAACAGTAGGTAATTTGGGTGAAGAGAAGGGGGTTAAAAAAAGTGGTAGTAGGCAGGAAGGTTCGAACCCGTAACACGAATGAAAAAAAAAGTAACGTCTTAGCTGATGTCTCCATCGCACACCCGGAAGTAAGGAACGTTGAATGTAAGTGTAGTGAATCGAAAGGAGACAATAACCTGCGAAAATGTCAATGAAGAAAGCGACCTTTCCTTTTAAACAACCGAGGTGAGAGTGAAGGAATTAATGTTATTTGGCCAATTTTTTTATATTTGTCGTCCGAAAGATCGAGCTTGGACACGATACCGATTTCGCGAGGATCTGTCGCGTGTGTCGAAAGTTTTTAGCGGACATACAAACACACACACATTTTTTCTTTTATGTAATAGATGAGCGGGGTGTACTCGGCGTTGCCCGGGTGTTTAGAGGTGTGTGTGGTTTTGGGTAAACCAAAACTCCGGGGGGTGGGGTTAAAATAAAAAAAATGTTTTGGTAGGTAAGTATGAGGATCGAACCCGAAGTCTTGATGTGGCAGCAGTACTCCATTCTTTATATAGATAGAAAATCAGCATCGGCAGTGAGATATCTACTGGAGCGGTAGAAGGATCCTATCATTTTTCCAGCGACCTTGGCAACAGATTTGATGTACGTGTTCCATTTCAGATCAGGAGTTTAGGTCAATCCCAGAAGCTTGTCAAAACATGGAGCCTCCCCAAGACTAGAGACTATTTCGTTACCTTTTCCTCTTTGCTTTATTGAAACCCAGCATCATTGGAGAGACTTATGATAAGGCTGTTTCTGTCTCTTTATTGCCTCATATCATTATGTCAAGTTTAACAGTTCATTTTCTAGTTACGCAGCTGTATGAATGGGATAGCCACAGAAGATGGTGTAGAGCTTATTTCTACCTGTTCTTCTTGGTATGTATTCCCTGGACTTGCTGCTCTAGTCGGTATTTAAATTTTACAAATGTTTCAGCTGAAGTATTTGCACACTCCATTGTGTCACATTGTATAGTAGTCGTACCTCCCAGCAAAATCTTACACAGGAGTCACCACTTATCAAGGTCCAGAGGCCACTCGAGGATAAGGGTTATAGAGTGTACAGTAGTCAATGGAATAATATTGTAGTAATCGTTAGTAATGAAAGTTTGGTACATTGGATTATTTAAGGAGGCGGTTCATCAAGAATTTGTTTATGTTGGACTTGAACACAACCAAGTAAAGCAGGCAAATGAGAGAGAGAGAGTTCCACAGGCGTGCAGTTCTAGAAAGAAGCTTTGTCTGCACTTATTGCTATTGCTTAGACGACCGATGTCCGCTTTCTACTTTTTTCTTATCAGATAGATTAAAAATGTCTTTCTAAGTTCATTTCTGTCCATTATTCTTGTATTCTTGATGAGATTTGTAACCTAATGGGATATTTTTTGATCCCAGAGTAACAACATATTATCTGATTTGTGTTCTGTCTGACGCCCTTGTGGAAACCTCGCTAATTGCACTATAGATAGCTCGTCTCTTAATTTTTTCCCCCTTTTTTTCCCTTCTGGTACCTGTAATAATGCGAGAAATTAAAAATATATAGGTGTTCTTATTAGGTTGGTTTAAAAATAATGTCGTTTTTTTTTGACGTTCAACTATATATATGTAAACGACATTATTTTTGCACTAACCTAATATTTGTTTCGGAAGTTTAATCTCAATAATTCTATTTTAATGAATTATTATTATGATTTAATCGATTGACTCTATATAGAGAAATGTAACAAAGTGCAAAACAAAATGAGTTCTCACTTTGACATCATGAACTCCAAAGAAAACCAAATCCATATGGATTCTGTAACGTACTATCCCGTAATATCGTGTAACGTCATCATATCTCTAATCTTTTAACTTTTAATGGAGTTTTACAGTCCTCTAATCTTATGCTTACTCCCGCCTAGCGTGAAAAACCCCCATTGTTTTCAACATTATTTTTGTGAGCCAATCTCTGATCTTGTTACATCTATATGAAATTCTAGTTTCCGAATCTCTACTATTATATAAAAGGAACTTTGTGTGTGTTGATTCCCTGTGGACCCGGAAACGGCTCGGCATTTTTTTTTTTAATTTCACACAAAAGTAATTTTATTACATAGGTTTTATAACGGAAGTATCTAAAATCAATCATCGAAACAATTCGATTAAAGAAGGAAATCCGATTTTGACCAACTAACTTCGGAAGAACCCCCCCATCTGCTTTTCTTTTATATCGTAAGTTTCTTAAAACGTGACTAGTTAAAGTTCAGAATAAAATCACGCTTTCTCTTAACGGTTAATTTAAAAAAAAATCTTCTGAACGCTATTAAAAGTTAAATTCTTCAGTAGTTTGCAGTTTGGAGACGGAAGTGTTGTTATGATAAGTGATTTCTCTACTAATTCGCACTTTTTATTTTTAGATTCAAATATTAATAACTACATTTTATTTCAGTATTTAATTTATGTATTTCTGTTGTATTAAATGCTAGCTTTTTTTTCTCGTCCATAAATGTTTATCTACCAAGTTGATCTTAAATATTGTATAATCAATCCATTATATTATCATTTTCAGTCCCCCACCCCTAATTTCTGGCTCCCATCTTATCTCGCAATTACTTATAACGTCACCAACTAACTTCGGAAGAACCCCCCCCCCATCTGCTTTTCTTTTAAATCGTAAGTTTCTTAAAACGTGACTAGTTAAAGTTCAGAATAAAATCACGCTTTCTCTTAACGGTTAATTTAAAAAAAAACTTCTGAACGCTATTAAAAGTTAAAGTCTTCACTAGTTTGCAGTTTGGAGACGGAAGTGTTGTTATGATAAGTGATTTCTCTACTAATTCGCACTTTTTATTTTTAGATTCAAATATTAATAACTACTTTTTATTTCAGTATTTAATTTAGGTATTTCTGTTGTATTAAATGCTAGCTTTTTTTCTCGTCCATAAATGTTTATTTATCTACCGAGTTGATTGCAAAAATAGATTACCTAATTGTACTCATTTTTAGTTCGTGAGAGGGGAATCTATCACCATACTTTCCCTTAAGCACGTCTGTTGGACTCTTATTAAGTACAATACTTAATATTTTTTTAATGGAGAGTAGAAAACGCATTGTGGATGCGTTATCGGCAGCTCCTGTTACTCTCGCTTCTTCTTATTTGTCCCTCAGTCCTCATTTTTTAATGAGTGATTTTTCTGACAAAGGGAGAAGAGAAAGCTGTTTTCTAGGTTGGCAGTATTTTGCGCGAACAGTTGGCAGAGTTGGTGGAAAATTTCTGTTTCTATGTCTATCCTTGTAGCCATGTCACTAGTAAGGGTGCTGGAGGTAAACGTTTTCTCTGGGCTGACGTTATCCGCCTGATAGTCAGGGACCCGAACCTTGGATTAACCACTAAGGAGGCTGTCCTATCAGCAGGTGCAAAGTACTGGGGCTGCTGTATTGCCATTTGTTGAATGGAATCTGCACCATGCAGTAGCTTCTGGTGAGGCCTCTCGATGCCATACTAGTGGGTAATTGTTATGGCTTTTCCTTATCATGTGCTACAAAAAAAATTCTTCGTTTCTTTTTCTCTCTTAGTTTCCCCTCTCTGTCCTGCTCTAAGTAAATCTGACGACCTAGTCCACAAATTCCAAAATTTCATCATGACAAGTTTCAAGAAAAAATACACGATTAAACCCGGTTCTCCAACTTCCAACGTAGACCCCTATTACCATGTCTCCTTCTCTAACATCAGGGGTCTTCGTTCTAACCTTCCAAATGTTGAAACCCAATTACAGGATACTAAACCAGACCTTTTATTTTTAAGTGAAACTGGCATTGGACAGGCTATTTCCCTAGATGAGTTTGCAATTACAGGATACTCTAACTTAACTTCTAAATCTGACCCCCAAGATCGCCATGGGCATGGAATATGTGCCTATATAAAAGATAGCTTTCCATGTGGGAGGGACATCTCCAGGGAAGATCCTAACTTACCCTATATGTGCTTCCGGGTTGCTTTAGCTCACACTACTGCATTTATATTTACTCTCTATCGCCCCCCACAACAGCGGAGTTACTATCTTTCAAAGCATATCTGAGAAAATTGACCAAGTCCTTTCTGCTTATCCTTCAGCTAACATTCACGTATGTGGAGACTTCAACGTTCACAACGTCGAATGGTTGACCCACTCAAACAAGACCGATGATGAGGGGAGGTTCTGTCATGATTTCTCCATTGCCTATGACCTCACTCAGATTGTTCAGGAACCTACCCGTGTGCCCGATAATGACGGCCAGTATGCGAGCCTACTAGACCTTTTTCTCACAACTTGCCCTGAACTATGTTCAGTTTCTGTTCTGTCGGCTCTTGGATCTTCCGACCACTCTGTTGTATCAATTAAGATAAAAATGAAATGTAATAAGCCCCCAGACGTACATCTTCATCGTACAGTATATCGATACAATAAGACTGGCTGGGATAGCTTCCGTACATTTATATCTGATCTACCTCTGCATTCCATGTTTAAAAAGGATGTGTCCTCTATAGTATTAGACCTGACTGAATGGTTAATTGTAGGTATTGACCATTTCATACCCTCGAAAAAGTTTCAGCAAAAACCTAACAGCCAGCCATGGTTCTGTCCAGAATGTGCTGCTGCCATTGCGCACAGAAATCACTTTTTCCACTGCTTCAAACGTAATAGATGTATGGAAACTAAAGCCGCTTTCAGGACTGCCAGCAACCATTGTAAGAAAGTAATAAGGAACGCAAGAGAGTTGTATGCTCAATCTGTTAAGTCCAAAGTAGCTGAGCAGCGGCTTGGTTCCCACCAGTTTTGGCAAATAGCAAACAGACTCCTGAACAGAAGCGTGTGCTCCATCCCAACTATTATCAATGGACCTGAGGTAATCTCGTCAGTATCAGACAAAGCCAAACTCTTTGTCAAGAACTTTGCAGCTAATTCTACCCTTTGCGACCAAGACCGCCAACCCCCAATATTTCCTCCTGTATTAGAAAACACGCTATGTGATATACGTATATCTGTACGTGATGTTGCGAAGCTAATCAAAAACCTTGATTCGAGTAAAGCAACTGGCCCTGACGGTATTCCAATTATAGTACTCAAAAAACTTCAACCCGAACTAGCTCCCATACTTACAAAACTATTTAAACGTTGTCTTAAGGAGAATAGTTTCCCATCTCCCTGGAAAATCTCATCAGTATGCCCTGTATTTAAGAATTCAGGTGATCGCTCATCCCCCTCTCAGTACAGGCCAATAAGTCTCCTGTGCGTCATGAGTAAGTTGCTAGAATCTGTGTTAAATACAGAAGTAATCAACCATCTCAACAAAAATAACCTTCTTAGAGACACTCAATATGGTTTCCGTTCTGCTAGATCTACAGCAGATGTGCTTACAGTTATATCGCATAGGATTAGCAAATCTCTCGACGGTGGCAATCTTTCTAGGGCAATTGCTCTTGACATATCTAAAGCCTTTGATAGGGTATGGCATAAAGGTTTACTTCATAAGATCGCTAGCTATGGTATAGCTGGAAAAGTCTTCTCAATTATTAAATCATTTCTTTCTGATAGGTTCATAAGAGTAGTAGTTGAGGGGCAAAAATCAGAAGCTCACAGTATTAATGCCGGTGTCCCTCAGGGATCCATCCTGGGCCCAACTCTTTTCCTGATCTACATTAATGATCTTCCAAATCATATCCTTACATCATTTGTAGACATTTATGCTGACGACACTACCATTTATGGTAGCACATCTAAGACAGTAAACGACCAAGTTCTCTCCAATTCTCTCTCCTCTGATCTTGAGCACGTAGTACAATGGGGAAAGGAGTGGCTGGTTACTTTTAATGCATCTAAAACCAAGCTTCTCTCTTTACATCATCAACATTCTAATCCACATTTGTCATCAATTGAAATGAATGGCTCTCGTCTTCAGGAGGCCTCAAGTTTTGACAAACTTCTGGGCTTGACCATTACTCCTGATCTTAAATGGAACACGTACATCAAATTTGTTGCCAAGGCCGCTGGAAAAATGGTGGGATCTTTCTATCGATCCGGTAGATATCTCACTGCTGATGCTATTCTCTATCTATATAAGAGCCAGGTACGTCCAAGGATGGAATACTGTTGCCACATCTGGGCAGGAGCTGCTAGAAAGGACTTGTCCTGCCTTGATAGAGTTCAAAATAGACTTCGTAGCCTCGTAGGAGATGTCCTTTTCTCCTGCTTGCAATCTCTATCTCACAGAAGAGATGTTGCGAGTTTGTCTCTGATGTATCGTTATTTTCATGGAAAGTGTTCAACTGAGCTTCAATCTATGGTCACCCCTCGCCAAACTTTCACAAGAAACACTCGTCTAGCTGTAAACACTATCAATAATTTCCCCCACTCTTTATCTGTGCCTAAACCTAAACGTAGATTCCATGAACAAAGCTTCGTTCTTAGAACTGCACGCCTGTGGAATTGTCTCCCGTTTTCCTGCTTTCCGGCTGACTACAATATGGTTGTGTTCAAGTCTAAAGTAAATAAGTTCTTGATGAGCCGTTCCATATAAGTTATCAAATTTACCAAATTTTCATTACTAATAATGAATACTATATTGACCAACTTCTACTGTACACTCTTTAACCCTTATCCTTGAGTGGCCTCTGGGCCTTGATAATGTGGTGATGCCTATGTAAAAAAAAAAGTTAACATTACAAGTGCATTTGTGAAGTTTTATTATCGAACTAGCAGAAAGGTCCTGTCCATAACTGTAGATTCTTTTATAGGTTAGGGGCGCGTTCGAAATGAATGTTTTTTTGTATAGCACTATCGAACAATGATACTTGATATTTGTACGTTTAACTAATCCAAGTGATTATGCAAAAATAATTTCACAAAGATCAACAATTAGATGTTTGATAAGAAAGAAACGCGTTCAAAATGAATGGTTCGGCTTTAAGCACAATTGAACAATGATATTTGGTTTTTGCATTTTTAATTTTGAGTGAAACCGTTATTTATAGATGATTTTATAAAATCAACAGTAGATTCTCTACAGTGCAATGTAGACTACAATGTATTGTGGACTTAGCCATTTCGGGGAGGCATCTAAAGCTTTCTCTAGGTACACTGCGGGGATTGGGTCCCTAAACAGAGCAGGCAATCAATCGATTAGATGAAAAAATGGACGATTTCACCGATTTTAATGAATGAATGGGTGGGTGGAACATTTGTTAATCGTCATTCAATCTCGGGTGACGTCTGGTCTCTTTGCTAGTTAAAATAAAGTTTACCAGAAGGCTGAGGATATTGAGGCGTTCCTAGAAATGTAACCTAGTATATTTATTTTTGTACACCCTTCTCGCTGAATCAGCCATGAAATGAATAATAAGTTATATGCTAATAAAGATAATTCACATTGGGTGAAGGGATTTGTTTAAACAATCAAACGACATAAAAAAACTCAACTCAAATATTTGTTTGTAAAATGAGAATGTTTTTTTTGTCTAACAATATTTATGATTTGAAAAAAAAAAGAAATAAACGTTTGCTCACGTTGAAAGTAGAATTGTTCTCGCTTCGCTACCACATACAGAGGGTGGCAAAATTAAAGTGTTGCCCTAAAGAAAACAACACTACAGCTTTATTTGAAAACTTTTATTAAACAAAACAATTCAGGTAACTTGGTTATGTAGTAGAGCTGACATCTATTCAATGTAGCCGCCTTCAGCCTCTTACACCGCCTCGATACGGGTCCGGAACTGGGAGCACGCTTCTTCCATAGGCGCCGGCGTGAACTCGGTGAAAAGTCGACGGATGGCGACGATCAGGCTTGCTTTGTTTCGGAAATTAATGTTGGTGATGTTCTCGGTGTATGACCAAACAGAGTAGCCCAGTTCAGTTTGAGGTATAAGGGATTGGGGCAGTGAAAGAAAGGTACAAAGTCGTAGCACTCCTTTTGAAGTCAAGCCTGAATCTCTTTGGACTTCTGGGCTAGCGCCGAGTCCTGCTGCTACATTTTAAGTCTGCCAGCGGCCACCTGATTCTACTAGGGGATCACTACACTTTCCAGCACATCCAAGTACACTTTGGTGTCGTTTCAAGCCGACTTCGAAGATATGAGGTGGCATGATAGTGCTCTTATTTGAAACCACACCAAAGGTCATAAATTTGTTTTCATTACCCGAGGCACATACCTGTTATTCGTAACCATCCAGTAATGCATTTTGAGGGGGCTGGCAATGGTCTTGTTGTCATAACTCAGATCGGCAACATCAATCTAGCCCGTTGAACATTGCGTCACTTTCAGACATAAGAGAAGGCTCCTATCTCTCTTGGGATTTATGCACTTGACAAACTAATAGATGGTCTGCAACAAAGAAAAAAAAACAGTTTTCATCAAACGGAATTGAAATAATGTCGTCTTTTCTATAGCGATAATTTTATCGTCCCACACTGTACCTCCCCTTATGACGTAATATCCTGTGACGTAATCATAACTTTATTCTCTTAATTTTTAGTGGAATTTTCTACTCCTCTGACCTTTTTCTTACTCTATCCTCACATGGAAAATTACTGTTTTCAAGATTATTTTTACACACCTGTGTCTAATCCTTATACATGCTATTTTAGTTTGGCTATTTGTTCCAAATTATATTAAAACTATTAGGAGAAAAATACTTTTGTAGAAGATTAAGTTTTAAAATGTTTTTTGTCAATAAATTACTAGTACGCAAAAAAGAAGATGGTTTACTAGATTCCCATGGGAACAAGACGGAAGAAATATAGATATACTTAGCCTTATGTCTTCTTCCAATTTTAATTGAAAAAATATATGCTTTTAGTTCGAGAAAAATTTCAAATGTTAGAAATGTTTGCTTAACGTGTTTCTATAAATCCAAGTCAATATTATTTTCAAATTTCAAATAAGAGTTTTAGTGGCATTTAAATACTTAATAGAAATACTTTGAAATACTTAATAGAAATAGAAAAATAGTAGGTATCAAAAATTTCCCGAATGGCTTGGGCTTATTTCTGGCCCTTTTTCATAATACTTAAATAAACTAAATATAGTCCACATTACCAGTCTTGCGGTTTTGTTCCCAAATTCATACTGATTGGGCTATTAGTTTTAGAAATATTCCTATGCATAGGAATAAATAAACATATACACATGCCATTTTTTTTCATTGGATTTTGACGTCGGCTCGCATCATTTGCCTGTATTGTCACACCGAGAAACTGTGATATAACAGAAGATCAGAAGTCCCCCACTACTGAGTAGGTTGAACACTGTGGAAAGTGAATTCATTAACTATGATTACTTATAATGCATAGATCTTCATAAAACAAAAAGAAATGATCATTTAAATTAAATTGATATTTAGATAAATTTAGTTTATATATATATTAAGAATTCACATACTCTCGGCTTGCAAGGGATTTTCGATTATAAAATTGAAGGTTTGTTGATGTAGTACCGCATAAGAGCTGTAATACAGCGAAAGACTGTATGTGTAGTACTGTTTATATTATAACATCTTCCTATAATGAATAGGTATCAGTGTACAGTTATGGCGGTTAACATGGTTTGTCTCCCAGCGAAAGATAAACATGAAATTATTTACTGTCTGTAAAAGAAACCGCAATCCCGAGAGGTAGGCAGTACTAAATTGAGGTCGCCACTGAAGCGAAAATTTTTCAGGATGAAATTAGGTCTAACCGCAGACACCAACGTGCATCCATGTCCCCTTCCGTGTTTAGTGCAACTGGCGAGATCACGTCTGCGTTATTAGGGTGAGAAACAGTACCTCGGCGCCTTTGTAGTTTTGGCTTTTGGAGCACACACACACAGAAAGAGAGAGAGAAAGAGAGAAAGAGAGAGAAAAAAGGAGAAAGAGAGAAAGAAAGGGAAGGAGAAAGAGATAGATAAATAGTGATAGAGAAAGAGAGAGAAAGAGAGAGAGAGAGAGAGGCTGTCAGACGAGGCTAAGCTAACACAGATTTCAAAATAATACTTTGGAAGGATCGGCTTTCAGCTAATGAAAAATATGCATAAAACTATCATTTAAAAATGACACTCATTAGTATAGGGTTTTGCAGCAAATCTGATACTAAGCAAAAGAAAAGGCAATAAAAGTCAGTTTTATATGCAGAGACTCGACAGTTTCGTTAGAACCAGTTAGACTCATACTACATTATTTGCTAATTTAACAGCCGCCAACGAAGACGACCACCTGAAGGAGGACGCGAAATCAAGTAAATATTTTCGCGAGCATATCCTTCTTCATAGCGGGGAACAACTCCACGATGCAGTCTTCAGAGAGTCTAAGGTGCTGTTAGTGTACATGCTGGTTTTGCCCCCGGTAAAATAAAGAAGATATAATTAAATAGGTTACAGTTGGATAAGGAGTGCAAACAAAATCCAGTGACCAGTAGTTGGAAATTGTTGAGCAGCCACGCTCGATCGTCTTGGAATTGTATGAAGTAGAAGAGTATTGCAAGAATACGTAGGAGCATTCGCCTTTAAGGATTATACCACGCTCTTTAGTACCATTTTCTTAGCAGTAGATTTTAATCACTTTTGAAGGTAAAGCGACGTCAAGACGTCCTGCTTGCTGGAGATGACGCCCGAAACCATGACGAAGAATGGCAACTTCGTAGGCTTAACGACTACAATTCCTAAATGTTTTTGCAGAACTTCGAATCCTTGGGGCATTCGTGATGGGCAGGTGGTGACATTACAAGATGAGGAGTACTTAATGTCTTTCTTCATTGTTTCGTAAATCTTCGACTTGTGACGGTCCATGCAAACGGCAATTTTGGCGAATTTTTGGATTTGCAATTTGCTGCAACACACACATACACATGTACATATATATACGTTTGTATTTGTGTGTGTGTGTGTGTTGTCGCAAATTGCGAATCCAAAACTACGCCAAAATTGCCGTTGGCATGAACCGTCACAAAGTCGAAGGACTGCGAAACGATAAAGAAAGACATTAAGTACTCCCCATGTTGTAATGTCCCCACCTGCTCATATATATATATATATATATATATATATATATATATATATATATATATATATATAAAGCTGAATGTGTGTGTGTGTGTGTGTCTGGTCACGAATAGGCTCCTATATGGTTGACTAATTTTTAAAACTGATTACATATAATCATAGAAGATGTATCGAGACACAGGAATGGCTATGTTTGATCTGGAAGAACGGTGCTTCATTAAAACTGTGGGGTCAGCGTTCGCGCCTGGTCCAGAAGGTATGAAAATAAAAAAAAATGAAAAAAAAAAGTTTACAAGTGTTTTTGATATAGATGTACATAAGAATACTTTGATAAGTATGTTTTAACTTAAATATGGATGGTATAATAAAATTATTGGGTCTTCGTTCGCACCTGACCTCCATAGAATAGAAATATGTCACAAAGTTTAACAAGTTTTTTTTCATATAGATTCACAGAATATTGTGATAAGTGTTTCAGTGTGAACACGTATGGTATAATAAATTATGGGGTTTATCTATTTTATTTTTACTATCATCATATTTTGCTTTGGTTTTGATACCCCCAAATTCAATCCAAATTTACAACCCTTCCTTTTCATAACCTATCATACTTTCATCAATCAGAGTCCATTTTCTGTAAGCTGTTTTTGAACCCAGTCAACGACGAGTACTTTTGCTAGTAAAGTAAAAAAGTATTTAGGTGCTATATATATATATATATATATATATATATATATATATGAAAGCTAGTAAACTTGTAGCGCAAACAAGTTCACTCAAAGAAGAACAAACATCGCTATCTTTAAAAACAGACATTTCCTAAAGAAAAACAATTACCCAATTTTATATTGTTCTAACGAGTTTTTAGCAACATTTGGTATATTGTCGTTTCGCACATCTTCTTTTTCATGTAAAAGTGTTTTTTCTTTTAGTCCATATTCCAATTAAGAAAATACACACTTATTTATTTCTCAGTTAGCTGGAAAAAATCGTTGAAGCATTCTACCGTGTTAGAAAGAGACGTCTGACGCGATCTACTGCCGGTATAATGACCGAATACGTTATATTATGAACTACTGTTGCCATATCAGAGATGCAGCTCAGAGCACACTTTCCTGCTTGACAGAGTAAAAATCCGACTTCGAAATATAGTGGGATGTCGTTTTCCGGTCCCTTCAGCCTATTTCTCTCAGAATAGATCTTGCCAGTCATTCTCTGTTCGTTATTTTATGGCAAATACTCGACTGAGCCCTTATCTATGACCCTCTCCTGCAAAATGACAAAAAAAAAAAAAAAAAAACTCGTCCAGCTGCAAGCACTGTCAATAATTTCCATTTCTCCCTCTATGTATTTAAAATTAAATGGATCTTGCATGAAAATAATTTTTTTTTTTTTACACAGTGATCACCACTTTTCAAGGCCAGGAAG
>NC_136492.1:58210165-58257665 GCF_053919585.1 Euprymna scolopes | reverse complement strand
TTGGTTCGGTTAGATATCCGGTAAATATTTTATTATATCAGTTCGACGAAGATGTTTTTTTTAATAAGCATATAATTTTATAGTTTTTTAATATATGTTTCATAATCCATTCCAAGTGTACTTTCAATTGGTGAATAATAACACAATTTCAGGAGACAGATAAAGCAAGATGAAATAAGTAAAAGAAAAGAAAAGAATTGCTTAACAAAGCTAAGCAAAATAGACAATAACATTTTGGGATTAAAATTATGTTTATGAATCATAATTATAGCAGGTATCCAACTGAATTCTTATTCTAAAATTTGAAAAGGTGCTCTTGAGCTGGGATTGTCTTCATAAAATATTACAGCCAATACTATTTTGTAAGACCGATAATAACTGGTTTTACATAACCATTAGATTTACTGCATTACATTATTCTGAAGTATATATATATATATATATATATATATATATATATATATATATATATATATATATATATTTGTTCGGTCAAGTTTCAATCCTGGCTTGAGGTAGTTGCCTGTCTAACTGCAATGATGAGCTGTGATACAGCGAAATATTACTGTATGTCGATGATAATAATGCTCTCTATCTTGAGTTGAGCATATTGCGAAGTGATATACAAACTGCCATTATCATATTAAGTGATGTTATTTGTGTAAACAAATCTAGCTTAGCTATTTGGACGATGTCAAAACATCGTTAATTCACTACCCGCACAGCAGCAGATAGTAGTGAGAAGCCTAGATTGTCATTTGGGAGGTCGGGTTTCGATTCTAGCTTGAGGTTGTCGCCTGTCCAGCCGCACTGATGAGCTGTGATATAGCGAAACAGTACTGTATGTGGATGATTCTCTCTCTCTCTCTCTCTCTCTCTCTCTCTCTCTCTATATATATATATATATATATATATATATATATATATATATATATACATACACGTTTATACATGTTTTACGTACATTCATAAGTGTCGGTGTGTACAGAAGTTCGTAAACCTGTATGCATTTGTATATATATATATAATACATATATATACATATACTTATATATATATATATATATATATATATATATATATATATATGTGGATGCATTTGTGCATGTGCATATGTTATTGCAGTTCCTGTTAAAATGATTTAACAGCCGACAGGCAGAGACGCAAAAAAAAAAAAAAACCGGAAAAAGATCATAAATCAATGTAACATATAGTATTTATTTCAGACAAGAAACGTTTGAAACTGTTGCAACGTGCAGAGTGGTAGTGTCATATAAAATATACGCTAGATTTCCGTCAAGGAAGTAAATTCAGGAAAAAGTCACCAAAAGATAAATGTTTTAATTTGACAGAAGATACACACAAAAGATATAAAAAGAAAAGGCGAAACATATAACGGTGTTCTCTAAGATGCTGCTGCTGATAATTGTTGCAGGCGTCCAATAAAAAAGACATGACGAAGCTGGTTATATTCGAAAGCATTCATCGTTTGAATTGAAATACATCTTTGTGCACGAATGGAAGACTAAATGTTTATATTTTGGACGATTTCACTTTAATAAAAATGTTTGCACAGAATTTATATATTAATATAAATGCACCCGACATAAAATAAATCAAGGTAATTTTTAGATTAAATTATAATTAAATTTTTATACCTTGCTTTGTAAAGTTTACAAAGGTGCACTTTGAATATTGATAAATTTCAAATTAAACACTTTGTTTTAACTTGCCTTTTGCCTTGCAAAAAAATACTTTCATACTTTGTATATATACATACATATATATATATAATATGTATATATATATGTTATATATACATACATAAATATGATATATATACATGTATATAATCTATATATACTTATATTTATATAATATATATATATACTCTTATATATATACATACATATATATATATATATATATATATATATATATATATATATATATATATATATATATATATATATAGGAGGCAGAGAGACCTAGAAGCTTGACTTTTCACCCGTCATGCGGTCTTTCTCAAAGGGATGGTCAAATCTTTGACCATCCCTCTTGAGAAAGCTCGCATAAGACGGGCGAAACGTCGAGCTTCTAGGTCTCCTCGCCTTCATTTTATATTTCATATCCTCAGATTTTATCCATTTTAATATATATATATATATATATATATATATAATTAAATGCTACTAATGCTATTAAAATATAATATTATTAATAGTAGCTGCATCCGTCTACGCGTTGTTGTAGCTCAGTTTGGTTAAATTAAAAAAAAGAGAAAATGCGTGTTTCCTATACAATGTAATATATACACATAAGTGGCTATTATTTCGTATTTCGTATGAAGTCTACAACGGAATAATGTATGGAGTTTAGCAACAAGATGCCTGTTCAGGTGTTTTTTCTAGAAAGAATTCTTACTATGAAAATATCGGAGAAACAAATGCGAACAATAGAATCTTTGGATCCATACGATATTATGATTGTGTGAACTGCACTGATAAGGCAGCAATATTCGCTTAAAATGTTTGAAAATTAACTTACTTTCGACCAGAAAAATGTTAAAAGTGTCATTTAGATTAATCGGACTAATGTTTTCACCGTGAATGTTATTTTCACAATATTTCTGCTGAGTTTACCTTCGACCTTCTTCATGTGTGCTATATCCACAATGATTCAGTCGATGTAACCTCCGGCTTTTTTTTTTAGGTGTAAGAGTCGCCATGTTTGACTATATTTTCGAGGTAAAACCTTTCCCAATATAAACCATAGCGACGTATACACCTGCAGAAGGCCAGAAGTTACATCGATCGAAACTTTCTGAAAATAACACGATGAGAACATTAGTCCGATTAACTCAAATTACACCATCATTTCACATCTCAAAAGTGCCTAACTGTAAGAACAGAAAATATTTTCTTTCAATTTATATTAGGTTGGTGCAAAAATAATGTCGTTTTTGATGTTCAACTTCAAGTCAAAAACGGCATTATTTTTGCACCAACCTAATATAAATACTAGATGTATCCAACGTTGCCACGTATTAAACGTAACGTTAAATTCCTTTAATAAATAAAGTAAAAAACAAAACAGAAGGAAATTGAGATATGCGCATGCGAGTATCATATTTTTTCTAACAGTTTACTTCTTGTAAGTAAAAAAAAAATACTCGAGCTGAGATCGAAACCAAAACCTAAAGACAGTGGGTCAAGTATACAAATCAGACCAGCTCACCATGATTTTTAAATAACATTTTCAAACCTTTTGAAACAGATGACAAACACATAAAAATGCGATGACCCTACCCAAGTACCAACTTTTCAACTGTGACCCCGTTTTTCCGGATGGAGACCAATTAAAAATTCTTCCACATATTTTAATGCTCTATATACCAAATTTCAAGTCTATAGATAAAAAATTCATTGAGTATATAAGTTGAAAAGTGTCCTCACACGCATTCTAACTATTATAGATATATAGATAATTAATTAAAACGTTTGTAGAGGACATTATATGGTTGGAAGCTTGTTCATTCGTTTCTTTCAGATAAGGATAATATTTTAAACAAAAAAGATATCATTTCTGATGCTTGCACTTCTAATAATAAAATTATTTATCTAGAGATATTTAATGCCATTTCCCTGGTGTGAGGTACAATGGCGTACGGAAGGGGGCGCCGTGGCAATGACCGCTGGTATCCAAATCTAAACAGGGGAGCTCATCTAATACTATCCAAACTATTTCTCTTTCTAATAAGATTTTTCCGTGTTAGGACTTAGTAATTTATTTTTTGGAAATTACTCCAGACATGGCATGAAGCCACTTGATATAAGGAACTAACAAGACCAAAAGATAATAATCGTAAAGGCAGTTGATGCCTATTGATCTTAGTCAGAAAAGACCAAGGTTAAAGGTAGGTTAAAACAGTTAGCAGCAGGAGTTCAACAAGTATTCAAAGGCCAGAAAGAAGCTACTGAAAAAATGTTCCTGATAGTGAGGTATTAAAACAACAAATTGGTAGAGACCACTAGACCAACGAGTTAAACAAGCTGAAACAAAAGAAAACATGGATTAGATAATTCTGAAGAACACACGTCATAAATGTATTTATAGAAAAACAGAGACTAGCAGTAACTAGCAATATCATATCTGAGAGAGAGAGAGAGAGAGAGAGAGAGAGAGAGGTTGCAAAGAAGAGGCATAGTTTGACCAGCAAAATTGTAGATACATCTCTACACCTTATCAAGAACCTTGAATTAGGATAGATTTACGAGCCCAAATATGACAACAATACTCCATACATCGTCTGAATAATTTGGGGGTATACAATCAAAGAGTTAGACCCGGGCATCACCAGAGCATTACCAGGCCCATGCATGCTACTGTTAAGGTGTAAAATTTATTTTATATTAAGCTTTTTATATTTGGCAATGTTTAAATTCCACCCAAGATTTTTTATCGTTTCACAAATTTTATTTATTTATTTATTTATTTTTTTATTTTTTATCCAAAAATGGTTTTTGCATTTTATGAGCTTCATTGTCAGTTTTCTTTTTCTGGGCGGTTCACATAGCCTTCGACTCGAGTTATTTTAATTCCCACATTTTATACGCTAGAATTATAATAGTCCGAATGGGGAGTCGATACAATTAAGCATAATAAATACGTTTGTACAGGTGACTCATGGCTGGGCGTAATGGTAAGAAAAATGTGACTCCGTGAAAGCGAGGAGAAGAACATAATAGCGAATAAAATGTTTCTCCCATTGTGAATTAACAGGTGTATGAAAAAAAAAATAGACAAATACGGGAATCTTTGGAAAAGAACGGGTTTTATAGTACGCGATTTCTTCGTCATTTAGAAAATGTAGACGAGTCTTCGTGTGAAGTTTTAATCAAGATGGCGTCATTTGGTTTGGGGCAATCTTTTCATGACTCAATCTGCAATCCTGTCCGATCGCCGCAATGTTGCAACCCTGTGCTTATTTTACAAGTACTGTCACAAAATCTGAACCTCACTCTAAAGGGTTTCTTTCCTCGAACTACTTGCATTTAGAATCCTTTCCTCGGTGTACCATTAAGTAGGAAATTAAATGTAATATAAAAAATATCTTGCCGCACAACTTACACTTAGGATGCTTCTTATTTAATCTGGTCGCTTATCAACAGTAGTAATTTATGCTTCAGTGTCAGTATGCCTTTTAAAGTGAACAAAAAAAAAAGAAAAGAAAAGAAAATGCAGGGAACACCAAAAGTTGTTTTCAAAGAACAATCGTTGACAATGGCTTGTGTGGATACCCCTAGTGAATAATAATAATAATAATAATAATAATAATAATAATATATATATATATATATATATATATATATATATATATATATATATATATATATATATATATATATATATAAGCATGCATCCAAAACCAAGCTCCTATCTTTACATCATCAACGCTCTGGTCCCCATCTGAAATCAATTGAAATGGAGGGCTCTCGTCTTGGAGAAGCTTCATGCTTTGACAAGCTTCTGGGCTTGACCTTAACTCCTGATCTGAAATGGAACACGTACATCAAATCTGTTGCCAAGGTCGCTGGAAGAATGGTGGGAACATTCTACCGCCCCAGGGGATAGCTCACTGCTGATGCAATTCTCTATCTATACAAAAGCCTAGTACGTCCAGGAATGGAGTATTGTTGCCACATCTGGGCAGGAGCTGCTAGAAGCAGCTTACCCTGCCTTGATAGAGTAAAAATAGACTTCGTAACCTAGTGGGGATGTCCTTTTCTCTTCCCTGCAACCCCTTTCTCACAAAAGGGACGTTGCGATCCTGTCTTTGTTTTATCGTTATTTCCCCGACAAGTGATCGTCTGAGCTCCAATCTCTGCCCCCCCCTCGCCAATCTTTCTTGATAAACACCCGGCTAGCTGGAATCACTGCCAATAATTTTCTCTACTCCTTAACTATGCCTAAATCAAAATGTAGATTCCATGAACAATGATTCTTTCTTAGAACTACACGCCTGTGAAACTCTCTCTCATTTGCTTGTTTCCCAGCTGACTACAACGGTTATCTTCAAGTCCAACATAAACAAATTCTTTATAAACCGATCCCTTAAATAATCCAATGTACCAACTGTCCATTAATAACGTCTACTCCGATATAATCGCATTGATTACTGTACACTGAATAACTCTTTTCCTCGAGTGGCCTCGGGGCCTTGATATGTGGTGACTCCTTTGTAAAAAAGGAATATGTAGTTTGCTTGAAGCATTTCTGATAAATATAAATATGAGAGATTGGAATAGCTGGGAGCAATGCAGAAGATCGGTAAAGTGAAAGGAAAACAAAAACAAGCAGATGAGATCGTAATGAAACGATGGTAAACAAGTATCTATTTCTTTTTATTTTATTTACTTTTATTTTTATTTTATTTTATTTATTTATTTTTTTTCATATAGATATTTCACAAACTTCAGCAAGCTAAATTACTGATATATCCGGAATTGTTTAAAAACCTTCCATGTTAAAGGTGTTTTACTAATTTCGGGAAAATTCCCCGCCTCATCAAAAGGCACATTAAAAGTGATATTCAAAATGGCAGACAAAAACAGTTACAAGATATAGTTACAAATATAAAATCCAAATGGATTACCGGTGCCACTTCTTGACTGGAGGTATTTGAAGTATCCTATCTTGCTTTGACGAAATTCAAAACCGGCATCGAAACCTATTATGTGAGATCCTTTTCTTCTTTCAACCTGCTTCCCACATGAGAGACGAATTGTGGCTTTAATGATTTGTGTGAGCTGTGGCCTCCTTCGATTGTGGAAAGAGAATAGAAATTTAAGCTATAAGTTGAAATTTACAATCAACTTTATTGTTCGACAAAGTCCTTATTCTGCGGAGTTTCAGAGAATGTTATTCTTGGTATTCTTCTCACCAGAGGACAGAAAGAAATCAGCAAATTATATTTGTAGCAACGCTAGGATCTGCTGGTTACGGCATTAGATGAAACCGCAATTTATTACAGTGATAAATTGCAAAGATGTACATATTCTTAAAAAAAAAAAAACGAGTGAAGAAATGTAGGAGATGTAAAGAATAATAAAAAAAAATTAAAAATTAGAATAATAATTATTAAAAAAATAGTAAGAATAGCATTCTTTGAAACGCCATGGAATAAAGACTTTGTAAATTGTTTTCGGAGTATTCGGTCGAAGAATAAGTTTGATTGTGAATTTAAACTTAGTTTTAATTTCTCCATAGATTGGAGTTCACTCAAACACTTGCCATGAAAATAGCCATAGAGCAGTAGTAGGCTCCCAACGTCTCTTCTGTGGGAAAGAGGTTGAATAGAAGAGAAAAGAGACTCGCGTTCTTGATTACGAAATCTGTTTTGAACTCTTTCAATCTTTCCATATACAAGTCCAAGTTGTTAAGTTTGTATAGAAACTTAAATTATAAGTAAACAATGGTGTCGATTCCTTTCGGCAATTGTCCAACAAAGACAACAATGAACATCATGTTAACTTGGGTTTATCTTATGCCACAGTTGGTTTAGATTAGTATTAATTTTGACTAAACTTCATTTTAACCATAACTTTCTGAAATTCCTATGCAATGTTTTCTCTAGAAATCAGGTATTAATTTCTTTATTTGCACGGGTAGACATGTTTTATGATAATATCTCTGCGGTTACATACGCCAGTTTTTATAGCACAATTCGCCACTGTCGGGGAATTCGTCATTGAATTGTCTACCCTGTCATACAGGCCACCGTGTGAAAAATTATTCACGCCAAGGCTTTCCCTGTATTAATGTAAAACCCTTTGTATTATGTCTCCCAATTCGACACGTGTGTGGCAAAATATCGTGTGTGCCTGTTCGAGTGTTTTATCTAATTGCAGGAGAATTAATTAGCTAAAAACAGACATGGCCAAACTTAAGTGGCTACAGAAGGGCCTATGAGTACTTTCTAAATTGTCCGCAAAATTTCAGAAATAAAAATAACGTAGATATTTTTTTATGAGAAAACATCTTTTTATCGAAGATAAAAATCAACTTTTCTCCACGTTTAAAACTGATATTTTACAAATGGTTGAGATAGCTAAAACGGATACCGATCACGAATTTCGGTTTCTGTGACGCTAGTCACTTAATGATATTGTTTGACTGTGGAAACAAATATATATATATATATATATATATATATATATATATATATACTAGCAAAAGTACCCGTCGTTGACTGGGCTCAAAAACAGCTTACAGAAAATGGACTCTGATTTATGAAAGTATGATAAGTTATGAAAAGGAAGAGATAGCTTCGAATTTGGGGGTATCAAAACCAAAGCAAAATATGATGAAAGTAAAAATAACATAGATAAATCCCATAATTTATTATACCATACCTGTTCACACTCAAACACTGATCACAATATTCTGTGGATCTATATAAAAAAAACCTTGTTAAACTTTGTGACATATTTCCATTCTATGGATGTCAGGGGCGAACGAACACTCCATAATTTTATTATACCATATTTCTTTAAACTGAAACATAATTATCAAAGTATATTTACGCAGATAGATATGAAAAGTCTTTATTAAAGTTTTTGCCTTTTTCCATTCTATGGAGGCCAGGCGCAAACGCAGACCCTACAATTTTATTATACCATCCCTATTTAAGTTAAAACATATTATCAAAGTATTCTTATGTACATCTATATCAAAAACACTTGTAAACTTTTTTTTTTAATTTTTTAATTTATTTCCATACTTTGTGGACCAGGCGCGAACGCAGACCCCACAATTTTAATAAACCACCGTTCTGCCAGATCAAACATACCCATTCCTGTGTCTCAATACAGCTATCATTATATGTAATCAGTTTTGTAAAATAGTCAACCATATAGGAGCCTACACGTGACAAGACACACACCCATATACGCAGACACATTCAGCTTTATATTATATATATACATATATATTATAAAATCATCACATGTTCATTAATATTTATTAATGGTCTAATGCTGTATCTAAGATATTGAGTTTCTCTTTCAAGATGGGTTATATTTGATAATATGATACATTTTCATAATTATTATATATATTTTTTTCCAAGGAAAAAGACGCTAGGTCAAGTGTAGTTTTGAAAAGCAAGCGCACCAGGATAAGCATATTATGATCTGCAAAAATTCCTGAGCTGCACCGCCAAATCTACTCAATAAAGATGCCTCAGCCGCTTAGCAATAGCATTAACCCTTTTTAGAAGAGTAGGTAAAGTCTGATAAGCAAATTCCTAAAGCTGAAAAGGACCATACTTCAGCCCATTATAGTACAGATTGGCAAGGACGTATACTCGACTGGTAAGAACATCTCAATATATATATATATATATATATATATATATATATAGTCATCCACATACAGTACTGTTTCGCTGTTTCACAGCTGATCAGTGCGGCTAGACGAGCAACTACCTCAAGCCAGGATTGAAACCCGACTAGCCATTACGCTAATCGGCGGCTGTGCGAGTCGTAAATTAACGATGTTTTGACATCTTCCTAAATACCTAAGCTCGATTTGTTTACACAAAGAACATCGCTTATATGCTAATGGTAATTCGTATATCACATCTCAATATGCTAACCTCACACACACACACACACACACACATACATATATATATAATCATTTACTCACATAAAATTAATATACGAAAGTATAAATTCATGCGTAAACTTTAAGTATTTACTTCAACGGTGCTCAATACGTAGGCAGAGCTAGTTAGTAAGTTCTAAAAATATATGGCGTTTAAGCTACACTGAATATTCCGCGTTTCATCCACTGTAGGATTCTTCAGGCTTATGCGAGATTTTTGTGGTTATCTCGTGTTTTCATACACGCACCTACTATTGACCTTTTTGTTAGTCAATCAGCTTTCTAGCATCCACCGCGCCATTCTTAATCAGCCAATGAGCAGGCACTTACAGGACAAAAACCCATTTGACCTCCAGTTGACCCGTTCCTTTGTGGGTGCTATGTAGCCTAGATATCAAGTATCGTGACCATTTTTAAATCTAGGTAGCTTTTTTATGTTAATTAATATATATATATATATATATATATATATATATATATATATATATATACATACATATATATGTGTGATAGTTTATTTATATGTATGTTTATTTATTTATTTATTTATTCATTTGTTTATTTTCTATTGTTTATGTTAGTTTTAAAATTATTTTGTATGTTTATCCTAGAGTAAATTTTATCCTGTGAACACAGTTGTTTGTTATTTCTCTCTTACAGTTTAATAGATGTTGGGGTTCCGTAAAGTGTAGGATAGCAAATTTTTCATGACGGCATAATCTACATGGATCGTCTAGATCTCTACATGTGTTTACTTGTCTTATTATTTTCCATTCGACTACCGACGAACGTCCGCTTTCCTTGAGTTCTCAGTATTCATTTGCTAGCGTTGTTTTCATACGATGTTTTTTTTATTATTGAGTGTACGTTTTGTGGTCATAATATCGAGTTTTGAAATCTAAGGAAGTAATACCTACGTAATATTTCTTGTTATTCGGGTTTTCTTTCGCAAATGATGCACAGGCATCAGATCTTGTGGGATTATTCATTCTATATACCCTCACAAGCATATTTGATACTACGGATTCCGCCTATATAGAGATGATGAATTAACTGTAATAAAGGACTCCAACAAAGTCAAAGGAGATAACTTTAAGAAAATCATACACAAGGAAATGAAAAAAAACTAGGCTTAAAGTAGAGGTATTAGCTAAAATAAAAATAATAAACTTCCAGGACGTCACGTTAAATTTAGAAAAAACACACATGAATCCTACTTAAAAGATAACGCTAATCCAATATACGTAAACCCTAAGTCCAATCAGCTACCACCAATTATAAAACAGATTCCTAACTCGATAGTAAGTAGACTCAGCAATAACTCAAGCGATGAAAATGCATTTAACAGGTCAACCAATATCTATGAAACAGCCCTGAAAATAGTGGATACAAAAATATTGATGTCAAATATAAGCAACAAGACACCAATATAAAAAAAATACAAGAAAAATAAATATAATCTTGTATACGGCGAAATACAATCAAAAGTTAAAAACAAAATTTGGCAAGAAATTTCTAGACCTTATTGAAAAACACTTTCCCGCAACAACCCCTTACACAAAATTTTCAATAAAAATACCCTCAAGTTATCCCACAGCTGCTGCAAAAATTTAGAAATGATAATTAAAGCACATAATAACAAAATATTTAATAAAAGCAATGAAAACAGCAACAAAATAAACAATAACAAAGTGGACACCATGACAAAAATTAAACTAAGACAAATGACACATATATAACTAGTAGAAATAATAATAATAATAATAATAATAGACAGACAAACCCATCCAAGCAAGAAGACCAGATGTCCTAATAATTAACAAGAAAGAGCAATTCTGTCAAATCGTAGACTTTGCTGTCCTAGCTGACCACAGGCTGAGTATGAAAGAAAAAGAGAAACGAAGCAAATACACAGAACTAGTCAGAGAGTTAAAAGGAATTTGGATGATGAAGAAAATCAAAATAGTACCGATAATAGTAGGAGCACTAGGAACAATCCCAAAAACCTGGAAAAAAATGGCAGAAATTGGAATCAGAGGAATAGCTGCCAAAATACAACGCCTAACGATAATAAAACGGCTGAAATATTAAGGAAAACCCTTGAATGCGGAGAATAACACAAGACAATATAACGAAGACGCGTTACAGGGAATGAAGAACATAGAAGCTGTAGATCTACATGTTCTACACACCTCATCATGCATCTCTCCATTGTTTCACCACCGTCCCCCCCAAAAAAAAGTGATAGCAAAGAGTCGAGAAGGGTCAAGGAGGATGGAAAGACCGAGGAGGAAGCACTGGCCAGACCTCCGCTGGACATGTGCGAAGAGAACTGGGATCTTGGGGAGGCTTAGTGCCACTCAAATTCCAGTATAAACCAATGGCAACTGCCAGCGAGAAATCAATGGTAAGCGGCTGTTGCGATGATGCAAATTTATTTGCAAATGCTATCGAAGGAGGAGGTGAGAGTTGGACGTCTGGGGAGACTTGTTGTCACTCATCTTCCAGAGAACACTACAGGTCTCCAATCAGATCGTTTGCTGACTCGTGTGGAAGCTCCAGGTGAACCAATAATAATAATAATAATAATAATAATAATAATAATAATAATAATAATAATAATAATAATAATAAACCAATTCCGGACAACAACAATTAGAATTTAAATAAAAATACTGATAACGAACAAGATAAATGCAACTGTAGATATCGCACACTTTGCCCACTTCAAAATAAATATCTAACCAAAAGCCTAACAAAAAGCGTAGTTTACCAGGCCACAATATTTGCGAAAGAAAACCCGAATAACAAGAAATATTACGTAGGTATTACTTCCTTAGATTTCAAAACTCGATATTATCACCACAAAAGTACATTCAATAATAAAAAAACACCGTATGAAAACAACGCTAGCAAATAAATACTGGGAACCTAAGGAAAGCGGATGTTCGTCGGTAGTCGAATGGAAAATAATAAGACAAGCGAACACATGTAGAGATCTAGACGATCCATGTAGATTATGCCGTCATGAAAAATTTGCTATCCTATACTTTAAGGAACCCCAACATCTATTAAACTTTAGGAGAAAAATAGCGAACAACTGTGTTCACAGGTTAAATTTACTCTAGGATAAACATACAAAATAATTTTAAAACTAACATAAATAATAGAAAATAAACAAATGAATAAATAAACATGCATATACATAGACTATCACACATATATATGTATGTATATATATATATATATATATATATATACAGTGATGATCATATTTATTGGCACGGTAAAATAAAAGTTAAATTTTGTCTAATAAATTCTAAAAAAGGGATTAAATTAAAGAAAATAACAAAGTATATTATGTATTTTTAACTGGCCTTTCCGATGCAGCAATCGGATTTTAGAAAAAATAAATAACAAAGGAACAACAAACATAATTGCAAAAAACCCTTGTTCAAAATTATTGGCACGGCTTTGTTTTTCTTTTAGTATCAGTATAATATCAATCAATTTCCGGTTTACGTGCTTTCTGAACTTTTTTATAGCCATATTATGCTTGTTTAACGCTAATTCAGTGAATAATTTTTTCAGATAATTTTTAGATAGCGATTTATTTAAACTATTATAAGTGACTAAATTATAATTTTCAATCGCCATGGTTAAAACTAAGGAACACAGCGAAGACGTCAGGAAGCTTGTTGTAGCATGCCATACCAATGGGGAGGGCTATGATAAGATTTAAAAGAAGCTAAACCTTCCCAAATCCACTGTTAGAGCCATAATAAACAAGTTTAAATCGCAAGGCCACGTTATGAGTTTAGAGGGTAGAGGGAGAAAAAGGATTCTTTCCCCAAGAGATGAACGGAAAATTGGTCGACAAGTAAAACAAAACCCAAGGATCTCTGTTGGGGAGATTGTTGATGAACAGAGCACCTCTGGAGTGAATGTATCTCGACATACAGTTGGTAGAGTTTTGAAGAGAGCTGGTTTAAAAGCATGTCGTCCGAGAAAGACTCCCTTATTGAAGCCTATGCACCTGCAAGCAAGGCTAGCCTTTGCAAAACGTCATATTGATAAAGATGTTGCATTCTGGAAACGTGTTCTATGGACTGACGAAACGAAAATAGAGTTATTTGGCCATAATAAAGTGTCTTATATTTACAGAAAATCTGGCGAAGCTTTCCTGCCTAAGAACACCATACCCACAGTGAAGCACGGTGGAGGCAGTTTGATGTTTTGGGGATCCTTTGCTGCCTCTGGACCAGGGCGACTTGTTAAGGTCACAGGTTTCATAAAAAAGGAAGATTATGTTAAAATATTGGATGAAAACCTGAAAGACTCTGCTAAAGAGCTCTCACTTGGTCGTCGTTGGTGGTTCATGCAAGATAATAACCCAAAGCATTCGGCTAAACTGACTAAGAAATGGCTTGCGGACAATCATATTAATGTTTTGGAGTGGCCATCACAAAGCCCAGACCTTAATCCAATTGAAAATTTATGGAGAACATTAAAATTGAGGGTAATGCAAAGGAAGCCTAAGAATCTTATTCAATTGGAGGATTATTGTCAGGAAGAGTGGGCTAAAATTACTACTGAAGAGTGCAACAACTTGGTTGTAAACTATGAAAAGCGACTGAGGAAGGTAATCAAGGCCAAAGGCTATACAATTGATTATTAAATAAATCGTGCCAATAATTTTGAACAAGGGTTTTTTGCAATTATGTTTGTTGTTCCTTTGTTATTTATTTTTTCTAAAATCCGATTGCTGCATCGGAAAGGCCAGTTAAAAATACATAATATACTTTGCTATTTTCTTTAATTTAATCCCTTTTTTAGAATTTATTAGACAAGATTTAACTTTTATTTTACCGTGCCAATAAATATGATCATCACTGTACATACATAAATATATATATATATATATATATATATATATATATATATATATATATATAAAAATTAACATATAAAAAGTTACCTAGATTTAAAATAGGTCAAGGCACTAGATATCTAGGCTACATAGTACCCACAAAGGAACGGGTAAACTGGAGGTTAAACGGGCCTTTGTCCTGTGAGTGCCTGCTCATTGGCTGATTAAAAAGGGCGCTGTGGACACAGAAAGCTGATTGGCTAGCAAAAAACTCAATAGTATATGAAAACACGAGATAAACACAACAATCTCGTATAAGCCTGAAGAATCGTAGAGTGGATGAAACGCGGAATATTCAGTGTAGCTTAAACGTCATATATGTTTATAACTTAGTATAATTATATATATATATATATATATATATATATATATATATATATATATATAGTCGTTGAAAAGTAACGCCCTATTTTAAAATACATACAATTTATTTTGAATAATTCATACAATTAATAAACATCAGAAGAAAGTATAAGTCATGCACTTTTTTTTTAATTAAACATAGGCACTTTCGTTCGCCACCAGCTTTTTAAAACTGGGAATCGCATTAAATTATTTCACAGGAACTATTGCTGAATGGGAGTCATAATTTGGATACGAATACGCAATTTTTCCAACATGAATTTATACAGTTAATATCACGTATACTATCGGTTGTTTTTCCGTATTAGGTTAGTGACAATGAGTCGGATTTGCGTTACACTTAAATTAAACTCGATTCAGTTATACATTCATGCTTGTCCATTTCTTACATAAAACAAGGAGCTTGTAACAGCTAACTCGAGTAAATGTCGAGTAAAGATCCCGTGTAATAATGGATAACGGCTGACCGACTACTGTGTTCGATTCCATTTAATAAAGCTGTTAGCAACCTTCACTATTTCTGCCTTATGGTAACTGATTCTAAAAAGAATGCGAGAAAACAATATTTGGTGCAATGAAGATGGATTCCCTCTAGAAGATGCATCACACCTGCTAGTATCCTGTATCTCTATAAAGTCATCCTTCACCTATGCAAAGAATATTGTTGATACGTCTGGGTTAGTGCACAAAACGCTTGTCTCTTCCCTTTGAACATGATGCAAAAAAGCATCTCTAACCTAATAGATCCCATGCGTTGTATAAAGCTACAGTCCCTATTGCCGCAATGTTGTATCGTTGTCCTTGTTTTACAAGAACTTCTATTTATTTTTGGTTTTATTTTACTTTAGTAGAAGTTCTCATAAATCAAGGGGCCCACAACCTGGGGCTAACACTTGAAGTCTATATGAGATACATAGATATTCGAATGTTCCATTTAAGTTCTTTATCTCTCAAACACTGAGTTAGTAAAGAAGTTGAAAACATGATTTTCTTCTTCCCAATTAACCATTTTCATACGTTGTAGTATATTTTTCATTTAGATCTCTTGGTCTTACTGGATTCCAGGACAATAATTTATCTAGTCTGGTGGAGTCTTCAGCTTCGTACTATTACTTGAGGTAACATCACTTAGAGAAGGTTCACCATTCCTCAGAAAACTAATGTGGGTTAGCGATAGTTAGGAGATCTTATTTAGGCAGCAAATACTATGTGATTTTGAATATTTGGTCAGGGTTTACTTCTATGGAAAAAGTATCCTCATGCCAGGTTGTTCTGACAAACCCCTGTATAGAGAGACCTTAGACACTCGAGGACAGTGTCTAGTAGGCATTCGAGTTCTCTCTCCCAAACTTCTACGGAATGTGCTCTGGCGAACATAGTAAGCATGCACCTCCATCAACATAACGACAACCCTGAAGTAGCCGTCTATTTTCTTAACTGTAGATGTATGAAGATGCCGGGAAACTGTCTTTACTACTACTAATTTTTTTAGAACTATCTTTCTTTGGAATTTGATCTTTACTAACTATTTCCACGACTGCACCAAGATACAGAAATTTGAATGCAATGTGAAGAAACATCTTACTGCACAACTCGTCACTTATGATCCCATTGATAAACGTGGTCCCTAATTCAGTAGCAATGTATACCTTTTTAATAGGGTAAAAAAATAACCCAAAAATGACATATACAAATATATAGACATTGCCATTTATTACAAAATGTAGGATAGAAATTTTCTCAGATTGATATAATATAAGCACAGATGTGAAGTGAAGGTTTGTGGGAAGTAAGTCATTTTACGATACTAAGGTGGAGGATCAACAATAGGGTTAACTTTTCAGTCCTTCATTGAAACACAAAAATAGGCGCCAATACAAAGCTTGAAGAGCGCACAGTCGAACGTCTATTAAACTATTTAATGAGAGACGGGCCATACAGAACAACGCGCAGTGGCATTTTAAAAACCTTCTTTTATTACCCTAAGCAGTTAACTGTACTCTTTGCATAGCACTGTGGTCGCTTAGTTAAATGATACTTAAACATACACACACGTATCTATATATAAAGTTGTACTTCTTTCTTGTTTTTTAATTTGCCTGATTGATATCTGTTCACAAACTCATCCTATGACTTTAGAGATCGTCACCCATAACTGTACATATCTTGAATCTACATGAAGCATATTACTCGGCAAGTATATTTCATTTGGAGAAAAGGAGTTATAAAAATACAATAACTGTCTCCATAAACGGGAACTATACGTATGTGTTTTATTATATTTCATTTGGCTTTTTTATTTATACGTTTCGAAAATACAAATAGCAAAGTTAATAAGTGTCCAGGGCTTGGAGCAGGGATTCACAGGGGTTCTCATTGATTTTTGATAAACGCCTGATGTGCCTCAAAACGGATGAAGACTATAAATTTATTTGTTATAGTATCTGAATTTTAAGATGATAATTCATATCATTTGGGTTACGCGGACTATTGGATATTCACACTATGTTTTGATCTCCTATCTTTTTAAGATTCATCTTGTCGAACTCGGGAATCTTTCTGTCAAACTTGGAACCGTTCTGCAAGGCGAAGTGGATAAAGTATTTGTAAGATTCTATTATAAATTATACTATTCTGGAGGTTAAAGTTTCAATCCTAAGTGCAGGCGACACTAAAAATACAATTGAAAATTATTTAAGGTGTCTACACAGTTACGGCTGACGGAATGCAAGCATATCATGCCTGTGGATTCAATAAAGGTTTGAGTTTAAATAAAAGGTTGCGTTCGACAAAACATTTACTCGGATAGTTTAGTGATGTCAAAAAAGATAAATGTATTATCAACCTGCTATCTTTATCTTCATGTAGTCGTTCGATGTTTAATTAGGTTGGTGTGTGGTAGGTCTTTTCTTAATCACATTGGCTTCATAACAGAAAATCCTCATACCTTTAGCTTCAATGTCGAATTATATGGTTCAATGTGTAGTTAATGTAAATCTTAATTTTTTTTATAGTAGCATCTGACTTCTAATGTCAGATACATCCCAATATGTAATACTTCGACTGATATCACCCATTGCAGTTTTTTTTAATGTAGGCAACACCATTACAGCGAAGAAGTACTGTCCAGAAATGGATGAAATGTATCAGAAACTTCGACAACAACACCCAGCATAAGTCAACAGAAAAAAAACAATTCTCTTCCACGACAATGCCCGACTGCATGTTGCTACACCAACACTGCAAAAGTTGAACGAATTCGGCAACGAAACACTGCTTCATCGGCCACGTTCGTCAGATCACTCACTGATCAGCACTTTTTCGATCATCTCGACAGCTGTCTGCGTGAGAAATGCCTAAAAAAACCTAAGCGATACCAAAAACGCCTTTAACGACTTCATCGCCATTAAAACGGAAGATTTTTACATTGCTAGCATGAATAAGCTTGTTTTGTGTGTTTTTTTTAGTTGTTTTGTGTTGTTTTGTGTTGTTTTGTGTTTTTTTTAGTTGTTTCGTGTTGTTTTGTGTTGTTTTGTGTTGTTTTGTGTTTTTTTTAGTTGTTTCGTGTTGTTTTGTGTTGTTTTGTGTTGTTTTGTGTTTTTTTTAGTTGTTTCGTGTTGTTTTGTGTTGTTTTGTGTTTTTTTTAGTTGTTTCGTGTTGTTTTGTGTTGTTTTGTGTTGTTTTGTGTTGTTTCGTGTTGTTTCGTGTTGTTTTGTGTTGGCAAAAGTGTGTTGATTCTGATGGTGCTTACATCGATCAATAAATTTTTGTTTGAGCCTAGATAAGTTCATCTGAATTTAGAAGTTAAAAAACCCACAATAACTTTCTTGTGAATTGATAGTAGGGAATGCTCCTTTTTTGTCCCTAGCAACGTCTTTATCGCAGAACAAACTTTACTAATCTTTTGTCTATTTGCTTGTTAATTCCAGAATAAACGGTTAAAATAACTAAATCGTTATGAGTTTGGTCAGAATAAATAAGCGTACTGCATAAATAAAATTGCGGTCTTTAAATAAGACATAGGCAACACAGATTTTTATTTACTTCGTCGCTAATTTTTAGCAAATCGATTATTTCTATGCTTTTATATTGTCATATTCGTTTGTATTTATGTTTTATAGGGTTTCCCAATGCTTTCTATGATGAGTTGGTTGTATTCTTGTTTATTTCTTATAAAACATTCTACATTTATAATTACGTTATTTATGTTTTTAATGTTGTTTTGTAACCTTTTATTAGAGAAATACCATTATGCTGCCTGTGAATATTATGTTCGATATTAATAATTGTTGTGGGGTACAAATCACGCTTATTTGAGAACTAAGTGTGATCAACCAGTCCTATGAATACCACTGGTTTAAGAGACTAAATGGAGACATTCATACCATGTTTAACCGCATGCTACGAACACGTTCCTCTCATACCACTTGAGTGGCTCCTGTATTCTTTATGATAAATACATATTATATGTTATACACTTTACACTACTTGTGGTTTCTTTCATTTGTGACCCCCTAACACGGGTCCACAACAACTGGCTGAGGAGTACGATTCAAAGAATTCTCCGGATCAATCTACAACAATTGCATACAACAACTGGATGGCAAATATTCGGGCAAGGACTTACTCTAAAAAACAGCCATTTAAAGACATTTAACTACCAAAAAAATTCAAGAAAAAGAACACGCGCGAAAATTTGAAATAATTTTTTTTTACTACACTCGGGGTAAATTCGAAACTTTAAAAGTATTTCTTTTCAAAAGTTCGGTGAAGAACGGGAAAACACTACTTGTCAACGTTGGAAAAAAAACAAGATTCGAGCGTAAAAATCCACAAACATAAAGAAGACTTCGAAAAAAGGACAACAATTCTTGCCGAAAAAAGGATTTTACAAAGACGTCGTCAAATGCCTTATCTTGCTGTTAAAAAGATAATAGCGTAACTACGAGTTGAAACAGAAAACAGAAAGACAATTTTGTGGTAAATTATTACTACTGAATCAACGAGACCAAGTTTTCAGTAAGTACAACCCTCCAACTTTTTCCATCTGTATGAATACAAGTAATGTTGAAAAAAGACTTTGTCTCGCTAATACATCTTATAGTTAAAAGCATTGGGAAAAGAAAAAAGACTCATACAGCAAATAAATGATAGTATATTTTATTTTATTGGCTAAAGCGAGTATTCGCACAAATTAAAAAAAAACAAAACTTTTGACTTATTGAAGGGACTGCACATCGAAGAAGGAAAAAATACGATTTCACTAAGCACGACAGATAGTGTATACGAGAAGTAGACATTCTTTTTTCGCACAGAAATCGAAATATTAAATAAATGCTATAAACTCTCTTTCAGAGAAAAAGAAGTAATTCTTTTTAAGGAAAAAAGAGAAAAAATGTGTAGGATCAACAAGGAATTGAACCAAGTACCTACACATTACGAAAATTTTAAAAAAGCAAACGCCGAATTATTTTCTCAGTAATATTGCCTCAGGAGGAAATGAATATATGAAAGAAATATTCGTTAAATAACCAGATACGAATTTTGTAAAGTTTTTTTCTGTAGAGTTTGTACTATAGAAAAAGTAAATCCAGGAATTGGGTTGTTTCTGGAAAAAAAAACATTTTTTCTTAAGTAACTGTAAACCTTCCAAAAAAAATGGACTATTTTGCAAAAATGGGGACATTCCAACAAAGTCAACAATTAGAACTTGAATGGTGAAATTCTAACAAAGTAAACAATTAGAACTTGAAAAAAGGTTCCGAGAAGAGCAATCGGCAATACAGAAACAAAACGACAAGATGCAACTGACAATAAAAAAAACAGATGGAAGAGAAGCAGTTAAATTTACAGAAATACTTTGAGGAAAATAGGGAAGAGAAAAGAAAGAAATGAACGAACAAATATTGGAAAAGCAGTTAGATTTAATGAAATGCTTCGAGAAAAAAACAGGGAAGAGAAAAGAAATAGACGAACAAATGTTGGAATTAAAAAATTACATTTTGAGCAACAAAAGTAGTCAGATAAAAATGGATTTGATAACGTAAGTTTTAATGAATAAAGACAGCAGAGAAGAAACCAGCACGACTTTTTCACAAAATGCGATCTGGTCAGCTATTGATACATTTCACTATGCTCCCGAAGAGGACCTAACGTTTGAGGGATATTTCAGAAGATTTGAAGGCCTTTCAAAGATTTATTTCAGTGCAAGGGCGGATCAAAAGAAGGTTCGTTTATTGTTACGGAAGTTGGGTATATCCGAACATAACAAATTTGTGGACTATATTTTTGCCCAGAAAAACCAACGAATTGTCGTTTGACGAGGCAGTCAAACTGTTAATTGAGTTATACTGTCCACAAAGAAGCTTTTTTCATAAAAGATGGAAATGCACGAATCTTACACGTAAGGAGAGTAAGGATTATACGACTTTTGCGTCTATAGTAAGTAAGCACTCAGACGATTTCAAGTTGTCGTCATTAACGGCGGACAATTTCAAGTGCTTAATATTCACACAAGGTTTGATAGCCACAAAAGACGCCGATACAAGACGTCGTGCTCTAAATAAATTGGAATTAGAATCTGATTTAACGCTTCAGAAACTGGCTGAAGATTTTCAGCGGTTCGTGCAATGAAGCAAGATTCCCGAAACATAGACGAAGCAGGTATCGCTCATATTAAAAAGTATGCTTCAAAAATAAAGGACACGCGCCTGCCAGAAATTGCCAATCAAGAGGCAAATAGAACCCTTCACAAAATTATCAGGATAGACAAAATCCTAGGACCCCTAGTAGCAAATGTGGAGGACCTCATGGGTACAATGCATGTCAGTACCAAAGAAAATAACATGTGCCCTATGCAAGCAAGCAGGGCACAGACCTCATATTGCCGAGCAAAAGTAGCAATTAGAGCCACGTAAAAACTGCGAAAATGGACCCTTCATCAACAGAGAACATAAAGAAATATGTTACGGTGAGAATCGGAAATAAAGAAGTGGAACTGCAGCTCGATTCAGGGTCAGATTTATCAATTATAAATTTTCACACATGAAAGAGAATAGGAAAGCCAACGAGGACAAAGACGATTAAAATCACAGGATCGGTAACTGGTGAAAAAATTAATTTTGTGAGTGTCACTAAAAAGAACTACGAAAAAGCTTAATGTGCTCGTTCTAAGAAACGCAATGAACTAATTTGGAACCGATTGGATTCAGGAATTTGAACTATGGGACTCGCCAATGAGTGAGTTTTGTCACAATGTCGAAAACCTTACGGCCGAAGCCGATAAACTAACAAAAATCTCAAATCTTTTCTAACTGTTTTCTCTGAAAAGCTTGGATGCTGCACAAAAAATAAGGGCGAAATTCGAATTGCTGGATGAAGAAAAACCAATATTCAAAAAGCCACGGAGCGTATCGTTCGCTTCGAGGGAAAAATTGATGAAGAATTGGAAAGACTAGTAAACACTGGGATTTTGACCCCTATTAACAATAGTGAGTGGGCAGCCTCCACCGTATACGTGAAAAAAATCTAAAAAGATTAGAGTATGCGCGAACCTCTCTACCGGATTGAATGCAGCACTCAAGGACCATCACTATCCTCTACCAAACTCAGACAAAGTATTCGCTAAGTTAAATATCGAATTTTTTTTTCCAAAATCGACTTAATCGAGACGTACTTACAAATATCACTAGAGGAACATAACTCCAAACTTTTATGTATCTCAACGCACAAAGGACTTTATAAATTCAGTAGATTAGCATTTGGTATAAAAGTAGCACCTGCAATTTACCAACACGTAATCGATATGTTGCTAAGCGGGTTGGATTCGCAATAGGCTATCTGGACGGTATTCTTATGCGTAGTTGTTGAACAACATAGAGATCATGTATTTCAAGTGTTTGACAAAATAAAAGAATACGGTTTCACATTGAAGGAAGCAAATGCGAATTTTTTTACACATGAATCATCGCTTATCAAGGCCCTGAGGCTACTCGAGGATAAGGGTTAATCGGTATACATTAGTCAATGTGATTATAGAGTAGTAAACATAAGTAGTGGGAATTTTGTAAATTGAATTACTTATGGGGACGGTTCATGAAGAATTTGTTTACGTTGGACTTGATTACAATCAGATTGTAGTCAGCTGGAAATCAGACAATTGGAAGTAGTTTTGTTAATGGAATCTGCATTTAGGTTTAGGCACAGATAAATAGTGGGGGAAATTATTGATAGTGGTTTAGGCTAGACGAGTGTTTTTCGTGAAAGTTTGGCGAGGGGGGACCATCAAGTAAAGATCAGCTAAACATTTACCATGAAAATAACGATAAAGCAAAGACTGATTCGCAACGTCTCTTCTGTGGGAATGAGATTGCAGGGAAGAGAAAATGGCATCCCCCACTAAGCTACAAAGTCTATTTTGAACTCTGTCAAGGCCCAGATGTGGCAACAGTACCCCATCGTAGACCTTACCTGGCTTTAATATAGTCAGAGAATTGCATAAGGAGTGAGATATCTACTGGAACAGTAGAAGGATCTCACCATTTTTCCAGCGACTTTGACAATGGATTTGATGTACATGTTGCATTTCAGGTGAGGATTAAAGATTGAACATGAAGTCTCTCCAAGACGAGAGCCGTTCATTTAAACCGATGCCAGATTGGCATCAGAGCGTAGATGATGTAGAGATAGAAGCTTGGTTTTAGATGCATTAAAAGTAACCAGGACACCTCTTTCTCCATTGTACCACATGCTCAATATCAGAGGAGAGAGAGAGTCATAGAGAACTTGGTCGCTTACAGTCTTAGATGTGCTATCATAGATTGTAGTGTTGTCAGCATAAATGTCTACGAATGTTGTAAAGGTATGATTTGGAAGAATAATGTAGAGCAGGAAAAGAGTTTGGCCCAGGATGGACCCATGAGGGACTCCAACATTAATATTGAGGGCTTCTTATTTCTGCCCTTCAAACACTACTCTTATGAACCTATCAGAGAGAAATGAGTTACAATTGAGAAGACGTTTCCAGCTATATCATAGCTGGAGATATTGTGAAGTAGACCTTTATGTCAAACCTTATCAAAGGCCTTTGATATATCAAGAGCCATTGCCCTAGAGGGGAAGCCTCCATGGAGAGATTCACTAATCATATGAGATATAACTGTAAGCACGTCTGCCGTAGATCTAGCAGAACGGAAACCATATTGCACGTCACTAAGAAGGATGTTTTTGCTGATATGGTTGATTACTATTTAACACGGATCTCAGTTTTTGGAACGAATTAAATACCTGGGACATATAATAGATAAGGATGGAAGGAAACCCGATCCAGATAGGTCCACAGCTATAAAAGACATGCAAGATCCTCATAATGTCACTACATTGCAGAGTTTTTTTTAGGGCTCGCGAACTATTATCAAACGTTCATAAAGACATGCTTGAATTACGCGCGCTTTGAATGTACTATTAAAAAAGGACAATAAATGGGACTGGATGCATGAGTGCCAGGCAGCAGTTAAGAAATTAAAAGATGTATTAACGTCAAATTTATCCCTGACTTATTCCAATCCTAAACAAGAAATTATTGTCGCAATTAACACAAGTTCTTATGGGATCGGTCCACGCATTCTATACAAGACGTCGGGTGGGTCCACTAAGCCGAGCGCCCATGTTTCGAGAACTTTACTGCCTGTCGAAATAATTACTCTCAAATTGGAAAGGAAGCACTGGGGATCATATTAGGGGTTACAAAATTCCACCGATTTTTACACGGTCGTAAATTTTAATTACAGATTGATCACAAACCGCTTATCTTTGGCTCTAAAAAGGTTTGCCAACTTACACAGCCAATAGACAGCAAAATGGGGGATTATTCTACTGAATTACGATTTCACTATGGAATTTCTTACATCTGCGAAGTTAAGTCACGCAGATGGATTGTCGCGATTAATCCCGAAATCAAGAAAAACGCTGGAAGACACAGTAATAGCGTCACTAAAAAGTTAAAAGGACTATACACAAATACTATGTAATACGATCAAGGAACTGTCAGTGACTTTAGAAGATATAATAAGGGAGACTGAAGAAGATCATTTCATCAAAGAAAATAAACAAAAAATTCAATCATGAATCGGCGGCGGAAGCTTATTCTATGTGCAATGAGGTAGTGTTGTACCGAGGAAGAGTAGTAATCCAAGCTACACTACAAAAGAAAAATATAACGGATTTCCATGCAGGGCACTCTAGGGCCATGCGAATGAAGAGCCTCGTGACGTCCTACGTTTACTGGAAGACGATAGACACTGATATAGAAGGCACGGAAAAGTCGTGTGAGGGATGCGTGTTGGCCGCAAAAGCGCCCCCAATACAATTTAGCCTGTGGCTTAAAGCGGACCACCCATGGCAAAGAATACACGTAGATGAAGAAGGCCCACTGGATGGGAACTATTATTTAATAGTGGTAGACAGTTTTTCAAAATGGCATGAGGTATTTCGATGTAGAAGTCCAGTGACGGATTGTATAATCAATGCTCCTCACGAATTATACGTAAGGTTTGGTGTGGTTGATTGTCTAGTATCAGACATTGGCACACAATTCACTTCAGCAGATTTTTAAAGTTTCTGCGAGGATTTCCAGGTTAACCACATGACGACGCCAACCGATCGAACGGTCAGGCAGAGAGGTTTGTAGACACGCTGCATAGAGCCATGAAGAAGGCTAAAGGAACGCCCCCAGAAAAGGCGCTCCAGCAATTTTTACAAGCTTTCTGAATTACACCAAATGAAAGCGCTCCATCGAAGATATAGCCGGCAGACTTAATGTTCGCGAGGAAAATTAGTTTGGTCTTCGAGAAACTTACCAAAACAAGTGAAACCGCCAAATACCATAGTTCCTAAAAAAAGGTACTTACCTGGTGAAAAGCTATGTTTCCAGGTACACAAAAATAATAGTACGGTGTGGGACCTAAGAAAGGTCCAGAAAAGAATCGGACAGATGTTCTACATTATCGAAGGTCCAAGATTTACCCATAAGAAACATTTAAACCAAATTCGGAAAGGTGTCACAGATGACGAAAGACAACCTCCTGCTGAACAAGAAGAGGTAACGGACCAGATATATGATACGTTCAACCTGGTAACACCACAAGCAGCCGGACAACGCCGCTCCTCCAGAAAAAGGACAATGACCGTCCCAATAGAAATCAACTACAGGAAAAAGAGCTATGCAATCATTACAGGGGAATGCAAAGCTCGGGGGGTGGGTGTAAAAATCACCCCTATTTGAGAACCAAGTGAAATCAACCAGTCCTATGAATACCACTGGTTTCAGAGACTAAATGGAGACATGTTTAACCGCATTCCAATATTTTTCTTGATTTTGATATAATTATCGATTCTGTTCTAAAATTTCGATTCCGACACAATTACCGATTGTGTAATCGCAAAAAGTAAAATTTTCTTTTAGGAGTGTGATTTAGTAGAGAGTTCCTACTTATTGATAAATGTAGATATAATTTCCTTTTGAATTTCACATACTTATTAATTTTTTTTGTTTTGTTATGAATTGTATTCAAGATTTTGATTAACTCATTGTGAGATTTTCATCCATGTTTTTAACTTGTGCCGTGATATTATTGACGTTGTCCCTCGTGTTTGGATGTGAAAATAAAGAGAAGAACTATGATAGAAGATTAGAGTAAATAGAACACAGGAACATAAAAGAAGACTGGAGAGCATTGTTGCTCAACATGTGGAAGTTATTAAAATAACATGTGACAGTTATTAAAATTACAAACGATTATATAATAGATATTCTCTCTCCTCTGATCTTGAGCGCGTGGTACAGTGGGGGAAGAGGTGGCTGGTTACTTTTAATGCATCCAAAACCAAGCTTCTATCTTTACATCATAAACGCTCTGATCCACATCTGGCATCAATTGAAATGGATGACTCTCGTCTTGGGAGGGCTCCATGTTTTGTCAAGCTTCTGGGTTTGACCTTTACCCCTGATCTGAAATGGAACACGTACATGACGTCTGTTGCCAAGGACGCTGGGAAAATGGTGGGATCGTTCTACCGCTCCAGAATATATCTCACTACTGATGCAATTCTCTATCTGTATAAAAGCCAAGTACGTTCAAGGATGGAGTACTGCTGCCACATCTAGACAGGAGCTGCTAAAACCAGCCTATCCTGCCTTGACAGAGTACAAAATAGACTTCATGGCTTAGTGGGGGATGCCCTTTTCTCTTCTCTGCAGCCTCTCTCCCACAGAAGAGACGTTGCGAGCCTGTCTTTGTTTTATCGTTATTTCCATGGCAAGTTCTCGTCTGAGCTCCAATCTCTGGTCCCCCTCGCCAATCTTCCATGAAAAACACCCGTCTAGCGTATCTACTGTCATTAATTTTCCCCACTCTTTATCTGTACCTAAATCCAAACGTAGATTCCATGAGCAGAGCTTCTTTCTTAGAAGTGCACGACTGTGGAACTCTCTTCCGTTTGCCTGTTTTCCACCTGAATACAACTTGGATGTCTTCAAGTCCAGCATAAACAAATTCATGAGAAACCGCTCTCTTAAGTAAGACACCATATCAAATATCCAATAATAATGGTTCCTACGATACTATCTCATTGATTACTGTACACGCAATAACAATATGTTTTAGAACATAAAAAGCTGGGATATGGCTCTTGCTGAAGATGTTACAGTTATTAAAATGACAAAGGATTGTACAATCGATATTAATATATTTTATTTAGTTTTAGAAGTTACCGAGTTTTTACGAAAGTCTTACGACAATTGGAAAGGGTTTTACGATTCCATTTGACGATAGTGTACATCGACCGGAGCTGAGATGTGGACACAGCTAAAGGAACATCGTGATTTGGAACAGGTCGGGAGAGCTTTTGCCGATGGAGATAAACTGACAGCATCTGACCAACACGGCTTTGACAGTAGATATAGATGCGGAACTTAGGGTTTAGAGCAGAGTTTTCCACAATAGTGTCGAACACTTCTTCAGAGTGCAACGAATATTTACCAAAAATGTCGGGGTCAGATTTACCTTTGGAGTTTTGTTTTATTTTATTTCTATACATGTGAACATGTGCGTACTCTCTCGGCATCCACTAGTGTTAGAGACGACAACCACAAGAAGTGAACACGAAGTAGAGAAGGATAATGGCACACAACAGTGCAAACGGTGGCGCTGTCGAGCAGGGAACACGGAGTCTTAGTGGCATTGTGTCCTATTTTCCCATCCATGACAATTTAATCTGTGCTATTTTTATCTAGTCATTTTTCCAGGCCCATGTTTTACTTAAATTCTTATTATAATCTTTCAATTTTAGTTATTTTGGAGTTTAAAAAAAAAAAAAATTTTACACAGTGCTCACCACTTATCAAGGCCCGGAAGCCACTCAGGGGTAAGGCTTATTGCAAGTACATTACGTTAGTGTGGAGATTTGATGAAGAGTTTACTTAAGGGGGCGGTTCATTAGGAATTTGTTAACGTTGGACTTGAAGACATCCAAGTTGTAGTCAGGTGGGAAGCAGGCAGACGGAACAGAGTTCCACTGGCGTGCAGTTCTAAGAAAGAAGCTTTGTTCATGGAATCCACGTTTTGATTTAGGCACAGATAAAGAGTGGGGGAAATATTTCACAGTGGATTCAGCTAGACGGGTGTTTTTCGTTAAAGATTGGCGAGAGGGGACCAGAGATTGGAGTTCAGACGAGCACCTGCCATGGAAATAACGATAAAACAAGGATAGGCTCGCAATGTCTCTTCTGTGGGAGAGAGGTTGCAGGGTAGAGAAAAGAGCATCCCCCACTAGTTGTAAAAGTTTGAGTTGTAAAATAAACTATTTGTCATTTTATCGTTTATATAATCGATATAAAATTAGGTTATTTTTTTCTTATAAAGAATCGTTCTTTTGGAATCGGAAATTCATTTATTATCATTCATACCGATTCTGGAATCTCAAAACGTTTCGATTTTTCAAATTCCTTATTCCGATTCCGAGTAATCGTCCCAAAACCAATGATGACCTCTTTTTAGCAAATTAAAAAAAAAAAAAAAACGTATATATTTTTTTAATTTTTAAATAGAAATGGCTGGTCTATGACGTTTTTGTTGTCGTTTGGTGAAATGTGAATTCATGTGATATTTTCCCATGAATATTTGCGCGTAATGTTTTTTATAGCCTATTCGATGTTGCCTACATTGTTGTTCCCTAACGTTTCTTTTGGCTTACGGATGATGATGCTCTCGGTGTTCTCCGAATACTTATTTTCTGAATATGTCGCTGCATATATGAAGAATGATGACAATGACGTTTTAACTGTAATACTTTCTCATTTGACCACAATGTAAAGAGTGCTATTTTTAGAAGTGACAAACTTTAAATCAGAATAAATGACAGAAATTATTTTCATACAAATATGTGGTTTATTCTAATTATTACTTTTTTCGCATTTACAATTTTAATAGAACGTCAATAATATAACCTATGCATATATGCCATTATCTAGACCTCCAATTGCCATAAATCTACGCATTAAATTAGGCTCTATTTCTGCAATAACGCGTTGAAAGTAGTCTATTGTGTCTGGTTTATCAGCGTAGATATGGGAATTTACACATCCTCAAAGAAAGTAATCTACTATAATTAAATCACACGAACGAGGTGGCCAGTTGACAGGCTCATTTTGTGAAATTCTTCTCGCAATAAATTGATTGCATCATCAGTTCTGTGGCATGTGGCTCTGTGCTGATAGAAACTACGTGCTAAAGTGCAAAAGCAAGCTGAACTCAAAATACTCAATTGTTGCCAAATTTAATGCGACGAAGACCCCGACGCCCCAGTCTAATGTCGTATCGTGATCAAACGGGACCAATATAACACTGTAAAACCCGTAGTTATGGAGTTCCACAGGGCCATATCCTGGTAACAGAAACGCCATTATAACAGAGAAGACCACAGTGTTCACCGCAGTGTTCAGCGGAACACCCAAGGAAGTTCAATAGCGTGGTTTTGGTCAGTTCTACAATGACGTAGTTAAATAATGATTTCTTTATTCTCTGCATCAACTGTGGCTCGTAGGTAAGAAATAAAATAAAAAAATAAAGAAGAACAAAAAAGTGCAGAAATCAAGCTACCAGGGAATACACAAGTCGCGGGCCACAGTTCACGGGCTCTGGGTTGGCCAACTTCTTTCTTTCTTACTGTCTCATAAAAATTACTCCAGTTGGCATCATTTATTTGTGAGTTAGTCAGGAATTCCGCAAACAACAATAACTGACTCCAGTCGTAAATCTTTGAGTTCATTTTTTTAATAGATTAATTATTAAGTAAATTTTGGATACAAAGAAAATGTTGTTTTACAGTTATGAAAAGGAGCAAAGAGAAAAATATATGCAATATTTAAAAAACACAGCCTGTTTCGAGAGTGACTCAACGGGACCTTTGTTCGACAACCGATTGTCTCCACACTCTCTCTTTGTCTGACGGTCAGTTGAACAGGGAGCGTAGCGCGAATAGTGGAGTGGAAAGACCTGACTCAACTTCAACTAGAATTTTCTGTTCTCGACCGGGCGGAAAAACCTCCGCGCGTCCTTTTATTGGAAGGTGGCGGCGTCGGTTTAAGGAGTTTGGGGTTCTCATCCAGCCAGTCCATTTTCATTACGCCAAACTCGGATTCGCCCTGATTGGCTAAATTAGCCAAATCACTTATGCATATTGATAAAGAAAGTTTCCACACAAATTTCGCACAGAAGCAAAATCCTGAAAACCTTGACCCCAAAGGTCATATCCCAGACAAAACAATACTATTCGACATTATGTATAGGTTCTCGTCACAAAATAATATTATTATTCATGTTCCCGAAGTCATTTTTTCCTCTTTGTATTTTGTGTCTCCAACCAACAATTTGGCACAGCAAGATCACCGGTTAGTGCCCGGGATTGTTCACTCTTATTTAGCTCTGATTCAACCGTTTCTAGTGTAATTTTCAACCATCACAGGTGGTCGAGTCACAAAATGAGCAATTAAAAAGTGTTGTCAATTTAATTTTTGCCGCCTCTAAAAAACACCCTATATATTAATTTTCTGTTAGTTGAGTGATCTTTCGATTTTCAAAGAGGACAGAAAGCGAAAAAATGCGCATATCTAGCAGATGTTACATCAATGTATTTTAATCACTAAAGTTTAACCTACAACCGATAATCTCATTTCACACCTTTATTGTGTCACCTAATTATAGCAACCAATTCGATATCCATCCTTATACCAGTCAGTCAGTCGCCGTCTATCATACCTACCAACCTTCTACTTTTAGCAAACAGTCCCTTTTTAATAGTCGCATATTAGTACTTAATATGTATTAATACTTTATAGTTTGCAAACCAAGTTCAAATTCAGGCCGTAGACGAGTTTCCGCAGCTATGCAACTTATGTCTTCTGGGAAGTGAATATTAATGATATACTTGAATTTAGTGTGTAAATCTTTTTTTCTTTTTACAAATGGGGCCACTAAATGCTAACGCCCTAAAGCCACTCGACGATAAGGATTTATGCGTGTACAATAGTCATTGGGTCTGTAATGTAGTAATCGTTTATGGTTGAGATTTTGTATAGTAAGATTATTTACGAGGACGGTTCAATAAGAACGTGTTTACGTTGGAATTGAAGACGACAGTATTGTAGTCAGCTGGAAAGCAAACCAACGGAAAATAGTTCCACAAGTCGGCAGTTCTAGAAAAAAATAATTTTTTTCATGGAATCCACGTTAAGACTTAAACAGCGACAGAAAGTGGGGGAAATTATTTAGAGTGATTTTGGCTCGACAAGTGTTTTTTGTGAAAGATGGGGGGACGAGACCATATATTAAAGCTTAGTCGAACACCTACCATGAAAATAACGATAAAGCAGAGACACGCCCGGAACGTCTTTCTATGGAAAAGAGGTTGTAAAGAAAGAAAAGGGCATCAACTACTAGATTAAGAATCTTGTTTTGAACTCTGTCGAGGCAGGATAGGGTGGTCTGAGTAGCTTTTGCCCATATATGATAACAGTACTCCATCCTAGGATGAACTTGGCTTTTATACTGGTCGAGAATGGCACCGGTAGTGAGATATCTATTGGAGCGATAGAATGATCCCACCATTTTTAACGACCTTGCCAACGGATTTGATGTATATGCTCCATTTCAAATCAGTAGTGAAAGTCAGACGATCAAATTTATCTAAACATGGAGCGTCTTCAAGGCGAGAGCCGTTCATTTCAATTGCGGTTATATGTGAGCCAGAGCGTTCAGAATGGAAAGAGAGAAGCTTCAGAACCGAAGAGATTCTCACTATCTTTTAGCACATACAATCTTAGTTTTTTGTTTTCCCCCGTAAAGTGAGGTTTGTCATTAATTCACCTTCAAAATTAATTTTTGTACCATTAACGGCCGTCGCCGCTCTGTTAGTTTTTAACATAGTCGGCTTTCGTAATATTTTCCACGTTTTGAGATTTATTATTAAAATGTCCGATCCACGGTCTAATTGGAATTTAATAGCCTTGCCGAAAATGTTAATAGTTACATATTTGCGTAGATTTTCACTACGACGTCCTTAGTTCTGGTTTGATGTACACAGCTTCTATTCTGAGTTTTCCTACGGTGCGAACTTTTATGACCGATCTTATTGCATAAATGGCATCTTTTTGTTAAAAATGGCCAATCCATTATCTAATGTATTCCACCACATCTGAAACAAGCTCTCGCTGTTTTTAGTTTTTCTGAGTTTCGGTGGTTTGTGTCTGTGTGCCATTTCGACGGGTTTTTCTTAGTTACTTTTTTATATTCGCGATGCCTGCTTCGATATTTCTTGCATCTTTTTTTATAATTTCTACTTTTTGACAACCCTCAGTCAATTTTTGAAGTGTTGAGTTCGGTTCATTTTCTAATTTTGTAAGGACTCTGCACCTTACTTCCGCATCCTTTCCCGAGGTTAACCCTTGGGCAAACACAAGAGATTTAAAATTGTCTGCTGTTAGTTCAGACAACTTAAAGTCATCACAGTGTTTGTTCACTACAGCTGCGTAGGTGGCAAAATCGTCATTATCGTCTTTTATCACATTCAAACATCTCCAACGCTTATGGAAAAGAGGCGTCTTCGGCGAGAAAAGTTCTGTTAACAAATTAATCGTCTCATAGAATGATAAATCTGCTGTTTTACGAAGCAAGATATAATCCACGAATTTATCATGCTCAGCCGTAGTTTTCGTAGTAGAAGTCTGGTTTCCTTTTGATCAGACCAGCTGCTGCAGTCAGTATTACAAATTCTTCATAACGCCGAAAATACGCTGCGAATGATTTTTCCTCTTCCTCGTATTTAAAATTGTCTATCGCGGTCCATATTGTATTCTGAGAAAATGCTGAATTGCTTTCCGCGTTCGCATTATTTTTAACAATATCTGTAAGTAATTCCTCTGTTCGTAATTGACGTTCGGCTAACTGTCTTTCGTTTCGTATTTGACATTCCGCTAACTGATTTTGCTGTTCAGTTCAGTGTTTTTCGGATTGTGACTGACGCTTTGCGGCATCGATATGCAACTTGGTCAAATGTTCCAACGCTACTTTCAATTCATCCATTTTGCTTTGTCAGCATTAGCAATTTCAAAACGTTCGCTGAATTTTACAAAACCGTTTTATTCTTCCTTATTTCTTCCTCCAGACAATAAAAGGAACAGAAAAACATAAATATATAAAAAGTTCATTGTCTAAAGAAAAAAAAGTCATGTGTATATTTTACTCCAGAGAAAAAAAAAACTTTTATAAATTTTACAAATTAAGGTATAAAAATTTAATTTAAATTGAATAAAACAAATTACCTTGGATTTATTTTATGTAATTTACATTCTGTTGCACTTTAAAAAAATCATTGAAAATTTTATATCTATATCAATTATTGCTAGATGAAAGATAATGTTTTTAAATTGCAACAAAATATACATTACATAAAATAAATCCAAGGTAATTTTTGGATTCAATTCAAATTAAATTTTTATACCTTACTTTGTAAAATTTATAAAAGTGCACTTTGAAGATAAATAAATTTCAAATTGAATCTTGTACCTTTATTTTTAAAGCCTATAGTAAAAACATTTTGTTTAACAATTTTCATGCCTTGGATGAAATGCTTTTCTAAATTCTATCTTATCTTATTAAGATTATATTTTAAAACATCCTTCTCCCTATATCAGTTTGTATTTCTCCTCACACCACAACTCATTTTTGCAACCCCTCTTTGTATTATTACAAGTCTGAATATTCTCTCTGTTTCAGTTTGTATTTCTCCTCACACCACAACTCATTTTTTGCAACCACTCCTTTGTAATACAGGTCTGAATAATGAGAAAATCTGAATGTTCTTTAACAAAAACTATTTTAGATTAAATTTTTTTTAAACTTCTTTCAGAATAGAAAATCTTTAAAATTTCATAAGGAACATATTTCATATAGGTTTCACAAAAAGATATTCAGTACATAACGAGAAAAATAGAGATGAAAATTTCAAAAGGACTGTATAACTTAGTTACGGTCAATAGTAGTCCTCGCCAGCGAAAGTCTTTGTTATTGTTATTCTATTATTATTATTTAAAACATTTTGTGTCCTGCTCTTTCGCGCGAGGACTAATATATATATATATATATATATATATATATATATATGATTAAAATCTGAATAAAAACGTTGTACCAACTCTCTCACACACACACTCACACTCACGCGCACACAAGCATAACACACACCATCCACAAATCATAAATCGTAGAATGAAACGCTAACCTGACACCCACGTAAACAACGTCGTGCACGCCACAACGGGTTGAGGAGCGAAAAAAATATAACCATAAGAGACAATTAAATATATCCTTAGGCATGTGTGTATGTTTTTTTTACTTTTTTTGTAGATGATTCATTTGTAAAATAATTAACATATTATTATGGAGTTTAGAATATAGCTGCAAGGCGTACACACCCGTTGTAGACTCCACTAAGCTAAATTTATTATTATGCAAACGGTGTGAGAGGCAATTCGTAAAATGTCACTTACTTGCGATTTAGTAAAAGTTAAGCATTATGGAATTAAACATATATTAATAAATATTTCCAAAAAAATTAGTTTCTCCAGAGTGTTTTAAAAGTATTTTTATGGCACAGTAGCAGATCGCCCGGCCTTACCCGGTCGTAAGATACGCTTAAATATGATATTTTAATTCATACAGATTACGTATTTATTATTATAGAGAGATTTCTCTATCGAGTATTATATTGAACCAATATATATTAGGTTAATGCAAAAATAATGTCGTTTTCTGAGGTTGAGTTGAACGTAGAAAAACATTATTTTTCACCAACCTAATAGCTGTGAGATCAAACCGATGTATATATATATATATATATATATATATATATATATATATATATATATATGACGTTGGTGCCATCAGCTTGATTTGAAACCAAAACATACAACTCCCTAGCCTCATTTCTTCACCTCTGATTCACACCTATATATATATATATATATATATATATATATATATATATATATATATATATATATATATATATATATATATATCATGGAAATGGTATTCCGAGGAAATAGAGAGGTAAATACGAACAAATCAAGGTATGTATTCATAAACGTTCCGGCTTTATTGCGAGACTTCCTATGGATAAATGAAAGTGAGAAAACAAAACACCAGTACAACTATTTGAAAAGATGCTTTTGAAATGTATGTTGCATTTCAGGAACGAAAACGTCGTTGGAAATTCCCAAAAGGGAAGCATAGCGTTTTGAAAAAGAGTAAACTTTTTTTAACGCCATATAGCAGTTAATATATTTGAAAAAGATGTGATGCAATTCATATTCTTTTCGGAACAGATATGTTCGTTATAATTCAAATATGAATGTGTAACTGAAAGTGTATTTTTTATGTAATTTATCTACTGATTATATGTACTAATTATTATAGGTGATGTGTCTAAAATTAGATTATGTATACTCATTTATGGCGATACATTATAGAATCCTTCACGTTGTTTAATTGTGCTTGAATTTGTGATAAGTGCTGATTTAAAACGTCTCCGTCACGGTTTATTTAAAATAAAATTAACTATTTTGTTGTTTGGAGTCAAGTGTATGATTTGATGCAATGAATAGGAGAATAGTGTTAACAGAGATGCTATTTTTATATACCTTTCTTATGTTCTATTGAACCTTTTCTCTAATCGGAATTTGGTTTCACCAACGTATATATAATGGCAACTTTGACAAAGGACAATGTATCTTCCTGAAAACACTCACGTAGATAATATTAAAGACAAATTAGACCCAGTCGAACCCTCCATAAAGTTAAACTATAAAACAGAAAACAATCACTCATTACCTTTTCTAGACATACATATAAAATCAAATAATAAACTACTTATCAAAGTTAACCGGAAAACTACACACAAAGATGATTATGTTTCATTCCTAATCGCAGCATTAGAGCAAAATAAAAACAGGTATGATATTTGGTTTCTTCTTAGAATTCAGCATTCAGATTTTGCAGCCTTCAATTATCTCACACATACTTTTAAAACCTTACAATATCCATGCATAGACATATTTTATATTAAATGCTAAGAAAAAAGCCACACAAATATTTTTCAGAATAAATAAACAAAAATCATATACACCAGATATTTCGCTCATAAACAGACATCTTCTTTTACTTACACGCACTCATAATACAACAATTTGCAACATAGTAAACAAACTAGGAATTCCAATCATGCAAATTACATCACAAACTATGTGACAAACATTAGACACAACAACACATCGTCAAAACAAACCAATTTCTAATGCAGGAATATACACTGTTCCTTGCCAAAATTGCCATCATGCATAAGTTGGTGAAACCCAATGTAGATTAGAGAAAAGACTCAATAAATATCAGAGAGATATAAGAAATAGGAATTCTCTGAATGCATTATTTTCTCATTCATTGCAGCATAATCGTCGCTTTGACTTCAAACAACAAAAATAGTTAATTTTATTTCAAATATACCGCAAGGGAGACATTTTGACTCAGCGCTTCTCAAAAATTAAAGCACAATTAAACAATGTAAAGGCTTCTAGAATGTATTGCCATTAATAAGTACATTTCTATCAAAAGACAATAATTTAATATTAGACAACAGTTAACTCTCTAACACTATTGAAAACATCATCTATAATAATTAGTACATATAAGCAGTGAAAAAATTACATAACAATAATACCTATAATCAGTCAATAAATTACATAACAAAAATACATATAATCAGTCAATAAATTACATTACAAAAATACATATAATCAGTCAATAAATTACATAACAAAATACATATAATCAGTCAATAAATTACATAACAAAAATACATATAATCAGTCAATAAATTACATAACAAAATACATATATACAGTCAATAAATTACATAACAACAATACATAAAATCAGTCAATAAATTACATAACAATAATACATATAATCAGTCAATATATTACATAACTATATACATATAATCAGTCAATAAATTACATAACAAAAATACATATAATCAGTCAATAAATTACATAACAAAATACATATAATCAGTCAATAAATTACATAACAACAATACATATAATCAGTCAATAAATTAAATACCAACAATACATAAGATCAGTCAATAAACTACATAACAAAAATACATATAATCAGTCAATAAATTACATAACAAAATACATATAATAAGTCAATAAATTAAATAACAAAAATACATATAATCAGTCAATAAATTACATAACAAAATACATATAATCAATCAATAAATTACATAACAAAATACATATAATCAGTCAATAAATTACATTACAAAAATACATATAATCAGTCAATAAATTACATAACAAAAATACATATAATCAGTCAATAAATTACATAACAAAAATACATATAATCAGTCAATAAATTACATAACAAAATACATATAATCAGTCAATAAATTACATAACAAAAATACATATAATCAGTCAATAAATTACATAACAAAAATACATATAATCAGTCAATAAATTAAATAACAAAAATACATATAATCAGTCAATAAATTACATAACAAAATACATATAATCAGTCAATAAATTACATAACAAAATACATATAATCAGTCAATAAATTACATAACAAAAATACATATAATCAGTCAATAAATTACATAACAAAAATACATATAATCAGTCAATAAATTAAATAACAAAAATACATATAATCAGTCAATAAATTACATAACAAAAATACATATAATCAGTCAATAAATTACATAACAAAATACATATAATCAGTCAATAAATTACATAACAAAAATACATATAATCAGTCAATAAATTACATAACAAAATACATATATACAGTCAATAAATTACATAACAAAATACATATAATCAGTCAATAAATTACATAACAAAATACATATAATCAGTCAATAAATTACATAACAAAAATACATATAATCAGTCAATAAATTACATAACAAAAATACATATATACAGTCAATAAATTACATAACAAAAATACATATAATCAGTCAATAAATTACATAACAAAAATACATATCATAAGTCAAAAAATTAAATAACAAAAATACATATAATCAGTCAATAAATTACATAACAAAATACATATAATCAATCAATAAATTACATAACAAAATACATATAATCAGTCAATAAATTACATTACAAAAATACATATCATCAGTCGTCAATAAATTACATAACAAAATACATATAATCAGTCAATAAATTAAATAACAAAAATACATATAATCAGTCAATAAATTACATAACAAAATACATATAATCAGTCAATAAATTACATAACATAATACATATAATCAGTCAATAAATTACATAACAAAATACATATTATAAGTCAATAAATTACATAACAAAATACATATAATCAGTCAATAAATTACATAACAAAATACATATAATCAGTCAATAAATTACATAACAAAATACATATAATCAGTCAACAAATTACATAACAAAATACATATAATCAGTCAACAAATTACATAACAAAATACATATAATCAGTCAACAAATTACATAACAACAATACATATAATCAGTCAATAAATTACATAACAAAAAATCATATAATCAGTCAATAAATTACATAACAATAATACATATAATCAGTTAATAAATTACATTACAAAAATACATATAATCAGTCAAAAAATTACATAACAAAAATACACATCAGTCAATAAATTACATAACAAAAATACATATAATCAGTCAACAAATTACATAACAAAAATACATATAATCAGTCAATAAATTACATAACAAAATACATATAATCAGTCCATAAATAACATTACAAAAATAAATATAATCAGTCGTCAATAAATTACATAACAAAATACATATAATCAGTCAATAAATTACATAACAAAATACATATAATCAGTCAATAAATAACATAACCAAATACATATAATCAGTCAGTAAATTACATAACAAAATACATATAATCAGTCAATAAATTACATAACAAAATACATATAATCAGTCAACAAATTACATAACAACAATACATATAATCAGTCAATAAATTACATAGCCAGAACAGATATAATCAGTCAATAAATTACATTACAAAAATACATATTATAAGTCAATAAATTACATAACAAAATACATATAATCAGTCAATAAATTACATAACAAAATACATATAATCAATCAATAAATTACATAACAAAATACATATAATCAGTCAATAAATTACATAACAAAAATACATATAGTCAGTCAATAAATTACATAACAAAAATACATATAATCAGTCAATAAATTACATAACAAAATACATATAATCAATCAATAAATTACATAACAAAATACATATAATCAGTCAATAAATTACATTACAAAAATACATATAATCAGTCGTCAATAAATTACATAAAAAATACATATAATCAGTCAATAAATTACATAAACAAAAATACATATAATCAGTCAATAAATTACATAACCAAATACATATAATCAGTCAATAAATTACATAACAAAAATACATATAATCAGTCAATAAATTACATGACAAAATACATATAATCAGTCAACAAATTACATAACAACAATACATATAATCAGTCAATAAATTACATAGCCAAAATAGATATAATCAGTCAATAAATTACATAGCAAAATACATATTATAAGTCAACAAATTACATAACAAAATACATATAATCAGTAAATAAATTACATAACAAAATACATATAATCAATCAATAAATTACATAACAAAATACATATAATCAGTCAATAAATTACATTACAAAAATACATATAATCAGTCGTCAATAAATTACATAACAAAAATACGTATAATCAGTCAATAAATTACATAACAAAAATACATATAATCAGTCAATAAATTACATAACCAAATACATATAATCAGTCAGTAAATTACATAACAAAATACATATAATCAGTCAACAAATTACATAACAACAATACATATAATCAGTCAATAAATTACATAGCCAAAATAGATATAATCAGTCAATAAATTACATAGCAAAATACATATTATAAGTCAATAAATTACATAACAAAATACAAATAATCAGTCAATAAATTACATAACAAAATACATATAATCAGTCAATAAATTACATAACAAAATACATATAATCAGTCAATAAATTACATAACAAAATACATATAATCAGTCAATAAATTACATAACAAAATACATATTATAAGTCAATAAATTACATAACAAAATACATATAATCAGTCAATAAATTATATAACAAAATACATATAATCAGTCAATAAATTACATAACAAAATACATATAATCAGTCAATAAATTACATAACAAAAATACATATAGTCAGTCAAAAAATTACATAACAAAAATACATATAATCAGTCAATAAATTACATAACAAAATACATATAATCAATCAATAAATTACATAACAAAATACATATAATCAGTCAATAAATTACATAACAAAATACATATAATCAGTCAATAAATTACATAACAAAAATACATATAGTCAGTCAATAAATTACATAACAAAAATACATATAATCAGTCAATAAATTACATAACAAAATACATATAATCAATCAATAAATTACATAACAAAATACATATAATCAGTCAATAAATTACATTACAAAAATACATATAATCAGTCGTCAATAAATTACATAACAAAAATACGTATAATCAGTCAATAAATTACATAACAAAATACATATAATCAGTCAATAAATTACATAACCAAATACATATAATCAGTCAGTAAATTACATAACAAAATACATATAATCAGTCAATAAATTACATAACACAATACATATAATCAGTCAATAAATTACATAGCCAAAATAGATATAATCAGTCAATAAATTACATAACAAAATACATATTATAAGTCAATAAATTACATAACAAAAATACATATAATCAGTCAATAAATTACATAACAAAATACATATAATAAGTCAATAAATTACATAACAAAATACATATAATCAGTCAATAAATTACATAACAAAATACATATTATAAGTCAAGAAATTACATAACAAAATACATATAATCAGTCAATAAATTACATAACAAAATACATATAATCAGTCAATAAATTACATAACAAAATACATATAATCAGTCAATAAATTACATTACAAAAATACATATAGTCAGTCAATAAATTACATAACAAAAATACATATAATCAGTAAATAAATTACATAACAAAATACATATAATCAATCAATAAATTACATAACAAAATACATATAATCAGTCAATAAATTACATTACAAAAATACATATAATCAGTCGTCAATAAATTATATAACAAACATACATATAATCAGTCAATAAATTACATAATAAAATACATATAATCAGTCAACAAATTACATAACACCAATACATATAATCAGTCAATAAATTACATAGCCAAAATAGATATAATCAGTCAATAAATTACATAACAAAATACATATTATAAGTCAATAAATTACATAACAAAATACATATAATCTATCAATAAATTACATAACAAAAATACATATAATCAGTCAATAAATTACATAACAAAATACATATGATCAGTCAACAAATTACATAACAAAATACATATAATCAGTCAACAAATTACATAACACCAATACATATAATCAGTCAATAAATTACATCACAAAAAATCATATAATCAGTCAATTAATTACATAACAAAATACATATAATCAGTCAATAAATTACATTACAAAAATACATATAATCAGTCAAAAAATTACATAACAAAAATACACATCAGTCAATAAATTACATAACAAAATACATATAATGAGTCAATAAATTACATAACAAAATACATATAATCAGTAAATAAATGACATAACAAAAATACACATAATCAGTCAATAAATTACATAACAAAATACATATAATCAGTCAATAAATTACATAACAAAAATACATATAATCAGTCAATAAATTACATAACAAGAATACATATAATCAGTCAATAAATTACATAACAAAAATACATATAATCAGTCAATAAATTACATAACAAAATACATATAATCAGTCAATAAATTACGTAACAAAATACACATAATCAGTCAATAAATTACGTAACAAAATACATATAATCAGTCAATAAATTACATAACAAAAATACATATAATCAGTCAATAAATTACATAACAAAAATACATATAATCAGTCAATAAATTACATAACAAAAAACATACAATCAGTCAATAAATTACATAACAAAAATACATATAATCAGTCAATAAATTACATAACAAAAATACATATAATCAGTCAAAAAATTACATAACAAAAATACATATCAGTCAATAAATTACATAACAAAATACATATAATCAGTACATAAATTACATGACAAAAATACATATAATCAGTCAATAAATTACATAACAAGAATACATATAATCAGTCAATAAATTACATAACAAAAATACATATAATCAGTCAATAAATTACATTACAAAAATACATATAATCAGTCGTCAATAAATTACATAACAAAAATACATATAATCAGTCAATAAATTACATAACAAAAATACATATAATCAGTCAATAAATTACATAACAAAAATACATATAATCAGTCAATAAATTACATAACAAAAATAAATATAATAGTCAATAAATTACATAAAAAATACACATGATCAGTCAATAAATTACATAACAAAAATACATATAATCAGTCAATAAATTACATACCAACAATACATATAATCAGTCAATAAATTACATAACAAAAATACATATCAGTCAATAAATTACATAACAAAATACATATAATCAGTCAATAAATTACATGACAAAAATACATATAATCAGTCAATAAATTACATAACAAAAATACATCTAATCAGTCAATAAATTACATAACAAAATACATATAATCAGTCAATAAATTACATTACAAAAATACATATAATCAGTCGTCAATAAATTACATAACAAAAATACATATAATCAGTCAATAAATTACATAACAAAATACATATAATCAGTCAATAAATTACATAACAAAAATACATATAATCAGTCAATAAATTACATAACAAAATACATATGATCAGTCAATAAATTACATAACAAAAATGCATATAATCAGTCAATAAATTACATAACAAAAATACATATAATCAGTCAATAAATTACATAACAAAAATACATATAATCAGTCAATAAATTACATAACAAAAATACATTCATTTCATTCCAGTTACACACCCATATTTGATATGGATGTGTTTGAATTATAACGGACATATTTGTTCCAAAAAAGAATATAAATTCCATCATATCTTTTGTAAATATATTAACGGCTATATGACGTGAAAAAAAATCTTACTCCTTTTCAAAACGCTAAGCATTCCGCTTTTCAATTTTCAACGACATTTTTTCTTTCTGAAATTAAACAGGGTCATACATTTCATTACATCAAAAGCATATTTTCAAATATTTGTACTGGTATTTGGTTTTCTTAATTTAATTCCTCTAGGAGAAGTCGCGCAATAAAAACGAAGCGTTGATTAACACTTAACTAGGTGGGTTTTTTTCTTTTTATCTATCTCTTTATTTCCCCCTCTCATTCTCTTTTCCAATCTCTCCTACCCACCCTCTCTCTTTTCTCTCTCACTCTCTCTCTCTATCTCTTCCTCTCCCTCCTCTCTCTCTCTCTCTCTCTCTCTCTCTCTCTCTCTATATATATATATATATATATATATATATATATATATATTCGCCTGTCATCCGTTTTTTCTTAAAGGTGGAATAGACCAGTGGTCAAAGGTGAAATTCAAGCAAGGAAGTAAGCCTGGACGATTCGCATAGTTTTATAATCATATAGATAATGTTAATAAAATCTTACATTTGCAAATTCAAATATTTTAGATTTGCATTTAATTTGATTCGTCGCCATCAGACACCGCATAGTCAAGATTTCAATTTCTTCTTGAGACCCATTATTTTAGACAATTTCTAATCATATAATTATCTTGAGACCTATTATTTTAGACAATTTCTAATCATATAATTTTCTTGAGACCACATTATTTTGTACAATTTCTAATCATATAATTATCTTGAGACCTATTATTTTAGACAATTTCTAATCATATAATTATCTTGAGACCCATTATTTTGGACAATTTCTAATCATATAATTATCTTGAGACCCAGTATTTTGGACAATTTCTTATCATATAATTATCTTGAGACCCATTATTTTGGACAATTTCTAATTATATAATGAAAATTAGGATTCCAAACACCGTAATCTCGTTTTAATTTTCTGAACGTGCGCAGAGATTTGGTGCGAAACTGTTCTTTCCGAGGAATAAATATTGTCTGTTCTGAAGCTCCTATTTTTCTAGCACCTAGAAAATTTCAGGTTCGTATCTGGGGACGGGTTTAAAGATGCGTGGGAGAGATACACCGTCAGTCCTCGTTAAAACATGCATCTTGTAGAAGGAAAACTCCGCTATAAAAATAGGGTCTACTTTCTTCTTTGTCTGTGACATTCAACAGCATCGACTGACATAAGCAGTTGTTCCAAAAAGTGACGCTGGCTCTACTCAAGCCTATGCCACTACAAACAATTCATCCGTGTGGATTTTTGAACAACTTAATTGTTGCGTAAACCTCATACGTCAAATTACACAGGCGATTCCGTTTTACATATATATATATATATATATATATATATATATATATATATATATAAATGTGTGTGTGTGTGTGTGTGTATTTTGGCAGCAAGTCGCTATCAAGGCACGTTTGATTAAATATGACAGAGTTTCCTTTCTTCTTATTTTTCTGTTGATTATCTCGAAATGCCGAGCATTTTTGTCGTTTCAGTTGGTAAGTTGTGTATGAAGTTCCCGAGTGATTTTTTGTTAGCCATTTTCCTCTAACGCTTACGATTATTGATCGTCGTTAGGAGCAATTTTGCTGTTGTCGTTATTTTATATGTCTACATGTTTCTGTGTGTGTATCTACCTTTATGCAAAAAGCACTTTGTCTCTGTGTGTATATGAGTTCGTTTTTATGGACTCCGAAACGGCCAAGTTGATTTTTTTTAATTTTACATAAATGTACGGAATGCTCTTAGATAGGTTTCATATAAGTATCGAAAATGAAAAAAATAGAAAATATTTTATTGAAGAAGAACTGTCCAAATTTTATTAAACTTAACACCTTTATATAGCCAAACATCAGAAATGCATTTGAAAAGTTTTAGTACAACACAAGCAAAAGGGCCCGGTATATATATATAAAAAAATCAATAGTAGGTTCTTTCAGGATACATGAGTTTGCTGGAAATGTATGTTTCTGTTTAATGCACAATTTTAGCGAAAATAAATGACTTTTGCATTTAAATCTTTAATTCAAACCATTATAAAAAGAATAACTGTATACAAAATAATTTGGTTCTCTACAGTCCAATGCAGACTACAATGTACTGTACATTAAGCCACTGTGTGGATGCATGTGAAGCTTCCTCCCAGTGTACTGCGATTGATCCTCGACTAAAACTGGCAATCAATCGATTTGGTTGAAAAGTGGGTGCTTCCACTGATATCGATGGTAATAAGAGTTTTGGAAGTGTAGAAGCAGTAATTGAATTGATTCTCATTCAACTCCGGGAAACGTCGAATATCTCGGGAAACCAGCATGGCAGTCCGTCTAAATTAAAATGGGTTGCTTGTCATTGTTCTTGATATAAGAATTCCAGGTTGCTCGAATGGCGCGCCTACATATCACATGAATAGTGTATTAGCAGAAGCGAAATTTTGTTTCTTGTCGTGCCCATGTTGTGTTTTAGTTTGTCGTAAATAAATAGTTAAATTCGCCAACAAATACATGATGAACCGATATACAAATAATCAGTTATATTGCAGACACATTGCCATTGATAATACTCCTATAATGTTCCTCATTATTTTCCCGGCAAACATTTCTGTTTCATAAATTGTAATCCTTGAGTGACTTTAGATCTTAATAAGTGGCGACCTTCAAAGTAAAAAAAAAAAAAAATCACCAACAGCTCTACCGACAGAGTCCCTTATAGATCTGGAGAGATGCGCACGAAAAAAAAAAAAAAAAAAAAAAAAAAAAACAACGTAGTTTATCAACATAATAATTAACCGCGCTTTTTTGTTTATAAACTGGCAAGCCAAAAAGAGAAAGAAATTTGCTACTTCGATCGTGAGAATTAAACGGATAAAGCGGCTTTTCATTTTAACCACAGGTGTATAAAGGAAACACGTCGGCGTGTAGATAAAACTGTGCCCCACTCACCTGTTTGTTGTCCCCTAACGAATTGCTCATTCACCGTGGTGTTGTCATTAATCTAACTAGAACGGGTGGAACCTTTTCTTTTCTTTCGTTATTTCTGTTTCTTTTTGTGAGGCTTAAAACACTAGTTTAACCAAAACCATCATTCCGATGATTTATGTCGAAAACGAGGCCGTAATAATCGTGTAGACATATCTATTCTTGTATGTATCGGTTCTTTATCTTCTCTAGAAAGATATGGTGCCGCGAAAAATACTGACACATTTTTTTTTAATTTAATTCCGATAATATAAGAAAAACATAGATATAACTCGTTTTATTTAAATTCTCTGGTCAACTTTTCCCATTTCGGATGTTATTGTTATAACGTTTCGACTGAGGTAATCTTTGACCTTCTTCAAGTGCCTCTTCATTTAATTCACGGGGTTAACTTGTTCTTGTTTCGTCAGCCATGACCGAGTAGAAGTCTTATGTAATTTGAAATCGAATTCATAGTATCGCCCATAATGAGGATTGAACCTTCAACCTCCAGAAGACAGTTACTTAGAAC
>NC_136492.1:58067665-58207665 GCF_053919585.1 Euprymna scolopes | reverse complement strand
GAGGCAAACATTCTTTTTCTGGAGTAACCCTTTTATAAGTCTTTATCGTTTTTTTTAATCTTTAATTTGTACAGTAAAAAGTAGTTTAATAGAGCCACACTCATTAGATTATTATTATACAAAGCATTACGAAATCTTAAATCCGAGCTTCACATTTAAACATTAAAATCACGTTTTTTATTATGTATGTAGGATTTCTTGAAGGTAATTTAATGTTCCCATAATATCAAAGATTAATGATACCATTGGTGTTTACAACAGTTACGTGGGATACAGCTGTAATAAATCTATTCAAGAATATGTTTACACATGCGAACGGAAATATAATTCTTTTTCGGTCAGATATAATTCTTTATATATATATATATATATATATATATATATATATATATATATATATATATATATATATATATATATATATATATATACTAGCCGGAGCCTTGCACTGGCGCAACTCGAAAAAAGAAGAAGAAAATAGCATACCATACCAAGAGAAGGGCCAAGCGTGTATATGAGATTATCACCTAAAGTTTAAATTAAGTAAAGTTGGATAACAGTAGTGTGTTCCGGATGTGACATTTCAGGTACAGAAAGAAACTAGCTAACGTGGCGGATTGTTCTTGTTGTTTAATTACGCATCGTTCATGCATTTTCGTATGAATCAGAAGATTGTTATTGCCATTCGTTTTCATAATATCTTTCTAGTTAGAATTAATTATTAGAAAAACATCGGGTAATTACCGCAGGAAATACATAAAGTTTGGCATCATCTCTAAGTGAAAATGCTTCTGTGGAACAGAATCGATTCGAACTTGTCACATCCAGGTTAAACCCTTAGCCACCATCATATCTCTGACGTGGTGGATGGGGAAAAAAGAGAATAGTTGTTTTTTTTTGTATAACTTATTCCACCTCTGCCTCCATAGTGGAGGAGATGTAGGTTGCTGTAATGTGTGTACATGTATACTAATGAAGAAAGAATAAAATTGCAAGAAGATCGTTCAAACTCGACAATTTTTTTTTAATAATCACATTATTATAAAAAGGAATACGAAGACATTTGGAGCGACAGGTAGAGGAGTAAATAGTATTTTCGGTCGTCACATAAGAACTGCGACGACAGACATTTGCTAATTCTGCCGACATAATGAACGCACTGTGAAGATTTAACAACGCCCAACTCTGCTACACCAAAAAAACTCGTGCTCTAATCCTGAACAACATATAAGTATTGTTAATCTTTAACTATCTATGCGTTATTGCGCTGTTCCTTAATGATCAAATTTTTAAATAACCAGAAGACTATCTGCCCAAAGGAGAGCTAAAATTTTCCGAACAGAACAGTTTTTGTACTAAAACATACTTTAGAATCTTTATTCTAGTTTTTCCCCAAATTTATTATATGGTAGTTATTTTAGTAAATGTCTATTTTAATATTATAATTTTATAATAATATAATTATATAATATTATAATTATATTAATAAATAAATATAATATTATAATTATTAAATATAAAATTTTGGCAGAATATTCCTACATTAATAAAACGTGTTAGTACGAATAGTACGTGGGAGTGACTTTATTTCTAAAATTCAAAATGGCGTAATGGAAACATATTATAAGGTATTTACAGCTTCTCTTCTAATTTTCTGATTTTAATCATGTCAAAACGCAATTTATTTTTTTTGACAGATTGATTGTAGCTATTTCTTCTGGTGAGTTAAGGGCATAATAGATTTACGGATTGATATAATTAAGTGATTGATTTTGCGCTACGAAGCAGATACTGTCAAGAATTGTAAATGTTAACTAAATTAAAGGAATAAATTATAAGATGGCCAACATCATGAAATTTGGAATATAGTTGTGTGTAATTTATTCACTATACACACACACACACACACACACACACACACACACACACACACACACACACACACACATATATATATATATATATCGGATATGAAAAATACACCGTTATAAAAGTCATTCTTTACTTAATAATCGGTGAAAATTTCGTATTTCGTATTGATTGAATAATTACTTGATTTTTGGTATATTTTTAAAGACAGACTCCGTCAAAAAAACTGACCCCTTCTTTCCGTTTATAGAAACAAAATTTTGACCGTTATTTGTGACCCTCTCTCTCCTTCTTTCTCTTTCTCCCTCTCCATCCCTCTGTCTTTCTCTATCTCTATCGTTTCCTCTCATATATATATATATATATATATATATATATATATATTGTTATATAGTCCTTAAATTGGATTATGTATTTAAAGAAAATGTCAAAATTTAGTTTTAAGCCGACGAAAAATGTATCATTTTTTTGCTTTTTTTATTTTTTGTCGCTGAGGCAAAATGAACATGGGAGAAAAAGAGAGTGTATAGAAGAAAGAAAGAGAGAGAGAGAGTATAGGAGAAAGAGAAGGAAAAAAGTACGGAGACAGAGAGTAATGTTTCATGCTTTCTGACCCCTGTTAGTTACTAAGCGAACAAAGAAAGAAAGAGAAGAATAAGTAAAGTATGGGGAAGAGAGAGGGAGAGGGGGAGAGAGGGAAAAAATACAGTTTGGTAGAGGCACTCCGCCGAGACGCCGAGCCGCGGAGTCGGACGGACGTGACTAATTTCCACCCAACGACAGAGAACGGAGAACGAACCGATGTCGTCGAAACAGATGATGTCGATCCCCCATTAACAGCGAAAGAAAGGAGATAATACCGACCGTAAAATGGTGAGGAACACGGCGCACCAAAAGATCTACAGCGTACAATAAACGTACAAGGCATGAATAATACATAAGGTGTATCGCATGTTACGAACGGTCGCCCGAAGCGAATAAAATGGTGGTTAAACTTCACGTAGAAAAGAAAAGAAAAAAGAAAATTAAAGTAAAGATCTTTCTGCATACCTTTCTCTTGTATATTAAGGTGGCGAGTTCATTTTGCCATTGTTTTGTTTGAAATGATATATTTTTTGTATCGATATATTTCGCGTCGGCATTTTCAGATAGTAGATTTAGATATCCCTTCCACATACTCGTAAATTGTTTTTTGTTTTTTAAAATTTTATTTAATCTCATTCACCTCCTACCGTAGTTTAAATTTTCATAATAAAATTAACTTTGAAATGTTTTCACTGGTGTCCGTGTTCGTTCTCTTTCGTATGCTGTCGTATTCGTCCTCGTGTCTCCTTTTATTTGACCCTTGTCACATGTGCGATAAATATTTGTTTTTCGTAAATTTCTTTTTGTCTCCCTTTGCTTGCTTTTTATCTACTCCCCATTTATTGCATGTATTACAATATATATATATATATATATATATATATATATATATATATATGTGTGTGTGTGTGTGTGTGTGTGTGTGTGTGTGTGCGCGCGCGTGTGTAAATCAACAACAAATAATGTTTTATTCCTACTAATAACTGATTAAAATATAATAATTAAGCAGCTGTCTAATCGGTTCCACAACTCACTGAACAATGGTAATTCTGTAGAGATCGGGAATCTGTAGATCGGCGTTATTGATCTGTAAAGAGCGTGTTCAATATTTTGTAGAGGCTGTTACATAGAAAGTCGAAGGCGGTATTTCACCATTTTTTGCAATATGCATTTTGCATGTTCCATAAACAATCAACAATAAAAACCAAGTTTACCGAGTAAATTTGAAGAAGAACATGAAAAAGAAAAGGACGTTAAAAACAAATAAGAGCTTTTATTTAACTTGAAATATGTACGAACAATTAGAGAGTATTTTGTACGTATATATATATATATATATATATATATATATGTGTGTGTGTGTGTGTGTGTGTATATATATTTAGGCAGCATGTTTTAATTCAGACAAATATCGTTGAATAGCACGGATTGTTTTTACTCAATAAACTTTTTTAGTAAATTTTCAATTTTTTGAATTGTCGTTCTTATTTCTCGGTTGAATCTGTGCAAGAAAGTGCCATAATCGTCTTTGTCCATCCGTTTTTTACTTTTGCTTGTGTTTGCAAGTACTTTCAACTTAGTTTCTACAGTTGTCCTCAGGCAGTTTTGATTATTGTTCGTTTAAAATCTACTAGTCTCTCGCTCCTAGACAAGGTTCAAGAGAGAGTCACAGTCTGATAGGCCCTGAAGTGGCATCTAAGCTTCAACCTCTGTCCCATCGACGAAATGTTGCATCCCTCTGCCTGTTCTACAAGTATTTTAGTGGTGAATGCTCTGGCGAACTGCAGACACTTGTGCCCCCACGACGTAGACCCCCTCGACAAACGCGACAGGCAACTAAATCTCACCCCACACGGTAGAGATCCCTAGATGTAAAAGATCTTTCTACTCCACTAGTTTCTTCCCCAGAACCGCTAAACTCTGGAATTCCATTCCAGGTCACTGCTTCCCCAACTGTACTGACATGCAGAAGTTCAAGTGTAACATGAACTGACATCTTGGTGCCCAAATCCCAACATAGTACCCCAGTAGTTGTTGCCCCTGATAGTAGTCCCCTACACCAAAGTGGCAATGTGCCTTGTTTGGGGTGAAAATGTAATAATAATTAAAAAAATATGGTTTTATATGCTTCAGTTAAAATTATTTTTAAATTTCTTGAAATAGTGAAGCGTGTCGTGTGCAAATATATACGTTTTTTTAACGTGTTAAGAACGTGGCTAAAATAAATGTACAATGTTTTTAAATGTGTAATTTACAAGATGATGTAGAATTTACACATTTATTTACTCTTACCTTGAAAAAATGTTCCTACATTTTATATTAGAAGTAAGTATCTACCTGCCGAGGCCAACGTAAAAGAACGTGTGCTCACATCGACGAACTGAATAAAAGTGAAAGAGAAAGAGAGAGAGAGAGAGAGAGAGAGAGAGAGAGAGAGAGAGAGAGAGAGAGAGAGAGAACGAAACAGGAAGTAGAGAACGCCACCTGTCGGACAAATCGAAAATCACAACAGGGGTAGATAACTAGTGCGTACTTGAGATACGTTTGTGTGCGTGTGTGTGTGCGATATATCTAATAGCATGTCAGTTCGAAAAAGTATCTGCCCATAAATCAAAGTAAATTTTAAAAAATAGATGAGTTGCCTAAGATTAAAAAGAAAGGCAAGAATGAAAATGTAGCGAAAATCATTTTAATTAAGATATTTTAAGGTGAAATGTTTATAGTTTTACCCTGATTTCTGATCGCAACGCGTTGCTGCGTCAAAGATTATAAGAAGCGTTACAAAGCATAAAATTAATTCTCTTTCACCCGGCTGTTTTCAAGAGCGACACACTTCAGAAGTCGGTTTAGAACCTTCTATGATAAATATTTCATCGACATGGGTGCGTTATTTTATTTTGGTACGTAAGGTTTTTCTCTAGTTACAGCCACACATACACACATCCTTTTACCCAGGAGTCTGAGTAAAATGATGTGTGTATGTGTGTCTGTAACTAGTCTTCATTGGATTATGGCGAGCAATTTGATATTCTTTAATTAGCAGATGTCCAAATATATATTAATTTGAAGACATAAAGCTTTTTAAATAATACATACACATTAACTTGCTCAATCCTTAAAATGTTTATGGAAGTCATTTAAAAATAGATCCAATCCGAGTTTCCACGACATTCTTTTAAACATTTAAAAATTATATAAAAGAAATTTAGACTGAAAGGAGGCAATACAATGCGGAGATGTAACAGATAGACAAAAAGCGAAGAAATTTAAGATATTATAGTGAAACAAGCAATGCAGGTTCACCTATCTTTTTTGTTCTAATACATGCGTGTATATATATATATATATATAATTTAATATTTATATGTACTATGTTCTTACTTGTGTCAGGTGGTCAGGTAGCATATATGTGTTGTAATATTTCGGGAAAACCTCCTCTCGTCAGGCATATGTTCGAGTTTCTGACGTGCATGAGACTATGGTAAAATTATTTTAATTAATTTAATTTTATTATGTTTTATATTCAACTATTAATTGTTATCATTTATAAACTTGTTACGCATGAAACGTTATTGGAACCATGTTCTTGCTTCCGGAAAATCGTACCCACCCCAATTCCAATTGCCTTAGTTTTTATGTTTTTCTTAGCGATATTTATTTTTTGATTGCATTACAAATCACAAAAAACCGCTATAAAATGATTTTAAAAAGCCTACAGAAATGAGCCGTCTGATATGTGATGTGTAGATACGTGCCCCTTTACGTTAGAATTGGATAAACACAAATCTGATATTTTCAAACACAGGAAAAATAGTGTTGCCCTGCACATTAGGCGAGTGTGTCCATCGCTTATCCTAGAATGTAAAAGAGGTTTAGATCCGGCCGTGACACAGTATATATATAGTCTTTTCTGCCCGACAACTTTTAGAGAAATGCAGCAAATAACTGGTCGCATTGTCATGGTTTTATGGACCTGATTAAAGCTGTCGACACTGGCAGCATTAAAGACAATCTGAGGTAAACTTAGATATGTCACAACGCTTAAACAGCCTCACCGGGAAGTGAAAACACACACACACACACACACACACACACACACACACACACACACACATATATATATATATATATATATATATATATATATATATATATATATATAACTGACGATAAACATGACACCATACACTGATGATTCTCGAAAGGCTGAAACACTACTGTCTGGAGGTATTCAAAAATAATTATAGTAATAATTATGTCAGCTTTTTTAAGCACTCGGTTCTTATTGTCGAGCACTCTAAGTTGAAGTTAAACGTCGATTATTTAAGCTTGCACGCGCAGATTATGGTTTCATCATCATTAGATCACTATCACTGTCGTGATATTTAAAAATGAATGTTTAAATTTAAACTTTATTTTTTGCGGCTTACAATGGCCGTGTGAGTTTGTTCCTTTCTAATGGAGTCAGAGATGGCTTCGTTACCAGGTCCGAATCACCCGACACGCAGTAATCGTGACTGCACTGATGATTCCCGAAAAGAATGAAACACTAGTGTCTGTATGGATGAAAAGAAATTATATATATATATATATATATATATATATATATATATATATATATATATATATATATATATTCCAGGTTAAAAATATTAAAAGTCATTAAATTTCAACAAGGTTTTGATGATGCTCAATATAAAAAAGGCAAGACGTTATTTTATTCAATTTAGGTAAACAAATTACCATAAGTCCCCACAATAAATTTACTGTTTCAGTCTTACAAAACATAGACGACATTATACGTCTAGTCTTATTCGAGGCAAGTTGTTTAATTAAATATTATTTTATTAAATGACTCGAATAAGACAAGAGGTATTTTGTCGTCTGACGATGTTATTTAAAACTAAAACACTAAATTTATATTAGCGACTTATGATAATTTTGTTTATATATATATAACTACTTAATTTACTCACATAAAATTAATATACGAAAGTATAAATTTATACGTAAACTTTAAGTATTTACTTCAAAAGTGCTCAATACGTAGGTAAAGCTAGTTTCATCCACTCTAGGACTCTTCAGGCTTATGCATAAGCCTGAAGAGTCTTAGAGTGGATGAAATGCGGAATATAAGACTGATGATGAGGGGAGGTTCTGTCATGATTTCTCCATTGCCTATGACCTCACTCAGATTGTTCAGGAACCTACCCGTGTGCCCGATAATGACGGCCAGTATGCGAGCCTACTAGACCTTTTTCTCACAACTTGCCCTGAACTATGTTCAGTTTCTGTTCTGTCGCCTCTTGGATCTTCCGACCACTCTGTTGTATCAATTAAGATAAAAATGAAATGTAATAAGTCCCCAGACGTACCTCTTCATCGTACAGTATATCGATACACAAAGGCTGACTGGGATAGCTTCCGTACATTTATATCTGATCTACCTCTGCATTCCATGTTTAAAAAGGATGTGTCCTCTATAGTATTAGACCTAACTGAATGGTTAATTGTAGGTATTGACCATTTCATACCCTCTAAAAAGTTTCAGCAAAAACCTAACAGCCAGCCATGGTTCTCTCCAGAATGTGCTGCTGCCATTGAGAACAGAAATCACTTTTTCCACTGCTTCAAACGTAATAGATGTATGGAAACTAAAGCCGTTTTCAGGACTGCCAGCAACCATTGTAAGAAAGTAATAAGGAACGCAAGAGAGTTGTATGCTCAATCTGTTAAGTCCAAAGTAGCTGAGCAGCGGCTTGGTTCCCACCAGTTTTGGCAAATAGCAAACAGAATCCTGAACAGAAGCGTGTGCTCCATCCCAACTATTATCAATGGACCTGAGGTAATCTCGTCAGCATCAGACAAAGCCAAACTCTTTGTCAAGAACTTCGCAGCTAATTCTACCCTTTGCGACCAAGACCGCCAACCCCCAATATTTCCTCCTGTATCAGAAAACACGCTATGTGATATACGTATATCTGTACGTGATGTTGCGAAGCTAATCAAAAACCTTGATTCGAGTAAAGCAACTGGCCCTGATGGTATTCCAATTATAGTACTCAAAAAACTTCAACCTGAACTAGCGCCCATACTTACAAAACTGTTTAAACGTTGTCTTAAGGAGAATAGTTTCCCATCTCCCTGGAAAATCTCATCAGTATGCCCTGTATTTAAGAATTCAGGTGATCGCTCATCCCCCTCTCAGTACAGGCCAATAAGTCTCCTGTGCGTCATGAGTAAGTTGCTAGAATCTGTGTTAAATACAGAAGTAATCAAACATCTCAACAAAAATAACCTTCTTAGTGACACTCAATATGGTTTCCGTTCTGCTAGATCTACAGCAGATGTCCTTACAGTTATATCGCATAGGATTAGCAAATCTCTCGACGGTGGCAATCTTTCTAGGGCAATTGCTCTTGACATATCTAAAGCCTTTGATAGGGTATGGTATAAAGGTTTACTTCATAAGATCGCTAGCTATGGTATAGCTGGAAAAGTCTTCTCAATTATTAAATCATTTCTTTCTGATAGGTTCATAAGAGTAGTAGTTGAGGGGCAAAAATCAGAAGCTCACAGTATTAATGCCGGTGTCCCTCAGGGATCCATCCTGGGCCCAACTCTTTTCCTGATCTACATTAATGATCTTCCAAATCATATCCTTACATCATTTGTAGACATTTATGTTGACGACACTACCATTTATGGTACCACATCTAAGACAGTAAACGACCAAGTTCTCTCCAATTCTCTCTCTTCTGATCTTGAGCACGTAGTACAATGGGGAAAGGAGTGGCTGGTTACTTTTAATCCATCTAAAACCAAGCTTCTCTCTTTACATCATCAACATTCTAATCCACATTTGTCATCAATTGAAATGAATGGCTCTCGTCTTCAGGAGGCCTCAAGTTTTGACAAGCTTCTGGGCTTGAATATTACTCCTGATCTTAAATGGAACACATATATCAAATCTGGTGCCAAGGCCGCTGGAAAAATGGTGGGATCTTTCTATCGATCCAGTAGATATCTCACTGCTGATGCTATTCTCTATCTATATAAGAGCCAGGTACGTCCAAGGATGGAATACTGTTGCCACATCTGGGCAGGAGCTGCTAGAAAGGACTTGTCCTGCCTTGATAAAGTTCAAAATAGACTTCGTAGCCTCGTAGGAGATGTCCTTTTCTCCTCCTTGCAACCTCTATCTCACAGAAGAGATGTTGCGAGTTTGTCTCTGATGTATCGTTATTTTCATGGAAAGTGTTCAACTGAGCTTCAATCTATGGTCCCCCCTCGCCAAACTTTCACAAGAAACACTCGTCTAGCTGTAAACACTATCAATAATTTCCCCCACTCTTTATCTGTGCCTAAACTTAAACGTAGATTCCATGAACAAAGCTTCTTTCTTAGAACTGCACGCCTGTGGAATTGTCTTCCGTTTTCCTGCTTTCCGGCTGAGTACAATATGGTTGTGTTCAAGTCTAAAGTAAATAAGTTCTTGATGAGCCGTTCCATATAAGTTATTAAATTTATCAAAGTTTCATTACTAATGATTACTATATTGACCAATTTCTACTGTACACTCTTTAACCCTTATCCTTGAGTGGCCTCTGGGCCTTGATAATGTGGTGATGCCTTTGTAAAAAAAAAAAAAAAATATGTATATATAACCTGGAAAAATAACGATTAAATAGTTTAATATTTAGAGATTTATAAAGAATTGGAATGAGTAATTACATCAACATCGGCAATTTAGTACGAGATAGATAATTGTATCGGAAGCAGGAAAAGTATTAGAATCATCCCTTCACTAATATATATATATATATATATATATATATATATATATATATATATATATATGTGTGTGTGTGTGTGTGTGTGTGTGTGTGTGTGTATAAGACACATTTATTAAATATCGTTTGCAGTATTAAAATCAATATTTTAAATAATATTTTAAAATTGGCGTTTCTTTCGACATTATGCCCCCTAAAATGCTTAAATATACTCCAAAGAATCAGAATATAGAAAATATTAATTAATTGATGTCAAATACGTATTAATAAAATTCAACAAAATTCGGAGGTTTCTGAATTTTCACGAAGTACTTCAACCCAGTTTCTCATCCGATTTCTATAAGGCTAAGTTAAATTAAATATAGGCCACTGTTTTCCAAAACTTATCATGATCAGCTAAGTAGCTCAAGAGTGAATTCTGTGCATGCAAATATATACAAATATACACATACAAAACTTTATATAAATAGTTATGACCCCTCACACACATATACCTCCATAGTCATACGTAAAGGAATGGCTATTCATATATATAAACACAGACACAAAGGCTCAACACGCAGTATCTTGTAGTAATCGTCTCCAGAATTTCCGTTTTTTTATTGTACGATAAATCGCATTTAGTGTAATCATTGTCATCGATACCCTGTACAAACGCCCACGTTTTTTTTTGTTTAATTTCAAAGCTAGAAACATGGAAGAACGACAAAGTTTACGTTGTATTTCTCGAGGAATGTATTGAAATGTTTGGAATGTTTTTCGATGTAGTCAACAAACGAATATTGGATTCGTAATTGAAACTCTAGCTTTTGCCCGTGGCTGATCTGATCTAATCTACCTACGCCTCTATGAAGGACGTGTAAATCCGTATGTTACGAAAACATTGCAAGTCGTGTCCTGCATATTGTTTCAGAAGAAAAACTGACTTAGATAAGATTAAGAAAAGTATTTTTCATATATCTTTAGTCGTTCAAGTATTTTGGGACACAAACTAAGTGTATGATATATCTATATATCTGTATCTCTCTCTCTCGCTCTCTCTCTCTCTCTCTCTCTCTCTCTCTATATATATATATATATATATATATATATATATATCTCAGGTCATATCATATGCTACTGGTACTATGTAACCAAGTACTACCTGCCTCATGGTCGGGTCACATGCGACTAAACTGGTTCCTGCACCATACTTGTTTGGTGAGGAGGGCGGCTAGTCTCCCTGAAGGATGAAAAACAAGACCTTTCAAAGGGCGAATAAACCCTTTTCTGGGTCAACGGCCAACTAGCACCGTGTGTGTTTGTGTGTATGTATGTTTGTGTGTGGGGTGGACAGGGCTCCCATAACCCGTGGCGAAGGCAACCTTTCTATGAGAAGCAAATCTCTGATTTAAAAAACATAAAGCGGGAGACCAGTACCCACATTAAGCTGGGCTGCAGTTTAACTTGTTGCTGGCTTCTTGCTTGTTGCTGGACCTCAACATCATTTTGAACCGAAAGAGAGATTTAGCTGTCGTAAAAAGCTAAGATTCTGTAACATCATCTGTGTATAGTTACTCCCTCAGGCATTTGCCTATTAAAAGGGTCCTGTGGGGATGGAAATTTTGGGGCTCATGGACTTTAAGTGTCTGAGGGAGTGGTACTCTACTGACAAGACGTTGCAATTCATATATATATATATATATATATATATATATATATATACTAGCAAAAGTACCCGTCGTTGACTGGGTTCAAAAACAGCCTACAGAAAATGGACTGTGATTTATGAAAGTATGATAGATTATGAAAAGGAAGGCTTGTAAAGAGGTAGCTCGAATTCGGGGGTATCAAAACCAAAGCAAAATATGATAAAAGTAAACATAAAATAGACAACCCCCATAATTTATTATACCATACTTGTTCACACTGAAACACTTATCACAATATTCTGTGGATCTATATTAAAAAAACCTTGTTAAACTTTGTGACATATTTCCATTCTATGGAGGTAAGGCGCGAACGAACACCCCATAATTTTATTATACCATATTTCTTCAAACTGAAACATAATTATCAAAGTATACTTACACAGATAGATATGAAAGGTCTTTATTAAAGTTTGTACCTATTTCCATTCTATGGAGGCCAGGCGCGAACGCAGACCCCACAATTTTAATATATCATCCCTATTTAAGTTAAAAATTACTTATCAAAGTATTATTATGTACATCTATATCAAAAACAGTTGTAAACGTTTTTTTTTTTAATTTTTTAATTTTTTATTTCCACACTTTGTGGACCAGGCGCGTACGCAGACCCCAAAATTTTAATGAATCATCATTACGCCAGAACAAAAACACTCATTCCTGTGTCTCTATACATCTTCTATCATTATATGTGATCAGTTTTCTATAATAGTCAACCATATAGTAGCCTATTCGTGAACAGACACACACACAGACGTTCAGCTTTATATTATATATGCATATATATATATATGTATGTATGTATGTATATATATATATATATATATATATATATATAGATTGAGAGAGAGAGAGAGAGAGAGAGAGAGAGAGAGAGAGAGAGAGAGATTGTTCCGCAAATACGACGCAAACACGACGACTCCTTCCGTTGGCGATAGTATTCTATTTCTATCTTCCATATTATATATATATATATATATATATATATATATATATATATATATATATATATATATATATATATATATATATACATATATATATACATATATATATATATATAATAAAGTAATAATAATAATAATAATAATAATAATAATAATAATAATAATAATGTCAGCTCCTGTAAGAAACTTGTTTCTTATCGTTGAGCACTTTCAGTTGTAATAAAATTCGGTCAACTTAGCTCATATGCCTACATCGTCATATCATGATAAGATCACACTGACTAACGTTAAAAGCATTTAATGGGAATAAATGTTTAAATTCAACTGTATCTCTCACGGTTGATGGTAGCCTTGCTAATGAAGCCAGACATGACTTCTGTTGCCGGGGTTCGGATCTCTCGACTGGCGTCAATCGTGGCACCTTGCACTGATGATTGCCGAAAGGATGAAACACTAGTGACTGTAGGTATTTAATAATTATTATAGTATATATATATATATATATATCCTCCACTCAATTCTTTTAAATATGCTATGCTGATGATTTATTTCTTTAAAACTAGTCGACGGAAAGATGCATGGGATGTCATCTTTTTATTCCAATATTTTATCTACTATTAAATATAATGACGTTTTATAAATTCTCTTTTTTTTTAATCTTTTCTATGTATTAATCGCCATCGACGCGATATAACTTCATGTATTTTTTTAAAAACACTGCACTAATAAATTTTTGTACCAGAAACAATATTTTTAAAGATATATATGTACATGTGTGTGTGTGTGTGTGTGTGTGTGTGTGTGTGTACATAAAAGTAATTTGCATATGTCTGCATGACGGTCTCTGACAGACTGCTTTGTCAATTTTTAGTCTACAGACTTGAAACTTGATATGCAAGGAATTCAAACATGTGGAATGAATCCGATTCGTTTTTGTACTCTGTAAAATGATGATACGGAGTAAAAATTAGAAAAAAAAATGAAACTTGGAAGGCATCAGTTTACTTATTGTGTAACTTCTACGCATGCGTATATATACATTTTCACGTTAGGAGCATTCATGTGTTTAGTTTTTATGGAGATGCATCCTTAAGTAAGATCATAGCGTATACTCTTAATCTTTTGCAGAACGATCCTCGGCATGTTGCATTCCACTTTGCATTGTAGAACTCTTTATTTTACTGCATCAATAAGTGCCTATGTTTCGCTATCCTATATCATAATAGGCATCGTGTAGACATTGCCCATTTTACATTTAATATTGATATTAGACGTTTTTCTTGGTGTTGTATACTTTGGAAAACACTATACATGCAATGATATCATCACTGCTTCTCCTTAGTTTCCTTAAGATAATATAGTTGTCAATTACCTCCAAATTTTCACTGCCCATTTTGACGTATTGGCTGGGGTTTTCTGACATTTGTTGAGCATGTCTTTTTTTTTTGTCTATATACATTTTAAGACCAACATTCTTTATATACATATATATATATATATATGTATATATATGTATATATATGTATATATATATATCCATGAATAAAGTATACTGTCCAATATATATGTAATATATATATATATATATATATATATATATATATATATATATATATATATATATATATAATTGACTCGTTTATAGCATATATAATGTTTATATCGAAGAAGACATTTTTGTCCAGCGAATGACCTGCATGACGTTTTCAGCGTCTCAATTGATTTTTTTCGCGTTTAATTAAAAGATATATCAAAATTTGAATTTAACTTTAAGTATTATGGTATCTGTTCAGTGCACATTTACCTATAAGTATGGCAACCCACTTATAATTCAATGGCTATAAGTGTGTTTTCTTTTTCAAAAATAAACAATTATAAACATAACGACTCATAGAAATCTGTCTATATTCTTTTTCATTTTAATATACTTTTATAGAAATGTTTCTGTTATGTCACAAAAACTATTTTCTTTACATCACAAGTGTCACGCACATAAATTAATTCCATAGCTAATATAACATTCTGACCCAACGGGTCACGGGTAGTCGCGTATATATATATATATATATATATATATATATGCATATATATATATATATATATATGTGTGTGTGTGTGTGTGTGTGTGTGTGTGTGTGTGTGTGTGTGTGTGTGTGTGTGTGATGAGATATAAAATGTGTGAAAATAATTGTTGGGACGATTAATTGAAATCGGAAGTCTGAAAATATGGAAGCTTTTGGGGCTTTCGGAATTGGTAAAAGATCGTAAAAATTTGTAATTATTTTTCGATTTCAAATGAAATAAACACAATGCGTTTATTTATTAGAATATTGTTTTGCACACCATAAGACTAAGGTGCATACAATAATCTGTTAAGTCTAATTCAGTTTTTTATCGATAAATTATGTAAAACAAAGTACATATTCTACAGTTTATTTACGCCTATTTCTTTTTGCACACCTTTTACAATGCTCAACTTTCGTTTCGCACTTGTTTGCTAAACTTTTATATGAGGCATCTTAAAGCGTTCACGGATGTTTAGGACAAGTTTTACTATTATAATTAATGAAAATCTCAGAATGTCTTTATCTAAATCTTGGATACTCTACATAAAGAGAAAACATTTAGAAGTTTATTAAATTGAAAAAAAAAATTATATCAACATTTGAAAATATCCCCCCACAAAAAATTAAATTGGATCTTTTGTGAACTAAGTAGAACTAATTGAAGAGAATTATTTTATAAAATGTAGCCACCAAAATTCAGGGGTATCTTGTCAAACTCGAGAATCTTTCTGTCAGACTATGGAATCTATACAAAATTTCAAATGGAACTTTTTATGTAGTTAAAGGGGGTGTTATGTTATCAGGTCCTAGCTAATAGAACGAAGCCATACTACCCCCGTTGATTATATGAACAGTTCCCTTCTTTTTTTTTTACATAGGGTCACCACTTATCAAGGCCCGAAGGCCACTCAGGGATAGGAATTATTGCGTGTACAGTAATCAATGAGATAGTATTCTAGCAATCATTAGTATTGGGGGTTTAGATAGAGTGTCTTACTTAAGGGGGCGGTTTATCATGAATTTGTTTTTGTTGGACTTGAAGACGTCCAAGTTGTAGTCATGTGGGAAACAGGCAAGCGGCAGAGAGTTCCACTGGCGTGCAGTTCTAAGAAAGAAGCTTCGCTCATGGAATCTACGTTTGGATTTAGGCACAGATAAAGAGTGGGAAAATTATTGACAGTGGTTTCAGCCAGACGGGTGTTTCTACTAAAAGATTGGTGAGGGGGACGAGGGAACGAGCACCTGCTATGGAAATAACAATGAAACAAAGACAGGCTCCCAACGTCTCTTCTGAGACTCTCTGGGAGAGAGGTTGCAGGGAAGAGAAAAGGGCATCCCCCACTAAACCACGAAGTCTATTTTGTACTCTGTCAAGGCAGGATAGGCTGTTTTTAGCAGCTCCTGCCCAGATGTGGCAGCAGTAGTCAATCCTTGGAAGTACTTGGCTTTTATACAGATAGAGAATTGCATCAGTAGTGAGATATCTTCTAAATTTCACACAGATTCCAGAGTTCGACAGAAAGATCTCAAAGTTTGACAAGACAGAATCTCGAAGGTTACATCGACCGAAACTTCGTGAAAATAAAACTGAGAATGAGAATGAGAAAACGAAACGAAGAATCTAAATAATACGAAAAATGAAATCTAAATAATACGAAAAATGTTCTTTTTTTCTTGACGGTCATGTTCTGGGTTAATTTTAAAAATGTATCAGATGTATAGTCACGCCAGCTTGAACTGCATGTGTTAGTCATTAAAAACATTATGTTACATTTGGTTTTCTATTTTTATTTTACGATTGACTTGAACTTGAGAACTCATATTTTAAACATGCCGAGCCAGGAGTGTTCTGTCATAGTATTAATCAAACGGTTGGGACCAGTAAGATATCGCATCATGTGTTGGACTTTGTATAGATGTGATTGACATTATTCAAAGTCTTTCTTTACTGCATGGAGAAAAAACGAAATTCACAGTTCATTATTTATCTGCTTTATTAAAAGAATTTGCAAATAAAAATAACTCAGCGACTCAAATATATATATATAGTAGGTGCCAAAAAAAAAAAGTCCGCGCTTGTCATTTTTTCAAACATTGCAAATTTAAGCTAAACGGAACGTAACTGTTTAAACAACATATACCTGATTTGATTCAACTTTTTATTCCTCTATAATTTTACCGGTTCATATATGACCTTTAATTGAAGTATTCTATTGTTAGCATCAATTTAAAAAAATTAACTTCAAATCGAGAAGACAAAAAAAAAATGTGCAGCAACAAATAAGCTTAAAACCAGTTTAAAATATCCACCTTTTAGGCAACAAAGCATTTCTAATCGTAGTTGTTGTTCTTGGTTATACACTGTAACATCTAGTCCATATGCCGCGACTCTCTCTTAATGATCGTCAGAGCTCATTAATCTCAACCTTTATCCAATCGAGAAATCGGCCGCAGATTTGAATATTATAAGAAAATGGTACGAATAACTGCTATGCCCCTAAATCTGGTCGTCCTATAATTACTTCTTACAGGGAGACGATGCTATCGAGATACGCAGCCTAAGAAACAGATTTTAAACGGCTCCCCAAATCTCAAAACAGTGCAATCTTGTTAAAAAGTGCTCTCTATCCACAGTTAAAAACAGATTGAAGGAATTTAATTCATGGGGCTGTGTTTCTCTAAAGAACAGAAAGCGCCGCCCGGACTTCCTAAGATGCAATGAAGATCATGACTTCATATTGGCCAAAAGTGATTTTTAGCGACGAAAGCAAGTTCAATAGGCTAGATAGTGATGATACGCATTACGTCCGTCGGAAGAAAGACGAAGAATTTAATCCTAGGTGCTCAGTTTCAACGCTTCAAGGTGGTGGAGGTTCAGTTTTGGCGTAAGGCGTTAGTAGTGCTAATGGTCCATGGCCTATAGTTCGCTTGCAAGATCGAATTAATTCGACTAAGTACATTACTATGTTGAATTAGCATTTTCTACCCTATTTTGTCCGGAATTCGGATAATAATCCCATCTTCATGCAGGATAATGCTCCCATTCACACAGCTGACAACGTCAAAAAGTTCCTTGAAGAGCATGATATTTCGTGTTTGGATTGGCCTGCACAATCTCCATATCTCAATGCAATCGAAAATGTATTGCATGACATCAAGCAGCAGCTATGCATTGATAAAATGTCAAACCTGGAAGAACTTTGGACAAAAATTAAAGAGAAGGATGCCCTTTCACGGGAGTATTGTCGCAGACTAATTCCCATAATACCTGAAACATTTCAGGCTATCAAATTGCAGAAGGGCTATGCTACTAAATATTCACTAATTCATTGTGTTTCTGTTGTATTCGTGTTGCAGTAATGTTCTAAAATTACATTTAAATAATGTGCGGATTTTCTTTTAGCCTTCTCGATTGAAAGCGTTTTTTTTTTTAAATTGACGTGAACACTAGGATACTTCAATTAAAAGTCAAATATAAACAAGTAAAATTATAGAGAAGTAAAAGGCGAATCAACTGAGATATAGGTAGTTTAAATAGTTACATTCAATTTAGTTTAAATTTGTGATTTTTTTTTAAATAACACGTGCGGACTTTCTTTTTGGCATCCACTAAAATGACAAGTGCGGACTTTCTTTTTGGCACCAATTAAAAACCTTTTTTATATTTATTTTAAAAAAAATACAATTTTGTCATTTGGGGGTCGTGGAATTGCATTAATATGCAAAAGTATAGCTAATTTACTTATTCTTTTAAACGTCTATTTTAATTAAATCTCTAATGAGATGATCATCTTTAGTTAACTATTAGGTGTAATTATATTCATGCAGGTATTCTACATGATTTGGACTTGCGTAAAAAGGTTATAGTAAACACACACTTCGTTCTCTCTCTCTCTCTCTCTCTCTCTATATATATATATATATATATATGTATATATATATATATGCGTGTATATATACGCATATACAGATAAATATATATTGTATTTTGTGTACAGAAATTTGTTAGATGAGACAAGTCATTGGTACCCTCGGTTTCAAGCCCGATAATTAGGACCGTTTAAGATAAACGGTCCTAATTATCGGGCTTGAAACCGACAGTAGCAATGACTTGTCTCATCAACCAGCTCTCTGTGCACAACATACAAAATATAAATACGTTCTTATTTTCGTATTTTCCTTTTAACTGAGCACGCTGCTTGATTTCTTTTTCACAAAAAACTAATCACACACACACACACACACACATACACACATACACACACACACACACATATATATATATATATATATATATATATATATGCTGAAAACATTGTGGCTATCAAACTCCTTTGCTAGCTTTTGGTCTACAGACATCAAACTTAATATATAGGTATTCGAATCCATATGAAATTTTATATTTGAGTTTTAGCAGAGGAAAATCGGTGCAAAAGTGTGAATATTGAAAGAAGGAATCTGAAGGTCGAAGAACGGAAGTACACTTATGCATGCCTAACGTAATAGCTAACGATTTATGTCTTAATTCTTAGCTGTGCAGCAAACATGTCTTCATGGCTCAGACATTAACGTCCAAGGAAAAAGTAGATCGTAAACTAAACGGTTTGATTTATATTCTTGATGGTGGCAGACGAAGTCAATTGTTTAAAACTTTTTAAATCATTACTATATATCGGGTCCAATGTATACTCCTATAAAATTGTTTTTGTGTGTATTGATATTCATATTAAAATCTTTTTTTCTATTTGTTTAAAACAAATGCAATTTTGTTATATATGTGTCGTGGAATTGTATCTACCTGCAAAGGATTTAGCTAATTTGCATATTCTTTTAAACATTCATTTTAATTAATTCCCTGTTAGTTTTCTGTTTTGTTATGGGATGATCATCTTTAGTTTACTATTACGTACAATTATATTCATGCAGATATTTTACATGATTTTTACTTGTGTAATATTAGCGTAAAAAGTTTATAGTAAACTCAAATCGCATTCTATATATCTTTATGAATATATATATATATATATATATGCATTTGTTTAAAAAAAAATTGTACCTAACTCGTCTGTCAGTTTTTTTTATCTACAGACATGAAACTTAATATAAAGGATATTCTAACCCATTCAAACATTGATATTTAGGTTTTAGTTGGGAAAAATCGGTACAAAGGTGTTAAAATATAAAGAAATTGAATCCGTCAAGTGAAGGCCGAATTACAAATATGCATGCGTAACGTAATAGCTATTGGTTCATGTTTTAATTTTTAGCCTGCAGCAAACATGTCTTCATAGGTCAGGCATGATAGAGGATAAATAGATGGTAGAATAAATGAATAAAATTCGAAGTTGTAAAAATATAAGAATTATAGATTAATAATAATAGGTAATACTATTTCTAATTAGTTAACTAAGTTATTAAATACAGGAGAATAAAAATAAAAATAATAGGGGAATGGAGTGGAAAAAAACAAAATTATAAAGAGTCAAGTGACATAAAGAAAGAAGTTAAAATAAAATAAAATAGAGATAGAAAAATAAAATAAATTAAGAAAAATATAAAATAAAACATATAAAGAAGGATATCAAATAAAATGAACGGTCGAAATAAGAGATTGTCCAGCTGGAGAAAGGTCTTTAAGGGCAGGTGTGGACACATAATGCCAAGCCTTTAATCAAACGTAGGCAAAGAAATCTCCTCCCCTCCTCCGAAAAAGTAATCAGTAAGCCTGGTAAAAGAGACATTCTATGCAAAAGAAAGATCGTCGCTATTTTGTTTTGGTTACAATGTTGTTGCATGTGCCTGGCAGTACCAAATTACCTTGCTTACGGATCAAGAGTTAGGTAGGGTGTTTGATAGAGCTCAGATTTTGGGAAAAATGATACAATGCGTTTTTATTGTGATATTGTAGAAAAAAATAGTTTCTCAACAAAGTGGACATGAGGTCTGACTTAACATCCATGAAGATATTGGCAGTAGACCACATGTTTTATGTTAAGCGACAGACCACCTTGCAGTTGATAAGAATTAACTTGAAAGACGAAAAGATCTTGAGAAAGAGGGGGAAATAGAATAAAGGAGAGATATGGTTTACAAGGGAGAAAGAGAGAAGGAGAATTAAAGAGATTTCTTCCATCCTTCTACTGAGAAGCTGTCTGAACGAATCTAAATTGAAAAGAATCTTGCTTCTGGAAACTGTTAAGAACCCAAAGAATTAACTTTCCTTTGCAACCCCCCCCAAAAAAAAACAGATAAATAAATATTAGTTCTTTTGTAAGGAAAGTGTCTTCGTTCAGTTTAGATTAGATAGTGATTCATAGAAGCGTGTTATTGATGGTTGTAGAAAAATTGCAAATAATATGTTTTTGATATTTGATCTTGGACGAAAATATAGAGAAATAAATTACCTCTCTCCATAGGAAGACAACAGATTTGGAATAGCATTTAAACCCAGGGTGTAGATTAGTATTTCCGGAGTGGAAAATACGTTTTCCTTAATAGATGGTGCAGGTATTTCCTGTGTTTCTTTTGTGCATGCAAAAATTGATCCAACCGAAGAAATAGTTACTTGCAGGAATAAATTTTAGTTGTAGACAAATCGAGCATTCTGTGAAAAAATGAGAGGACGTATCGTTACAGAGAGGACTAGAAAAATCAAAAGCGGAGGAGAATAGGCATAAAAATCTGTTAAGAAATTGCGTTGTAAGTCAATGCACAGGGGAGGCGGTGGGCATTAAAGTTTAGGTTTGTTTTTGTTGGGGGAAGGGGATTAACATTGAGACTTTATTATTTTTCTTTTTTTATATCGAGAATACCGTTTATTATTGCGATGGATGTCTTTGGTAGTAGATATGAGAGTCTTATTATTTAATTCATATTTCAGGTTTGAGCTAGCAAACTCTAATAATGATTAATATTTAATTTTTTATAAACGTTTAAGTTTATAAAAAGATGGAAATTATAGCGTTGTATTTGTAGGGGAAGGTTAAATTCTATAAGGCGTTGGGATACCAAGATTATGTTTGCCGGTATTAGGGTTGCAATCAGGGGGAAACGGAGTTAGTTATTTTTACATTTAAATTTTGGCTTTAAGCGGGGAAGAAAAAAAAGGTTTGATGAGTAAAAGTAGTGCAAAGGGCATATTGGGAAGAAATATAGTATTGCAGAGAGTTGTAATTAGGGAGGCAGGTAGGAGTTTAAGTCAGTGGGTTGATCTTAGGGGTTATATATATTAGTCCTGCTTTGGGGTGGTTTATCGGCAAAGTATATACTTTGATTTATACATTTTATTTTCGAAAGCAAAAAGATTACAAGACAAAATTGGCACAAGGCTAATAAAAATCATCCTTGTCTTAAAATTGTCTAGAATATTTCTAGCTAGAGTTCTCAGTCACCAAAATATCACATTCACATCTGGGGGTTGTCCTACTTAAGCTTCTCCAATTTTTTTTTTTGCGCCTACCCCCACAAAGATATATGAAAGTTCGATTGTATCTAGAATGTGCTGTACACTGACATCTGACCAACTCTGCAATAGGTTATGGTGTCGATGGAAGTTTCATTGTAATGGTATGTTGCTTTTGTATATAAATTTCCTTTTTGCCTGAAACAGTAAATTATCTCTGATTTTGAATTTTGAATATTTAATTTTTCCGATGCTGTTATAATCTCCGTGGCCTCTGCGCTCCAAAGGAAGTAGTATTTTGACCATGGGCTGTATGATTTTCACTTTCTTAATATTTTCCATTTTAACGAGAAATTTATGTTGTTTTCTTTTAAGTTTCTTATTGAGTTAGACAGAGTAGTTTCGTCTCTAGAGAACGATTGCAAGTGGTTAGATATTCTAGTTTTTACCGGGAAGGATGATATACCTACGTACGTATGTATTTTTGGGTTGGAGTGTGGTATATCTGGGGTTCTCTGCCTATGAAGGGATTAGTTGAGTTCAGGTGCTCTGAAGATTGTTTAATGTATGGTTCAGTTATATCTTTTCCTACTGGTTGCGGGATTTATTGTTCGGTAGAGATGTTATTATTTATTAAGTTATATTATTGTTGGTAGTTCTAGTTATTTGACTTTGACTGGTCATGGGGATTTCTGCTATGGTATGGTTTAAGTCTCTCACTGTATATGACGCCTGAATGCATATAGTCATTCTCTATAGGGAAATTTTCTGGGGCATTGTAATTATATTTCGGGTATGCTGGGTGTGGCGTGTTGCTAATAATTTGCTCTGCAGATTTCATTTGTTATTATTAGAATTTACCATTGTTTGTGCTATATTAGACATAGTTGAGAAGGAGATTTTAATGGAATTTTTATTCAGGATCGTACTATCTTTTTAGGGTGCTTGAATGAATTTTCTATTATTCTGAAGAATTTTTTTTAAAGAATATTAGTTTTAATTCTGTTATTGTAGGGTGGGTTGAACCAAATGTTCTTTCTTCTGATTCATTTTTTTCTCTTTTTCTAAGTGATTGTTTGCAGATTTCTTTTGGTTATAAGCGTTATGAATAGGCTTTGATACATTTTTCTGCCTAAATTTTCATATGGGTAACTAGGCTTTGGGCGTTGAGATGTTTTTTTACTATTATTTGTATGGTACTTAATTTTGTTATTATATCCTCAGTAAGCTAGTGCGTTGTTGTAAAAGTTGGAATATTTTTTATATGTTTAGTTGATAGAGAGGTTGGAGATTCTGTTTGAAAATGATACTGGAATTGCTTTAATGACGGATCTGGGGTGGTTAGAGAATTTATGGACATAGTGTATGAATTTGACTCATGGTAAGGTCAAAATGATCATTCATTTAGGTTCAAAGTTATATGTATATTCATCTTTATATCTCTACAATTATATAAATGCAACTTTGTCTCTGTGTGTGAGTTCGTTCCCTATAGACTACAAAACGGCTGAACATATTTTCCTTAAAATTTACAGAACTTTAGTATATAAGTCTGGGGGTGATCTTAGTTAAGTTTTGTCTTAGATAATTACCGATAATCGATAATCGAAACCGTTATTTTAATTTATCTATTATCGGTAAAGCCATTATTTCCATGTCGTCGCTTAGAAACAATAATGGAACAACGAGCCGTGAAAATTCTACTGTCGGTAAGTTGATAGCCTGTTTTTTTTTGTTTTTTTTTTGCATAACGTGGTATGTAGATTCAAACTCCGCACGTAAATGTCTTCATTTATTTTCATTAACTGAAAAGAATTTGATAAGACTTGAAATTTTGTGCGTTTTTTTTTTGTATGACGTGATCTGTATGTTCAAAACACGCACGTAAATTTCTTTGTATTTTTTTTTTCGTTAACTGCAAAGAAGTTTATATAAAATTATTTTATAAAAGTTACTGTATGGAGGCATGTGAAACTTCCTCACGGGCGATTTCACGGATTTCGATAACAATAAAAATATAGGAGTACGAAATATTCGTTGATCATCATTCAATCGTGGGCAACGTCGAATCTCCCTGCTAGTATTATATAAAAGGAACTTTGTGCATGTATCTGTGTGTGTTAGTTCGTTCCCTATGGACTCCTAAACAACTGGGTCGATTGTTTTCAAATTTCACACAAATGTACTATATTAGCCTGACAGTGTTTTTGGATAGATTTATTATCGGAATGTATTCGATAAGCATCTGTAATCGATAATCGAAAATATCCGATGAAGGTAAGAACAGGCGATTTTGACTGAATTAACGCCTTATACAGCCTAACATAACAGGTGCATTTGAGCAGTTTTATTACCGCACAAGTAGACAGGCCCGGCATATAAAATCTACAGTAGGATCTTTTATACGACAGGTATATATATATATATATATATATATATATATATATATATATATATATATATATATATATATATATATATATATATTAGTTATCCCCGCATGGAACTTTGTTAATTCTATCTATCTATTTATCTATCTATCTATCTATCTCTTTCTTTTTCTTTTTCTTTCTCTCCTGTGTTTTTTGTTTATGATAACTTATGCTGAAGAGGACTCAATTAGGTATTATTTAGAAGGTTTATCTCAAAGACGATCAAACACCTACACTATGTATGCATTTTTCAAACTAATATATACACGTGTGTGCGTGTGTGTGCATATATATATATATATATATATTTACTAGCAGGCTACTCGGTATTGCTATATGCTAGCAGGCTATTCGGTGTTGCCCGGTCGTAAAATATGATATGATATTTTAATTAATGCAGTTTAAGTATTTATTATTATAGACCCAATTCTCTATTGATTATTATATTGCACCGAATATATAGATATTATTTCAAAACTTAAAAACATATGGCTTAGCTGCCATCAGCTAGAATCGAAACCAAAGCATGAAATCCTACAGCGTTATTCGTTACCATCTGAGCTACGACTATATGCACACAAAATACTAAAAATAGACACGCATTGATTTTTATTTATGTCTAAATTTAACAAACACACACACATATATGCGTGTGTGTGTGTGTGTGTGTGTGTGTGTGTGTGTGTGTGGTAATTGCTCAGAAAGAAATTACCAGCCAAACTCATAACGAAACTAGACATGTGTCTGCTTGCATTGACAATTCTCTTTCAAGAGTCACAATATTTAACAGGATTCAAGCACTTTCTGTTTTATCGGTATCGGTGCAAATGACCGCAGTACACTTCTCCATTTGACAGGCACGGACATGACTGGGGATAAAACTACATTCCGACAATCGAATCAGATTTATAAATAATTTATTAATAGAATGGAAATAGAATTAAAAATCGCAATTCAATATTAAACAGACTCGTTCCGATTGTCTCTGATATATAATTAAGACATTTAACAGAACGTATTAGTTACTTAGATCCAGATGGTAGAACACAATTAAAAAAGTACACTTATTTTTGTACGACTTGGTTTTTAGTGGAAGTGCGCGATTGTGATAATACTGTTCAGTTATCTTGCAATTTCAGCCTATACCAGCTAACAAGATGGCGACAATACAACATTAAATATGCACTACAAAAACGTTTCACGAATGCTCGCAAAATGTATCAGTGTATTACGTTGACAAACTCTGTGTTATATAAATGAATATCAATATCTATTTATAAACTAATAATCTAATGTTTTGAATTTTTAGATTATAAATGTTAATTCGTATTGGATTATTTATTATTTTAAGTATCACCCGCACTGAGGATTGAACCTTCAACCCCCAGAAGATACAACAAAAAATTCGGAGGTTACATCGACCGAAACGTTGTTAAAATAAAACTAAACATGAGAATAGCAGTATGAGTATTCCAAATAATCCAAATAGTCGGACGATGTTCACAGGAATGTAATCGCAATTAGAAGTACTGAAAACTACGTGCTCCTCACACGTGACAAAATAGAATATTAAATAAAATATGAAAATAATATAGTTTTCATTCACTTTCAACACACACTAATAACGTAGATCAATCAAATAAATGTGACGTACATTACCATTTTATTGCAGTTTTATTTGCTATTAAAAAAAAAGCTAAATCGCATTATATATTCTCACATTTTTCTGCTCTCTCTCTTTTTCTCCCTCTCTCTCCACACACAAACATGCATTATATATATATATATATATATATATATATATATATATATGTGTGTGTGTGTGTGTGTGTGTGTGTGTGTGTGTGTGTGTGTGCGCTCACACGCTCGTGCGTGTGTGCGTGCATATAAAGTCAGGTATATATATATATATATATATATATATATATATATATATATAATTGCATCACATCTTCGTTCAGAAATATGCATAGACATGGGTAGAGGAGTCTAGCAGTGAAATACGCCATCCAGCTCTATCCCATCAAATGAAAACTTATGGTTTAAAATCTCCGTGTTATACCGAGCTGTATATGAGTTAATGATCGTTATATTTCCTGTAAGTGTTAGTGGCAGGCTAGTAAGGAGCATGCATATCAAGAGCGGAGGCGAATGAAATGAGAACACAGATCTGTAGTCAACATTATGTTTTATATATTCATTTATTTTTATAAAAATCAGCTAGTAATAAAGAAAAAGGAAAAAAAAAGAAAAAAGGAAGAACTGTATTATGGAAGTTATCATAGTCAAAATGCTTAATTATGAGACGCAATGTCGAGACTCAAAGTTCTCATAGCTACGAAAAGAAATGTGAGCCACCATGTGGGTAGATGCGCGACATTTTAAAGTCATTCAAAGTTCAAATTAGAATTTCAGAAAAAAGGAAGAGTCGAACAAGTTTTTCAAACAACTGATACAAGAATCGCTATTAAAGCAAGAAGAAAGATCCTCTCTTCAATAACACTTTCTCTAATTCCATATCCAGATGGATAAAGTCCTCAAATGTTCAACTCTGAAATGCATAACAGCATCGTTCCTTCCTTGGATGTGTTGAATGCATGATGCTCGAGTAATATGGCTTTGTGTCTTTCTTTTCATATATCGAACTCCCAATGCTCGGATAATAATAGTCTGTGTCTAACTTTAATATATCGAATTCATGATGTTAGGAGAATACGGCCTTATGTCTTCCTTGAATATGTTGATGCTGAAATGATATGTCGACTCCACTTATCGGTGGATAATCTCATGTTGCATTTTGCTGTCGTGGGGAGACACGCACACTGCGATAAATGTTCACCCGCTTTTCAGCCCATATCTTTAAAAGATAATATAGTTTTCGATTTCGATTAGGCTTTTAAGCTTTTCTGGCGAAATGATTCGTTTCATGTCTTCTGTGCTTGCTTTTCTCTCTATCAAGGATGTTTCTACAGAAATAAAAACTCAGTTTTATTTCCGTCCACCCTTTTTCGAAAGTCGACCGGTCTCGAAACAATCCTTTCTTGTCGAACGTTGACTCAACACTGATTTTTAATTCGTTCAATCCCTTCCCCGCAAGTGGTATCTACCCCAGCTCGTGCGCATACACACTGAAAGGATTAATTTGATTGGACAATGGGTTATTGCCAGGCCGAGATTCTAAAAATACTTCGGACCGGCACGCCGCAAGTCTAGACGCTAGTGATGACACTTGATCGTTGGATGATTTTGATAAGACTTAGGATAGGAACGTCTAAATAGACAGTGGACAGAGAAATTTTAAAAAATTAGCATATATATTACGGGCCACTCAGTAAATAACATGAACACATTATATCCTTTGTAAATTTTAATATTTCGGGTATGCATGACTATTACTTGAGGTATGTGTATATATTTCCTTGTACAGGATACATCTCTAAATTTATAAACAAATTATTATGACTTTTGAACACTCGTGCTACGCGTAAGAGGGTGAGGACGTAGTGTGGGCTATATTTTGCTTTATTCATTATATTAAAGAGACCAAAAGTTGAAACTCCTTGTGACAACAGAGATAATCTTATATTTGTGAAACAATAGCTACTAGACGTTAATCAATAAACACTTTGCAATTTTAATTTTTCATTGAGCATATTAGTGTTGGGAGGATTATTCAGAATCGGAATCGGAAGTTGAAATTGGGAATCGGAAAAATCTCAAGATTTTGCGTTATCGCAATCAGTATCGGATTCGAAAAAATCGTGCATACTTTTCGATGCCAAAGTAATTCCTGAAATTATCCTTTTTTGTTTGATTTTGTTTAACAAAAAATTTTTAACTGTTAGTAGTAATAATGAAACAAGAAATATCTATTGATTTTAAACGAACAGTAAAGCTAAAATCTACAGTTTGTTTTCAAGATTGAGAAAATGTATGCGCATTCAACGTGTATTTTTGTCGTAATCGGGATAAATAACAAATTTATAGTTAAATATGTAAAGATTCATAAAGAATCGGAATCCAACTAGGTAATTGTATCGGAATCGGGAAAAATATTGGAATAGTCCCATCATTCAAATAAATTTATAGGTACTCATGAAGGCCCACAATACTGGAGCAACGTTCGATTTGAAAATTTGAATATTTCATATTTGCATTAAATTTGACCTAAATTCATTAAAGAGTCACTAAAGCAAGATTCGTTTAACTTCTTTTTAAAACGCCGTAAATTTTAAACATTTACCAAAATTAAAATCATGTACTGGATTTTAATTAAAATTGGAATAAGTATTCTAATCATAAAATTTAATATTATAATATATTGATCTGAATTTTTAAAATGGACAAAAAAATAGCGTAAATCTGAATGTTCTCTCGTGGCAAATTACTTTTTCCTGATATATATATATATATATATATATATATATATATATATATATATATATGGGTTAAGAAATTCCAACGAGAGAAATATGTATATTTAAATATGGGGGGGGCAACAATGTGTATTTTTTAACATTATTTTATTATTCCGTGTTTTGTTTTTTCATTGAAAATTATGTTTAGATCATTGTAACAATGTTTTTAAATCATTGAAATCGTTTTTAACGCGTTTCAGACGTTCTGTGAAGCGTCCTCTTCAGAAAGTATTTAAAATGTTTAGAATATATTCAAGATGTGTTAAAAAGAACATTTTCGTAGTTCATTTTAAATGTTTTCGAGATGGAAATATGTGTAAATGATTGTATTTTTCATTCGTATGTTCAATTTTTATTACTGGTTTATTGGTCACTGATGTCTTATGTTTCTCTCTCTCTCTCTCTCTCTCTCTCTCTCTCTCTTTCTCTCTCTGCTTGTGTTTCTTGGATTTTCTCATTTTTTTCCTTTTTTACTCTTAACACCAGACAACAAAAAACCCAAAGTCATTAACCTATCTACAGAGACATTTACAAAGGACGAAATTGAAGTACTAAAACTAGGCCTGAAATTCTGCTCAACCCCCAAAAGTAACATAGCAGAGCTAAAGAAAGACCTTAAAGAATTTGAACGCAAATTTAGACTCATAGATATACTTAATGACAGTGATAACACAATAGACGACTCTCCAGTGAAAAACAATGACAGAAATAACACAATAGACGATTGAAAAACAAATCAACATACTTCCCCAACAAACAAAACAACACAAAAGAACTAAATACCTTCGTTGAAAGGCTCTGGAACCTCAACCCCCAACAAAAAGAAAAACCCACCAGTAATCTAACACGAAAACAAAATCAAGCACTTAAAAAAAAATCCGACATAATAACAACTTAGTTATAAAGGAAGGAGACAAAAGTAGTGCGGTGGTTATCATGAATAAGAACTACTATAAAACAAACATTTCAGAATCGCTAGGGAACGCAAATTATTACAAACCAATTAGATCTAACATTGAGGACACAACCATATCTAAAATCACAATACTCTACACAACATACAATAGTACATTAACTAAAAAAGAAAAAGACTTCCTTACAAACTTCACAACAAAAATAAACATCTATGGACTACCCAAAATACACAAATCTAACCAGGTAAGACATGCCATCAACATACAAAAGTCGGAGTACATAAGAACTCCAAACCCCAATGACCTCACATTCAGACCCATAGTAGCAAGACCATCATGCCCAACAAGCAGACTTAGCAGCCTAATAAATATATTATTACAGCCCTTCACCTATCAATCTAGTCAGAAGTTATGTAAGAGATAACACACACTTCCTTAGCTCCCTACCACAAACAGTAGACAATGGGACAATACTAGCCACATTCGATGTTGGCAGCCTATATAGCAATATCCCACACAACCTAGGAAAAGAAACTATCGCATATTGGATTGACAAACATACACACACTTTACACCCCAGATTCAATAAACAATTCGTGATTGACAACATTGACATAATCCTCAATAACAGCTCCTTCTAATTCAATAATGACAACTACATCCAAATACTAAGCACAGCAATGGGTACTAAAATGGCACCAACATATGCCACCCTTACACTCGCCTTCCTAGAAGAGACCCTTTATGAAAGGATAGAGCAGAAATACGGGCACAATATAAAAACACTCGTCATAAAATCTTGGAAAAGATACCTAAACGACTGCTTTATCCTCTGGAGAACCACATGGAGGGATATCAGAGAACTCCACACTTTGCTACAAAATCTACACCCCAAACTAAACTTCACACTAGAACAAAGCCCCACCGAACTACCTTTCCTAGACATCCTAGTAACAATAAAAACAACAACATAATCACAGACATCTATCACAAACCCACAGACACTCAACAATACCTCCACTTCAAAAGCCACCATCCTAAAAACTGTCTAAAATCAATACCCTACTCCCTAGCACGTAGAGTCTGCACCATAGTAACAGACAGACACCTCCGTTCAACTAGACTGAACGAACTACAAATAATACTGCGGAAAAGAGGATACCCACTACCACTAATACATAAAGGTATTGAACTGGCTGAAAAAATTCCAATAGACCAACAAAGAATCTCAAAAGACCACAACAAAGAACAAATTTTAGCAAAGTCTCCACACGCAACACAATCAACCCAGAAGTATTTACACAGATAACAAAAAGCCTTATCCTCCTCAATCAGAACGACAATCTAAACAACATACTTAAAACAACAAAAATAATAAAAAGCAAACACCAAGCCAAAAACCTAAAACATTTCCTAACTTCCTCAAAAGTCCTTCCACACACTACAAAAGGGGTTACAAAATGCAACAAACCGCGATGTGGAGTATGTGACATAATAATAGAAGGAAACACATACACATTCAAACCCCAACACAAACATTTAAAATAAAAAAGAATCTAAATTGCACCTCCAGAAATGTAGTATATGCACTAAGATGCACAGCATGCAACAAATCCTACATAGGCGCCGCCAAAAATTTCAGCAATAGAGTGGCTTTGCATAAGAGTAACATCAAAATTGCAGATAACAGACACCTCTATGTTTCAAAATACGTACACCCATGCAGTGGAAATAGCTTCAAAATAATGCCAATCTTCCAAACAGACAATTATTTTTTATTTACTTCCACAGGAAAAAAACTTCATAACAAGATTCACTCCCGAACTAAACAGAGCCTAATATCCACACACAAAAACATGAAATGCAAGGCACACTCGCATGCACGTACATATACCTATACACACCCACACATAAATCAGAACCAACACATTAAAACTCACACACACACAAGCTCGTGCGCATACAGCCACACACAGACATAACACCCCTGTCTCTAATACAACACATTGAACAATACCAACCCTACTTAACCTCGAAACCAACAACATTAGGAAACACCAAGAACCATTGTGTAATATCTGTTCCAACACCTCGCTTCCTCTTCAGTCAGTGGAGGAGAAATGTTTCATGACTGAGATAACTATCATCTCTTCTATCACCCATCTTCCCATACCTATACCCCTCCAAGTGGCCACACCCACATGGGGAGATAAATAAATAGAAACATAAAAAAATCCCCTAGGTATATTTATAAATACACTCTTTACTTAAACAAACATAATATTAAGAATACCCGAACAGTATAAGCCTGAAACGAAAAATCACAATACTAAAATCTAAGAATCCAAAAAATAAATATCAAAATTGAATGAATGAAAAAAAGCCTTACCCTTATTTCAGAGGAGCTGGCCCCCCTCCTACCTCACACACATTAGTAACAACCTTGGATCACAGTTACCTTCCTAGGGAAGCAGATAACTTTATAATACTATACAACAGAACATACATTCTTCAAACCAATAAAAGAAAACACACACACTCACACACACACGCACACACACGCACACACACATCCTACCCTATGCACCCAGTTGATCAAGTACCAATAGCCCCCTGAGCTCCACTCAAGTAAGAGTAAAAAAGGAAAATATACTTTCTGAAGAGGACGCTTCACAGAACGTCTGAAACGCGTTAAAAACGATTTCCATGATTTAAAAACATTATTACAATGATCTAAACATAATTTTCAATGAAAAACCAAAACACGAAATAATAAAATAATGTTAAAAAATACACATTATTGGTGACCACTCCCTTATATATATATATATATATATATATATATATATATATATATATATATATATATATATATATATATTTATATATGCCTCGGTAGTATACGCATTTTGTAATTATGCTTCGAAAACTTCAACAAGCATTATTTATCCTAGCGTAGTATATTTCAGAAATGTATAACAATTGAATGATTCAAAGAATGCAAGTTTCCAAAGCATCCTATCAAAGATTTTGTTTTGATATCATTATATATCATGAAAAATAATTATGAATATATATATATATTTATATATATATATATATATATATATATATATATATGTGTGTGTGTGTGTGTGTGTGTGTGTGTGTGTGATTTCTTTCACAGATAGTTATTTCCAACACACATCATTATCTCTAGACGTAGAAATTTAATCTGAACTGTTGATCAGTATATCTATACCCTGATGATTAAATACATAAGAATCTGTGATATACACACACACACACATATATATATAAACATATAGATACACACATATATATATACATATATATATACATGTATATGTGTGTATATATATATATATATATAGATAGATAGATAGATAGATTGATAGATAGATACTATTTATTTAAAATATACATTACAGATTCAAAGGGTGTACTATTGTTTCATGGAATGGATTGATATTTACTTTATATAAAAAGGCACTTACAATCTATAATCATCAGCGTCTCCAGGAAAATTTCAGTAAGAGAAATGGAATAGGTGGGCACTACTTTAATTGTCCGGTGTTCTTTCTCGGATTGTCCATCTTTGAGGAATTTTCCTGTTTACTATATATGCTTTGAACCTTATTTATAACTTGATATTATTAAAATACAACTTCATTACGGATGACATAGATTGCATATTTATCTGTTTCTATTGTGTATTTTAATTTTGGGGTAATGGAAAGAGGTACTATATATTTAAGATCGTTTATGATTTAAATTAGGATGTCGCTGAATGTTATTTGATTACAGAATGGCGATGTATTAATTTATGCAAATGATTCTTTACTTATATATATATATATATATATATATATATATATATATATATATATATATATATATATAACTACTTCATTTACTCCCATAAAATTAATATACGAAAGTATAAATTTATGCGTAAACTAAGTATTTACTTCAAAAGTATTCAATACGTAGGTAGAGCTAGTTAGTAATTTATAATATATATATGGCGATTAAGCTACACTAAATATTCGGCGTTTCATCCACTCTATGATTCGTCAGGCTTATGCGCGAATTCTGTGGTTGTTTATTGTTTTTATATGGTCCTCTTCTGTTGATGATTTTAGTTAGCCAATCAGCCTTCTAGTATCCACCGCGCCCCTTCCTATCAGCCAATGGGCATGCATTTTATCGAACAAAGGATCTGTTTTAAAACTAGTTTAGTGGTTTAAGGCAGACATTTTCTTTTTTTTATATATATAAATATACATATGTGTACATACATATATGCACATATATATACATATATATATACATATATGTGTGATCGTTTATGAATATTCATGTTTATTTAATTTATTTATTTGTTTATTTTCTATTGTTTTTGTTAGTTTTTAAACTATTTTGTATCGCTATCCTAGAGTACATTTTATTTTGTGAACACAGTTATTTGCTATTTCTCTTCTACAGTTTAATAGATTTTGGGGTTCTTTAAAGTACAGGATAGCAAATTTTTCATGAAGGCATAACTTACATGGGTCGTCTAAATGCCTACACGTGGTAGTTTGTCTTATTATTTTCCATTCGACTACCGGCGAATGTCCGCTTTCTTTGAGTTCCCAGTATTTATTCGCTAGTGTTGTTTTCATACGGTGTTTTTTTATTGTTGAATGTACTTTTGTGGTCATAGTATCGGGTTTTGAAATCTAAGGAAGTCATGCCTACATGATATTTCTTGTTATTCGGGGTTTTTCTCGCAAATATTGTTGCCTGATAAACTACGCTTTTTGTTAGACATTTATTTTGAACTGGGCAAAGTGTGCGGTGTCTACAGTTGCATTTATCTTGTTCGTTATTAGTATTTTTATGATATATATATATATATATATATATATATATATATATATATATATATATATATAAATGCCTTAACGAATCTTCCTTTCCCGGCTGCTGGAAAAGTGCTTCTGTCGTAATCGTCTTCAATAATTCTGGTAAAAGAACTGACCCACTAAATTATCGACCCATTAGCGCCCTCCCGCTTTCCGCTAAAATATTTGAGTCCTTGGTAAATCAAGCCCTAATCCAACGCCTGACAGCTACTAAACTTCTGACCGACAAACAATATTGATTTAGGCAAATTCGCCCAACGGCAGATATCTTAACTGTAGTCTCTGAACGTATATACTGTTCACTAGACAAAACAGGGGAGGGTAAAGCGGTAGCCCTTGATATACCTAAGGCTTTTGATAGGGTATGGCACGATGGTCTTCTAAGGAAAATTAGATCATATGGTATCACTGGAAGAATACATAATGTAATTAAATCCTTCTTAAGTAAGAGAAAAATCCAAGTTGTCCTCGACGGTCGTACATCTAAACAATATGATATAAATGAGGGAGTACATCAGGGGTCTATCCTTGGACCTTTATTATTCCTGATATTCATAAATTACCTCTCTGATAAAATTGTTTCGGAGATGAGTATATTTGCTGATGACACCACTCTCTATAACATGTATGAGGGGAAAACAAATGAACACATATCAAAGGAAATGGCAGAAACACTAGAGGATGACCTCCAATCTGTAGGGAATGGGGGACAAAAATGGATGGTTTCATTCAATGCTGCCAAGACTAAGCTTGTTTCCTTCAATAACTACGAGAAATCTACTACCAATAGCAATGGCCAAGAACACATTGCCTGAAAGTACTTCTTTTAAACTCCTCGGCCTAACGTTTACAGGGAACATGAACTGGAATAAATAGATTGAGAGCATTGCCAAGGCTGCTGCAAAGAAAGTGGGCTCTCTCTACCGTGCTAGAAAATTATTTACGCCTGAAAGTATCCTATAACTCTATAAGGCCACCATTCTCCCATGTATGCAGTACACATTTGGGCTGGTGCATATACTACCAGTCTCTCACTCCTGGACAGAGTTCAAAAGAGAGACGCCATCCTGATAGGTCCTGAACTGTCATCTAGGCTTCAGGCTCTGTCCCATCGACGAAATGTAGCATCCCACTGTCTGTTCTACAAATACTTTAATAGTTAATGATCTGACTAATTGCAAACACTTGTACCTCCTCGACGTGACTACCCCCGACAAACCCGACAAACAACTAAGTCCCATCACTTTACAGTAGAGATCGCTAGGTGTAAGAAAGCCTTTTACTCCAATAGTTTCTTCCCCAGAACTGCAAGTCTTTGGAACTCCCTTCCGGGATTCTGCTTTCCCAACTGTAATGCTATGCAGAAGTTCAAGTGTAATGTGAACAAACATCTTGCTATTCATCTCCCTTCATAATATCCCCGCAAATTATGTCCCCAATAGTAGCCCCCTACTTCAAAGTGGCACTGTGCCTTGTTTGTGGTGAAAATTGAATAATATATATATATATATATATATATATATATATATATATATATATATATGTGTGTGTGTGTGTGTGTATATATATATATTAGTGTTGGGACGATTAATCGGCATCAGAATCGGAAAAAAATTATGTCTATTTTCCCATGCCAAAACGATTCTTTTAATTCTCTTTTTTATTTGATTTTGTTTAAACCAAAATCTTCCATTGCTTATAATAAGGAAAAATAATAAATATTTATTGATTTTAAATTACCAGTAAAACGAAAATCGATAGATCATTGTCGTGAAGTAGAAAAAAAAAAGAAATTAAAAAAAAATATATGACACAGCTGTTCCTTCCAAAAGGTCGAGCTCTTCAACATCCAAAAATAATTCACCGTCACAAAAAGAATTCGCCGTCACTTCTTCCAACCGTCGTTTCACTCTCTGCGCTCTTCCCCTGCTTAAAAAAAAAAAAAAAAAAAAAGCAAAGTACCGTTTATATGCTGCCCATTTCTCCACTTATGCAAATTGACTATCAACCAGAGCCATCTAGTTTTCCACTTCTCCAAACAGCCAATTTGCAAAGGGGGACAACTCAAACCACACAGAGCCATCTAGTTTTCCATTTCTCCAAACAGCCAATTTGCAAAGGGGGACAACTCAAACCACAATCATCTTTCACAATTTTATTTTGACCTTTAGGAAAAATCTGCATATTAAACATGTTTTTTTTGTTTGTCTGTTTTTTTTTTTTTTTTACAAAAATCGGGGGAAATATCAATCTTATAGTTAGATAAATGGAAATTTTTAAAGAATCGGAATGGGTAATTGTATAAGAATCGGAAAAAATATTGGAATCGTCTCATTACTAATATATATATATATATATATATATATATATATATATATATATATATATATATATATATATATATGCATACATACATATATATACATATATATGCATATACACATACATATATATATATACATATATATATATATATATTCTTGTGCATTTTATAGAATTGTAGTTTGTTATTGAAGTTATCGTTTTACTTGTGCTCTAGATTTAGGCGTAAAGGTCAGGCCAACTGTCATATGGAAGTGGTGTTATTTTTAGCAAACATTACTGGCCTAATGGACATTTAATCCAAGGGCATCTTAAAAATTGATATGTTTATAATCTTTATGTTTTGGTCTCTGCACCTCAATTAGTTTTGCTAATTTTTTATCTTATTTCGATTGTGTTTTTTATCAGAGGTCCTGTCTATATCGCTAAGATTTAAGATGTTGGTCATATATATTTCTTTTTGTTTTGTGTAAGGGTATTTTAATTGTACTCGATATTTCTAAGTATTCAAGTGTATTAGATTATAGTAAAATGTACATTAATCTATATATAAGTAAGCTTGTCTACCCGTCTGTGTGTACAGTCTCTTCCAAGCTAAGCTGTCTACAGACTTGAAACTTTATATGTAGGGGATTTGGGCCTGTGGAACAAATTCGATTTGAGTTTCAGCCGGTGAAAAAACTGCTAAGGATGAAAATTTAAGAAATAAACTTGGCAAGCGTAAGTGGACTTTATGTGTATCCTCTTCACATACGCAAATATATATTTATAGGTTTAAGCGCTTTAATTTGTAAAGTTTTGATATCCTGTATCCTTAGGTCATATGGTAACGAATACCACTAGATAACCGAATGTTTTAGTTTTATTTTAGATGATAGCACCCAAGTCATACTGTTTTTCTTTGTTTTGTTTTTTTAAATCGCCAATAAATATTGGGTAAAATATAACAATGAATAGAAAATTGGATATATAATAGCAGGTCGCCCGGCATTGCCCCGTCGTAAAATACGCTTAAATATGATATTTTGATCAATGTAGATTTCGTATTTATTATTATACTTGCTTGGGTGCCCGGCATTGCCCGGGTGTTTGTAGGTATATGTTGAGCAAAAAAACAAAGTAATAGTAGGCAGGAAAAAAAATGAAAGAAAATCTGTTACTCCATTCAAATTTAATGTAGTCAATCAAAAACAAACGATTACTTGCAAAAATGCCGATGCTTTTAAACCTCCCACGAATGCAAATTAGACACAAAGTCGATTTTAATCTGGGGGCAAAAACAACTCCTCCCAAATAGGGACACTCTGGCAGCATCCAAATAAATAGTAATTGTCCCAGTGTGAAGGGTTGACCAAGGACCAATTACAAAACAGATACTACCCGGCCTGAAGGCCAGGCGTTTGCATTTGATTAGTTTCGTTTTATTTATACGAAAAAGACAAACAAACACTGAAACAACGGCACAGTGGGAATGTTTTAAAACTCGATCCCTCCCACCAAAATAAAGAAAGAAAGAAAGGATGTCAGTTTGCGAATGCGAAATATTACGATCAGGGGAGTATGCGAAAACTTCTCGCGGAATCTAACCAACGCGAGAAACCCGACGCAAAAAGCCTTTTGTGGACATACACAAACGCTCGCACCCATTTTGTCTTTTATGTATTAGATTATATTGATATAGTTATGATTTAAAAAGTTTTAAAAAATTAGTCGTGCGCCACCATCGAGAATCGAAACCAAAACGTTTAGCTTACAATTTACTTTACCTTTTACGATTTACTTTACCTGAGCTATGAAGACATACCCGCTACAAGGTTAAAAACATTGTCAAACTTGGACCAGGTTTTATTAGTCGTTTTAATAGCATTAAAAAAACAAATACATGTCTTTATTTATGCCAGCTTACAGGCTCATCGTTGTTTAAATTCAGTGATCTGGCGAGAACTGGTGTGTCAACGTGATTGTGCCGTATTATATCATAGTAAGATTTAGAGAACTGAAACCTAATAAATATGCCTTGTTTTGCATAGGGGAGCGCTGTTACAGCGCTCCCCTATGCAAAATAAGGCATGCGCTTTTCAGTTGATAATTTTTAGTTTTTATAATTATATGTTTGTTGTTGAGCAGTTAAACAGTTTTGTATCTATCTGAAATCGTTTTAAATAATTTGTTAATCCATTTCATTTGATTCAATGTTCTGCAGCCACCATATTTCGAGGGGAGGGGGAGGGCTGTTAATATTTATTAGGTTTTAGTTCTCTAAATCTTACTATAATATAATACGGCACAATCAGGTTGACACACTGATTGTCGCCAAATCACTGAAGTTAAATAACGATAAGCCTGGCTAGTACTAGATGGGTGACCACTTGGAGAGGCTAGACGATGTATGTCCCGCGCCGAGTCGTAGAAATTACCAGGTTGGTGTCTGAGGGTGCGTCTAACTCACTGGGGATGATGAACCCCCGAATGAAGACGGAAAGCAACGGAGAACTACCGTGTTTACTTGTTTTCCTGAGATTACCAGAGATCTTTAATTTGGAGACCCGTGGTCGCTGACGCTGTTAAAAAGAGCAATGCTGTTTCTGCTGATTATCTGTTGATCTCGTGTGATCGTGTTATTTCTATTGTTTTTTTTTTAATTTCTTTTACAACTTCTATGTGATTAGTAAGTGTTCGTAGTTTTTGTGTGTTGGTTTCCTCACTCGAGAATTTTCCTTAATATTTTAGCTGTTTTCATTATTTTCATTCATGGTATCTTCTCAGCTTTCTGTCTGATTCTAATTTCTCTCGTTTTTTTTCTGAGGTTCCTTGTGATTGTTCTTAGTGCTCCTACAATTCGTATTATCCGGACATCTCTTCATGTTTCACATCCCTTTCACTTTGCTGGCTAGTTTCGCGCTTTTTTCCTAGGGATATGCCTTAGATCTTCTTTGATCCAGCTTATAGTTGGTTCAAGGTATCTTCCTAACGATGCTTCCTACGTGTTTATTTCTTTATAAGATGCTTTCTATATAATTTCATCTTGATGAGTTTTTCTGTTCTTAGGTTTTCTTTTTTAACCTTCTTTTCCATTTCTGCTGATTTGATGGTGACTGCTTCAAGAACTCCCAAATATTTGTAGATATTATTATTATTATTATTATTATTATTATTATTATTATTATTATTATTATTATAGACACAGACCATAATCAAAAACATTACGTGAAAAAAAAAAAAAAAACGAGTAACAACTTTTAAAAATGTTTAAGGTAAACGTAATATATCCCGTGGCACTAATTCTGGCGCCAGGGAATTAAAGGTGTAAATATGCTTCTCCAACTGCACATCTTTATTGTCTGTATATCGGAGGATTTTGCATATGGCGTTCTCGGCTATTTTAAAAGTCTATTCTTTTTACGGCTTTTTGTGTATTGGTTTTACGTTACCTGAAGATGATTCGACAGAGAATCAAAGATTCTTTTGATATTTATAGAAAACTCTTTTGATTCTAACACAAAACATAATCAATATATATATATATATATATATATATATATATATATATATATATATATATATATATATATATATATATATGAATGATGATTGCGACGTCTTGTCAGACGAGTTCCACCCCTCAGACACTTAAAGTCCATGAGCCCAAAAATGACTTCAATCGCCAGAGGACCATTCTAATAGACAAATGCCTGAGGGAGTATCTATACACAGTTGCTGTTACAGAGTCTTAGCTTTGTACGACAACTAAGTCTCTCTCTCTCTCTCTCTCTCTCTCTCTCTCTCTCTCTCGGCTGAAAATGATGAGATCCAGCAACAAGCAAAAGCAAGATAGCCAGCAACAAGTTAAACTGCAGACCAGCTTAATGCGGGTACTGGTCTCCCGCTTTATGTTTGTTTTTTAATCAGAGATTTGCTTCTCCTAGATACGTTGCCTTCACCACGGCTTATGGGAGCCCTCGCCACCCCAACACACACTTACACACACACACACACACACACAAACATACACAGTGCTAGTTGGCAGTTGACCCCGAAAAAGAGCTCATTCGCCCTTTGAAAGATCTTATTTTTAATCCTTCAGGGAGACTAGCCGCCCTCTTCACCAAAAAAGTCTGATGGGGGAACCAGTTTAGTCGCCGGTGACCCGACCATGAGGAAGGTAGTACTGGCTTACATGGTACCAGTAGCATATGACATGACCTGACATACGTATGTATGTAAATATATATATATATATATACATATGTATGTATATATATACATATGTATGTATATATATGTATGTATATATATATATATACATACACACATATTGTATATTTGTGTGTGTGTGTGTATGTGTATTGGAGTGGAGAGGGCTCCCGTAAGCCGTGGTGAAGGCAACCTTTCTAGGAGAAGCAAATCTCTGATTTAAAAAAACCATAAAGCGGAAGACCAGTACCCGCATTAAGCTGGTCTGCAGTTTAATTTGTTGCTGGCTATCTTGCTCTTGCTTGTTGCTGGATCTCAACATTTTGAACCGAGAGAGAGACTTAGCTGTCGTACAAAGCTAAGACTCTGTAAGATTATCTTTGTATAGATACTCCCTCAGATATTTGGGCTCATGGATTTTAAATGTATGAGGGAGTGGCACTCGTCTGACAAGACGTTGCAATCATCATATACATACATGCATATATATATATACATATATGTGATATATATACAGATGTACATATATATATATATATACAGGTATATTTTTTATAAAGGAATCACCACTTATCAAGAGCACAAGCCACTTGAGAATAAGGGTTAATGAGTGTACAGTGGTCATAGGGGGACATGCCGTAGTAATCGTTAGTAGTGGAAATTTGGTTAATTGAATTACATAATGGAATGCCACATCAAATATCTGTTCATGTTGGGCATGAAGACAACCATATTGTAGTCAGTTGGAAAGCAGGAAAATTGAACAGAGTTCCACATTCGTGCGGCTCCAAGAAAGAAGCTTTGTTCATGGAATCTACGTTTAGGTTTAGGCACAGATAAAGAGTGGAGGAAATTATCGATAGTGTTTTCAGCTAGACGATTGTTTTTTCGTGAAAGTCAGCGCAGTGCGGACAATAGACTAGACTTCGTATATATATATATATATATATATATATATATATATATATATATATATATATAGAGAGAGAGAGAGAGAGAGAGAGAGAGAGAGAGAGCAACCACGTTGACACACCGGTTCTGGACAGATCGCCGAAGTTAAGCACCGTTGAGCCAGGCCAGTACCAGATGGGCTACTATTTGAGAAGTTTGGGCGCTGTATGTACCTCGCCAACTCGTAGAAATTATCAGGATGGTATCTGGGGGCGCATTAATTCACTGGGAGAAATGCACCCCGGGCTTCCATAAGACATACATCTAGGAGAAGTAGGATTCTGATGTAAATACCTTCGGCCTACTGTATACTCTGTCTTGTGGCACAGACAAAGGTTAGCAAAAAGTGTGTTTGATTCTACACTATATTTCTTCACCACTATAAAAAATATTTGTATCGGATCCTTGTATGTCGAAATCGACAGGGAAGTCCATTATATATATATATATATATATATATATATATATATATATATATATATATATATATATATATATATATATATATTACGTTGACAAAGCATCTCGTCAGATCACAGAAGTTAAGTAACGTTGATCTTGGTTTATATGAAATAGTTGACATTTTGGGGATTCTAGTATGTGTTGTTCGTTGATTTTGGCATAGTTTCTAGTCATCATTAAAATCCATTTGCCACTAGTATTTAACAACGCCGACTCAGGAGATTGCGTACCTCTTGCTAAAAGATTCCACGCAGAGACACCGTTACAGTGCGAATCCATACTCTGTCAAGACTGAAGGAAGCTACTATATATATATATATATATATATATATATATATATATATATATATATATATAGATATATATATATATATATATATGTGTGTGTGTGTGTGTTTGTGTGTTTGTTTTATATATAATTGTGTATGTCATACTATCTAGTTGGTTTATTGTTTATCACTATATCTATTTATCTATCAGTCAATCTATGTAGTAATCTATCTATTGCTACACGTAGGGTGAATTATGTCAGAAAGAACATTACATACGATTGAGTTGGTAACCTCTTGCAGAGAGATGTTTTCTTTTGTCAACAAAGGCGTCTTTTAGATAAAAACTGCACGCATTTTTGTGTGGTGAATCAGTCGACGAAAGCCGTTGTCGACAGTTGAGCTTGGCTGGCTTTCTTTCTCTTCGAACTGGCCTGACTTCTGTGAGTAAGCGGCAGATAAAATTCGCTCTGGCCATTAATCTTTTGAAATGTGAAGGCTATTCAACTGCAGGACATTTGTTAACGAATCTGCTATTCAAATATTATTGGTAGGTAAAGTAGTGACAGGCCCGAAGCCGGGAGTGCTAGGGGTACGGTGTCGAAGAGGTAGGGGTCGAAGGAGAAGTAGAACAAAAGTTGTGACTCATCTAATCAAATATAGATACAAATCTTGGCTCTAAGTTCATTGTTATCATTTAAAGGAATGAGGAACATATATTCATTGTTTTATGTCGAATACCTTTATCTTAGGAAAATGTGAAATAGGGGCGAAGTGAAAGGATATGTACGGGGGAGGGGGAGGGGGAGCGAAAGGAGGTGAAGGAGGTGCATTGAGTTGATGGAAATTCCAACGAAACAAAAGAGAGACAGGTACGTGTGACTGAAAAAAGAAGGGAATAAATCGTGTTGGTATTGTACCGCGCACAAAAGAAAGGAAAAGACAACGATGAAAAAAGAGGAAGAAGAAAAATAAGGAAAATATGTACAGAGAACGAGGAAGGGGAAAGGATATGACAAAAGGAAGAAAAAATAATAAAAGGAAAGATTTAATAATGAGAAAAAGAAATAATAATAATAATAATAATAATAATAATAATAATAATAATAATAATAATGCCAGAGTCCAGTGAAGCCCAATGGTCTCCGCCAAAGAGAAATCAATAGTAAGCGGCTTTTGCGATAACGAAAATTCATCTGTAAATGTTATCGAAAAAGGTGGGGAGTACGTGAAATCTCTGGAGACTTGTTGTCACTCAGACTCCAGAAAACACCACAAGTTGTTCTCGAAGCAAAATCTTTGGTAATTGCCTGTATGATATGTATCTTCAATGTTCTTGGTTTCATGTAATGTTTCTTCGTGTTTTGTCTCTGTAGCAGTTCGTCTGGTCAGCGCATGTGGCTCATGTGTATTAGTCCCCGCATTCAAGGGTTTCCGTAATATTTCAGCTGTTTTCATCATGGTTATTCGTTGTATCTTTCCAGTCATTCCTCTGATTCCAATTTCTCCCATTCTTTTTTTCAAAGTTTTTCGGAATTGTCTCTAGTGCTCCTCCTACTATTATAGGTACTTTCTTGATTTTTTTTTCATCGTCCATATCGCTTTCTGTTCTCTGGCTAGCTCTGTGTATTTGTTCCGTTTCTCCTTTTATTTGACATTTGTCCCGTGGTCAGCAGTAACATTTGTCCTGTGGTCAGCTGGATTATTATTATTATTATTATTATTATTATTATTATTATTATTATTATTATTATTATTATTATTATTTGCCAAGCATGGATGAATGAATAATTAAATGTATTCAATACCTGAAAGAACTGTCAGTTTGCTGGATAAACAATAGAACTCTTGACAGTCGAGAATCGACACCTGAGGGAGAAATGAATCACAAGAGGAATCGTGCGAGGCAACTCTCAATCTCCACTATTATCCTTCATAGCTATGATGACGGAGACTTAGGAAATATAGTGCAAGTTACAAATTAACAGACAAAGGGAAACAAATAAAGTATCCAATGTACATAGATGATCGTAAAATATTCGCAAAAAAAAACAAAAACAAAAAGAGCTAGCTATACTAAAATATACATCTGAACCTTCAGCTAAAATGTATGAATGGAATTCGGAATATAAATATATGAATTATGAAAAAGACAACACTGGGAACAACGGAAAGCGTTGAAATTACGAATGGTTTGTGAATACGATTGTGACGCATATCTTTGGGAAGCAGCCACCATTAAATCCACAGAGATGAAAGTGATAACTGGTAAGCATTGAAGACAACGTAGACAGTATGTTAACAAGTCTAGGAAAACAAAATACAAAATTGCTGATTACCGCCGCTAAAATACGCATAAAGTATCAGTACATAGAGAAGGGAAACGAGAAAGAAAAATACAATGAAACTAAAATTGGAACGAAAACAGATTCATGGGAGATTCATAAGATTGATTGTCACCTGCTGTCATTCAGTCTACGGGGAAAAGTGAAGTAGATTGGTTGGTTGGTTGTTTTTGTTTTACGGCATATCAACCCTTTTCGAGGTATTTAATGCCGAATCCAAAGATTTTGAAGAAAAATTTTTTAATAGAATATATTTGTTGTTTTCAAGTCGGTTTCTATTCAACCCATAGTTGGAACCCTAACAGGTACTACCACTCTGGGTCAGAGTGGACCTGGGAGCAACGGCAATTAAAGGGTGGCTCCACACTCCCTAAAGCCCGCAAGCTGGGGCCTTACCATTGGATATACCATTGGATATAGTTTAAGGTCATATCCAGGACCCCCATTGAGGGACTTTTACCCTCTGCAGGGGGGCAGTCGGTGTATTCTAATGCCCCACTGAAATGGCCGAAGAGTGAAGTAGAATAGTGAAGAAAAAGAAGTAGAAAAAACAATAAATAAATAAATAAATAAACAGCCCGCAACAAACAGAAGAAACACAAAGTGGGCAAGGTAAAATAAAATAAATAAAAAAGAGAAATTGAAAAGAATGAAACAAAAGAAAGAAGAAAAGGAAGACAAAAAAAAGAACAAAAGAAGTCGAAAAAATTGAGGAAATACGTAAGTTTATGTTATGATTTGAAAACTTATTCAATTTAATGATTATGTTATGATTTGAAAACTTATTCAATTTAATGATACTTTCGATGGTATAGGAAAGGAGTAAAGAGAAGTAGGAGAAAAGGAGGCAACCAAAAAAGAAAAAAAACACACAAAAAAAGAAATATAAGACAAATCAAAACTTAGGTGTACTGATGTTTGAAATATTATTCAATTGAAAAGAAATAGTTAAAAGCGGATAAAAAAAGAAACGCAAAACAGCACGAAAAAAGAAAAAGAAAGTATAAAAACGGAAGAAGACAAAAGAAGAAATAGAAGAAGAAGAAGAAGAAGAAAGAAGAAAAAGAAGAAAAGAGGGAGGAAGACGTGCATTTTCGAATGTTTCAATTCGTCACATTTTGAAGGACATTTCAAACGTAATAAGCCGAAAGTGATTCATTGTGTATTTACATATAAGTGATTTACGCGGGAAACCAGGTCAAGCATTTTTGCTTTTGCGCAAAGACGGAATAAAAAAGTGACTGGCGGGAAAGGTGGTTGCGGAGCCTTGTAGGGGGAGGGGGGTGAAATCACTCTTTAATAACCATTACGTGCGCTAGTAGATTTTGGAGTGTCACTGCATTCTGTTTTTTTTTTTTTTGTTTTTTTTTGACAATCATTCTCGTGTGATGATCTTATTTGCGTGATATCCATATGAAACTATTTCCCTCCCCCTGACTGTTGCGGATTCCACAATATTTCCAATAAAAATAAGTAGAAAGATGGTAGATAAAAACGGAAAGATTCTACACTGTGTCCACGCAAAGTTTGGGACATGTCGCAAATTCTATCAAATATATGGTTAGATCATTTTACTGCTTAAAAAAACACTTGACACCTGCCATAATGTCCCACCTGTATAACTACTAATGAGTTATAACAATCTTTCGGACTCGAGAAATAATGGATACACCCTGTAGGTGTTGCTTGTATGTATTTCTAAAGCAAGGGTTGCGCAATGTCCAACAAATAGTCGACACTGAGCTCCAATCTCTGGTCGCCTCTCGCCAATCTTTCACGATAAACACCCGTCTAGCTGAATCCACTGTGAAAATTTTCCCCCACTCTTTATCTGTGCCTAAATCAAAACGTAGATGCCATGAACAAAGCTTCTTTCTTAGAACTGCACGCCTGTAGACCTTTCTACCGCTTGTCTGTTTCCCACCTGATGACAACTTGAATGTCTTCAAGTCCAACATAAACAAATTCCTGATGAACCGCTCCCTTAAGTAATGACACTTTATGAAATCTCCAATACTAACGAATACTACAACACTATCCCATTGATTACTGTACACGCAATAACCCTTACCCCCGAGTGGCTTCTGGGCCTTGATATATAAAAAAATAAAAAAGACACTTGTTTATTCCAGGCAAGGAAATGTGCAAGGCGACTGTAAACACTGCCGTGATAAACGAAGTGCACATACATCAGCTAGCATTCCCAATTTGTGTATTGACTAGGTTCAACGTTGCTTAACTTCAGCGATCATCCGGAAATTGGTGTGTCGTCGTAATTTTGCCGTAAATGTATTTTCGGGTTTATATTAGAATCTACAGTGGTACGAAAATGTTTCCAAAAATCTAGTATAATACAAATAAATGTTATCAAAGGAAAGATAAGTTACTTTTCTACTAAACTGGTTGAGTTTCTAGTGTTCATATTTAATGTAAAATGTTTATTCGATTCGAAAAATAAGTACTATTAAACATAAACGGGAAACAAGAAATATAACCGCGATTTATCTTTACATCTTTGAAGTCTAAATAATCACTTCACAATAAGAAATCACAAAAAAATGGTGGTAGGAATCGACCAATAAATACTACGTTAACATTTATTGCGTGGGTTTCTATCACCATTTTGTTTTATTTCTTATTCTGAAATGATTATTGAGACTTCAAAGACATAGAAGACATTTTTTTTATTCTTTGGTAGCGCTCAATAGTTCTTATTTTTTTGAACCGAGTAGACATTTTACATTAAATAAAAACACTGAAGACTTATCCAATTAGGTAGGAAAGTAACTGATGCTGCCTTTGATAACATCTATTTGTTATGTTCTTTAACAGCTTTTTCGTACATCTGGGTAACGAGTAATCAATGACAGGCAGTTGTGAAGATGATGCAACTTTATTTGCAAATTATATTGAAAGAGGAGGAGAGTACTGGAAATATGGGGTGACGTGTTGTCACTCAGCTTCCAGGGAACATCACAGGCTGTTTTCAGGAAATGATCCCTGGAGACCTGTGTGAAAGCTCCTCGTGAACCAATAATTGTACTGGGAAGCCGAGGAGACTTGTTGTCACTCAGTTTCCAGGGAACACCGTAGGCTGTTTTCAGGGAAAGATCTCTGAAGACCTGTGTGAAAGCTCTTGTGAGCCAATAATAGTACTGGAAAGCCAGGGAGAGTTGTTGTCACTCAATTTCCAGGGAACACCATATGTTGTTTTCAGGGAAAGATCTCTGAAGACCTGTGTGAAAGCTCCTTGTGACCCAACAATAATAATATGACATCTATAAATATTTGTGAATTTTGGAAGGAGACACCATCAAATCAACATAAATTAAAAATAAACTTGTAAAACAATAGCTAAGAGGAACAGGAAAACTACTAGAAACTAAACTATATGATGGGAACCTACTGAAAGGTATAAAGACATGGGTGGTATCACTAGTTAGGTACTCTGGACCGTTCAACAGGAAACGTGGCATCTTGAACAGCAGACAAGGAAACTTATGACCATGCACCCAAATGTTGACGCTGACCGACTCAACGTGAAAATAGAAAGGCGGAGGGAGAGGACTGGTTTGTATAGAAGATCATGTGAATAACTAAGAAACCACATAACGTAGAACAAAGAAAAGCTAATTAGTGCAGCAAAGACGCTTTCAAAATATAGACAAGATGGAGAACAGAGCGACAATAAAATGAAAGAGAAATGGAAAGCGAAACACCTACATGAACCAGAATGACAAAAAAAAAAAAAAATGACACCCAGGAAAACGCTTGAGCATGGCTACAAAAAGTACACCTAAACAGAGAAACTGAAGCACTAATAATAGCCGCAAAAGATAACACGATTAAAACCGACTTTATCAAAGTAAAGATGAAAAAAACACACAAAACAGCAAATGCAATAATAATAATAATAATAATAATGATATTATTATTATTATTAATATTAATAATAATAATATCATTATTATTATTATTAATATTAATAATAATAGCAACAATAATAATAAAAATAAAAATAATAATAATAATGTTATTAATATTTTTATTATTATTATTATAATGATACTACTACTACTACTACTACTACTACTACTAATAATAATAATAATAATCAAACGCGGGTAATTTGAATGATTACCGATGTTTAAAAGACCAGACAAAATTGTCAAATTTATGGAGAAAACGATGGAAAATAAAGACAGAACGTGATAGTAGGAAAACAACAGCTAACAGAGATAATTATTTTTCTTATATAGGCATCACCACTTATCAAGGCCTAAAGGCCACTCGAGGATAAGGGTCGAAGCGTGTACAGTAGTCTATTTGACAATAGATTAATCGTTATTAATGGAAATTCGGTAAATTTGTTAACTTATATGGAACGGCTCACCAAGAACTTGTTTACGTTGGGCTTGAAGACAACCATATTGTAGTCAGCTGGAAAACAGGCAAACGAAAGGCAGTTCCACATGCGTGCAGTTCTAAGAAAAAAAAACTTTACTCATGAAATCTACGTTTACGTTTAGACACAGATAAAGAGTGAGAAAATTACTGATAGTGTTTTCAGCTACACGAGTGTTTCTCGTGAAAGTTTGGCGATAAAACGAGGCATTTTTCAAGTGACCTCTAGATCCATTATGTTTTGTCATAGCTTCGATGACATTGATATTCAGAACCAATAGACGCAACGAAAGATAAAAATCCACAACTATAAATGAAAAAAAAAGATCACCTCGGGTATCGTTTGAAACTATTAATAATAAGAGAGCAGAACGAGTTAGAGAAACTAATCAACAGAGCGAGAATCTTTAGGAAAGATGTAGATATGGAATTTGGAATGGAAAAATGTGTGCAAGATTAAGAAAAAAAACTCGAAATGACAAATAACTACTTATATCGAAAAGAACGTACATGGTAATCGTTGGTTGGTTGTTTTTGTTTTACGGCATATCAACCCTTTTCAGATTATTTAATGCCGAATCCAAAGATTTTGAAGAAAAATTTTTTAATAGAATATTAGCTGGGGCCTCACCACTGGATATAGTTTAAGGTAATGGTAATCGTGAAACGTTAATTATCTGGTCATTCGTGAAACGATCGATATTCAATCAAGATAGATAAAAAAAATAAATTAAAAACGTATATCTGAGAAGAACAAAGACTTTTGAACCCCACTCAGCCCCCGAAATCACATAAGATTAGACCATTCCTGTAATGATCTGGTCCCTGACGATTGCGGTGTATTGCTAATTCTGTGCAGTTCTAGGAGGTCCACCCTCCCAGGCTTTGCCTTCTCTCTTTGAGAAGGGGTTAGTTTATTGATAATCGCCTTAGTTGTCCTTACCGAAGAATACCGACGGGGCTATCCAGACACCTTTTTGCGAGTCAGAGTGCCCATCCCCGGGGGAAGACATGGCTTATCAATCCCACTTTTCAACCTTAGTGACACAGTTCTCGAGGTGAGAGATAACTAAATACCCCCCAGTGTGCAGTTGTGTTGTACTCACTGCATTGCATGCTTTGTTAGTTCATGCGAATGGCAGGCGTTGCAATGATTGATAGTTAGCTAAAAGAAAGAGTAGAAGTTGGATGTTTGAAACGGCAGTTGGGTCTCAAGAGATGTGCCAGGCAGTTGAGCCAGTGTGCCTTTCCAGGACGGATGGCTTCTCTTGGGGGCTTTCAGTAAATGACTGTGTAAATGAGAGTTGTAGTTTAAGGTTTTGGTCAGGCAAACATCACATTTTGCGGGTCTTCCATTCCTTGATGAAGAGTGCGCCACTGATCCTTATTATTGTTTATGGATTGGAACTGTGTTGTTTTGCTTGAGACGCAAATTCTTCGTTCCGGCATTGAATGGATGGATCGATGAATAACTTTAGCTCGGATGCAATCATGTAGGATAATCATGAGAGAACAGTGTATGCACACGGGTATGTTTACCGTATTAGAAAAATGAAGATAAAATATAAAGGTGAGTCTAGAGGAACATATACAAACCCTTGTCAGAAGAATTAGACTAGAATCCGGCAGATATAGAGGGAAACGGACCACAGCTGTCTGTGAAATATTACAATAATAGATGGTTGATTTAAGAATATAATTAAAAAGAAGGAATGCCCCAAAATGTATACGGTCCTGGATATGACCTAAAACTATATCCGATGGTGAGGCCCCACCTTGCGGGCCTTGGGGAGTGCTCCCAGGTCCACTTTGACCCGGAGTGGTAGTAACAGTTAGGGTCCCAACTATGGGTTAAATAGAATCCGACTTAAGAAACAAATATACTCCATTAAAAATCGTTCCTCAAAATAACTAGATTCGGCATTAAATAACATGAAAAGGGTTGATATGCCGTAAAACAAAACCAACCAACCAACCAAAATGTATAAGAAACAACATAGATAAACATAAGTAGGCGGTGGGATTCAACGAATAAGCATAAATGCAATATCACAATGGCCTTTGATGTCGACTGGCTATAGAGGAGAGCGCACTGCGAGAACAAATAATTACGATATAAATATTAATTTATTTATTGTGGACTATTATCCTTGTCTTTCTTAATTGTTGTTTCACAGCGTTTCGGCCAACTATTCCTCTGGCCTTCGTCAGGTGGTAACCACGACGGGAAAGGAATCCTCTAACTGCATTCTCAACAATTACTGCCATCCATAGTTGTTGTCGTCTCGCCAAGTTTTTGAGCAAGTAAGCCTCTGGGCGGCTTTGGGTAGAATTGAAACCGCTATCTTCAGACAATTCTCACCTGGAACTATGGATGGCAGCAATTTCTGAGAATGTAGTTAGGAGATTCGGAGTTCCTATCCCGTCACGGTTATCACCTGATGAGAGCCAGTGATATAGTTGACCGAAACGTCGTGAAACGACAACTAAGAAAGATGGGGACAATAGTCCGCAATAAATAAATAAATAATACTCATCTCAATAATGAAGTCCAATCAAATATATACGATAGAAATACTTTTAGAATGTTAGTAACAAAATACGAACCAACCAAACACCGGTTCTCATTAGAACACCGAAATTAAGTAGCGTTAAAACTAGTTAGTATTAGATGAGTGACTAATTGGGAAGACTAGGCGCTGTATAAATACGGGTATGTATAATACCTCAGGTAGATAAACATCCGTGCCATGTACAATCCAAGGTCACTCTTATGCCTTGTTAGTCTCCCTCTGATATTCGGAAGGCTTACCATACAGGGGTAGATGGAATTCCACAGCCCGGTGAAGGCAATATTTCTAGAAAAGACGGAGGGCTCCGTTTCAAAAGGAAATCAGATAAAGGGAACTTAGTGGCCATGTATGGTAATTTTCTATTAATCGTGTCACAATTTGTTATAAGCTAGTACGGACCACACAATATCGTCTAACTAGAGATAGCGGGACATAAAATAAGTAAAAAATAACTCACAGATGACATTGAGCATGCGATATGAAACTAGGCAAATGATCACAGTAGACAATCTATCCCCCTAAATCCTTCGATTGTATTGTCTTACTGAATACATGTTTAAGTATATATCAACGTGGGCAAAGATACATTCTAGAGCGAATTCTAAATAGAAGTGGCAAGTTCAATTCACGTGATGGAACGGAGAATGTGAGAAATTTATTCGAATAGATTAAATAAAGTATCGGTTCAAATTTTCCCTGTAACCTTGTGTTTGTGTGCATTAACTGTACAACCTGCAATCGTCCACTCGTTGTGTGTGCGTGTGTGTGCACGCACATGTATGTGTGTGTGTGCGTGTGCGTGTGTGTGACTATAGAAGCCCGCCTTTTTAATTGAGTAATTTGTACTTACTTAACGCGAAACGCTTTTTTTACTCACATTCACCCCCAAACAGAACATATTGCCACTTAGACGTAAAAGGTTACTAAGTGGGACAATGCCTAAGAAAGATTAAACTGTTGGTTTACGTTGCATTTGAACTTCTGCATATCAGTACAGTTAAGGAAGCAGGCAGTAGGTAGAGAATTCCAAAGTCTAGTTGTTCTAGGAAATAAGCTATTTGAAAGGAAAACGTTCTGACATTTAAAGACCTCAACAGTGAAGGGTGTGATTTTGTTGCTAAGCGATGATACGGACAGGGGTTGGAACCTAGTATACAAAGTGGGACCAATTAGATTGGAGACCCTTTGTGGCACCAATACTCCATACATGGGCGACTAGTGGCCTTATAGAGGCATAGGATACTCTCGGTGTGAGCAGTTTTCTAGCACGATAGAGGGAGCCCATCTTCTTTGCAGCAGCCTTTGAAATATCCTCAATGTATTCATTCCAGTTCATATTTCCTGTGAATGTTAAGTAGGGGAGTTTGAAGGAAGAATTCTCAGGTAAAATGTTATTTGTCATTGATATCGGTGATTGGAGATTGGAGCACAATGGTGGTTTAAGAAATTTTGTTGCGGTGACAATAGTTTTGAATATGATGAGCGTAGTGGTCGACCATCGGATGTTTGCAACGATCAAATACGAGACTTAGTCGAAGCTAACCCACGCACAACTGTTGAAGAACTTACTTCTGAATTAGACATAACGTATGCAACGGTTTCCACCAACTTAAGTGTGCTTGGAAAGATAACAATACTTAATAAATAGGTGCCTCACGAATTGAATGGGAACCAAAAGAAACGCAGTTATTAAATGTCATTTCCCTTAGATTACGCAACAAGAACAACCTGTTTCTTTACCGGCTTGTTAATTGCGATAGCGAAGTGGTTTCTTTACGACAACCGGCGACGGTCAGTTCAGTGATTAGAAGCCAACGAAGCTCCACGACACTTGCCGAAGCCAGAGTCGCACCAAAAGAAAATCATACCGAATGTTTAGTTGTCTGCAACCTATCTCATATATTACAGTTTTTTTTAAAGCAGGCGAAACCATTACGGCAGAGAAGTACTTACAAAATGGATGAAATGCATCAGAAAGTTCGCAACAACACCCAGCATTACTGAACAGAAAGCCCCAATTCTCCTTCACAAAAATGCCCGACTGCACTGTACTAAACCTACCCTGCAGAAGTTAAACGAATTGGACTACGGACTGCTCCACCATATTCTCCAGACCTCTCATCACTTTTTAAGGCATCTCGATAGCTTTCTGCGTGAGAAATGTTTCAAAAACTTAATCGATATCAAAAACGGTTTCAGCGACTTGATCGCCATCAGAAAGGTAGATCGTTACCAGCATGAATACACTTGTTTACATTGGGGAGACTGTGTTGATTCTGATGGTATTTACTTCGATCAATACATGTTTGCTTGAGGCGAGATATATCAATCTGAATTTAAAAGTTTAAAACCGCAAGAAATTTATTGTGAACCTCATAGATTTTAGTAGATTCTATTCTATTCGAACCGCCACAGATTATTTGTACTAAGGTCTCTCTCTCTCTCTCTCTCTCTCTCTCTATATATATATATATATATATATATATATATATATATATATATATATATATATATTCAGCCATGTAGAGTAGCTATACAGTCACTTTACTTGAAAATTATGAGCTATTTTCTTACAGAATATAAAAAACTTACTGACAAGTCTATCCATTATTTGTTTTGAACATTAATTCTATAGGATCTCAGTTGTCTGATTCTTCAGTATGAACCTCTGTATTTCTTGGGTGCTCATTTTTCTCGGCTAAATATTTTTTCCTGTTGTATTCCTGTCGTTTGTACATACATATATGCACCTCTTCCCAAAACACGCAGCATTATGTATGTTTAAACTCTCAAGGTTACGCGAAAAAGATTGTAGAAGCAACGGCAAAAACGTGAAAATTGCAGGGACGAAGACACCAAGAACTAGTAAAAATATTTGGACTTGACTTATAGTAACTCATAGATACTGCATAGTATGATTGCGGCCTGAGAACTAATAAATATACTTACAAACCTACTGCAAATTTTGATGGTTGTCCCATATCGTCGACAGAAACTTTCCCAACATCAGCCTGAAAAGATATATAAATATAAATCGAATTCATGTAGAAAGAGGAAATAATATTCTCATGGTAACGCATTGAGTTTTAAACCGCAACTTAAAATGTAACCCTAGCAGTGAACGTTGTTTATGCTGCGACCGAGAGCTTTATCTGACCCTGAGGTCATTTTCTCAAGGACTTCTCGTCGTGAGAATACCTCGCTGGAAATTATCTCGGGAAGCGACTATGTACGGTTGATACTAGACCAGGCTTATGCCCAAGCAGTTTTTAACATAGAGACGTTGGAGTTTTAGAGAAGAGATTTTGATAATTGAATGAACCCCTGACCGCTGAGCCATACGCCGACGTTGAATATCGCAATCATCTCTGGACCCTCTAGCGGACCGCAAGATCCTTGGTTGAGTACGCCTAGCATATCATGATATATACACAAAAATAGATTCGTTGCTCGCTAGAACATCCCTACTGTTACAAACAATTCATCGCATTGACGCTGTCGCTGGCAGAAGCCCTCCCCTATCTCGTATAAGTGGGTTAATAGTGACAACATTAAAAAAGGAAAAAAGGCGAACTCACTTATTTGTGACTGTTGATTATTCCACCGCTATCGAGATTTAAGGATATTTCTTTGAACGAACTATTGCCGTGACGATTTTAAACACCCAGACATATACTCACACGTGTGTACCTTTGTACTATGAAAGACTTTGTAATTAGATAATTTACCTGTTAATATATCCTGTAGTTGTAGAAACGTATCCATGTCTTCATTGATGTCTTATTTTAATTGCTGTATGGGATAAGTGCTTTCGGTTACAGGAGCTAACCTTAAGTGCGACTGATGGTGCACAGAAATTAACCTAATCACAACGTGCGGCGTGTGTCGTTTTCTTGGACACAGTGTAGATCAGTTACATCACTCGTGGATCCCCGACAAAGATAATGAAGAAAGTTGAAGCGACCAACCAATCCTGTCCCCGTGTAGACGATTAAAGCCAAGCTATCGTCTTGGGAGAGTAGTTTTGGGTAATTAGAATAGTTGTTGAACTTTCTTGTGCGTTCCATGATCGGAAACGCCTAAAAACGAAATATACCAGCGAACCTCCCCACTACGGGTCGTCGTCGTCGTCGGGTTATACTAACATGGACTAATTCGATCGATGCTGTAGGCATCTCGTCACTGCTGTCACTGAATGTCTTGTATAAGATCCACGAATCGTAATTGTACGAGCTGAGAAACGTAACAACTAATTTACATTAAACATTCAAACATTTGCAAACTGTACACTTCATTTATAATGAAACATATATTGTTCTCATATTTGCGCTTATTTCATTATCTACACAAATAAATAATAATTCTAATCAGAATGTAGTGATTGTTGCTTCTAACTGTTATTAATCAACGCATCTTGTTCCACTACAAATGCAGTAAACTTGACCCAAAACAGAAATGAATATAATGGGAACTATATAGACCGCTGCATTTTTAACATGCAGACAAATACTACAGCTACAAACAGGAGACAGTATTAAAATTGTCTAGGATCTAGAAATACAAATAGAAAAACTCATACAAGCTACAAGACTCGTGAAAAGGTAGTCAACAAGAAGAAATAGTACAGTTTGACATCCAAAATCAAGAAATAGAAAATTAAATAAATTAATCTAATACATAAATTCAATCCTGCATTTATTGAATTCAATAAATCTGAAGTAACTATGGAACATGAAAAAAACAAAACAAAAACAAAACAACTGTAATACCAATAATAGTATGAACACTGCAACACTTCTAAAAACCTAGAAAAAAGACTAGGCTAAGTTGGAATTAAATAGAGGATTGGTGCAACATTGATGTAAACATCAGCAGGTGCGTTGATAGTAGACATTGGTGAATCCTAGATGAACTAACATAGGATAATTACACATGAATAAACCTATGAGGGTCGTTCTAAAAGTAGTGCCTCCTATACTTTTTATTCCGCCCGAATGTATCAGAGTGGATTGCAACTTACATTTTTATATTAACTGGACTCATCCATTTATGGCCTGGAAGTTTCATCTCCCTATTGCAGATGTTGACGGTGTGAGATCCGAAGAAAGCAATCCCTGTTCTGGACGTTCGTCAGAAGCAGAGATGAGTCATTGAATTCCTAGCCAAAGTGCATTGCAAATGATCGTGACTCTGTAGAAAAATAAAGTCTGTAGCAGAAACGGTCGCTCGTTTTAATTGTACCATTCCCGTTTTCGTAACTCTACAACTTTCTAAGTTAAAAAAAAAATAAGAGGCTTTACTTTTGGAAAAACCCTCGTAAAAATATAGAAATGGAGTTGAAACTTCATACGTGAGAAAACTTGCGTAAACTAATACCCGATCTCAACCTAAAAAAAAAAAAAAAAGAACGCGGTAGTACAAAGATCAGTTTGTGCTAGAGTAAACGACAGTTAAGTGTGTATGAGGATGGCTTTGCCGGAGAAAAAGAGAGCACCATCCAGTCCTCCATTCTAAGAGCACGAATCATGCACAGCTTTATTATCACTCGAATTCCAAAGAAAACCAAAAGCTCTTATCAGCAAACACTCACTGGGAAGAGGTTGTTAATGGAACGCAAACTGATGACCAAACGAAGCGGAGATATGTGGGTACATTTGTTGTCAATTAATCTCAGTGATGTTCCAGGGGAAGAAACGACCAGGCCGTGACCCCAGGCATCAAACATGGATTTGGATATCAAATCATTTTATTTATTCATCTATTTTGGGTTCACTCCAAACATGTTATATTGTTATTGAAACGTAAAACGACTGCTGTGATACGAGACAGATTTATAGGGAAAACTGCAAGATTATTGCTCACATTACATCTAAATCTATGCGTGTTGGTAGGCTTGGTAAAATATAAAGAAGGATGGGAAAGAAAGTTATTAGGGTAGAACATTTTCTTGGTCATACGTGAGATCTAGGATGGGATTTTGCTGCTAGCCGTATGTAGTTTCGCTGGACCGTAAAAAGTGCATTAAGTTCATCGAAGCACATTTCGTGGAATTACATGCTAAACAATCACGAAGATGCAACGCTGCGGAGATGTGGGGACGACTAAAACTCAGCAGAGTGTGTAATAGAGCGCGGACGTACGTACGGAAATGACGTCACGGAAATGAAGACGAAATGCGAAATGACGTCACGTTTAGGAAAAAGATAAATACGCAAAAAGCATATATATATATATATATATATATATATATATATATATATATATATATAGAGAGAGAGAGAGAGAGAGAGAGAGACGTTTAAGAGGAAAAGTGAAAGAAAAGGAGCACCATCACGTTTTATTTGGGAAAGTAACCTGAAATAAATGTCTTTGTTAAAAAAGGATTCGAGTTATTACTTGTCGTATGTTCCTTGCGACGTACTTTGCTACAACGTGTTGAGTCCCGAGTGTGTAAACGTGTGCGTGTGTGAACTATATTATGAGAGTACATCATCTATTAGGTTAGAAACTCTTTATCTTATATTACTTAGTAGAAAGTTTTACGCTTGAGTCTTTGAAACATAGAATAGAGGAGTTAGCATCAGCCGTAATTAGAGCATCACCAGACCTCTACGTGGCATTGCTCAAACTTCAGTGAACACCACCCGCTACAGATAGTGTGCAACACGCTTTGTAAGTAAACAATGAACCTCTTTTGAAGCTTTTGTGTCGGCTTCAATCTATCAAGATTGGTCTAAGGGAATCAAATTAAATTCAAATTGCTTGTGTATTTGTTAAGGCTGACTCAATTACATATAATGTTTTTTTATTCATCAATGACATAAGCAACTTAGGCGTGTTCGAAATGGTTTATTATTTATGTAAGTAAAATGAAGAAGAAAAAAGTTTCTCAGGGTTTACTTTTTACAGTCATGCATATTTGTATGTTTTGATCAGGATTTCCGAGAAAAAGAAATGTTCATATAGATATACGTAACAAGAATTGCGTCGTGAGTCAGTCGTCTTTGCAGATGCGATCATGCATTCCTACAAGAGATCTTGTCCGTCTGTCCGTCGGCGGGTAGTTCTGTCACGCGCCTCACTTTTAAATGATATTGTCATCGTTACACGGGCCAATTAGATGGGCACGCCTTATTTGAAACGCGTTCAAGCCATTAGTATTTTTCACGCGCACATAATCTCCAGACTTATTAGTACAGGCATTTAAAATTGTCGTAAACTCTTAAAAATTCAGTATGTTATTGCTCTAATCTTATGGGATGACAGACCATTTTTAATGTTTTCAGGTTCAAATGAACAGCTACGCTGTTAACGATTTATTGTCACAGCTAGAGAATTTCAAAGATGCAATATGGACGTGGGGACACTTTAGAAGAACGACATGCAATAAATTTCTATGTTAAACTTCGAAAAAATGCCACATGAACGCATGGAGTGCTTCAGACTGCTTCTGGACTATCTAGCATAGATCGAGCATCGGTTTTTGGGTGGCATAAGAGATTAAATGAAGGTAGACAGTGTGTGAAGGATGGGGAGAGGTGTGGGAGGAGTAGGAAAGTCAGAACCCGAATGTTGATTTAACAAATAAAGTATTTCATGAATAGGAACCTTTAGAAACTATAAGTGCACAGTTTGATGTGAATGTGGGAACTGAGTGACAATTATTTGTTAGGAAGATTTACGCGAAGTTTGTCCCAAGGGTGTTCCAGTCTTGTCACAAACTATTTTACCAAGGTGGGCATCAAGATAGTTCCTCACTCTCCTTGCTCCCTGTGACTTGTTTATTTCCTAAGCTCAATGGAAACCTTAGAGGTTGTCATCATGGGACAATTTAGGGGATGCAAGAGGCTGTGATGAAGAACATTGACTAGTTCTAACACTAGGACTTTTGTGGGGCGATGGAACAGTGCAACAAGTTCATTGCAGCCAGATGAGATTACTTCGACGGGGATTATAGTTTAATACGTGTAATATCAATAAACTGTCCATACGAAAAAAATTCTCGAAACTAATTGAAAGCACCTCATACACACACACATATATATATATATATATATATATATATATATATATATATGCATATATTATTATTATTATTATTATTATCATTATTATCATTATCATTATTATCATTATAATCATCATCATTATTATTATTATTATTGTTATTGTTATTATTATTATTATTATTATTATTATTATTATTATTATTATTATTACACGGAATTAATGTATAAACACGCAAAAATTGAGTGCACTCGCGGTTGAAAGCAAACGGGCGACCAGTGAACACAAGACGGAATACATTGGATAATAAAAGTCTTGGCATCATTTCCCTTCGATTAAATGAAAATCCTTTATATAAGGGGGGGGGTAATTTGTTTAAAAAAACGGAAAAAATCAAAGAGTGTGTGTGGACTGTACAGGTTTACTCTATTTTGTGTGTGTGTGTGTGTGTGTGTGTGTGTGTGTGTTAACAGACTTAAAAATATCAGGAAATAATTAACTGATTAAGTAATATTTAACGGTGAGACATTTTCGAAGCAAATCTAAAAAAAAAAAAAAAATGAAAAATCCCTACCTCATACACACGTATTTTAAAAATGCTTGGAAGTTATGATCCCATCCTCATCCCATTTCCCCTTTCTTCTCTCACCCCACCACCAAACTTGCAAAAAAATGCTTACGGTTACATGTCTCGCTACATCGCCAAGAAGTGGGGTGTCATTTTTCGTTAAATTTATACATGAAAGTGCCCCCCCCCATTCACTGAAATGTAAAATTTAAATTATTAAAAAAATTCTAATGTTATATTATCTTTAAAGGCCGTATTAACCAAACTATGGATTTTGATTTCTTTTTAGCAGGTAAAGTACGATGGGTCATGTCGTAAAAAAGAACAACTATATTTATTAAACATGTAAATTGATCAAGTAGTTTTTTACATTAGAAAAACATATTTGCCTTTTCTTTTTTTTTTAAATAACAACTTGCAATGAAAAATACAAATAAAATAATTGTAAATAAATAATTATGGACACGAAAAACGTATTTTTAAAAAGTTATAGTTTTAATTACGCAAAACTTGGGTAAAGAAAATATTTTTTTAAAATATCTAGTTACACCTGAACAATCAGCATCCAGTACATTTTTTTCCTTTTCGTATTTTTTCAACTATTTCTGCGGATTATTTGATACTAAGCTACAAAATTATAAAAAAAATTGAAAAGAAATTAATATGTAAAGATTTCGAAAGTGGACCTAGTTTCACATACGACGTTCTAGTAAATCGATTCTCCATTTTTTTTTATTATTTAAAAGGTGTTTTAGTATTTAACGACTCATGCTATGTTAAACTTCGAAAAAATGCCACATGAATGCATGGAGTGCTTCAGGCTGCTTCTGAACTATCTTGCATGAATCGATCATCAGTTTTTGAGTGGCATAAGAGATTAAATGAAGGTAGAGAGTGTGTGAAGGATGGGGAGAGGTGTGGGAGGAGTACTATTTTCTAGTTAAGTTCAAGTTTTACGATATCTTTTAGCCAACTGATAGGTGAAAGTATAGAATTGTTGCAAAACACTCTGCCCTCTTTATGTAACCTATAATAGGTTTCTAAATAATAACGTTATTATTTCGCCGTAAAATGAACAGGTATCTTTCTTTTAAGTAATTACGCGTGAATCCATGTAAAACAAAAAAGAAAGAACAGGGTTGGGCTGAAAAATCCTTGAGGGGTGTAATTCATTGAAAAAAATGAAAAGAAAAAATATACATTAGTCATTGTACAGTTTACCCTAGTTTTATTGTGTCTGTTAATAGCCTTAAAATATCGGGAAATAATAATTAAGTAATATTTAACGGTGAGTCCGGATAAATTATAAAAAAAAACTTCCATTTGTATTGTTTAATTGTTAAAAATTCAAAGAACACTCATGACTCCTTGAGTGAAATCGCCTATATCGTCTGCATGTATCAAATGTTTGCGCGAGACCGAATATCCTAACCCGTACTGTTTAATCAGAACCGGGTAAGAAATATACTTTAATCACGCACAAATATATATTGGGCGAAGAAATTTTTATTTTTTTAAAATCGCGTGAATTGGTCATTTTTTAAAATGCATTTTTCTTAAACAATTGTCTAATCGTTATTTATTGTTAATTAAAAATCTCATCTATATCGTCTGTATGTGTCAAGTGTTAGGGCGAAACTGGTGACGCTAAACCGGACTCTTAAACCAGAACCCGAATGGAAATGGCGGTTTAAACACCAAAACAAGCAAGAAATCAAGACGATTTGAGTTTTATTATTACACACACACACACACACACACACACACACACACACACACACACACACACACATATATATATATATATATACATACGAGGGGCGTGCAATAAGTAATGCCCCTGACCCAGTTCCCATAGAATTAGAGCAACGAAACTTGGCACAGTATTTAGTCTTTCTCTACATCGGAACAACCCACAGTTATGCATTTCTTCCATCGTTTGATGCAGCTCTGGAGACCGTTTTTGTAGAACACGCCAGATTGATCCTCCAACCACGACGTGACTTCAGAAATCAAGGCCGCATCATCTGGGAAACGCTTTCATGGCTGGGAAGGGGTGAAAGTCAGAGGGTGCAAGGCCAGGAGAGTAGAGAGGATGGGGTTTGATTTCATAACCACACGCCCGTGCTTCTGATCTGGCGACATGCGAGTTGTGGACGGAAGCGTTGTCCTGCAGGAGGAGGGTACCTTTGCTGATTTTGCCCCGCCTCTTGATTTTGATACTTCCCTTAATTTCCTCAAAAGTGAAGCATAATAGGCTCCTGTAATTGTGGTACCTTTGCCAGGATATCTGTCATCACTACTCCGTCCTGGTACCAGAAAGCTGTGAGCATGACCTTGCCAGCAGAGGGCTGCACCCTTGCCTTCTTTGAAGGTGGTTAGTCCAAGTGCTTCCACTGCATTGACTGGGCTTTTGTCTCTCGATCATAGGGATCGACCCAGGTTTCATCCTGTGTAATCAGTCTTTTGAAAAATTTTGACTCATCTTCTTGGCACATCTCCAAATTCATCCTAGAGCACTGGACACGTTCTCGCTTCTGGAATGGTGTGAGCAACCTGGGAATCAATCTGGCAGACACCTTATGCATATGCAAATGGTAATGAATGATAGTTTCCACAGATCCTGTACTAATCTTGACGTCTTGAGCTATTTGGCGAATAGTAATGCGCCGATCTTCCAAAATGGCAGTCTCAACTTGATTGACAGATGTCTCATCAATGGCAGAAGGGGGGTGACCCGGTCTGGGAGCTGTTTCCACAGACTTCCGGCCATGTTTGAATTCACGATGCCAGCGTTTTACAAGATTATATGATGGGGCATTATCACCATAAGTTTCTTTCATTTCATCAAAAGTCTCCTGTGGTATGCGTCCTTTCAAATAAAAGAACCAAATCACTGCTCGACATTCAACAGGCTACATTTTACACCTGATTGACTTCAAACACCTGTAAAACAGAAAACACAATACTTCAGAGCTGTAATTTACCACATAACCCGTAGAGATATAAATCATTGCACTTGCAAAATTTCACCTAGATTAGACAACTGGAAGTGGTTCAGGGGCATTACATATTGCACGCCGTTCGTGTATATATATATATATATATATATATATATATATATATATATATATATAAATTGTGTATATTTAGGAAGCATTTTCTCATTCATTTAAACAAGCGTTGTTATAAATAAAAGAGAGCTTCCCTTTAACTGTACTATTTTTATGTTTCGATTTGTTACATTATCATTTTGTGTAAAAATTCCCCCAAACACCAAATATATATGTGCTATACATACCACGAACATTTTCGATCCGGGGTCCTGTTGAACATGGTTGGAATTGCGACGATCATTTTAAAAATATTGTTAGTGGTACATGCAAAATTGTTCATTCTAAATTATATATATATATATATATATATATATATATATATATATATATTTATATATTAGTATATATATAGTTTAAAGAATCTTGGAATAAAAAATGTAAAAAAAAATATAAAGAATGCAATTTAAATTCCCGAAAAGTTTAAAAAAACACTAAATTAAACATACCGTAAACTTAACACCTCCATAAACCGACTCCTAAAAGTTTATAATTACGGAAGATAAACCTTGACTAAAACTGTTCAATAGAAATAGTCTTGGCACTTGCATAAGCCGGTTTCTTAAAAGTTTCAATTATAAAAGAGAATTCGACCCTATAACGACGAAAAAAACCCTCAAAATAGAAAATGGGAATCCTCAGTTGCCTACCATGTAGCTGTTTCGGAGATTTAAAAACAGGACAGCTGTTAAATACATGGCTCTCCAGTGGAAAATACCACTAACAGTAAGAAAATGTAGAATATGGTTCCTATTTATTCTGATGTACAAAAAATTTAAAAAAATAAAATATTAATAATATAAGTAAATTTTACAAGATTACAAGATCTATATTTAGACATGTTTTAGAGCATAGAAATGCTATGAGAATAAAATTCTCATAGCATTTCTATGCTCTTAAACATGTTTAAAAATAGATCTTATAGATGCATAAAAGCTTTTGTACCAGGAAACTTAGCCGTACATATATAAAAACCCATACTATATATACATATATATTAGCAGTACATTCTAGCGGCGATTTTGCAGAGACGGCCAGCACTACAGGCCGACCCGGTACTTTTAAGAGAGGGAGACACGCCAAATATCTACACCGGTGAAAACGTGAATTCGATTTTTAAAAAGAATAATTACATGTATTTAAGTATTTATTTAACGAATTATATATATTTATAACCATTCATTTAATAGGAAAACGAACGAATTATATTTATAACTTTTTATTTAACAAAAAAACGAACGACATAAAAACGAAATGTGACACGTAAACAATGTTTAAAATCTATACTGCTGTCGGATATATCTAATTAGGCGGGGAAAAACGTGCGGCTGCATTGCCGTTATTGTCATATAACGCGATCGACAATTTTAGTTTTCATGATAAAAAAATTGAAAAAACCGTAAAACTTGAAAAAAATGAAAACTTAAAACAAAACATAAAACTTAAAAAAACAGACGTAAAACCTTAAAAATCAAGCGCAACAGAACAAAATGTAAAACTTTATCCTAAAAGAAAGAATAAATACAAAAAACTTTACAACAAAAAGTAAAACTTTATCTTGGGCAATGAAAATAATACAAGTCACTCGGAAAGCGTGTAAAAATCGAATTCACGTTTTCACTGGTATAGATATTTGGCGTGTCCCCCTCTCTTAAAAGTACCGGGTCGGCCTGTAGTGCTGGCCGTCTCTGCACAATCGCCCATTCACGCTTTGCTTAGGCCTTATGTACTATTGATAACGTTATATGCATATGTATATATATAATAAAACGTTTGTACTCATGTCCAAATAATCTACATCTAAAATTTCAGGTATTTGGACTCAAAATTGACGGAGTAGTTTGGTAGAGTTTCCAAAGCCCAACTTATTTACTATTAATTCACTATTAATCGCAAACCCAAAATTATTTGCTATTAAGTTACTATTGTTTTTAACTCTAAATTATTTACTATTAATTCACTATTAATTTCAAACCAAAAATTATTTGCTACTAATTTACTATTAATCTCAACTCCAGACTTATTAACTAATAATCCACCATTAATCTCAAACCAAAAATTATTTGCTATTAATTTACTATTACTCACCAACCTTATTTACTATTTGCATTGCTGCCCGGCTTCGCTCGGGCCTTTTGTTCTGTTCATAACTTGACTATGTGTGAATAGTCTGTTATGTAAAATTTTAAATGTTTAGACCAAAAATTGTCCGAGTAATTTCGTAGAGATCGCAGATATCATTTTTTTTAAATTTGACCCCAATTTTGACCCCTTAACATTTAGTTTTAGTTTCAAATCAATATAAAATGTTATACCAATGTCCAAGTAACCTACAACTAAAATTTCAAGTGTTTAGATCCAGACTTGGTGGAGGAGTTTGGTAGAATCTGCAAAGGTCAATCTTTCAACCTTTACCTTTTGGCAGCCAAATTTTGGCTCAAAAACTTAATAAAATGCTTGTTGCATGTCTTAATACCTGCTATGTCAAATTTCAAATGTTTAGACAAAAATTTGGCTGAGTAGTTTGCTGGAGACACAAAGTTCCATTCTTTTAAACTTTGACCCCTTGGCAGCTCAAATTTACGACCCAAACTGATTGCCCTATGTATGAATACCCTATATGTAAAATTTCAAATGTTTAGACTAATAATTAGCTGAGTAAATTAGTAGAGACGCAGAAGTCAATTTAAAAAAAAAAATTGACCCCGATTTCGACCTCTTAACATTTATTGTTTTGGGCTTAAATCAAAAGTTTGATCGACGTCCAAGTAACCTACATTTAAAATTTCAAGTGTAAGGACCAAAAATTGACGGAGGAGTTTGGTAGAGTTTTCAAAGGTTAAATGGGTAAACTTTGATTTCTTGAGAGTAAAACTTCTTAGCCGAATCCCGATTAAAAAGATTTTCCCAAATCTCAATACCCCGTATGTCAAATTTCAAATCTGTAGAATGAACATTGACAGAGGTATTTGGTAGGGAAATCTTCACATGCAGACACACATACACAGGCAGACATTTTCACTTTCGATTCCAATACAATTACCGAATCCGATTCCGATTCTTTAAATATTTAACTATGAAGTTGTTATTTTTTTCCGATTGCCGAAAAACACCGAAAAAAAAATCTGCATATGTTTTCTCAAACATAAAAGTATATTTCTTTGGCAATGATATCTATCTATCTATCTATCTATCTATCTATCTATGACTCTCTCTCTCTATCTCTCTCTCTCTCTCTCTCTATATATATATATATATATATATATATATATATATGATAGTTTAAAATCAGTAAATATTATTTTAACATTACAAGCAGAAAAGATTTTGTTTTAAACAATAAAAAAGAAAATTGAAAGAAGCCTTTTTGGCATCGGGAAATAGGCACAACATTTTCCGATTCCGATATCCAAAAATGTTCCATTTTTTCTAATTTCGATTCTGATTAATCGTCCCAACACTAATACATACATACATACATACATACATATATATATATATATATATATATATATATATATATATATATATATATATATATATATACGCGTATACAAATATAGAACTAGAAAAACAAGTTGCAGGACTGAAAAATTAATTACTCAAGCAAAACAGTTACTATGTGAATTCTCTGTTCTTTTTACAAAGATAAAAATCAATATATAATGCCAGTAAACCTGATGTCTAAAATTCGTATTCGAATTTTGATCAAAATTCATTACATGATTTTAATTCTAGAAAAAATCTAGAACTTAAAGCTTAAGGTTCAGAAGACATAAAGTTAAAATTAAGTTAAATGATTTTCATTGATGTCTAATGAATATTAAAATTAATTCATTTAAATACAAATTTGAAATATTAAAATCTTTAAATAGGAGCTCGTACCGATAGTATACTTTCATAGCCTGAAGTTTAAAGAAGCAAGGTTAACTTTATAAAGTTTTTTTCGTTTAAATTTCTTTCAAAATTTATAATGATCATTTAATTAGTTTAGGAGTGGATCCCATAGTAGAAGTAAATACACATGTAAACATAACTAACTATAGTAATATTTGGATTCTTCGGACTGCAGTTTTTTTATCAAGAGTGTCATTTTCACAAAGTTTTTGCCGATGTTACTCCCGACCTTCTTCAGGTATATCTTATCGCATATGAGATAGATCATCCCTATTCCCCAATCCCCCCTCTCTCTCTCTCTCTCTCTCTCTCTCTATATATATATATATATATATATATATATATATATATATATGTATATATATAAACTGAACTCATTTTCCCCTCTTATTTTGACCTTAATAGGATTAAAAATAAAGACATTTCATGCAAATGTAAGATGCACAAACTGTAGCAAATTACCTGAGCTGTGTTATAGGCCTATTACCTATCCACTTCCTCGGTAATCGTAGATTCCTATATTCTATCTGCTGAGAGTTCACTGTCAAAATCGGTTAAGATCAATGGAAGTGGTAAAATCTTTTCTCTCTAATAAATTCCTCCTTCGCCCGCTGCCCGCTTTCCATTTATTTAGAGTAATTTAAAGTTGCGGTTAATACACACGCTTTTGCTGTTTATAAAATATAAGAATTTTGCATTAATTAAAATATAATATTTATGCTTATTTTATGACCAGGCAACACCAGGCCGCCTGCTAGTATATCTATAAAAATGAGGATGTGTGAATGAAGACATTTCTTAACCTATATACTCAACGAATGTTTTATTTACAGACTTGAAATTTGATATGTAGGGCATTCAGACACGTGAGAAACTTTTTAACGGTTTTCATCAGAAAAGAGGGCTTTGAAGGGGCCAAAATCGAAAATTGGTACGTGGAGGGCATCGAATTTTTATTCATTTGTCAACCGCTTCACGAATGCGCATGTGTGAATCCTTTAAATGTCAGTTTACTTATGTTGAGAATAAATAGACTTGAAAACACGTTTTAAGGATCTTCTCAAGCTGGCCTAATAGTTATTGTACTTGACTCACTGTCATTCCGCTTTGGTTTCGATCTCAGCTGGACTATTTTTTAATTAAAAGAAGTTAACAGTTTAGAAAAAACATAATACTCGAATGCACGTCTCAGTTTTTTTTAATAGTTTTTTTTACTTCATTTTTTTTTAAAGGAACTTAACATATTTACAACCGGATAACGCCGGGCGGCTTGGTAGTATATATATATATATATATATATATATATATATATATATATAAGATTGTTGAATTTTATTTATTTTTTATTAGCGATTAATTTCTTTTTATTTGCCCCCTGAGCGTTTTATTATCATAAGAAAGGAGTTATTTGCCCTTTGTTTACATTTTTCTTCGTCCACATTTTAGGATGTATTTACTTTTTTATTTTATTTAAATATTATTTATTAATTATTAATTAATAATTACTACGTGCATAAAAGTGAGACTTACTTTTATGCACGTAGTTATTATTAATTAATAATTAATAAATAACATATATATATATATATATATATAGACTTATATGTAATATACTGAGTTCATGTAAGTCAGTAAATCTTCATATACCAATAGGTTTTAGCCAAAAATGGTTGACTTAAGGATTAAGATACAAAATTATCGCATTTCATAATTGAGCGTTAATATATCCCCCCCATTTTTTCTTTCTATTCAAAAGATGCTGCATTGCCAAAAGTGTATTTATTAATAAAGTCTGAAAAAATGCTGGTTTTTGAAAATTTTCAAACGATATACTGCTTGAAATTGTCGAACTGGACAATGAAACAATTGTAACGTAAAATGAAATACACTTTTTGTTGCCATCAACACCTTGTCTTGAAGCCTTGATTTTGCACACACAGTATATATATATATATATATATATATATATATATATATATATATATATATATATATATATATATATATATATACAGACATTACAGAAAAAACAGACATCAGATTAAATATTTTTCCTTAGATTTATATATGCTTATTCATATTTACAAATAAGAATAGTGCTGAAATAACTTAGAGTATCTCATTAAAATTGCATCTAACAAAATTGAAGCATGCCACAAACCAAAGAAGCATCAGATTTATCAGAATTTCTGCGAGGGCGAATCTTAGGTCAACATGAAGGTGGTCATCGTCAATGCAAAATAGCAGGAAATATTTTAATACTTTTTCTACTGTAAATAGAATGATCGTAACATCACAATAGAGGACAACAAATGCACAAAACGTCATCCAGGTCGCGCCGGTCCTCTGGAAGTACCGTGCGTCTTGTGAAAACAAATGTTGAAGAGGATCCTCAGTGCAAAGGCTCTGGCATTGCAAACTAGCTGGTATCAGTTCCAGAACGGCTGTCAGGTATTTTTTACAAGCTGGGCTTCTATACTGGAGCTGCGAGGAGGAAACTGTTTCTTCGTCTTGCCAATATCAAGCGCAGAAAAGGTTGAGCTCGTGAAATAGTGAAGAGACCTCTGACCTTTTAGATCATTGCCATTTTCTCTGATGAGTCATAATTTGCATTATTTCTCGACAGTGGATGGGTATGAGCATGAAGGCTTCCTCACCAAGAGTTTGACTTAAAAAGACTGCAGCCAACGCTGAAACATGAAGGTTTCTCGGTTATGGTATGGGGTACAATATGGAGTGATTGTCGTTCGGATCTGGTAGAGTGCAAAGGAAACATCAATTCTGCTGAATATGTTTCAATTACATGAAAGATCCTTACCAATATTCTCAAGTGGTAAAATGAACCAAGTTAATTCCATAATTATGGAAGACGGTTCTCCTTGTCACTCTGCTAGGGCGACACAATATTGGTTGAGCAAAAATGGGATTGATACACTTCCATAGTCAAGTCAGTTCCCGGATATGAACCTAACTGAAAACCTTTGGGGCATATTAGACCGAAATCCTCGCAAAAAAAGTAAGCCACCTTCTATGTGCGAACTTATAGCGTTATTGCGTCAGATATGATAAGAAATTTCTCTAGATGATACTCGTTAACTTATCAATACAATGCCTAGATTGGCCCTAGCATTAAAACCCCCAAGGGGATGTCAAACAGGTATTAATTATTTAATTTGTGACGATTTATTTTTGATTTTGTTCTATAAATTATATGTTTATTGGAATAAACTCTTTCTATTAGTATCTATTCTTTTCTGTCATGTCTGTAGTCCCTCACTCTTGGACAGGATTCAAAAGAGAGTCGCCAACCAAATAGATCCTGAACTGTCATATAAGCTTCAGCCTCTGCCCCATCGACGAAATGCTGTATCCTTCTGCCTGTTCTACAAGTATTTCAATGGTGAATGCGCTGATGAACTATAAGCATTGTACCCCTTCGACGTAAATACCCCCGACAAACCCGACAAGCGACTAAATCCCACCCCTACACAGTAGAGATGCCCAAGTGTAAGAAAGTCTTCCACTCCAATAGTTTCTTCCTAGAACTACTATACTTTAGAACTCCCTTCCGGGAGTCTGTTTCCGAACTTTACTGACATACAGAAGTGCAAGTATAATGTGAACAGGCATCTTGCTACTCATCTCTCTTCATAGTAGCCCTGCAACTAACATCCCCGATAGTAGCCCCCATTTTCAAAGTGGCACTGTGACTTTTTTGGAGTAAAAATTGAATAATATATATATATATATATATAAATATATATATATATATATATATATATATATATGTGTGTGTGTGTGTGTGCGTGTGTGTGTGTGCGTGTGTGTGTGGGTATATATATATATATATATATATATATATATATATATAGAGAGAGAGAGAGAGGGAGAGGGAGAGAAAGAAAGATATAGTGAGAAAGAGATCACATTTCGCTGAAAACGAATATGTGCATTTGAAGTTTTCAGGGGGCTGTGTTCCCTCATTGACCACTTTAAGATAAGGGCACGTAGATATTCAGTATATATTAGGTTGGTGAAAAAATGATGTCGTTTTTTGACATGTAGTTGAGCGTTAAAAAACACATTATATTGCCCAACCTAATAGAAGGTAACGCAGAGAACGCATAGTGTAACAGAGCCATAGTGTAACACGTGTTATGCAGCTGCTGCTACTGCTATATGTAATATACAAATGACCAAGCCGGTGCACAATGTTAAGCCACAGCGGAGGTAGAGAATGGAAGGTAAAAAGAGACAAAAAAACGCACCGCGTGGCGGGGACCATAAAAAGATGTGCTGGCACGAGATGGACCTGTTGTCCTCTGGTGATGTGAGAGCCTTTGAAACTCGTATCGAGACGGATGGGGGTTGTTTATTAAATGACAGAGGAGATTAAAAAAGAAAACGTTAAAAGCAAAATGCAATGCCTTAATTTTGAATGTACCATACATATGCAAACTTTGCTATTTCTCCTCTTTTAAATTTCTTATTTCATTTTGTAATCTGTAATTATGTGCATTTTAATCATTTATATACGTATTGTCTTTATTTTTATTTCCTTGTCTAGTTTTAAATTCTCCCCCAGCAAAACACCAACCACGTTCTTTCCCAGCTTAACTAAATGATTAATTCTACGCTCTGAACTAAGGAAGGCTAGAGATAAAAATAGCTTAGGCAGGATAAATTTTCCGAAATTAGCACAACCGTGGATGTATTTTTTCTACCGTAAAAGTCAGAAGAACTTTATTTAAGTAATATACTTAATATCTACAACTACCATATGCTCACTTGTATTAATAAAGAGGCCTCGTTGATATCTCTACCAAATCACTGGATATAGCTTATAATTAACTGTTACTATATCTGTAACTGAAATGTACAGTGATCTTAGCTGCATCACTTAACTGCATCACTGTATTTTCTGTATACATACAATGTTTTGTCCCTGACCTTAATGACTGCCTTTAAATACGAATTCCGAATAACCATGTAACAACTGTTCCTCCTTACCTCCAAGACGACTGCCTTTGTCTAACCTGCATGCTAAATAGGGAAAAAGAATGGAAACGAATTTTTGTTCTGTTTTTCCAAGCGAAAATATTACTTGAAACTCTTAATCATAATGAAACTCTACTGTATTCTGTAAGTTAATAACCCCGTCCCTTGAAAGCTAACAATCTGATCCCTCCTCTAGCTGCCACTAAAACTCTACATTACACACGTCTTAGTAGTGGAATTCTTAGCCTCCAGCTTATAACCTTCACATGCTAACCACCTAACAGTAATCACTAAACATCTATACATTTCTACCTCTAAGATATGCATCAGAGTTCATTCTCATCCAGTTTGGTACTTACGAGCCAAAGTATGCACTCGGATGCAAATCGATCTTCATTAAATAACATATGCACCTTCCTAGATATTTTGCAACGATTAATACAAAACCAAATCCGATACTCCCTGTTATGCAAAACTCTCGATAACTCTTAAATGAAAACTGAAAGTATCTTCCTTCAATAGTAGAAATACACTAACACCTACTACTTCTATCTATTCGCATCTACTGAAAACTTGCCCAAATATCTATTTACTTAATTATACATATAAAATACGCCATGACTTAAAATTTACTTCCAGTTATACCCGTACTGTACTGAACCAACATCTAAACCCTCCTGTAATCTAAAATATACAGTGACTGGGCAAAATTTTTAGCTCAATTCCTAATACCTACTCACACTAAAAAATGTAAAAATCTAAATGTAAAAGCCTAATCCACACTATCGTCTTTCTAACAAGCCTGCTCACATAGTTGCTTCCACTGTATGAGTTTTTTTAAAGTAACAATGAAATAGCAATGTCCTTAAATCACTTTGAGGAGTGTAACTATTCATTAGATATATAACCTCTACAACCAAACCTTGTAACATTAACTAACCACGCGGGGTCGAATAAATACCTCCATTAGGACCCAGGCGTGGAGGAACCCCTCTCAGGGCGGATGAACCCAGTAGATCTTCCCAAATCATCCTAGGAGAAGGAAAACTCTGAAACTAAACCTAAGGCCTCTCCAGTCTTGGATGACAACCTTCCTAGAGCTGGTGACTCAAACAAATTACCGGTTTGCAAACCTAAACTGCTTAAGGATTAGATAGGCTCTGTCTATCGCCCGGCTTCCATACTTCTTATTTACGTATTAGTCTGGCGCAGAGACGCTATCACATCATTCGACAAAAACACTCACTGGTAGATCTTGTTTCTTGTCTAGGGCAATAAACGCCGTTTTCCGCACTCCCAACACATCCAACCCCTTAAAACTGGGCACTTGGGAGTGCTTGAGTACCACATATGCCTGTGCAATTAGATTGGGTTGTCCTTCTGATGGGTTGAGTGTACTGGATAGACAGTTCCTGGCTGCTGTTTCTGACTGGTGGTATAAGAGCCCTAACTCTTTGGTAGCGCTTATAGCGGCTGCTCCATCAACAGTTGTATAATATCGGGATGTTTGTAGTGTCATGTCGCGCATGGAAATGGACTCTGTACTCATCCCCGATGGGCTTTCCTGAGGCCACAGTCCTAGTTGGAGAAAGGTCAGCTGATGGTCTACTTGTGTTGCATGTCTGGTACTCTGCATACCCTCTTGTTCAGCTCCCACTTACCTAACTGAAACTCTTTAAAACTATGATGACAGTACAATCAAAAAGTAAGCTTAAACCAGGCTTAGGGACAAACAAATCCAACTTGCCTCCTCCCTTGACGCTTGCATTCACGAATATCCGAGGGCTTAGAACTAATTTAGCTGATGTTGAAGCCTTTCTCCTAACAAATATCTTAGCACTAAGTGAGACTAACCTACACTCCTTCATCCTCTCTAAGTACTTTAACATGCCTGGATATCTCCGACTCTGCCGCAAGGAATCTGACAGACATATGCACGGACGGAGTCTACTTTCGTAACACACTCCCCTTGACTAGAGAAACGCATCTAGAATCGGACGATCAAGCCTTTATGTGCTTTAGACTAAACATGCAACATAACATTAGCTACTTTTATTTTCTCTACCGCTCTCCCTCAACACAGGACGGCACACTAATAAACAAAGTCTCCGTCAGCATAGACACAGCACTTTAATGTCCACCACAAAAACTGGCTTGGATTCTCTACTTACACAGATGCAACGGGCAGCACAACACATAGATTCGCTATATCTCACTCCCTATCACAAATGGTTGCGTTTCCAACCCATTTCCCTGACCAGCAAGAACAACACGCATCACTTCTAGATCTGTTTCTGACCACAGTTCCCGATGATTGTATAACAAATGATGACAGCCCATTCGGGAACGCCGATCATGCAGTGATAATAGTGGAAATCGCCCTAAACTCTAGACCCAAACTGAAGAGCCAGTGCTCAAGACAACGAGATATTATAAAAAAGCTGACTGGGAAGCCATCAGAGATCTTATCAGAGATGCTCCATGGGGAAATATTTTTTCTCTTCCTACTGAACAGTGCTCAAATGAGACCACTGAATGGTTCAAAACGGCAATTTAAGCACATGTTCCCATGCGGAAATTTTATAGCAAGCCCCACTCTCCCCAATGGTTTACTTCTACTTGCGAAATTGCCATTGCTCAAAGGCAGCATGCATACCGCAGATTAAACCGACGTAAGTCCAGTTCAAAGAAACAGACGTATATAGAAGCTAGAAGTAATGTTAAGAAAGAAATAGCGACAGCTAAGAGAGAATTTACTGAAACCACTAAAAAACACATCGAAGCACAAAAATTAGGAACTCGTGCTTTCTGGAAGATCTACAACAGTGTAGTAAATAATGAACAATCAACAATTCTCCCACAAACCAACAATCACGAGGTTGATTGCTTAGCAATCGAGAAGGCTAACATGCTTGCCAGTCAGTTTGGCTCAAACTCCACACTGGACCCTTCCAACCACCCCCTACCTGACTTTTTTGCGGACAGACGCCACGTTAGACGATCTAAAAAATCACACATTCTCAGGTGCATGCTGTCATAAAAAACCTTGACACTTCAAAAGCATGTGGACCCGATCTCATTCCAGCTGTGCTATTAAAAAAGTGCTCAGCAGAAGTAGCTCCAGTTCTCTCCAAACTCTACAACAAACGCCTTAATGAATCTTGCTTTCCGGGCTGTTGGAAAACTGCTTCTGTGGTACCAGTATTCAAGAATTCTGGCGAAAGCACTGACGCATCAAATTATCGCCCCATTAGCCTCCTCCCACTTTCCGCCAAAATATTTGAGACCATAATTAACCATGTGTAATCCATCACCTTACAGATGCTAAACTTCTGACTGAAAAACAATATGGATTTAGACAAGCCCGTTCCACAGCAGACATCCTTACTGTAATCTCTGAACGTATATACTATTCACTGGACAAAGCGGGGGAGGGCAGAGCGGTAGCTCTAGATATATTTAAGGCTTTTGACAGGGTATGGAATGAGGGTCTCCTCAAGAAAATTAGATCATACGGTATCGCTGGTAGAATAGTTAACATAATTAAATCCTTCTTAGATAAGAGAAAAATCCAGGTTGTCCTCGTCGTACATCTAAACAATATGATATAAATGCGGGAGTACCTCAAGAGTCTATCCTTGGACCTCTATTATTCCTGATATTCATTAATGACCTTCCCGACAAAATTGCCTCTGAGATGGGTGTATATGGTGATGACACTACACTCTATAACAAACACGACAGGAAAACAAATGAACACATATCTAAGGAAATGACAAAAACACTAGAGGATGACCTCCAATCTGTAGTGGAATGGGGACAAAAATGGATGGTCACATTCAATGCTGCCAAGACTAAACTGGCTTCCTTCAATAATTACAAGAAACCTCCTCTGCCACCAATAGCAATGGCCAGTGCCTCTTTATCTGAGAGTACACCTTTCAAACTGCTTGGCCTAACGTTCACAAGAAACATGAGTTGGAACAATTACATTGAAAGCATTGCCAGGGTTGTTGCGAAGAAGGTAGGCTCTCTCTACCGTGCTAGAAAACTACTAACACCCGAAAGTATCCTGTACCTCTATCAGACCACCATTGCCCATGTATGGAGTATTGCTGTCACATTTGGTCTGGTGCATCTGCTACTAGTCTCTCGCTCCTAGACAAGGTTCAAAAGAGAGTCGCCAATCTGATAGGCCCTGAACTGTCATCTAAGCTTCAGCCTCTGTCCCATCGACTAAATGTTGCATCCCTCTGCCTGTTCTACAAGTATTTTAATGGTGAATGCTCTGACGAACTGCAGACACTTGTGCCCCCACGACGTAGACACCATCGACAAACCTCCACACAGTAGAGATCCCTAGATGTAAAATATCTTTCTACTCCAGTAGTTTTTTCCCCAGAACCGCTAGACTCTGGAATTCCATTCCAGGTCCCTGCTTCCTTAACTGTACTGACATGCAGAAGTTCAAGTGTAACGTGAACCGATATCTTGCTGCCCAAATCCCAACATAGTACCCCAGTAATTGTTGCCCATGATAGCCCCCTACACCAAAATGGCAATGTGCCTTGTTTGGGGTGAAAATGTAATAAAAAAAATAATAATTTCAATGGAAAAAGCCGAGTCGATATTTTTTCCCTTTTGTTTGTTTCCTTGCAATTGTCTCAGGCACAACGTGTTGGGTCTGGGTGTTAAAATGTAATGACGGCGTTGAAGAAGATAAACGACTATGTTACAATAGCAAACTACATATATATGATATATTATTCCATGAAAATGTATATTTTACGTTTTAAGGTAATGCCCTTATCACTTTCTTTAGGATATACAACGATGGGATGGAATTGCTACAGAAGATTTTCAATGAGAAAGACGTTATTTTGATGGATAAAACTGAACCTTATCTAAAAGTTGTTTCATTAGAAATTATTGGGCAAATCCTAGTTGTGTTTCCCACGTCCAAAAATAAGTGTTTAGTTGATTAGTAATGTATTTTATACATTTATATTTCTGACGTAATTTAATCCGATCAACTTATTTTGATGCTTATTTAAATCTTCACGAACTGTTAAGCAACACATCTACAAGGTGGAACGATAAATTTGTTGCCTTAAAGCAAACAACACTACAGCTTTATTTTAAAACTTTTATTGACAAAAAAATCAATTCAGGAAACTGGAGTATGTAGGAGAGCTGGCATCTATTCAATGTAACCGCTTTCAACATCAATCATCGCCTAGATACGGGTCCGGAACTGGGAGCATCCTTCTTTACACGTTTCTGCGAGAGTTTGACGAATACTGGACGGATGACGCGATCATCCTGGCTTTGGTTTATGGGAAGTCATGTTCATGATATTCTCGACGTATGACCAAGTGAAGTAGTCCAGCAGGTTCAAGTCGGGGGAGTGGGGAGCACTCTTTCCGAAGCATAGTGTTAATCCCTTTGGACTAGTGAACCGGCGCCGATTCCTGGTGCCACATCCAGATTCAGCCAGTGGCCACCTGATTGCACAAGGGGATCATTACACTTTTCAGCACATCCCAGTACCCTTTGATGTTGACTTTCAAGCCTACTTCGAAGATGTGAGGTGGCATCATGGGCCCATCACTTGAAACCACACCAAAAATCATAACCGTGTCCAGAAACTTTATTTTCATCATCCTGGGCACGGCCCAGTGATTCATTGCAATCCAGCGATGCATTTTGTAGGGAGCTGGTAATAGTCCTGCTGTCATAACTTGGATAGGTAGAGATCAGAAGTTGTCAGCGGCGCATCTCCGATCTCGATCGTTGAACCTTGTGCCACTTTCCGACATAATAGAAGGCGCATATCGCTCTTAGGATTTATACACAACTGGCCAACTAGTAGATGGTCTGCAAAAAACAACAGCAAAAAAAACCCAACTATTTTTCATTAAACAGAAATGGAATCATGTTGTCATTTTATAGGATGGCAATTTTATCATTCCACCCTGTATATTAGAAAATATGTTTGATGGTTTTATAACACTCGCTTCCTTTTTTCTGCCCTTTATTCGTTACATATCATAAGTGTCATTTTTGAAAGAGAAGGAAAATTACTCTTTTCTGGGTCTGAATCTATCCACTTATAATTAGCTAATTCTGACCTTCAAGTACAAAGGGCGTTTCAAAAGTAAGGCCTCCTATGTGTTTCACTAAAAAACTAAAACGTTTAAAAGCTAAGAACACTGGGGTGATAATATTAAAGCGAGCGATCTTTTCTGTAATTTATTTTTCTACGTAGTCACCATCATTCTCAATGCACCTTTGCTAGCAATAAACGATGCTAACAAATGTCCATAGCACGCTTTGTCACTCACATCTCTGTCACGAGTCTGAAATCCACGAACCCACCTACTAACTGTGCTGACATTGATTGCATCGACTTCCTAAACGTTTAACAGATGTCAGTGAATGTTGATAGATTGAATTTTTTCTGCATGGAGGAATTGAATAACGTGTCCCTGCTTCTGGTACACGTCCATAATGCATATTGCTTTGTTAGGGTCTCACCCGGTCAATATCTGCAACAGAGAGATGAAACTTGCTGGTTATGACTGATTAAAATCAATCATCATATCACTGCAAATTGTCATCCACTTTGACTCATTCGAACGGAATAAAAAAAATTATACATTAATTTTGGAAAGCCCCTTGTAGTATTTTTTACTTACTTTCAAGTACCTTCATGCTTTGTCTGGAGCAATTTCCATTAAAAAAAAATATTTAAAAAAAATAACTAAAGCAAACATTGGTAGGAATATCAAGGAAAATATCATTGATGCCTTAATCATCTAAAATAATAATAAAAATATATAACTAATCATTGTGATAGGTTTATGCTGTGAAAATATGTATAAACTGAATTGCAATTCTTTAAAATTTTCTTCCTACAAGCCATTTGCGATCAATACCATAAATAATATTAAGCGTTATAATATTTCTGAAAACACGCTATGCGACGTACATGTGCGTGATGTTGCCAAGTTAATCAAAACTTTGATTCAAATAACCAAATGCCTTTGACGGCATTCCAATTATAGTGCTTAAAATGTTCAACCAGAAGTAGCTCCCATACTTACAAAGCTGTTAAAATGTTGTCCTAAGGAGAAATGCTTCCTTAAACCGTAGAAATCCTCATCAGTCTGGCCGATATTTAAAAGTTTCCGGCGATCCGTCATCTCCCCTTCAGTACAGATCAATCAGTCTCCTGTGCGCCATGAGTAAGTTGCTGGAATCTGTGTTTAATAGAGAAGTGATCAACTGCCCCAGTAAAAATAACCTCCGCAGTGACAGGCAATATGGTTTTCGTTCTGTTAGATCTATAGCAAAAGTGCTTAACGTTTATGTCTCATAAGATAAGGGAATCTCGGGACGAGGTCTTCATTTCTAGGGCGATTACTCTTGACATATCAAAGGCCTTTGATAGGTGTATGGCATAAAGGTCAACTTTAAAAGATCATTAGCTATGGTTTACCTGGAAATGTCTTCTCAATTATTAAATCATTTCTCTATGATAGATTTATAAGAGTTGTGGTTGATGGGCACAAATCAGAAGCTCACAGTATTAACGCTGGGGTTTCTTAGGGTTCCATCCTGGACCCAATTCGCTTCTTGATCTTCATCAATGATCTCAGAAAATCACATTGTAAGATCATTCATAGACATTTATGCTGACGACACTACCATCTATGGCAACACCTCAAAGGCTGTAAATGATCAACACTCTCTGATTCTCTCTCCTCTGATCTTGAGCACGTGGTGCAATGGTGAAAAAGGTGGTTGGTTAATTTAAATGTATCTAAAACCAGGTTTCTATCTTTCTATCATAAACGCTCTCACCCCTGTCTGGCATTAATTGAAATGAATGTCTCTCGTCTTGGAGAAGCTCCATGTTTTGACAAGATTCTAAGTCTCCTGGTCTAAAATGGAACACGTACATCAAATCTGTTGCCAAGGTCGCTGGAAAAAAGGTTGGAACATTCTAACGCTTCAGTAGATATCTCACTGTTTATGCAATTCCCTTTCTGTATAAGAGTTAATTGCGTCCTAGGATGGGGTACTGCTGCTACATCTCTGCAGGAGCTGCTTGAAGCACTCTATTCTACCATGACCGAGTTCGAAACCGACTTTGTAGCCTACTAGGAAATGCACTTTTCTCTTCTCTGCAATCTCTTTCTCACAGAAGAGACGTTGCGAGCCTGTCCCTACTCTAGCGTCATTTTCATGGCAAGTGCTCGTCTAAGCTCCAATCTTTGCCCCCCCTTGCCAAACTTTCACGAAAAAACCCTCGTCTAGCTGAAACCACTACGAATAATTTCCCCATTTTTATCTGTGTCTCAGTCTATACGCGGATTCCATGAACAAAGCTTCCGTCTTAAAACTGCACGCATGTGGAATGCTGTCCGTGTGTTTGCTTTCCAGCTGACTACAATATGGTTATCTTAAAATCCAACGTAAACAAGTTTTTAATTGGCCGTCCGGTTAAGTAATCCAATTTACCAAATTCTCACAACTAACGATTACTACACTGTTGTCCCAATTACTAACGCACACCTTAAGGCAACTTGACACTATATTGCCATTATCGGCAACTCTGACGGCGCAGTTAGTCAAGCTGTATGAACTCTCTATTTCCTTTGGATCTTCTAGCTTCGTGGAAAGGGGGACTACTCCACTGGCAACAGCTATCCTCCAAAATTACTCTGGTCAGGGTATGTAGCTCCACTTCACCAGAGTTACACGATCGTTTCCTTAGACAGACGGTGTCGACGACGATGAATACAGCTTCCTATTCCAGTAGCTTCTTTTCAAGAACTGCAGGCTTGTGAAATTCTGTTACTGCTGACTGTTTCTTCTACTTATACCCATCACTCTTTTTAAATCTAAATGAATAGGCATCTGTCTTTGTGATAATCATGTCTTGTCTGGAGAGGTTTCCATAAAATTACCGATTCTAAACGCTGTCACAGAAACGAAAAGTTCTCTGAACGGTATTTCAATAGACGTAGCAGCAGTATCTTATGTTATGGCGGATATCTCTCCTACATAAGCAGAGGATAGCATTTGACGTTAACCAACCATTTTCGCAGCGTGCCTTACTTGTAGACAAATGCGTCCTGTAGGCAGCGTAATTAAAATGCGCAAATTATCATTAAGTTTTTGACTTGCATAAAAACGAGTAGTATTTGTTTTATTTCCTACTTTTTAATCTTCAAATGACTGGTCTGTGCTCGCATCAAACACACGACGGCCCTTTTAAGACTACTTCGTTTTGATGGCTCCTCGTCGTAAGTGGTGGATTAAAAATAGCCGTCACAGCTCAACGATCAAACGTATCATATATCAAGCGTAACATATTGGTTCATTCAAATGAGGCCGGCAAAAAAATAAATCTGCTCGAGGTTCGTTAAACCAGCACACGCTATTTGAAGGCAATCTTCTAAGGTCATACAAATATGGTGGACCTTATATATATATATATATATATATATATATATATATATATATATATATATATATGTATATATATATGTATATATATATATATGTATATATATACATACATACATATATATATATATATATATATATATATATATATATATATATAGCGAGAACCTCTACCCACCCCCGATAAATGAATAACAAAAACAACTAGCGAAAACATGTAATCAAGTATCAATGATCGGTACTTTTTGCGGCTTTTGGATAAGGGTAAACAAGGAGGAAGGAAATAGGCGCGACAAAACGCAAAGACATTAACCTTCATGACAGTCACTATTGAATACGTATGACGCATGCGTGGGAAAAGTGTTGTTTATTTCTTGATAGGCACTAATCGAATGGCAGCTTTGTTAGAAAATGAATTAATGGCACGACAATTTCGCCGTAGAAGTAATCATTTTAAAAAATAAATCACCCCAATTAACGTGAAGAAAATTATGATTGCATTTTTCAGCAGAAGAGAAAAATTAAAATATTGCTGCTCACTTTTTTCTTTCCCTTTTTTCTCTCTCTCTCTCTCTTACTCTCTCTCTATCTATCTATCTATCTATCTATCTATCTATATATATATACACTATACATATATATATGAATATCTCTCTCTATATATGTATATATGTATATATAATTATCTCTCTTGTTCTTTGTACATATAATTTCTCTTAGTATAATTTTCTATTGTTTATTTATGTACACCGTGTAGTTAAAATACCTATAATAATTTAATAGTCCCGAGTCGAATCTCGCTAAGTTCAGCCATTCTGAGGAGCCTTAAACGACGAAACATGTGGATGATTATATTTTAAAACAATATATATGCCGCTCCCCGTTTTGGGGTACTAAATTGGTAACAGAAAATTATTCCTTACTCGCATTTCGGTAAAAATACACCTTCGTATAAATAATTTAATCCATTCAAAAGTATCGCAAACAAGAACAAATAAATAACATCTACATAAAACACGATATATTCAGCAGTCGCACGATATAGCCCAAAAGTAGAGGATTCGGCTCCTAACCATAGGATCCCAATTTAGAATCTCGCTAGATTAAGCCACCCTGATGAATCATAGACGTGTTAGTGGATAATTATATTTTAAAACAATATATATGCCGCTTCACATTTGGGGGTACCAAATTGTTAAATGGGAAAATTATTCCCAAGTACATTTAGATAAAATTTACTTTTGTATAAATAATTTAATTCCAAAATTGAGCTTATAATAAGAACAAATAATTTATAAAACATGAGTTAAAAACATTTAATTTTCAAAAACACAAATTAAATGGATTGTCCTTAATCCGCGGAGTCTCGAAAGAAATACTTTCCTTCTCATCAGAGGGAAGGAATTAGCAAAAGTTTTTAATAAAGGTCCAAGCATCGACCCCTATGGCGCACCCACGTTTACATTACACTGTTTTGATATACGATCATCTAAGACCTGAACTTTTCTCTTACAGAAGAAGGGTTTCATTATACATGCAGTTATACTATAATGTCTAACTTTCATGAGAAAACCATCGTGCCAAAAGCAGTAAAAGGCTTTAGATATGTCTAGGGCTTATGACCTAGCATCCCCTGTCTTATTCAGTGCTTGGTATATACATTCAGAGATTATAATTAAAGTATCTGCAGGAGAACGGACTTTCCTAAATCCATACTATCGGTCGAAGAGAAGTTCATAATCTATAAGGTCGTAGACTAGTTCTTGATGGATTAAGGACTCAAAGATTTTAACAGAGAGAGAGAGAGAGAGAGAGAGAGAGAGAGAGAGAGAGAGAGAGAGAGAGAGAGAGAGAGAAACAGAGAGAGAAACAGAGAGAGACAGTGTAAGCTAATGTGTTGCTAATTCAGTTAGTCAGTTCTTTCGGCGGAATTGTTGACAGCAGGCACAATCGAAGAAATTTTCCAGCAGTCAGAAAAACAAAATTCGGTAAGGCACTTGTTGAGGAGTTTGGAAAGAACCGCACAACCTCTGCCTGGCAATTTTCAGTAGTATGGAAGGGAAAAGATCAGGCCGGCGTGCTTTGGAGGAGTCTAGGTTGCTTTTAGCATTACAAAAATGGAAAGGAATGCTTTTCAGATTAACGTGTGTCTTATAACCCTAACCCAACAGGGCATTGAGAGGGGATAGTTTGTTAGAGCTAAAGTGGAATTGGAGGCTAACCGTTGAGCAAGTAGGTTTGCCTTTTCGCTTGCCGTGGAAATAACCTCAAAGTTGTTGCATTGTCGGGGATTTGTTGATTGCTCAATGTTTGCTACACAGTTATAATTTTTTTCAGAATCTCGAGTTCTTAATTTCTGCGCTTCAATGCGTTTTCTGGCGATTACGGTATGCCTTTTCTTGGCTGCGTCTCTGTCTTTTACAAATTTTGTCTCTTCGTATTGATCTTATGTCAGATAAATCTACGAAATACAGGCTGTCCAAGGAGAGTTGTGTTTGCTATAAAACTTTTGTGTGGGAACAAGTGCTTCAATTGCTGTGTTGAGCTATTCCGTAGCCTCATTTGCACGCTGTTCTGCAGGAAGCGAGAAAATACTACTCCATGGGACAACTGCGATGTGATTGCTGATGGCTATCCAGTCAGCCTTTTTGAAGTACCTTTTCGGTTTGGTACTTTGTCGTTTTCAGCAATGCTTCTTCAACTTGAGGTAGAGGGTTTAGGTTGATGTCTACCAATATCACAACATGATCAGCATTCCCGAGTGGAATTTGTTTCACAATTCTCGGGAGATGTTATCAGAAATAGATCTATAAGTGAAGTTTGCTGATCCTGTCGATCTGGGAGACGGGTCAGAAATGTGACTGCGTGTGACAGGAAATGGGGCATAGAAAATCTGTGTGATACTATCACTGCGTGTGTGTATGCGCGTGTATGTGTGCGTGTGCGTGTGCCTGTGTGTATATATTCTTATATGAATATATTTATTTTTAATAGCCAGACAGTCAACACTTAGGCCCAATGGATGGTAAAATTTGAACTTCATGCAATATATGAATAAGTAATAGAAGATTTGATTTCAGTAACTATGACTTTATTCAATTCTTAATATAATTTTTCGATAGGCCGTTTCGTTCACACTTCAATAGCAACATTACAGTGTTGTATATCTTTTTTTTTCTTTGAGTCTAACTTATCAGAAAAGAAGTCTTAACTTAAACAGAAATAAAAAAACAATAATAAAAATAATATTATTAGAGCGGTTATATATGTAAGTTCAATTAAGAATATATGTTTATATTAATGAACGCCATATTTAATATCTAATATAATGAACGACAGGTATATTTTCCTAATGATTGAAATATTTAAATTTTAACAAGAATAATATGAGACCGTCTTATCTAGGTTTTTAAGTTGCATTACCTATTATTTAGAAGTAGTAATAAGGTTTTTGTTATGTGTTTTTTTACAAGGTAATTACTACTTATGAAGGCCCGAAGGCCACTAGACGATCGGGATTAAGGAATGTTAACAGATCGACGAGACATCACCGTAATGAATTTAAGACGATGACTCAATAAGAATCTGTTTATATTGAACACGACCGTGTTATAGTCAAATAAAAAGCAATGTTGCGCTATAGAATGCCATAGGCGACATTTGTAGGAAAGTGTTATAACAATGTTTAAAGTGTATCAAAAAAAAATACAAAACTGTGAATTGTTCCTCGGCTAGACGAACAACATCGGTTGGTCCACCGGATATCGACTCCACATTAATGCCTTGTCTTCCGGTATTTATTGTTTATGGATCAATTCTTTTGTGGGTAATATAGGTATTTCCGCCAAAATACCTTCCTCCGAAGCTAATTACTTCGATACGTGTATCAATGTTTCTTTCTTTGGATAGACATTTAGTGAGTTCATAACTTCCTTTTTTTTCCAGAACGTCGTGATTTTAGCATGATTTGTGGAAGCTGAATATCAACTGTGCCGTGGGTGGTTTCAATAGTAAAAACCCTTCCTGACGTCGGAATAGGTCTCTTTTATACCAAATATCCATTCTCCACATAGTTGAATAGTAGAATATTTTCCTGTTCGTTGTTTTGTCAATCAAGCAAGGTGAGCTGGAAGCTTTTTGAAATATTTATGATGTGATTTAGCAAAAGGCCGACCCCCTTTCTGCCAATGACTTGAATTCTTTTTTGGTTAATTTCCAAGGGTTTCGATTTTAATAAATCAGCATACAAATCCCCACTTTTTGGTCAATGTTTTTCTTTATTTTTAATTCCGGTATTTCCTAGTTTTACATTTTAATTGCGGATAGTTCACTTTACTGAAATCAATGCAATTTATGTAAGAGTCTTGAGAATGAACCATTTTTGGACTAAAATTCGTAAGAGCAGGAATACATTTTTGACTTGCTGTGATTTTACCATATTGCGAAAATGGATACCATTTTGTCGCTGATTCTTTCAATTTGCTTCGGTTTCCTGAAGCTGATTTGGGCAAATGTTAAGAGAATTTGATTTAGCAGATTTAGACTGATTCGCAATTTTTATTCTGTTTCGTATTTTTGTCTTTGATGAAATTAATACTACTTTTCTCCAGAACGTAGATATTGGCATATATAGATAAATTAAATTCATGCATGTAGCCCGAACTAAACACATTCCTAGCATTACTTAGTACATAGATTTTTTTTTAGTTTTTCGCAATAATTTAGCGTTGGTCAAAATTCTCTTTCGAAGTTCACTTGTATGTCATTAACAGGATTTGCTGTCTTGTGTGATCTCACCATTGTGAATCTATTCAATTTTTTCCGATGTATTTTAATTTAATATTTAAAGGTTCGTACCTGAGTGTACATTCATTTTAATTTCTTTATCCAGAATTTTTACAGTCATATATATGCGTTAACATTTTTCATTGTTTTCGATTTTTATTTAACGTACCCGCGATTTATTTCTAATTTTATTCCTGCAATAGGAACGTGGTACGTTTATGCCATATTTTATGACATGCTAAATATTTTTTGTCAGATATGCACAGTCTCTAACTCAATGCAGATTTTTACACCGATTACAAGGGGAAGAACATTTTTTTTTGAAAATTCTGTTTTTAAATGTGTGTGAATATGTGTAGCCATGTTTTCTGTGTTTTAATTGCTACGCGCTTTTAGATTGTTAAGCTGCTTTGTCATATGCTAGGTGTAAAATTCGATGTCCCTCGAGTTTTTTTGTTTTCAACAATTTCTATCTTCTATGAGTCGTCTGTTAATTTTTGCAGAGCTAAACTGGATTCGTTTTCTACTTTTGTTAGACAACGCCTTCTCATTTCAGCATCTGCCTTTTTCTTTTACTATATGCGTTCTTAAGTGTTTAATATTCTAGTAAGTCATTGCACGAATACTAGATATTTTTTTAATTTCCGCACTGAGGTCTGATAGTTAAAATTCGTTGCAGTGTTTATTAATCACGGCCACATAAGTTACAAAGTCACCTTCAACGTTTTTTCACCAAATTCAAGCATCGTTTATGGAATAAAGAGACCTTCAGGCTAAAAAAAATTCTGTAAGAAATTCCACCATATCGGTTAAAGATAGCTCCGAAGTTTTACGTGACAAAATAAAATCCACAAATTTATTATTGCGTAGTAGCAAACGAATTTTTTTCTGGTAGGACCAATGCTGACACCCTATAATAAATAAGTTCTGGTATCTTCTATAGTATGGTAAAATGACCTTTTCTCTTGTGCATAACAGAAGTTGTTAATCGAATTCCATATTGAAACTTATTCTTAGTGAGTACATCATTTTTTACGACTTGGGAAAGTAACTCCTCTGTTGATTTTATTTGCCGGACCTGCCGTTTTATCAGTGATTTATGTTGATAATGCTGTGTATAATGGTGTTGGTGAATTTGCTCTATGAACACTGCGGTATTTAAATCCGAGTATCCTTTGTGAGTTCTCGAATCCTCGCTCATCAGTTTTTTTATGAACATTGGGGTATTTAAACTCGATTATACTTCGTGAGTTATTCGAATCCTTCGAATGTTATAATCCTGCTTAAAGGGGTACGAGGAAACAGAACATGGGAATAGAGTAACCAAATGTATTAACAGGAGCATTCAAAAATTTTAGCCGACAAACAATCTCGGTTTGGTGCACCGGATATTGACTCCCCATTAATGTCATGTCTACCGGTATTTATGTGCATAGATATGTTCATTCGTAGGTAACAGAGGTAGTTCTGCCATAAATGAAAAAAAAAAAAACTTTGTTCATGAAATTAAAGAGAGTAGAGGAAATTTTTAACAGTGGTTGTATCTAGACGAGTGCTCGAATGTTTTGAAGGGGATATCGTAGATTGACGATCAGCAGACCGTAATTGAAAATAGCGATAACGCTGAGATAGACTTGCAACGTATCTTTTGTGAGGAAGAAGGCGTAAGGAGGAGAAAATGACATCACCTAATAGATTTCAAAGCTGGTTTTCTCTTTCTATTCATTTTGTTCTTTACTTTCACTTTTTTTTTTTATATATTCTTCTCCTTTAAGTTTAAAAATTCTGGTGCAGGAATGTTGATTCAAGATAAAAGTTTGAGGCTCTTTTTCTGTTTTACATTGGTTAATTGGCCATTAAAATCCTTATTGTACATGTTTTTATTTATTCATAACGTAAATTGCTATATTCGCAAAAAAAAAATGTAACGTTTACGGTATCTCCATTCTTTCATATTGTTGCAATTATGAATGTCTGTAAATTGAAACTTCTAGTGAGTAAACAATAATAATAATTGTAATCACCGTTCTACAATACCATGTGTTACATAAACGTCCTGGACACGGTAACCAATTTACGTTTAATTTGCTGGCAGGGAGTTATCTGGTTGACGACTTTAGTCCCTGTCAGTGTTAACGAACAGTACTGTTCCTGAAATCAAAAAGTGAAGGCATACCTGAAACTTGTGTGTGTCTTTTTCTCTGGGCTGTTTCTCCATTCTATGAGGATGACGTCTTCATGTCGAAGTTCCTCTCTAGCTGGAATCGACGCGCAACACAAGTTGTATTACATATATATATATATATATATATATATATATATATATATATATTTAAATAATTTCTGACGAGGACGCATCACAGACCGTCTGAAACGCGCGTAAACGATTTCAATGACTTAAAAACATTATTACAATGATCCAAACATAATTCTCAATGAAAAACCAAGACACGGAATAATAAAATAATGTTAAAAAATACACATTGTTGGTGACTACACCCTTATTTAAATATATAAATATATATATATATATATATATATATATATATATATATATATATATATATATATAGCTTAACTATTCGTTTTTACAAAAATATGGTACAATGTTTTGCAATTCAAAACAATCAACAACAATAACATGAACTTTCACCATTAACTCTTTAAATTAACTATCCTTAACAAACTGCTGGGGAAAAGTGGGGTAGCCCACTCTCTTTCACAGAGAGGAAAAATATGCGTCTTTACCTCATGATTACCGGCGATTAAAGCAAAAGGGGATGGTCAAAATTGCATTGCGGTCCCTTTTTTTTGTATCGTTCTGCGCGCGAGCAAATCACCTCCCGACTTCGGCGATAGGGGGAGGGACAACAACAACAACAACAACAACGCAGTCGTATTACGAAATAGTGCCACAATGACATGATAATTAACAACGAACACATCTTCCGTATAGTAGACTTGCCCATCAAGTCATTTACAGGGTGAAGTTGAAGCGGATAGAACACTATAAATACATCGATCCTGCTTGGCACACATATATTCTTAGCGTGCAGGAAAACAAGTAAATATAAATAAATAAAAATAAATTGAAAATAGTATTGTATGCATGTAAATATACATAACTAGGATGTTTTTCATTTTTCTGTAATAAGAATTCGATGCAAAACATGAACTGTAAAAGTACAGAATACTTAAAATCAGTGAACCCGCAAAAAAATTATAGTTTAATATTTAGTGACATTTTCATACTGAGCCTTGGTGATGTATTCGAAAAATTTCTAAAAATATTACCGTTTACAAAATTATTACAAACCTTTGCCACACACAATCACATACTCATGCACGCACACGCACATGCACACATACAAACATATATACACACGAACACACATACAACCCCACATACACATACACATACAAACCGGTTGTTTCCGTTATATAATTTGGTTTTCGGGTTCTGCATTTTTACTATTAAAAAATCTGTTCACGCATTTGGCAGATTCTAATGCGTTTCACAGTGATTGTATATTGCCTTTTTTTTTACTATATGGGTTCTTAAGTGTTTAATATTCTAGACGTTTACTCATGAACCTTTGATATAAGTAATTAACATTCAATTATGTTTATGTTTCTGAAATTTATGATAAGGATTGTATTATTTAAATGATTCGAACTACTGATTGATTATTATTCGCACAACGTATCAACCGATGTAACCTCCGATCAGCTTCTTTTCAAACTTGGGAATCTTCATGGAATTTTGAACGGTAACATTTATTTAATTCACTGAGGTAGCATGACCTCATTCCGTCAGCCATGACCGAGTAATGACAAGTAATTCGAAACTATTTCTCGCATGCGTGTAACAGATAGTTATAAGAAAAAAAATTAAGTTGTAAAGGACCTTCTTCTGGAGGTGTAAGGTTCAATAAATATTTACTTATACGGGGTTGCAGAGATATCTGATTTAGGATCCAGGCGCGGGGTTAACCCTTTCGGTGCTAATGGACCCGTAGATCTTCTCAGATAACCCTTCTAAGAGAAGGAAAACCCTGAATCTAAAGCTGTGCTACTGGCTTCGTACTTCTTTACACCAAATAAAGGGAAGGGAGGCCTCTTTAGTACTGGTCGACGAGCTTCCTTGTTTCCTGACTAAAGCAATAAACGCCGTTCCCCACTTCCGCCGCATTCTCATCTCCTAAAACTGGGCACTTTGATGATGCTTGAGTGTCAATGCAATTGGATGTGGTTGATTTTCGTCTGACTGTTTGAGGGTATCGGTTTAACAGTTACTGACTGCTGTTTTCAACTGATAGTACAGAAACCCTTTGTTAGCGATTAGAGCGGCTGTCCCATCATCAGATTATAATATTGAGTTGGTTGTAGTGCCATGTCGCGCATGGAAAAGGACCCTGCACCCATCTCCATGGTGGGTTTTCCCGAGGTCACAATCCTGTAGATGAAGAGTCTCCTGATGGTCTACTTGGGTTGCATGTTTGGTATTCTGCACAACCACTTTGTCCAACACCTCTCACCTTTAATCTGAAACTTTTATATAAAATTAAATGGCAGTTCAATAAAAAAAAAATTACGATCAAACCAGGCGTAAACTGAAGCAACACCATTTTGCTTCCTCTCTTGCGGTTTGCATTCACGAATATCTACGGGCATAGCACTAATTTAGGTGATTTGAATCATTTCTCCTAGCAAACACTCCAGATATCTTGGCGCTAAGTGAAGCTAACCTATAACCTCTTTAACTTGCCTGGTTATCTCCCACTTTGTCGTAAGGACTCAGACAAACATATGCACAGAGTCTATATTCGGAACACCCTACCCTTGACTAGAAAATCAAAACTAGAATGTGACGACCAGGCCTTTAAGTGCTTTAGACTTAACCGGCAGCATAGCGTTAGCTATTTATATTTTCTCTACCGCTACCCCTCGACCCAGGACTGTAGTCTAATCAACTAAATCTCTGACAGGATAGATACAGCAATCTGCCTTGATACTAGCGCGCAATTACGTGTATTTGGTGACTTTAATATTCACCACAGTAATTGGCTTGGTTTCTCTACTTACACTGACGCAGCTCGTAGCATAACACATAGCTTCTCTATATCAGATTCCCTATCACAGACAATGATGTTTCGGGCACGCTACCCAGACTAGCAAGATAAACAAGATTCACTTCTAGATTTATTTCTGACCACAGTTCCCGAGGAGAGTGTAACGGATACCCATAGCCTACTCGGAAATGCTAATCAGGCTGTGATAATGGTAGAAATAGTCCTAAATTCCCAACCCAAAGCTGAAGAGCTATTATTCAAAACGACAAGGTATTATAAGAAGGCTGACTGGGAAGCGATCAGAGATCTCATCAGAGCTGTTTCATGGTGAAATTTGTTTACTCTTCCTGTAAAACAGTGCATACATGAGATCACTGAATGGTTCAAAACGGCAATTGAAGTACATGTTCCGATGCGGAAGTTCTATAGCAAGCTCACTCTCCCCAATGGTTTACTTCTATTTGTGCAGTTGCCATTACTCCAAGGTAGCATGCATACCGCAGATTTATCCGACATAAGTTCAGTATAGACAAAAGTTTATTCAAGCTAGAAGTAATTTTAAGTAAAAATAGCGACAGCTAAGAGAAAATGCACCGAACCCTCCTGAAAACGCATCAAATCGCAGAAATTAGGAACTCGTGATTTCTGGAAAATCTAGAACAGTGTAGTAAATAATGGGCTATCAATGATTCCTCCACTACCAAACAATCAATGGATTTGTTAACACGACAACTGAGAAGGCTAACACAATTGCCAGTCGGCTTGCTTCAAACTATATTGAACCCAACAAACCACTCACTCCCTGATTTTCCTTTGCGGACTGATTCTATTATAAATTTCTGTACTGTCTGTCTGTGGGTGTGGGTGTGTGGCGCGGTTTAAGTCAGCCTACAGGCAACTCACCTAGGCAACTTAGGTACAAAAATGAAGCTAGTGACCCAGCGGATGTTTTAGTGGTATTTCTATCCATGTTTGGTGTATGGAAATGCAAAATAAATGCAAATAAATGCAAAGTAGTAGTGGCGACAGGAGTTAAATCGCAGGGAGTAGCAGCAGAGACAAAAATAGTAGTAGTGATAGGAGTCAAATTGGTGGAAGTAGCATCAGCAGCCGTAAGGCAAAGTGGTGGTGAGAGGCATTAAATCAGTGGGAGTAGCAGCAGTCAACGATTAATATTAGTTGAAAAATACAAGATTTTTTTATATTAAAAAAAATACTTTCATTTTCTCCGTCTGATTAAAAAACAAAAAAAGACTTTCTCTGATTTGCACCCCTAAAAAAAAGAAAATAAGTAAAAAGGTTTCGATTAATATTGGTTGAAAAATACAAGATTTTTTTAATTTACTTTAAAAAAAATTACTTCCCTTTTCTCCGTCTGATTAAAAAAACAAAAAAGGGACTTTCTCTGATTTGACCAGGGTGGTCAGTTTAGACCAGTGGTCATTAAATTTAAAAAAATAATACTTTTACCCATGTATCTAAGATTTTTTTTTCGTTAATATTGGTTGCAAAAAAAAAGTACAAGAATTTGTTTTTCTTTTTAAAACAAATTGCTTTCATCATCATCTGATTACAAAAAAAAATTCGACCAGTTTAGTAAGTTTAGACCATCAGTCATTAAATAAAATAATGCTTTTACCCTTGTATCTCATTTTTTTTCGTTAATATTGGTTGAAAATACAATATTTTTTGTTAAAGTAGTTCAAAGAGACATCTCCTACAGAAGAACCGACGAAAAAATAAGCAATTGCTAACTTTAGTTTCGTAAATATTGGTTAGCAAAAAACAAACAAAAAAAGAAAATGCAAAATGCAAAAATTGCAAAAAAAAGTCACATTTTTAGTGCGTTCTCAATCCCTGTATCTATGTATCTATATATCTGTGTCCTATATGAATCTAACAGAACTTTCTGTATATCTATATAGTAGGCCTATATTTCTATGTCGATACACATTTCTGTGGTCTATATAACGTGGTGTATAAAGAAATCCTATAACTTCAAATACTTTCGTGTTGAACACTTCCTTACTGTTGTTGTTTCCACTATTGCTGTTTCTTTCATGAAAATAAAAAATTGTGTAAATACACTGTACTTACTCGCTTTTCTTTCACAATGTGCAGCCATCTGGCTGCAACGGAGCTACTTCTGATATAAAAAAAACCTACACGCCTCAAAAGTATGTAGACTCAATCTCATCTCGGCTGTACTATTAAAAAATGCTCCACTGATGTTGCCCCAGTTCTCTCCAAACTTAACAACAAATACTTTAACGAATCTTGCTTTCATGCCTGCTGGAAAACTGCTTCTTTGGTATAAGAATTCTGACGAAAGAATTGACCCATTAAATAATCGTCCCATTAGCTTTCTTCCTTTTTTCCACAAAATATTCGAGTCTATAATTAATCAAGCTCCAGTCTATTACCTTAGAGTTGCTAAACTTCTGACTGACTAACAAAATGGATTTAGGCAAACCCGTTCTACAGCAGATATCCTAACTGTAATCTTCGAAGGTATATACCATACACTGGACAAAGCAGAAGAAGATAGCGCAGTTGCCCTAGATATACCTAAGGCTTTTGATATAGTATGGCCCGATGGTCCTCTCAGGATAATCAGATACTACGGTATAACATAAGTAAATCCTTCTTAGATAAGAGAAGAATCCAGCGTGCCCTCGATGGTCCTACATTTAAACAATATGATATAAATGCGGGAGTACTTCAGGGGTCGATCCTTGGATCTTTATTATTCCTAATATTCATAAATGACCTCACTGATAAAATCAGCTCTGAGATGGGTATATTTGCTGATAACACCACCATGTATAACTGACACGAGGGCAAAACGAATGAACACATATCTAAGGCAATGGCAGAAAGACTAGAACAAGACCTCCAATCAATAGTGGAATGGGGACAAAAATGGATGGTCACATTCAATACTGCCGAGACTAAGCTTGTATCCTTTAATAATTACAAGAAACTGTCTCAACTAATAATAGCTATGGCTAAAGATAGATTACTTGAAAGTACTTCTTTCAAACTCCTCGGCTTAACGTTCACAGGGAACATGGGTTGGAGCAGATAAATCGAGAGCATTGCCAAGGCTGCTGCGAAGAAGGGTGGGCTCTTTCTACCGTGCTAGAAAGTTACTTACGCCTGAAAGTATCCTGTACCTTTACAAGGCCGCCATTTGCCTATGTATGGAGTATTTGGGCTGGTGCATCTGCTACTAGTCTCTCCCTCCTGGACAGTGTTAAAAGGAGAGTTGCTTACCTGATAGGTCCTGAACTGTTATCTAAGCTCCAACCTCTGTCACATCGACGAAATCTTGCATCTTTCTGCCTGTTTTACAAGTATTTTAATGGTGAATGCTCCGTCGAACTACTAGCCCTTGTACCTCCTCGACCTAAATACCTCCGATAAACCCGACAAGCAACACAGTCCCACTTCTACACAGCTGAGATCCCTAGATGTAAGAAAACCTTCTACTTTAATAGTTTCTTCCGCAGAACGGGTACACTTTCGAATTAACTTCCGATTTCCTGCTTCCATAACTGTACTGACATGCAGAAGTTTAAATGTAATGTGAACAGACATCTTGCTGCTCAACTCCCTACATAGTATCCCTTCAACTCATGTCCCTGATAGTAGCCCTCTATATCAAAGTTACGCCAAATGTAAAAAAAAAGCTACAACTTCAGTTTAGTTTCGCGAGTTAAACAAGATATAACTGAGAAAAGGTCGAAACTTACATCGACCGAAACGTGCGAATGACACTGAAGATGAAAACAGCAGTCCGAAGAATCTAAATAATACGAATCAAAGCTTTTCTTTTTACCCCGAGATGGATATATCTCCTGCTTTCATTCAAATAAATGAAATGCCCACTGTACTACATAAGTTAAGCATTTTAAGGATAACAGCAGGTTAAATATATCGTAGATACATAGATATGTTCGTAGGTAGTAAAAACAACGCTAGCAAATAATTATACCCTACTGCATACAAGAAGAAAAATAAACTACACTGGCGCACAGAAAAATAGTCACACGCGCTTACATATAAAGAGACTTGCATGCCACAATCTGCGTAAGTACGTACACATTATCAGCCGAGCATCGAAACGAGAGGTCACACATGAAACCATCAAATCGAGTGTTTGACCCCATTTCATTATTATTATTCTGTTGTCTCTTTCGTCGCGAAGGAGGGACTTGAGTGGCGCTAGTTATTGTGACTGGCTTAAGCCCACCCCTCTTTTTTTCGTGTGTGTGTGTATGTGTGTACGTTGTTGTTGACTTTCTATCCTGATTATTGCCATTGCTGTGGCAAATGTCCCAGAAATGTCTTTTTTGTGGGGCTTAACTCGAATCCGTCGATGACGCCGAGTGACAGTTTTCGTCGACGGCGAGGCGGACAATGCCCGACATAATGCCGACACTAGAGACTTATGGACCCTCAACAAGGACTCACTAAAAACAAACAAAAGAATGAAAATAAATGTGTTAATTTTCTTAGTACCTGTGCTTTATTTGTCGGCAATTTCGAATTGTTGCTGGTGTATTTGACTAATATAAACTTCCTGCTCCCTAAAACCTGCAGATCATCTTGTATTATTGTAGCTGCTGTAAACTGAACACAATGTATGCTCGTCTAAAACTACCGTGTGCTTTTTCAACGAAAAAAAAAGAAAGAAATGAGTTTCATTAATAAATAATTTAGATGATGATCTGAAAAATCATATTTGATACCTCATTATTTGTACTTGTATCCCATTAAGATGGATTGGTTAAGTAAAAAAAAAACAAAAAAACTCAGTACTCAAAGTTAAGACGCCACAAGTGGACTCTGTTTACCCAAATATGGAAGGGGACGTAAGTCGCCAAACATGAAACGAAATACGAAATCATACGGAAATGATTTATTTCAAAAATTATTTTAGTTTTAACATTTCTTGTGTTATCATGAAACAATAAAAAATAATAAATTTTCATTTTTTTTTTACATTTTTATAAACAGTTTTTTTGTTTAACACTTAAAAAATAATGAATATTTTTATTATGAACATTTCTATAAATAGTGTCCTTTTTTATTTATGTATTTCACAAGTTTTATCACAGAATTTTGTAATAAAAAAAAATAATGTATTAAAGTTTTTTATTAACACTTCTTGTGTGATCCAAACAAATTATTTTAAACATTTGTACAAAAAACGATTCTTAAAATGAATAAATGTAATTTAATCATAAATAATGTATGAAAGAGTTTTAAGAACACTTTAATAACACTTCTTATAAATATGTTTAAACAAAAATATTCATAGAAATGTAAAAAAGAAAAGTTTATTATTATTTTTTTATTGTTCTATGACAGGACAAGAAGTAGTTCCATATGGTTTCGTATTTTGGTTCATGCTTAGTGACTTCCGTTCCTATATTTAGTAAACAGTTCCCACTTCCGGCGTCTTTACTTTGAGTACTAAATTTTTGGATGTAACCAATGTGCTTAACAAACCTCCTCTGTGTCGGACACGTAACCGGCCAGGTTTAGGACACGCCTTTCCCCGCCTCTCTCAGGTCACGTGTATAGCATGTCTATTTCTGTCCTTCTCAGGACACGTTTTTATTTTTTATCATCTTTTTCCCCCTTTTTCCTCGTTGTGACATCACTTATCACACAGTTTGGTCATTTGCATATGGTGGCTATCGTATAACTGCTGCTGCTTCTGTCATCAACGCTCTGTTTCATTGTAAGATTGTTCTCGTTTTTTTAACAAACCACAAATGACAAGATGTTGCAGAGTAAAGAGTTTAAGAAAACTTGTTATAAAGATTACAATTTATTACAAAAAAAAAATTTCTTTCGTACATGCCTATATTACTTATGCAGTCAAAAACTAATTCCAACTGCAGGAGCATATTTGTGTGTATAAGCATGAGTATATAGCAAATATACGAAATTAATCAGAAGCCATGAAATGCTTGATCGTAGGTTCTGCAAGAGGTAATATAAAGTATTTTATTTGAAAAACTATGCATTACAGTGAGCGAATATTCAGTCGTTGCTTACTGAACTATTCTGATACACGAGATCATGCATGTCCAGTAGACACTGTATTTTATTGTCTAGAAATCAAATATTATCTATCTATCTATCTATCTATCTATCTATCTATCTATCTATCTATCCAGACAGAAAGATAGACATAAACAGAACCATGATAGCGCCTCATAGCTGACCAAATTTAGTTCCCTTTTATTTGGATGTGAAACCGACGGTACCGATATTGTTCTTATAACTAAATATTGCTATATATATATATATATATATGTCAATATAGCAATATTTCATGTGTGTGTATATATATATATATATGCACACACACACATATATATATACACACACATAGGAGACAGAGAGAGAGAGAGAGAGAGAGAGAGAGAGAGAGAGAGAGAGAGAAAGAGAGAGACAGAGAGAGTGAAAAGAGAGATAGAAGAGGGGAAGAAAGTAATGAAAAACGATGGAATATAAGTTTTCAAATTTAGAATCATAGCAAAGGGATCAAAGAGGATACCCCTTTAAGTTTTCATTTTAAGTTTTAATGTTGACATTTTTTCAGAATCCATTTTATATAAACCGAACGCACAGCACACAGATTAGTCTACGTAGTGAAAAACCTAAAACTAACGGGCAATCAGCACAAATACATAATATGCACCGGATCATAAATTTTATTGAAATAGTTTAGAAATCAACGACTAATATTTATTTGCTACTGGAAAATGTTCACTTAATGTTTCTCTGCGACTATAACTGTATGATGAAGTACCATTGTGTGCTTGCAAAACGTGATTAATGGTTATCTTATTAGGACAGGTGAGATAGCTGATATCTTTTTTGCAGTTATAGCGGTAGATGTCCATGGCTCTCTGTAATATATGATACGCGGCACTCTGTCAGTAATAATGTTGTAGATTAAACAACATTCTGAACATTTAGTTTATTCAATTATTTATATAGTATAAATAAATGTGAGCATATATTTATAACTATATATATATATAAATATAAATATATATATATATATAATTAAGACGTACTTTGCTTGAAGCATTGTGTGTAGAAGAGATTTAGAAGGCTATACCAATGCGAGGAATGGGATGTAGTGCTTGTTGAGGAAGAAAGCTAAACAAGTGACAACTTGCAAATCAATATATGTCTACATATAAATATATTTATTCACTTGTGTAAAGTATCAGTGTTTTACTTGAAGGGGTCTATTGTATATGACAATGTCCATAGTATGGAAACTGTCATATACATAAATATTATATACAATAGACCTCTTCAAGTAAGACATTGATACTTAACACAATTAAATAAATATATTTATATATATATATATATATGTCTTTCTTCCTCAACACCGACTACATCTCATTCCTCGAATTGTGATAGCCCTCTAAATCTCTTACACACACACACACACACACACACACACACACACACACACACACACACACACAAACACACGCACACACACACACACACACACACACACACATATATATATATATATATATATATATATATATATATATATATATGCTAGCAGGGAAATCCGACATTTTCCAGGATTAATTAACGAAGGATTAACGAATTTTTCACCTTCCTATATGTTATTGTAATCGAAACTGGTGAAATCACCCAATTTTTCAATCAAATCGAATAATTGCCTGTTGTATTAATGGACCTACAGCGTTGCACCAAGAATAAACTTCAAATGCCTCCCCACAGTGATTTAGTCCACAATACATTGCACTGCAGAGAACCTACTGTTAGTTTTATAAATTTATTTGACATATAATGGCTTGAATTAAAGTTAAAAATGCAAAATTAAAGTATCATGTACAATTGTTCTCTATACAGAAACATTCTTTTCAGAAACAACTTTGTCGTATCAAAAACGTTATTTTTGATTTTGTATGGCGATCTGTTCTGCTTGTGCGGTAATAAAACTTCTTAAATGCATTTGTTATGTTACACCTGTTGCATCTAGTGTCGTATTATTTTGATCATCGATTATTGATACTTATCGAAAACATTCTGATGAAAAAACAACAAACCCTAAAAATACGATTAGGCACATAAAGTACGTTTGTGTGAATTAAAAAAAAAATCGGCACATCCGTTTAGGAGTCTGTAAGAAACGAACTCATACACAGGCAAAATTCCTTTTATATTACACGAGCGGCGAAGGGGCACCCGGTATTGCTCGGTCGAAAAATACGCTTAAATATGATATTTTAATTTGTCCAGATTTCGTATATATTATTACAGAGTCGTGATTTCAAAAGTAAAATAAAACAAGTGAATCATACATGGTCCCTTGTGAGTGCACAGTGCACAAAGCATAAAAAATAACCAATTCAGTATTTGCCCCCCCCAAAAAAATTTTAGCCCCAAAAGTCTCCAGGCGATATCAGATCCTTATGAAAATAAACAAACAGTGGAGTTTTAGGCCTTAACATATGTAAATTTGAGTTCTGCACCATGCACAAAAAAAAAAGAATAAAATCCATCAAATGCGCCTCCCCCATTAAGCCCCAAAAGTCCCCAAGGCCTTAACATATTTAAATTTGAGTTCAGCACCATGCAAAACTGCTAAATAGACAGACACAAAACATTTTGGAGAAATATGATAAAATAATTTCAAAAATGGAGTGTTTTTATTAGACTTAAAAGAGTCCTTGGGGCACACCGAAGAGTTATTGCGAATTTAGACAAACAAAATTATAAATAAATCAGTTAGTTAAAACTTTTCAGAAAGTTTTATAAAAATCCAACGGATCAATTTTTTTTTTTTAATGAGCACAAAAGTGTCAATTTTAGCATTTTTAAACCGAAAGGCACCCTTAGGGGGACAACTGGAGTTTTTTTTCCGGAAAATTCGTTCTGTTACTTTTTTACTCATATCATGGTTTAATGTTTGTGCAACATTTTAAAAAATTCACAGGCGTAGTTATTGAGAAAAGTGCGGACAGACGAACCAACGGACAAGGATGAATTTACAGGTCCACCCTTCTTTTTTCGGGGGACCAAAAAGAATTTGGGTGCCACCAGTTAGGACCTAAACCGAAAACAAAACTGTACTATTCAAAGCTGATGACGTTACCACTATACCAACGTGACACGCATATGAACCGATTAAAAATAAACTAAGATGAATGTACAAATGCATAACCATTTGTTTCAATTCTGACATATTTTAACCCTTAAAAACTATTTTTATCGACTAAAGACCCATAAAAGAACGGTCCATAAAAATCCAATTATTTGAGGCCCCTGGCGCTGGTCTGCAACTTTTAGTTTCGGAAGAGATACACTTTGAAAATATGGAGACAGAGAAACTGACTGACGGACAGACATAGTTAATTTTATGAATTAGATTAGAAATATATGCATATTTATGTGTGCATATAATGCATATATATATATATATATATATATATATATATATGCATTATATATATATACTAGCAAAAGTACCCGCCGTTGACTGGGTTCAAAAATAGCCTTAAGAAAATGGATTTATGAAAGTATGATAGGTTATGAAAAGGAAGGATTGTAAAGAGATAGCTTCGAATTTTGGGGTATGAAAACCAAAGCAAAATATGATGAAAGTAAAAATAACATAGATAAACCCCATAATTTATTATACCATACCTGTTCACACTGGAACACTTATCACAATATTCTGTGGATCTATATTAAAAAAAACCTTGTTAAACTTTGTGACATATTTCCATTCTTTTGAAGGCCAGGCGCGAACGCACACCCCACAATTTTATTATACCATCCTTATTTAAGTTAAAACATACTCATCAAAGTATTCTTATGTACATGTATAAAAAAAACACTTGTAAACGCTTTTTTTAAAATTTTTAAACTTTTTATTTCCATACTTGTGGACTACGCGCGAACGCAGACCCCACAATTTTAATAAACCACCGTTCTGCAGGATCAAACATGCCCATTCCTTTGTCTCAATACATCTATCATTATATGGAATCAGTTTTTTTTTTAAATAGTCACCCATATAAGACCCTGTTCGTGACCAGACACACACACACACACACACATTCAGCTTTATGTTATAGATATATACGTAGTCTTTTTGTTGTTAATTTTTTCAAACGATATTGAGGTTAGCGTCTTCACCTTGAAGATCGGATGTATTTTTTTAGAAATTGCCCATTTTTTATTTTGGACGTAAACAAATAACATTTTTTATTTATTTATCTTTAAAACAGTAATCTACCTACATGCATGTTTCCGAGTCCTATATATATATATATATATATATATATATATATATATATATATATATATATATATATATATAAATACATACACACATATATATCTGTGTGTGCATGCGCGCGTGTGTATGTATTTAAATCAGAACTTTAGTGTCAACATGACATGACTTATAAACAAGGTTGATATGCCGAAAAATCGGCCAAGGAAACAAATCAATAGAACAACTGGGTATTGTGTTTTGGTATGGCATTGCCTACAAAATGGTTGATATGCCATAAAATAAACAAGATATACGAATGTATGAATCATTTACAAAAAAGGTAAGTCAAATTATTTACTTTAGTCGTACATTCAATATTGACTTTATTCAGACATACATTAACAGTATTGGAATTTTATTTTCTCATTATTTATTCGGGAACATGGCTTCCTCGGTGAAGGTCATGGATAACGTATTCAAAAGACGATCGCTTCTATTCAATCGAAATGACATTACTAAAAGAAGACACTTGATCAAGTAGGCACATGTTAAGAATAAGCTGACTAAATAAGTTTATAGATCACGTTGTCAAACTAAAACTAAATACTATATGTTGATGTGACACTGACAATTGGAACGTACACATATAACAACCCGTAAGCAACTACGATAAACACAATAATAATAATAATAATAATAATAATAATAATAATAATAATAATAATAGTAATAATAATAATAATAATGATAATAATGCAAACTGACCCAAAAGGAATACAAAAACAGGCATGACCAAGTGAGGAGGGCGGTGCACTGGGGATTGTGCAAACGGCTGCATTTTGAGCGTACAGATAAATGGTACAAGCATAAACCTGCAACAGCACTCGAAAACGAGAACCACAAAATCCTATGGGACATGGACATACAGACGGACAAACCCATCCAAGCAAGAAGACCAGATGTCGTAATAATTAACAAGAAAGAGAAATCCTGTCAAATCGTAGATTTGCTGTCCCAGCTGATCACGGGTGAGTATGAAAGAAAAGGAGAAACAAAGAAAATACACAGAACTAGTCAGAGAATTAAAAGGGATTTGGATGACGAAGAAAATCAAAACAGTACCGATATTAGGAGGAGCACTAGGAACAATTCCGAAAAACTTGGAAAAAAGAATGGCAGAAATTGGAATCAGAGGAATAGCTGCAAAAATACAACGCCTAACGATAATGCAAACGGCTGAAATATTAAGGAAACCCCTTAATGCGGAGAATAACACAAGGCAATATAACTAAGAAGCGTTACAGGGAATGAAGAATACCGAAGCTGCAGATCTACAAATTCTACACCCCCATCATGCATCCCCTCCATTGTTTCATCACCGTTTCCCCGATAGAAAAGTGATACTAAAGAACCGAGAAGGGTCAAGGAGGATGGAATGACCGAGGAGGGGGCACTGGCCAGACCTCGACTGGGCAAGCGAGAAGAGAACTGGGATCTTGGAGAGGCTTTGTGCCACTCAAATTCCAGTATAAACCAATGGCCACTGCCAGCGAGAAATCAATGGTAAGCGGCTGTTGCGATGATGCAAATTATTTGCAAATGCTATCGAAGGAGGTGGAGAGAGCTGGACGTCTAGGGAGACTTGTTGTAACTCAGCTTCCAGAGAACACCACAGGTCTCCAATCAGATCGTTTGTTGACTTGTGTGAAGGCTCCATGTGAGCCAATAATAATACGTGGATGGCACTCGTCGAAGCACATACTTTCGCCAAAGCACCCAAGTTTCTGGCCAACTTCTGTCACAAATCAACAATGACTGTCAAGATAATCATTTTAATCACAGACGATAATCTAAATTTACAGAATTTGCAACAGCCCACATACGAGGAGCGTTCCAAAAGTAATGCCTCCTATTTTTCATTCTGCCCAATTGGGCCAAAGGAGATTGAACTTTGCGTTCTTATGATGATTTAACTAATTCCTTCATGACCTGAAATTTCCATCTCTCTGATATTCCAGATATTGTCGGTGTGAGATGTTAAGAAAGTAACCCTTGTCATAGACGGTCGTCAGAGACAGAGATACGCCAATGTATTCCTGGAAAAAGTGTATTCAGAATGGTGGTGACAATGTAGAGTACAAAAGGTCGCTCGTTTTAATGATACTACTCCTGTCTTTATACATTTTAAATTTATGGGGGGGGGGAATAGAAGACTATACTTTTGAAATGGCCCTGTGTATACACTTTTCTCAAAAGGTAACAAATAATCACTGTAAAGGCTTCTACGTGAAGGATTTAAAGTGAAGCAAAAATTGCGCAATACTAATCACACCTTTCCTGAATCGGCATTGCCAGGCTCGAGTATAAAGAAGAAGTATAGAACGACTGTAATCAATTCTGGCATAAACATTGAAGAACTAGAATTATATATGATTATTTTCTTTCTCATAGACAATTTTCTTTACTCTCTATCTGTACCTAATACTAAACGTTAATTCCGCGAGCAAAGTGTCTTTCCTAAGATTTGTGGAATGCAATAGCGCAAGACTGCTTCCCAGCTGAATACACCATAGTCGTTATCAAGCCCAATGTAAACAGTGTTCTTTTCGATTCTTCCTATAGGATGTACATAAACAAGACTAGAGATGCACATAGGCATTAAACAAGAAGAGACCTTGAATGCCACCTGAAGAGAACTTGAATGCCTTCAGGAGAGAACGTGACACTGTCCTAGAGTACAGGGGTTAGTCAGGACAACCTGACATAAGGATACTTTTATCTATAAGTAAACTCTGACTCTATGTCTAAAAACACACATAGTATTCGTTGCCCAAATAAGATCTCGGTATGGCTGGTTTATACGAGGAATTGTGCACTGGTTTATAGAGGAATTGTGCATCTTTTTCGAATGATGTTTCCTATAGTAACAGTATTAATCTGGATATTCCGCCAAACTAGATGAATTCTGGTCCTGTAATCTAGCAAGATGACGAGACTACGAAAAAAATATAATATATTTAACTAGTCAGTTAGAGAAAATTAATTAATATTCTTAACTTTTTTACGAAATCAGTATTTGAGAGGTAAATGGGATTTAATGAAATATTCGAATATTTATGTATTGCATGTATAAATCAAATGTTAACCCTTTGAAAGGGGCTCCTTGGTTTAATAGACTTCGACTGAATTTAAATGAAACAAAGTTTTATATATATATATATATATATATATATATATGTATATATATATCCATGGGGACACGTTTTCCTTCGTTATCGGATTCATCATTGTGTCTGAACCTTGCGAATTTGGAAACTAGAACCCCAGAGTCTTGAGTCTGAAGCTCTATCATTATCTAAATGTATTGTCTATTATGCAGGTGTTATTTGGCTTGGGATTCGTTTCAACGGAAAACATTAAATGCTATCTGGGAATATTATTTTCCTCGCCAATATAATTCCCCCAGATGGAGAGCAACATATATACTTTTAAAATATAATTATTCACGAACACGCGTTTCATCGTTATACAACTAATCAGCGTGGCCGAACCTCGCGAAATTCAAAACCAGGGCTCCAGAGGTTGGAACCTTTTGCTACCACTGAGTCAATCTTTCCTATTACTAAGTGTATCGTCTATTTTGCATATATCATTCATTTGTTTATCTTAACTATTTTACTAAAATTACCTTGTTTTATATGCCTCATTTGGAGTCGGCGTTTCTAAGCATTTTCTTAAAAACTAGATACATAAATGGATAGAAGGTAGAAGTAATTACTATACTAGAGTGTAAAGTATGAAATCGTTTACTTGCTATTTCAAAAATACTAAACAGATAAAGATTTAATTGTAATTGAAATTATATAAAATAGGTTATATTAGAATAAAGATTTGAAAACTAAAATAGGAAAAAGGGAGAGAACAAGACGGTAAGACGTTTCTTCTTTTTTTTCTCTCTTATTCACCCTAATCGAGACATATTACTACTTGAACCATATCTACTACTTAAGGAGTTGAGCAGCGAGATGTCTGTTCACATTATATTACAATTTCGGCATGACATTACAGTCAGAGAAGCAGGAAACAGGGTGAGACCTCCAAAGCTTAGCAGTATGAGAGAATAAGCTATTCTATTACAGTAGAATAGTTCCCTGCGTCTACGGATCTCTCCAGTAAAGGGTTGAGATTTTGCTGATTCTCGGGTTAGTGGTGGTGTATTTACGTTGAGGTGGCATATGTGCTACGAGGCCGTCGGTCCATTAAGTACGTGTAAAACAAACACAAATATGCAACATTGCGGCGATGAGGCAGAGGTTCTTAATGCGTGAACTATTAGGTTAAAAACTTTATTCTTTGGACCCTGTCGAAGAGCGTGGGACTATTCGTAGTGGAATCAATACTTCATGCATAGGCGAATGGTTACAGGATACAGGTTTGAGCAATTTGCTAACAGGCAAGACAGAACCACTACCATCAAGAGACAATGCTTGTTAACAGTAAAATGACGTCACGCATAGTATGCAAAGCAATAAGCATCTGTCGAACAGTCACAGAGTCGATAATGAAAGACAGCCTTTTGAAAAATAAAAAAACAGATAAACAAATTTTTTAAATATATTCAAAAAATATACTTCACGCTATGACTTATATATATGTGTATGTGTATGTGCGTGTATGTAATAATGTGTGTATATGTATATATGTGTATATGTAGTAAGTTATGAATATATATATGGCAATTAAGCTACACAACATATAACGCGTTTCATCTTTTGTTAGTTAGCCAATCCGCTTTCTAAATGTAACCGCGTCCATCCTAATCAGCCAATGGTCGGTCACTTACAGGACAAATGTACAGTAAACCCCAGGACCACCCTTTCCCTTCGTGTGTGTATTTATGGAAAGGGTTAGTTATATCCTTTTGTGTATAGAAAGCTGACCTACTAGAACTAAGAAGCTGATTGGCTAACTAGCAAATTCAATACCATGTGTGTATATAAAAATCCGCGATAACCACTTCTCTTCGCATAAGCTTGACGAATTCTCATGAGAATGAAACACAGAATATTCTGTGCAGATTAAATGCCATATATATTTTTATAACTTACTATTTAGCTCTACTTATGTATTGAGCACTGTTGAAGTACATAAAATTATATATTCTCATATTAATTTATGTGATTAAATGAAAGAGTAATATGTGTGTATATATGTGTGTGTATATATGTGTATATATATGTGTGTATATGTATATATGTGTATATAAATACGTGTACACAGAAATGGCAGAAAAGCATAGGCACGCATGGAAACAGTTTATTTCAATAAAAATTAATTTATAGAACAAAGTAAAAATAAAAGATCACAAACTTTATAACTAATACTTGGTTTACATTCATTTACTGTTTTAATGCTAACCCTTCTAAGAATGATATTGATCAGTTGACAAATATAATCTTGAGAAATTTATTTGCATATGTGACGGAATGCTAGAATTTCAGACTTAGAAGATGGGGTCCTTTTTTGTTGCAAATGTTCCTGTCTAATATGCCCCAAAGATTTTCAATTGGGTTGACATGGCCATGGAAGTTTATTAATCCCGTTCTGGCCCAACCAATGTTGTGTCGCCGTAGCAAAGTGACAGGAAACTCCACCTCCCATAAATAGGGAGTTAACTTGGTTCATTTTAACACTTAAGAATATTGGTAGGTGTCCTTTATGCAATATTGAAACATATTTTAGCTGAATTGGTTTCCTTCGTATTACATCTATTCTGAATGACCATTTGCACTCTATACCATAACCAAAATACCTCCATATTTCAGCGTTGGCTGCAGTCTTTTAAAGTCAAACTATTGCTGAAAAGCCATCGTACCCATGCTTTTCCACTGTCGGTAAATAATGCAAATCGTGACTTATCAATTGAAAACGTTTAGGGCATATTAGACATGAACCTTCGCAAAATAGGAAGCCATCTATCTATCTATATATCTATATATATATATATATATATATATATATATATATATATGTGTGTGTGTGTGTGTGTGCGTTGGTGTGCATATGTGTAAAGAATGGAAACTTCTCAGCATATAAAAAGCTCAACATATGGGTCTTGAGCATAATATGGCATGAATTTAAAGACAAGTGAATATAAATATATATGAATATATTTGTCACTTCAATTAGTCTTTAAAATGCTTGGCTATAAAGAGGTGTTATATCCCTTTTTTCTATATAATGCTTTTCTTGAATGAACACATTAATATATATCCATATTTACTTAAATTTCATTATTATATATATATATATATAATAAATATTTATTAAATAATTTGAATGTACTGATAAAACGAACTTAAAATCAATATTTTTCAAAAGTGCTTAATACAATGTAAAACTTTATAAATATAGAGAATTTTAACCGAGTAACTGTGTCCACGTGTCAAGAAGCGGTTGCTACTGATTGTAAAATTCAATTATCTGATCAGGTAATTGAATATATATATAACTTTGAAATGGAAAAGCCTAAAGTGGTTTCCTTTTTATTCCTCTTTGTGTAATCTTTATTGACTTCATCTTCTTCTATATAAATAAAACAGTAGACGTATGTGTGTGTAAATATCTAACAGGTAAACTCTTAAACTACTTGTCCCATAGCACTGAAATTTTCAGAAAATAATTTCTATGCACTAAGGGTGGTTTATAGTGAATAATATCTTCGCTTACATGCGTGTATATCTCATACAGACATCGGCAAATTTATATGTAAAATTTTCATTAAGCATTAGCTGACATTTTTTTGTTTTTTTGTGAGCATGCGCATGCATTAGGTTTTTTTCTCAGGCTGGAACGCTAGTTTTTTCATTTATTTATTTCAATTCTAACTGATGACACCAATTCACTTTTGATGTCTTTGTATTACCAAAAAAGGAAATCATACGTAAATTTTACTCGCGGTGTGAAATTTGTAAATATGAAAACAAACCTATATATATTTTTAACGATCTCATATTTACTTTATTTCATACATATTTTAAAGACGGGTGAAATGGCACAGGGAATACGGACCATTTTGCAATAATAACGTTATTATTTAGAAAGTCATTCTTACTATTACTCGTTATAACGTTATTATTTAGAAAGCCATTCTTACTATTACTCGGGAAGGTATTATTTAAACTATTCTGTACTTTCGCCTAACAATTTTTTGAATAAGAAACAAACATGTATTATCTCTATTTTTGTTTAGTATTAGTTTACATTAAGTATCCGTTTCTCAATCCAATTTCTTGATTATTGTAAAGCAAGTGTTGCCTAATAACTAACTGCACTTTGAAATATTTTTTGAGTAGCATGAATTTTAAATAAGGTGCTTCTACAGTGTAGTACTCATATTAAAAAATACAAACAATTTATAATGAACTCATGTATTTCGAAAAACTGCTGAGTCATTTTCCGGAAGTGACTTTATCTGTTGATTATGGTGGGGGGGGGCAAGCACGATTATTTTGATTTTAAAAGTAATCTGGAGGCCGCCAGGGATTACCAAACTTTCGTTTTTTAGGTGAGGTTGGGATGTGGTGAATTAGTGCCTGTTCATTCTCCCAAGCATTACCTACACTTTTTCTGTTTATGGAGAGGAGGGCAAATAGATGATTTCGCTAAAATGCTGCGCCAGAACAGATTCTACACTTTGATCTTAGCCCAAAAGTCAAGTAAGCGTAATATAGTTTTCTACCAAGCATTACCTCCTTCTAAAAAAAATACAAAATAATCGACACATCATTTATTTTCAGAGGTAGGGAGGAGAATATGGAGTAAGTCCCAGAAATGGTTGAAGCAGTTTATTGTCTCAGAAATACTTTATTTCATATATATTTTTAAAAGAAGTGGTGATACGAAGTCAGGCCCGGAAACGGCTGAAGCAGTTTAAGATCTCAAAATTACTTTATTATACATATATTTTTAACAGTGAGGAGGGGGGACATGGTGTTAGTCTGGGAAATTGCTGAAACAGCTTACGATCTCAAAATTACTTCATTTCATATATTATGTATAAGAGACAGGGGGATATGAAGTCAGTCCTAGAAATGGCTGAGGTAGTTCGTGATATCAAATTTCCTTTTATTTCATATCTATTTTTAAGAGGGAGGGATGATATGAGCCAGTCACGGAAATGGCTGAAGCAGTTTACGATCTCAAAGTTTCTTTATTTTTTAATCTATTTTTAAGAGAAATGGGATAATATGGAATCACTCCCGGAAATGGTTGTAGAACTTTATAATCTCTTATTTACTTTATTTCATATATATTTTTAAGACGGGGGGGGACTGACATATGAAATACGGACCATGCTGAAATCATAACGTTAAAATTTAGAAAGCCATTCTTAATATAAGGGGGATATTTTTGTAAACTATTCTGTACTTTATACACAAGGGGAGTATTTTATACACAAGGGGAGTATTTTGTACACAAGGGGAGTATTTTTGTAAACTATTCTGTACTTTCACCTAATAATTTATTAAATAAGAAACTGACATGCAGAATACGAACTGTGCTTAAATAATATTTACATATTTATTTAGAAAATCTGCTTAGTCCCATTCTAGAAATCATATAATTTCATTAAAATTGTAGCTGTGGTGGTGTTTGTGGTGGGAAAAGAAACACAGTAATAACGAATTTTCTGTTGAAGCAAGCGTTACCTAATCACTAACCAAGACAATGTATTTATGTATTTAGTTGGAAATTCTAATGATTCATCTTCTAACAGTGAATTAGCTTCTTTTTTTTTTTAATTATGATGGCCTTGGTGGGAAGAGAAATTAGTTCATATATGTTGTACAATACCTGTCGAGAGTATGTTAAATTGTTCCATATATATATATTTACATTACCCGTCAAAGGGTAAGAAAATTATTTAATACATGTGTTGTACATTATCTGTCCTAGGAATTGTAAAATTATTTAATATTTGTGCTGCTAATCCCATGTCCTGGGGAAGTTAAAATTATTTCATACATAATTTGTGTAAGTCACGTCCTAGGTTAGGTAAAATATTATTTTGCTCGAGATAGCAAATGTTATATAGATATAGCAAAAAAAAAAATCCTCTCTCCTAAGAATAACAGATATGTTCAAACTTCATTTTTCTCATTGTTTTATTTTACAGTCCTGAGCAACACCGGGTGGGCCTCTAGTAATGTAATAAAGTCCCTACGAAACTTCACACTTTATCTTCTTAACTTATGCTATTGTTTCTTCCTCTTGACCGGAGAGAGCTTTTTTATCAAGATATATTTGCCTTGCCATGGAAAATTTATTTTCAGCTTAAAATTATTACAATATAGAATCACACACACAAACATACACACACACACACACACACACATATATATATATATATATATATATATATATATATATATATATATATACATACATACACAGGTATGTACACGCACACACACATACACACTTGTTTGCTCGTGTGTTTCGCTATTATTACGTAAATATACAGTTATTTGCAATGACTCAGATTGCAAATATCTTATGTAATATTTGTAATTATTTGACTGTACCTTTTAACCCAAAAAGATCTCTTCTTTTTTTTTAATACGGAGAGGTTTTCTCTCTCCTTTTTTCTATTAATAAAAATAGAAAGAGGAAGTTATTCATAGAGATCAAGTTTATAAAAATTCACTGATCCAATTCGCACAAATTATATATATATATATATATATATATATATATATATATATATATATATATATATATATTGATGATTGTACTTGCGTTTCCCCAATAGAAATAAATTAAAATAGATGGTGTTTTGACTTTCAGGTTTATAATACCTGCGGCCGAGTACATGCGTCTCACGTGGCCGAACTCGTGTCTATGAATAGTCATCACATTTTTTGGTGGAAAAGAGTTAGTCATGTACATTACTTTTAAAACAAGACATGTTAAAACATTTACAGAAGGGGTGGGGAAGACAAGAATTAACAAGACGGTCATTATTCTTAAAGTTCGCATTTTTGTTCAAAATAAATAAATAATTAAATAAATCCACGCTGATAATATATTTAAGAACGTACTGATCCGTTTCCTGGTATTGCCTGGGAAAGTATAGAAAATTAAGGCCCAACCTTGAACTATTGAATTATTTGCTGCTGAAACAAAACCCCGCAAGGTTGGCTTTAAAGCAAACACCTAAATTGAAAAAAAAAAAAATAACAAAAGGAAAGAAAACAAAACAAAACAAAAAATGACTTCACTTTTGATTATTTGAATTATCGGGAATACTATTCTCATCCTGCGTATTATTCCCATAACGTTTCGGCAGGTGTTAACTTTAACCTGTTGAGTCGAATATATATATATATATATATATATATATATATATATATATATATATATATATATATATATATATATATATATATACTAGCAAATGTACCCGTCGTTGACTGGGTTCAAAAACAGCCTACAGAAATGGACTCTGATCTATGAAAGTATGATAGGTTATGAAAAGGAAGGGTTGTAAATTTGGGTTGACTTTGGGGGTATCAAAACCAAAGCAAAATATGATCAAAGTAAAAATAAAAGAGATAAACCCCTATAATTTATTATACCACACCTGTTCACACTGAAACACCTATTACAATATTTTGTGGATCTATATTAAAAAAACCTTGTTAAACGTTGTGACATATTTCCATTCTATGGAGGTCAGGTGCGAACGAACACCCCATAATTTTATTATACCATATTTCTTCAAACTGAAACATAATTATCAAAGTATACTTACGCAGATAGATATGAAAGGTCTTTATTAGTTTGTACCTATTTCCATTCTATGGAGGCCAGGCGCGAACGCAGATCCCACAATTTTATTATACCATCCCTATTTAAGTTTAAATATACTTATGAAACTATTCTTATGTACATCTATATCAGAAACACTTGTAAACGTTTTTTTTTTATTTTTCATTTTTTTATTTCCATACTTTGTGGACCAGGCGCGAACGCAGACCCCACAATTTTAATGAACCACGGTTTTGCCAGATCAAACATACCCATTCCTGTTCCTCGATCAACTTCCATCATTATATGTAATCAGTTTTTTAAAATAGTCAACCATATAGGAGCCTATTTGTAACCAGGCACACACACAGAGACATGCAGCTTCATATATATATATATATATATATATATATATATATATATATATATATATAATGAGTAGTAATCTTTAGTTTTTTTGTTTACTTGCCTCCCCACGAGAGCACACTTAGACACAAGGTCGATTTTTATGTGAAGAGAGACCAGCTTCCACAAAAGCGTCACTCTGGTTAGTAACAAAAATAAAAATGAATCAGTCATTAAGGATTTCTCCTCCATTAACTGAGACAAAAATTGAAGTACAGGATCAGAAGAGATGGTATTTATTTTCTTCCCCACGAAAGTACATTAGACACAAGGTCGTTTTTTTAATGTGGGGGAAAAACTAGCTCCCCCCCAAAAGGAGGTACTCTGGCGTTTCCCAAATAAATAGTAATTGTCTCTGTATGAAGCTTTCCCCTACATTGAGCAAAGGCCAATTACTTTAGTATAGTATCAGAAAGATACTACACTTTGGTCCTGGCCCAAAGGTTAGATTTATTTCCTTCCCCACTGAGCAAATTAGGCACAACGCCGTTTTTTTAATGTGGAGAGATTGGGTAAATGGGGACCACCTCCCTGGGGAATAGGGGGGCTGGATAGTGAAAATTGGTATGAAGGGGTTCCCTTACATTGAGCAAAGGCCAATTGCTTATGTGTAGCAGCAGAAAGATAATACACTTTGATCCTAGCCCAAAGGCCAAGAAAGGAAAAAGGTTACCTTTTTTTCTATTCAGTTCATACTAAAATCACCCGCGAATAAAATACTGTGCAAGATACACTCTTATGGAGTTTGAAGTTTCAATCCTCAGTGTGGAAGACACTCAAAATATAATAACGAATTATTTATCATTTCTACTCGCTCATGGCTTACAGAACGAGATGATGCTCCCAACCCACGTCGATTAAATAAAGGGTTATTGTGTTATTGTGTTAAGTGGCTAAAAACCTTATATTTTGTGTATATAATATTATAATATTTATAAAGAGTTTCCAATTCAAAAGCGATCAATACAGCAAACGCAAATTATTTTATTTTTATATAAGATATCTGAAAAGTTTGAACAGTAAACTTTTATTAACATGGGTATGTAGGAAGACAACTATAAACGCTATATTTCTCAAAACTACCAGACTTGTTTTTTGAACGTTATTAAATCGTGTTTTACACACACACATGCACACCCATACACACTAACTTGAATGCCTACTAGACACATATTCTTCGAGTGTCTAAGGTCTCTCTGTACAGGGGTTTGTCAGAACAATCTGGCATTAGGATACTTTTTCCATAAAAGTAAACCCTGACCAAATATTCAAAATCACATAGTATTCGTTGCCCAATTAAGATCTCCTCACTATGGCTAACCCACATTAGCTTTTACGAGGAATGGTGCACCTCTCTAAGTGATGTTACCTCAAGTAATAGCACGAAGCTGGATACTCCACCAGACTAGATAAATTCTTGTCCTGGAATCCATAAGACCAAGAGACCAAAATGAAAGATATACAACATATGAAAATGGTTAATTGGGGAAAGGAAAATTATGTTCTCGACTTCTTTACTAACTCAGTGTTTGAAAGATAAAGAACTTAACTGGAGCATTCGAATATCTATGTATCTCATATAGAGTTCAAGTGTTAGCCCCAGGTCATGGGCCCCTTAATTTCTGAGAACGTTAATTAAAGTAAAATAAAACAAAAAAACTAGAGTGGTATACAGACAAAAGGATTTGTATGCAAATATTATATTTTAGTGTTCACAAGTGCCGAATTAACTCCTGTCAACATATTATAAAAATTTGCCATAATGTTTTGGCGAATACCAAACTCATTATCCTTGCAGAACTCACAACTGTCCATATATTATTTTATTTTTCTGGAATTTGACAGATTTACCACTGGTGTGATTTGGCTCTCAACCAATAAGAATCCCTGGCGTTGTAATATAAATTGCAGTACTTTTTCTGTTATAAATTACGCGATTGCGTTACTCAGTTTGGGTTAGGATATCATATGCAAAAGATGTACGGAGCTAATTTTAATTATACTGTGGAACGGATACAACAGCTCACCCGAATGTTTTTCCTCGCTCACAAAGCTAACAGAGTATAAACTACTGCTGATGTGGCCTTTTCCCTGTTCGCTGAGTTATGACTTTGGTCATGCGCAGTTCTCGCATTTTCACTCCCAGCTTTGCTTTCTCACCCTTTTTGTTAGTTTATTGCTTATCACCTGAGACGCTCTCACCAGAGAATACCGACGGATGCCCAGATATTTTTGCAAGCCAGAGTGCTTTTTCTCTAGGGCGCTGACTTTTAAAATCCCACATTCTGCCATTTGTGTCTCATCATATCTCTGTAAAAGCGAAATAAACAGAAAACAGATATCATTCACCTATCCTTCAACACACAAACAGTAATAAAAAAAAACTAGCATTCAATAACGCATTGATTTCTTTTGCAGCTACACTCAACTGTCATTGACTGCCGATCTCTGGCAGCGATGTTTGCTACACGTGCTCAATATCCATAGTATAGGAGCTGTGTCCAAACCGAACTTCATGTCGACCCGGGAAACGCCGGTCTCCATGCTATGCTAGTATTACATAAATATGACGTTCGTTCCAAAAAGTCTAGCCTCCTATTTTTTAAATAAGAAAGTTTAAGAGCTACGAAGACGATGGTAGTACCATTTAAACGAGCGCCATTTTGTGCTCCAGTATTTATCTTCCAACCTAATCACCGCCATTCTAAATGAGCGTTTGTCAACGATGAACGATGACTGTGCATGGGCGTCTGAGCGCGCTTTGTCATACGAGGATCGTTCAAAAGTAAGACCTCCTAATTTTTGGACTTACAAAGTTAAAGGACTACGAAAACAACAGTGGTGCCATTAAAACGAGAGACCATTTGTTCTCCAGAATTTATTTTTCTATATAGTACCCACCATTCTCAATGCACTTTTTTCAGGAATTCAATGTTTCTGGTGTAGGTCCATGACAGGAGAGTCCCACTTTATAAATATCTGTAATGGAGAGATGAAACTTTCAGGTCACGGATGCATAAATGCAAACATAATAATAATAATTCAATTTGCATTATCCTCTAATTCATTCCGGCAGAATAAAAAGTCAGGAGGAATAAAATTTAGAACACTCCTCGTATTTTAAAGTTAAGCAATTCTTTTTTATAATCCGCGAATAAAGTAGATATATAGGGCATTCGTAATTAGTCCAAACGAATTATGCTTGTCTACAAACATATTTAGTAATACTTTTGCAAACAAAACAAGCCAATACGTAAATATATTCTATCATATATGTTTTTTCGTAATATTCATTTTCAATAACAAATGAATGCCTTTATACATACTGGTGTTTATACGTTCTCGTCAGACGCCGCCGCTTCTGTTCACCGTTACCGCTTTATAAGTGGCCGTCGATCGTCTCCTCTGTTAAACTAAATCTAATAAAACTCTTTTTGTTAAGAAAGACACAAAGGGATGTTTGCTGAGAGTTCTTTAATGTTTCATCCGGAGAGAATGGATATAGAACAGAGAACTTAATAATATCCCAGCCAATTGATTAATTCTTAAACTTAATTTTCTAGTTGAACGAACTGAGTGACACAGACGGACATACATCAAAGTAACAATAACCATAGCTCATAGTTTTCTTACTTCATCGGCGGTGTTTCGTTTGCACGGCTTCCACAGAGACTGATTCGAAAATCTGAGTTTCTCTACTCGAAAAAGTGACACCATTCATCATTGTCTCTCTGTTTTGTCTACCGCATTTGACCTCTGACGTCCCCGCCTCAACTTTACGTCATCAATTTTTCATACAACCATAGAAACGGTTCTGTTTTACAACTGTGAGTTATCATGACCTGAGTGTGACTTTATCAAACTTAACGCAAGCTAACTGCATCGCTACCGATGTAGGACCCTTTATATGTAAGTATACTAGCTATAAAGAAGTAGAAACTGGGTGAACATGGACATTGACACAAGATGCCAGTATAAACTAGTATATAAAAATAAATATGATAATGGTACCCTCCCACTCGAAAAATCCCTTTTCCTTACTTTGACTGGAATGGGCACGAGGAATAGTGAAATTTTCAGAATAGTAATTGTAACCCTCTAATGTCCTTTTTCATAGATAATTTAATCGTGCAAGTGCGAGAAGGCATAATGATTTGTAATGGTGATCGAAAAGCGGAGTGTACTGAAAGTACGAAGACACTTGCCAATCTACTAGGTCCTGAACTATGAACTAAACTCCAATCTCTGTCCCATTGCCGAAACGTGGCATCCTTGTGCCTGTTTTACAAGTAGTTTGATGGCAAGTGCTCTGACGAACTCCGAGCACTAGTGCTCCCTCAACAACAATACCTTCGACAACTCCGACAAGCAACAAAATTCCACCTCTACACTGTTGAGATTCCTAAATGCCGTAAAGCCTTCTACTCGAATAGCTTTTTCGCTCGGACTGCTGCACTTCGGAAATCCCTCCTGGGTCCCTACTTTCCTGACTATACTGCCATACAGAAATTCAAGTGTAATGTGAACAGACATCTCACTACCCAACTCCATAAATAGTGTCTTTGCAAATCTAGTCCTCAATAGTAGCCCCTCATGATTAAGTTGCCCTGTTTCCTGTTTGAGGCGAAATGACAAAAAAAAAATGTTTCCATTGAACGATCACTGGTAATGATGTGTGTGATGATGGTTAGTGAGTGAAAAACATGAATAAAAAAAAATCTATATTATATTTTTCTTAGTCTTTCCGTATGTCTGACTACTTAACTTTTTTTCTCAGAAACTACCGAGCCAATCTTGCCCGAATTTGGAAAGCAACGTTATTATGCTAAGATACAGCGAACTAAGTATAATAGTAAATGTTCGATGCACAGTCAGTTATTAATAACGAATATTATCTAGCACCAAAAATGTGCACACATTAAATTATATTCAATCTTTACTTTGGCATAAATCATTAATTCTAAGTCAGTATGCTATAAGTACAAAATGGCTATGAAGCGTCACCAGAGATGGAAGGAACGAAAGGGAATAACACTATCCAGACTTCCACTGGAAGAGCGCATATCGTTCTAAACTCTTGAGGGTTTATGGCGACGCAATTTCCAGATAAAGACAATGGTGGTTGCCAGTGGGAAATCAATGGTTGCGACAAGGTACAGTGATTTGCAACTATCATGGAAACGAGATAAGATTGATTGCAAATCTGTGGGGACTCATTGTCACTCAGTTTCCAGGAAACACCACTGATTGCTTCTTCTGAAAACTGCTAGTGAGTAAGTAAGTGTGAGAAGAGAAGAAAACAGCGATTATAATCATATTTAATTTCAGCTGTTTGCTCGCGAACTGAAATAACTAATAAAAAGGATGATTCATTACGTTGATTTTTGTGTGACGTCAAATAAAGGCCAATGAAAAAAAATAAGGGTGACTTGAAAAAAAATAGACCAAGATTAATCAAAATCCGATAAAAAGTCCAGAAAACTAATTATTTTTACACACAAGAGAAGAAAGAAAAGCATAAAGTAGAAAATTACTGCTCTTTTTTTAAAATCACTTTTTTCATTTTATTTTTTTCTGTATATTGTTATAAGCTGTCCTCGTGCAATGGCTGAGCAAATTGATCATGACACCCTTGAAATTCTTTTTTTTTTTCTTTTTCATTTATGCTTAACTGACTTCAAAGTGATATGTCGTATACAGAACCCCAACTGAGGCTGAACAGACACACCGTTGTGAGTGTATATATATATATATATATATATATATATATATATATATATATATATATATATATATATATGAATTTAGGAATGTCAGGTGGCCATGGTAATTTATTTCGTCTGCAACAAGGCTCGTCAGACGTGAAATTGACCAGCCACAGAATCGAGATAAATGGAGATGCTTATATCCGAACGAGAAGTGATTTACATGTGGTGAAATGATTTCAGTCTTTTGTATGTATGGAAAGGATTTCGGTCTTTTAAATCCAATGGATTTTTATGACCAGTGGGTATTTAGTGAAGTGACACACATCTACATATACCCTCGTCGTTTTTAATATATGTATATATTAATATTTTAATGTATATATATATATATACATATATATACATATATATATATCCATATATTTTAATATATATATACATATATATACATTTATATATATACATATATTTTAATATATATAATATGTGCATATATATATACATTAATATATATATATATCCATATATCCATATATATATCCATATATTTTAATATATATGTATATAATATATACATATATTTTAATATATATATATATATATATATATTTGACAAAAATGGTAATTAGTAAAAACCTGAAGAAAGTGCTCAATACTAGTGCAGAGCAAATATATATGTACATTTATCTATCTTTGTTTTTAATACGGTAATAATATATATATATATATATATATATATATAAATTTAAAGGAGATTAGAACAATAGTCTAAAGAGCAGAATGTATTTTAATGTAATAGTAAAATTACTAATTTAATTAAAATACAGGAAAAGAAAAAGTGCTCGTTGTGATTTAGATATATAATGAGCTCGAATTTAAAATTTAGCGTTCTAATCAAACGTATGCTAACCGATATAAAATATTCCATTAGCGTTCTTTTTAAAAATTTATCATTTCATAAGTTGAAAAGCTACAATAAACATCCATATGAATACTTTGACCTTAATTGCTGATTTCAAAAGGCAAAGAATTGAAGGATACATGCGCCTTACTTTTAATGCTAGGTTTATTTATGGTGTCTTTTACCTATATTAAAACCCCTTTCCAATACTTTTGCTGATGAGAAAACTTTGTTTTTTTTTTTAAATACTATATGTAAAAATTATAGTCCATGGCTTAATATCTGCCACAATAAAAACATTGTTTTCGAAATGATCGTACAAATTATTGACTTTGTTGTTGTTCCTTCTTGTGAAACGGATTTTTAATTTAATTCTAATTTGAATTTTAAATTATCAATCACATTACTGAATATACACACACATATATATATATATATATATATATATATATATATATATATATCCCGTATGCTGTTTGTTTCTTGCTGATAGAGATGGGTCGAATCCGACGACCAACGGCAATCATAACTTCTTGCACTGATGATTCCGAAAGAATGAAACACTAGTGTATGTAGGTATTAAAAATAATTATTTATAATTATACTTATTTATGTTCCTTTAAGAAATAAGTTTTTTAACATTTGAGCACAGTCTGTCGAAATACATAAGTTGGTCCTTCGGCATCCCGAAGTCGTTACGGTTTAGTCGCTTGATCACTGTAGACCCTTGCTTTATGACGTTTATGCCTATACAAATGTTTTATTTTACTTGAATATCGTTGTGGCTAACGATAGCTCTATGGTGTGTTCCTTGCTAATGGAGATACAGATGGTTTCGCTGCTGGCTCCGAATCCTACGACCAACGGCAATCACAACTTCCTGCATAGTTGATTCCAGAAGAATAAAACTATAGTGTCTGTATGTATTAAAATAATTATTTATAATCATATATTTTATTTTAGTCAAACTTGTAGGATTTATGTTTAGTAGACGTAAACATGCAATGTATCACCCTAAAAGCGAACTTAAAACGCCATATTCATATTCACACGAGAAGAAATCTCCATGACTAATTCACTGATGTTTAAAATAATAGAAACAGATACGCAGTATTATGATATTCATATAGTACTAGCTAACTATTGTTCTGGTGTTGCCCGGGAAATTACATTTAGACAAGAAATATCATATTATGCATTATGTACTGTTTAAGATTAAATATTAAAAGCAAATCTTTACAAGAACTGAAAGCTTGTGGAGCTATCTGTTAACTGTTTTCCTCCTACCTTATGTTTTTGTCAAGACATTGACATGTCAATAGGCATCTCCTCTTTTTGCGATACTGGTGCTACTAGATTAGGCGGTCTATTGGATTCCTGAGACGAAATGCATCTACATTTTTGTTTTTCTATTCTCTTTTGTAAAACTTAATTATGTTCTACAAAACCAAAAACAAAAACAACAGCCCCCTTCCCCCCCCCCTTTTTTTCTTACCCTACTTCCCGGTCCTGGATATGCCCTTAGACTATATATATCTAGTGGTGAGGCCACAGCTTGTGGGCCTTTTAATTGCCATTGCTCCCAGGTCCACTCTGACCCGGACCTGTTAGGGTCCCAACGATGGGTTAAATAGAAACCGACTTGAAAACAACAAATATATTCTATTAAAAACATGTTCTTCAAAATCTTTGGATTCGGCATTAAATAACGTTAAAAGGGTTGATATGCCGTAAAACAAAAACAACCAACCAACATCTTTTTGCGATAATTATCTTTTTTCTTGTTGACTCCTTATATTAAGTTGCTTCACGCCTTGTCTCAAGCAATTTCCATGAAAAAAAAGATGTTCTGTTGAAGCAGGCATCCAACCGCTCTTCTGAAGACTGCTTACTTGGTGCTTGTCAATTTCCCTTTCGGCTGTGAAACAACAAATATTTACCAATGACTAAAAGCTAACGATAGAATTGAATAGATCTATATATCTATAAAAATGAACGTGTCTGTGTGTGTGTCTTTGTGTGTGTGTACATTTCCCTACGCAACAACTCTGTCAATTTTCAGTCTACAGACTCGAAATTTGATATGCACGGTACTGAGATTTGGGAAAATCGATGTGATCGGGTTTAGGCCAGAATTTCAACGATTTGACCTTTGAGAACTCTACCGAACTCCTCCGAAAATTGTGGGTCTAAACACTTGAAATTTTAGATATAGGTTTCTTGGACATGGATCTAACTTACTAACTCATTTGAGCTCAAAACAATAAATGTTAAAGGGTCATAATAGGGGTCAAATTAAAAAAAATTGACCGTTTTTTTTTGTTTTGTTTTTTGCTTAGCATACACCTCCAAACACCCGGGCAACGCCGGGCCGAAATGCTAGTATAATTAAGAAATTAAAGGTACGATTTACATGTATTAATGAAAAAAAAACTATTAACACGAGTCTAATCGTTTCGTTGTTTCAGTTTCTGTTGTGATAGTGAAATGCGGAAACAACTTTTCACGTGAATATTTCCTATTAATGCACCCAATAATGCGCGCCATCAATCACACTGAAGGATTTGCATCACAGGGCTCAAATCGTAATTATTAGAAAATAAATGAAATCGTCTGGCTTAACTATTTAAAATAAAGGCCTGATAATTTGTCTGTCCTATTTCTTTTCAGTTTATTATAAGATCTATTTATAGGTGTCCAAGCCAATATAAATATTCGGTGCGACTACATTATAATAGTAAATTCGAAATTTTTAATATTGAATTTTAAGGCAAACAAATGGACTTTACTAAGTTATGTCACAGTTATGAATATATTCAAAAATTACTAAGTTATGTCACAGTTATGAATATATCCGAAAATTACTAAGTTATGTCACAGTTATGAATATATCCGAAAATTATTAAGTTATGTCACAGTTATGAATATATCCAAAAATTACTAAGTTATGTCACAGTTATGAATAAATCCAAAAATTACTAAGTTATGTCACAGTTATGAATATATCCGAAAATTATGCAAAACAATAAGGTAGAAAAATGATCGAAGAAAACATTTTTTGACGAAAATCAGCGAAAGTAAAATGGTTGGCTAAAAAAAGCGGAGTGTTCCAAAAGGGAGGTAAATAGAGTGTACCTATTGTCAATTTCATAACATATTGTACATTAACAACCATAACTATTGTCAATTTCATAATATATTGTACATTAACAACCATTACTATTGTCAATTTCATAATATATTGTACATTAACATAACTATGAGTAAATTGCCTTGAATTTAGCATAATTGAGTTTCTTCCCTTATTATGTCAGGTATTCTCAAAGCAATATGGCGAGGGTATTTTAGGATAAAGATCGAAAAAACGTTATTTTTTAAAAAATAATGCGCTAATATTTATATGCTACTGACATGTTAAATTAGTAGACATCATTGCTTTTAGTTGAAATTGACAGAAAAACCAGTAGATACCATTGGTTTATAAACATTATTTCGTTTACAGAATTTCGCTATTATAGTGTAGTGTTATTTCGCTATTATAGTGTAGTGTCATTTCGCTATTATAGTGTAGTGTCATTTCGCTATTATAGTGTAGCGTCATTTCGCTATTGTAGTGTAGTGTTATTTCGCTATTATAGTGTAGTGTAATTTCGCTATTATAGTGTAGTGTCATTTCGCTATTATAGTGTAGTTTTATTTCGCTATTATAGTGTAGTATTATTTCGCTATCATAGTGTAGTGTCATTTCGCTATTATAGTGTAGTGTCATTTCGCTATTATAGTGTAGTGTTATTTCGCTATTATAGTGTAGTGTCATTTCGCTATTATAGCGTAGTGTTATTTCGCTATTATAGTGTAGTATTATTTCGCTATTATAGTGTAGTGTCATTTCGCTATTATAGTGTAGTGTCATTTCGCTATTATAGTGTAGTGTTATTTCGCTATTATAGTGTAGTGTTATTTCGCTATTATAGTGTAGTATTATTTCGCTATTATAGTGTAGTGTTATTTCGCTATTATAGTTTAGTATTATTTCGCTATTATAGTGTAGTATTATTTCGCTATTATAGTGTAGTATTATTTCGCGATTATAGTGTAGTGTTATTTCGCTATTATAGTGTAGTGTCATTTCGCTATTATAGTGTAGAGTCATTTCGCTATTATAGTGTAGTGTCATTTCGCTATTATAGAGTAGTATCATTTCGCTATTATAGTGTAGTGTTATTTCGCTATTATAGTGTAGTGTCATTTCGCTATTATAGTTTAGTATTATTTCGCTATTATAGTGTAGTATTATTTCGCTATTATAGTGTAGTGTTATTTCGCTATTATTGTGTAGTATTATTTCGCTATTATAGTGTAGTGCTACCAAATATTCTATTCGAGTTTCTCCCTCGGTGTCTGAGAACAGAAAAAAGAACATATTGTATAATACACGTTAACAAACAAAAAAAAATGAAACGTATTAAAATATAGGGTAAATTAAAGAGAAATTAACTGAGATAAATGAAAACTGTGAGTCGATGAAAGTTACGTTAGTAGTCCATAAAAAATCTGAAAGAAAACAATTTCCAAGGAACTTTGTGTCTATGGGTCTGTTGGTCTGTGTGTCTGTGAGTTCATTCTCTATGGATTCGAGAACGGCTGGGCCGATTTTTATGAAATTACAAAAGGTGTGTGTGGGGACTTTTAATTTTTTTTTTTTTAAGATTTGCTTCGCAAATCTCTCACCGTTAAATATTATTTAATCAGTTTATTGTTATTTCCTGATATTTTTAAAGCTTTTATCACACCCCCACACACACAAACGCACACACAAACGCACACACAAACGCACACACAAACAACTTAGGTGTACCTGTGCAATGCACATACCCGTCTTGTATTTTTCTTTTGTTCTTTCAATCTTTTTTTAACGGATTACACCTATCTTATAAAAAGGATTTTTCATTTAATCTAAGAGCACTGATGTTAAGTTTTTTATTCTCTAATGTATTCTGAATTGTTTTCTCTGGTCACCATGTTTGTTATCATGCGCGCGTGGATTCAATTTTTTTCCTGTGCGTGAAATTGCATATTGGTTTCACTGATCGCCACATTTGTTTTTGCGCGCGTGCATACAATTATTGCGTGTTTATATATTAATTCAAGCTTGAATATATACTGAGCCAACGAGTCACTGGTAGTCTAGTAACTTAATAAGTATTTCATTTTTTCATTAGCCAGCAATAGAAGGATGTGGTATAGTGCTCCAACAGTGAGAAATCTTGCAGATATTGTGGTCTAAATTACCACGTGTTTATGTTAACGCTAAATGTGTTTTTCAGCGTTATTTATATCAGCAGGTGCGTAATTATAATTACACGTCAAGGACCAGATGACTTTGTCATTTGTAGAGGACAAAGGCTGAAATCGTCAGCGATATTAAATGTTGGGCGGCAAAGCAAACGGGTAGTTTAGTGTCAAATTATGATGTTTGTCCATCACCTGCGAAGATGGCCGTGATCATGCAATTCGGAGGTGACGTGTTAGGCGGATTCGAGCAGTGATGCACTCCCACATTTTGGACACCTGTGGGATAATTCTGTATCAGAGTTATTGACTGCTCTGTCTTTTTCTAATGCCACGTTTTCGCTTGCCTTCTTCATTGAGTGCGGATTCAGCAATTGTGGCTCCTTTTTGAGTTGCAGCACGCCAGGCACATCTGTCTTGGGTTAGTTTAGTTGGGTTGTTAGAATACAAAACAAACTATTTAAGGGAAATTTTCAGATTGTCCTTGAACAGATTCCACTCTCACCCAGCGGGTCTTTTTTTCTTTGGACAGCTCACCATAAAGGATCTGTTATGTATATCCCTTCCCAAATGCTCAATCTAAGATATGAGAGCCTTGAATCATGTATGCTGCATATATGAAACTCCTATTGGAAATCTGTGGATAACGTTGAAGTCAAGAGTGCATGCAAGAGATCCCAGGAATATCAAGGAATTGAAAAAAGTTTGCGAAGAAGAATGGCTGAAACTACCAGAAAGTGCTTGTAAGAAACTAAAAGGCAGTTGTGGAAAGTGATTGGAGGCTGTAAGGCAGAACAAAGGATATACAACTAAATATTAATAAATGTGTTAAATACTTTTGTATATGAGTAATTTAATTTTTCGTTAATAAATATTTGTCAACTAAGTATATCTTCATTTCCCCGGAATTTTTAGACAGATAATATCTGTTCAAAGGTTGAGTGTAAATTTCATTCAAATTAAGTTGATAATTTTTCAGAAATACGACAAAAATCAATGTACCAAATACTGTTGCTACCCACTGTATATATATATATATATATATATATATATATATATATATATATATATATATATATATATATATATATATATATATATATATATATGTCACCTGTCTTCCCCGAATAGTTCAATCTATCAGCACCTCATAGCACACCACACCCTTATAACTGAATTTAGAGACATATTAATAAAAAAAACACGGCCATTTTAATTGTCTCATATTGCGGGGTGCGCCTCCCAATCTTAGAGGGATTGTTAATCCACATTAATAAACCAACGATTAACCAGATTCAAAATGTAACGGAGGGCACGCTCAAGTATTTTTGAGTATTTTAGTGATTTTAAGCGATTTTAATCGTCTTTTTATCGTCTTTTCATTTCATCTCGTATTTTCATTTTTCAATTTCATTTTTTATTTCTTATTTTTTACTACTCGCCTGAGGATGACGCTTGTGATTATGGGAAATTTCTTTTTTCACTCGTAAAGAAAACGTTCGGAAAATGGCCCGACAAAGAGAAAAGGAGAATTACAAGAAAAACAAGCAAGGATTGTCTGTGCTATTTAATGAAACGTGCATAAAAGAAAAAATGTTGCCTAAATATATTAATATATATATATATATATATATATATATATATATATATATATATATTTCAAAAGTCATAATGATTCGTGGATTACTTCAGGAATTATTCATGTGTTAATACTAGGTCATTGGAGGAGGCTTTATGATAAAATCGACATGAAATTAATCATAAAGGTTACTTTACTTTTTAAAATAAATTTTAATGAAATAATTTTTATGCCCAGTTTAGCATATCGCCTGTCATTATAGATTCCATATGATGACTCATTTATTTTTATAACTTGTCTAAGCTTATTATTTTCATCAAATAATAACTGCATTCAGTAGGCACGTTGAGATTTTAACGAAACAACTTGATTGCAAAGAAACAGTAATCAGAGAACCGTAATTAATTCGTTTTCTAATCATTAAATTTACTTTATTATTTAAAATGTTTAAACATATTTTCCCCTTATTACATATACCTGTAAATCTGTATCACACATACGAATAAAAAAAACAGGAAAAAAGGTAAGACAGAAAGGCAAAGTGACTCAGTAAAACGCTACAACAGTCTCCAAAATTCTCTGACAAGATCCTACAGCCGTCTTCAATGATTCTTGTTAGCGTCTCCAAGGATTTTCTTAATTGTCCGCTGCGTTCTCGCTGCGGCCTACTTTTATGCAGTCGAACAGTGAGACTTTGCACACGAGCAGCGAGATTTTGCGTCACTTTGCGAGATCGCTTAGTTATAAATGTTGTAGGCGTCGCTATCTTGCTTCTCTATTCCCTTGTACTACAACAACGAACGCTTTAAAGGTAAGCCATTTTCTTGGTTCTACAATTTTCCTATATAACTGTAACCGTTAAAAATGTTCATAATCTTAAATTCTTTAAATTCTTTACATCATTCATGATTGTATATTTAATTCGTAATACCATACCATTCTGCAACGCATTATCCTATTCCTAAGCCAACATAAAAATAAGAAAAGGAAACTTTTTTTTTAACCTAAAGGAAAAAAAAACGATGTTAACTCCTTCCAACAGACCTGTTTGCAAATATAGCTGCTTCCACTGCATGAACTCTTACTCAGCCCCTCCTCCAGTAACAAACAATGAAATAGCAATGCCCTGTAATCACTTTGAGGAGTATAACTTTTCAGTTGATATATAACTCTTATAAACTAACCCGTCAACATTAACCACCAACGCGGGGACGCAGAAATACCTGGATTAGGACGCAGGTGCAGGGAAAACCCTCTCAGTGCTGATCGACCCGTAGATCTTCCCAGGTCATCCGTCTAGGAGAAATAAAACTCTGAAGCTTAACCTAAGGGGAGGAAGGCCTCTCCAGTCTTGAATAACAACATTCCTAGAGCTGGTGACTGAAACAAATTACCGGTCTGCAAACCTAAACTGCATAAGGAGTAGATAGACACTGTCTATCGCCCGGCTTCCATACTCCTTCTTTGCCTATTAGCTAGGCGTAGCGGTCGTATCACTGGGATCGACAGACCTTCAGTGGTCGATCTTGTTTTTTGACTAGGGCAATGAACGCCTTTTTCCCCACTCCCGACACATTCCATTCCTTAAACTGGGCACTTGGGAGTGCTTGAATGCCATAATTTCAGTACAAGTAAATTGGTTTAACCATCGTCTGATGGGTTGAGGGTACCGGATTGACAATTCCTGGCTGCTGTTCCCGACTGGTAGTACAAGAGCCCTAACTCTTTGGTAGCGCTTAGAGCGGCTGCTCCATCAACAGTTGTATAATATCGGGATGTTTTTAGTGCCATATCGCGCATGGAAAGGGACACTGCACTCATCCCCGGTAGACTATCCCGAGGCCACAATTCTAGTAGATGGCAGGACAACTGATGGTCTGCTTGTGTTGGTATTCTGCATAACCACTTGTTCAGCATCCATTACCTAAACTGAAACTCTTAAAATAATGACAGTACAATAAAAAAAGTACGCTAAAACCAGGCCTAAACTCAAACAAAACCAACGTGCCTTCTCCCTTGAGGCTTGCATTTACAAATATCCGTGGGCTTAGAACTAATTCAAATGATGTCGAAGCATTTCTCCTAACAAAACACCCCTGATATCTTAGCACTAAGTGAGACTAACCTACACTCCTCCATCCTCTCTAACTACTTTAACATGCCTGGATATCTCCCATTCTGCCGTAAGGACTTTGACAGACATATGCACGGGCTTGGAGTATATATTCGGAACACCCTCCCCTTGACTAGAGAAACTAAACTAGAATCGGGCGATCGAGCCTTTATGTGCTTTAGACTTAACATGCAGCATAACATTAGCTACTTTTATTTTCTCTACCGCTCTCCCTCGACCCATGACTGTATCCTAATAAACAAAGTCTCTGACAGCATAGATACAGCACTTTCCCTCGACACTAGCGTACAAGTGCATGTGTTTGGTGACTTCAATGTCACCACAGCAACTGGCTTGGATTTTCTACTCACACAGACGCAGCTGGTATGACTATATATAACTTCTCTATATCTCATTCCTTATCACAGATGGTTACGTTTCCAACCCGTTTCCCAGACCAACAAGAACAACACGCATCACTTCTAGATCTGTTTCTGACCACAGTTCCCGATGACTGTGTAACTAATACCCACAACCCACTCGGGAACTCAGATCATGCAGTGGTAATAGTTGAAATAGCCCTAGACTTTCGAGCCAAAACTGAAGAGCCACTGCTCAAAACAACGAGATATTATAAAAAGACTGAATGGGAAGCCATCAGAGATCTCATCAAGGACGCCCCATGGCAAAATACTTTGTCACTTCCTGCTGAACAGTGCACAAATGAGACCACTGAATGGTCAAAACAGCAATTGAAGCACATGTTTCCACGCGGAAATTTTATAGCAAGCCCTACTCTCCCCAATGGTTTACATCTACTTGTGCAGCCGCCATACCGCAAAGGCAGCATGCGTACAGCAGATTTTACCGACATAAGTCCAGTTCAAACAGGCAGAAGTATATAGAAGCAAGAAGTAACTGTAAGAAAGAAATAACGACAGCTAAGAGAGAATTTACTGAAACCACCGAAAAACGCATCGAAGCACAGAAATTAGGAACCTGTGACTTCTGGAAAATCTACAACAGTCTAGTCATCATCATCGGCGGTCACTCGTGTCCGAGTAAGACTGTCCTCCGTTGTGGCTTCGGTGGGTCCTCAGGTGAGCATAGAGCTCAAACCTAGACCCAATTTTTCTTGTGCAATTTGGGCAGATAAAGGTAGTGGTGGTGGGGTGGGGTTGGGTGTGTCTGGTTGATAATCTGTCCTTTCTGTGCTTGCGTTTATCCTCAGCAGCTTGATTTAGGTCACTGCTATAAAGCGCAGCACCTTCGTGGACAGCGCTTCCTCATGCCAACCTGCTCCCAGCCACGTCCACCCATGTCTCAAGGTCCATGTGAAACCGCTTTAAATTTACTTTGATGTTATCCTTATACCTCATCTTTTGGCCACCCTGAGCACGCTTTCCCTCAACAAGCTGAGAGTAGAAAATCTGTTTTGGGAAGCGGAGATCCGGCATTCGGACAACATGACCAGTCCATCTGAGCTGGCGTTGAGCAACAGTAGCGGTGATAGTAGGAATGTCAGCCTCACTCAGGACGCTGGTGTTGGTGCGTCGGTCCTTCCAACTGATTCTGAGGATTTTTCGGAGGCATCTTTTGTGGTACGTCTCCAGGGATTTTACGTGCCTCCCGTATGTGGTCCAGGTCTCCGATCCATAGAGAAGAGTGGGCAGCAAGACAGCTTTGTATACCATGATTTTTGTCTTTGCCAAAAGGTCACGGTTCTCAAATACTCCCTTCCTTAGCCTTGAGAAAGCCCCACTGGCACAGCTGAGACGGTGTTGTATTTCATAATCTATGTTAGCTTTTGATGATAGGATGCTGCCTAGGTATGGGAAGTGGTCCACATTTTCCAGTCTAGCGTTGTCGATGGAGATGTTTGGGGGTAAGACTGGAGTACTGTTTGGTGGTGATTGATGGAGGATTTGAGTTTTTTTTATATTGATTGTTAGTCCTAGCTGTTTGTACGCCCTCGTGAAGGCAACCAGTGTACACTGTAGGTCCTCTTCTGAGAGGGCTACAAGGGCGTTATCGTCTGCATACTGTAGATCCATAATGGATATGGTGTTCGTTCGACCTTTGACCCTGAATCTGTTGATGTTAAAAGTCGCCCGTCAGTTCTGTACATAATCCGAACTCCACGGGGAAGATGTTTGTCCGTGAGATGGAGGATAGCAGTAATGAAGATGGAGAACAGGGTTGGGGCAATGACACCTCCCTGTTTCACTCCTGTGTCAACCCTGAAGGGCTCTGTTTCATCTCCAATACTATTGAGGACTGTAGCTGACATATTGTCATGTAGCAGTCTCAGTACCCGAATGTACCTTTCTGGGCATCCAAACCTTGCAAGAACCAGCCAAAAGACTTGATGGTTCACCGAGTCAAAGGCTTTAGTAAGGTCTATAAAAGCCATGTATAATGGTAAATATTGCTCCCTGCACTTTTCTCGGATTTGACGAGAAGTGAAGATCATGTCCATCGTGCCTCTATTTAGGCGAAAGCCACTTTGGGACTCGAGAAGGATGGTTTCTGCAAGGGGTGTAAGCCTGTTGGCCAAAACCCGAGCTAGGGCTTTCCCTGTGTTAGAGAGGAGAGAAATACCCCGGTAGTTCCCACAGTTTGCCTTGTCTCCGTTCTTAAAGATGGAGACAACTAGGGCATCTCTAAGTTGTGAAGGGATTTTTTCTTGTTCCCATATTTTGAGAAGCAGGGCATGGATGTGTCTGAAAAGATTAGGTCCACCTTTCTTCAGGACTTCCGCTGGGATGCCGTCAGAACCAGCCGCCGTTTTTCATCTTCCTAATTGCATCACGCACCTCTTCAAGACTGGGTGGTTCTCCCATGCTCTCAATTATGGGCTGTTGAGGGAGTTTTTCAAGGGCCTCCATCTCTGAAGTGGTGCCCTGTTCAGAAGATCCTCGTAGTGCTCTTTCACTCTATTTGTTATTTTTCCCTTTCCTTTCAGCAGCGTGAGCTCATCCTTAGACAAAAGGGGAGTCAGAGAATGGTAGCTGGGGCCATACACCACTTTTGTGGCTTTAAAGAATCCTCTGGTGCCCCGAGAGTCAGCAAACAGTGTAGTAAATAATGGGCAATCAACAATCCCCCCACTATCCAACAATCATGAGGTTGTTTGCTCTGCAACTGAGAAGGCTAACATGATTGTAAGTCGGTTTGCCTCAAACTCTACACTGGACCCAGCCAACCACCCCTCCCTGACTTTCCTTTGCGAACAGACGCCACACTAGAGGATCTGAAAATCACCCCTTCTCAGGTGCATGCTGTCATAAGAAATCATGACACTGCAAAAGCATGTGGACCTGATCTCATCCCGGCTGTGCTATTAAAAAAGTGCTCCGCCGAAGTAGCTCCAGTTCTCTTCAAACTTTACAACAAATGCCTTAATGAATCTTGCTTTCCTGCCTGCTGGAAACTGCTTCTGTAGTACCAGTTTTCAAGAATTCTGGCGAAAGAACTGACCCAGTAAATTATCGCCCCATTAGCCTCATCCCACTTTTCGCCAAAATATTTGAGACAATAATAAACCAAGCTCTAGTCCATAACCTTACAGATGCTAAACTTCTAACTCACCAACAATATGGATTCAGACAAACCCGTTCAACAGCAGACATTCTAACTGTAATCTCAGAACGTATATACCAGTCACTAGACGAAGCGGGGGAGGGTAGAGCGGTAGCTCTAGATATACCTAAGGCTTTTAATAGGGTATGGCATGAAGGTATTCTCAGGAAAATCAGATCATATGGTATCACTGGTAGAATACATGACATAATTAACTCCTTTTAGATAAGAGAAAAATCAAGGTTGTCCTCGACAGTCGTACATCCAAACAATACAATATAAATGCGGGAGTGTCTCAGGGGTCTATCCTGGGACCTCTGTTATTCCTAATATTCTTAAATGACCTCCCTAACAAAATTGCCTGTGAATGGGTATATATGCTGACGACACCACACTCTACAGACACGACAGTAAAACAAATGAACACATATCTAAAGAAATGGCAGAAGCACTAGAGGATGAACTCAGATCTGTAGTGGAATGGGGACAAAAATGGATGGTAACATTAAATGCTGCCAAGACTAAACTCGTTTCCTTCAATAATTACAATAAACCTTCTCTACCACCAATAGCAATGGCCAATGACTCTTTATTTGAAAGTACATCCTTTAAAATCCTCGGCCTATCGCTCTCAGGAAACATGAGTTGGAACAATTACATCGAGAGTATCGCCGGGACCGCTGCGAAGAAGGTAGGTTCTCTCTACCGTGCTAGAAAGATACTAACCCCCGAAAGTATCCTATACCTCTATAAGGCCACCATTCGCCCATATATGGAGTATTGCAGTCATATTTGGGCTGGTGCATCTACCACTTGTCTCTCGCCCCTAGACAAGGTTCAAAAGAGAGTCGCCAATCTGATAGGTCCTGAACGGTCATCTAAACTTCAGCCCCTGTCCCATCGACGAAATGTTGCATCCCTCTGTCTTTTCTACAAGTAATTTAATGGTGAATGTAAGAGAGCTTTCTACTGCAGTAGTTTCTTCCCCATGACAGCTAAACTTTGGAATTCCCTTCCGGGTCCCTGCTTCCCCAACCGTACTGACATGCAGAAGTTCAAGTGTAACGTGAACCGACATCTTGCTGTCCAACTCCCTACACAGTACCCCTGATGCCTGTGTCCCTGATAGTTGCCCCCTACAACAAAGTGGCAATATGCGTTGTTTGGGATGAAAATGTAATTTTTTTTTTAAATATAGTAAAATAAATTTCAAACACTTATACATATTCTGCAAAAAGTAAAATTATTTTAGAAAAATCATAATTATTTTTGCTATAGGGTTAAGCCAATACAATTTATAAACAGTGGTATTTTAATAGATACTGTACATCCATTTTCAAGATAGGTTGCCTAGCAAAGGGTAATGATCGTATACCGGACATCATGCAACTATGTTACTTCGTGGCCATTAAATAACCAAGCCAGAACGCGTACAGATATTGATGACTCACGTGCCGAGTTAATGTCGCGTTCGCATTTCAAGGGATAGTGTGAGCGCGACGTCACGGCGTGAAAGGCATACATAGGTATTAAGATCGGAAAGAAAAAGGGGGTAGAGAAGAGTCATATTTCATCTGACGCGTAAAGGATTACTGCGGTGAATGTCAGATTTATAAGGGACAACCTGGATAAGGAGTTGACAGTAGGATATTCATTTACATAAACTTTGACTTTCTGCTCGTTAATCTCATCGGAGAAACATGGCGCGGAGAGGGAATTCCAAAGGTAAGCAGGTTGAAGAAAAGAGACTATCAGAGTAGTATATCCACCAAAATTAAGGGACCTCCACACTAAAGGGTTAGGATTTTTCTGTTTGTCAATACGGTGAGAATATTTTCGTTAAGAGGATAAAAGTGCAGTTTGTTCATCAGGGCACATTTCGTAAAACCTCTTGTAAAACAAGAACAGAGAAACAACTGTAGCGATGTAACAGTGGTTGGAGCTTGACAGACATTGTGGAACGTAATAGATGAGAAGGTATTTGAGGGTTTTTTTAAAACAATTATTGGATCTAAAATATTAAAATAATTGTTTACCATTAATATGATTGAAAAAGTATTGACAAAAAGTAGTTGTTTACGGCACAGACAGACAACCTGGGTTTCCGAAGTTCGAATCCAGTTAGTTCTACAAAAATCATTTTCACTTAGGATGTTCGCAACTCTCAAATGGTCTCTCCTGTAAGTATCTGATGTATTTCTAGAAATAATTTTGACTATAGAAAATTATCTGATGGCCGACCACTACGCTCATTATCTTCAAGACTTTCGCCGTCGCCACGACATTTCTTAAACCATCATTGTGCTCTGCGTTCCTGGGACAAACATTTCATTGATATCGCGAGCTGTTTGAGCAGCTCTTCGGCTTAATTGAATTGAAATGAGAAAATTTTGCAAATTTGCTGTTTTTCCATCTTGTATTCAATGTTCTGAAAAGAAGACATAATTGTTTTAAAACGATTATAATTAAAACGATTAGATAAAGCGAAAAAGGTTCTTTAAAATGATATATAAAGTAAAGATATAATAACCAAAATTTATTTGAAAATACATCATTTGAATTCCAAATTAAAAACCCCGCAAGAACTTTCTTCTCAACCTAATATATAGTCATCAACATTCTGAATGTACTTTTTTCCAGCCTCTTTTGACACTGGTGCTACCAGATAAGATGATCTGGAAATTCAGCATATTGACGTAAACACACCAAGCATTGGTGTAATTGTTTCTCCTCTCCTTTTGCAAAACGCAATCATTTGCAAAGTCCAAAACGAAAACAATAATTTTCCTTTGAAAAACAACCAAACTAAACACCATGAAACAAGTATTTGAAGATATAAAGAACTTAAAGCATAAATAGTTTGGCCAAAATGATCTTACTCGAAAAGGTTTGATATGCCGTAACACAAAACACGCTGACACAACAACATATAAAAACAGGTTATGTTATAAACAACCTGAAGCATAAAACTTTTTTCCAAAAATACTGAATTCGATATATAATAAGCTGAAAAGGGTTGATATGCCGTAAAATAAAACACCAAAATCAGTTAAAACATCTAACACTACATTCTATTTATATTTTATTACATTCTTCGTTCCCATATTAATTTGTTTTAAATACAGTAACAGTTGAAACTGTCTCGCCTTTATTTTACATAGGCATTACCACTTATCAATGCTAAGAGGCCACTCGAGGATAAGGGTAAAAGAGTGTACAGTAGACAATTGGACAATATAGTAATCGTTAGTAATGTAAATTCGGTAAATTTGTTAACAACTGGAACGGATCATCAAGAAATTGTTTACGTTAGACTTGAAGACGACCATATTGTAGTTAGCTGGAAAGCAGGAAAACGGAATGCAATTCCACAGGCGGGCAGTTCTAAGAAAGAAGCTTTGTTCATGGAATGTACGTTTAGGTTTAGGCACAGATAAAGATTGGGGGGATTATTGATAGTGTTTTCAGCTAGACGGATGTTTCTTGTGAAAGTTTGGCGAAGGGAAACCATAGATTGAAGCTTAGTCGAACACTTTCCATGAAAATAACGACACCAGCAGAGACAAACTCGCAACATCTCTTCTGTGAGATAGAGGTTGCAGGGAAGAGAAAAAGGACATCTCCTACAAGGCTACGTGCATATATATATATATATATATATATATATATATATATATATATATATATATATATATATATATATATATATATATATATACTAGCAAAAGTATCCGTTGTTGACTGGATTCAAAACAACCTACAGAAAATGGACTCTGATTTATGAAAGTATGATAGGTTATGAAAAGAAAGGGTTGTAAAGAGATAGCTTCGAATTTGGGGGTATCAAAATCAAAGCAATATATGATGAAGGTAAAAATAAAATAGATAAACCCCATAATTTATTATACCATACCTGTTAACACTGAAACACTTATCACAATATTCTGTTGATCTATATAAAAAAAACCGTGTTAAAGTTTGTGATATATTTCCATTCTATGGAGGTCAGGTGCGAACGAACACCCCGTAATTTTATTATACCATATTTCTTCAAACTGAAACATAATTATCAAAGTATACTTACGCAGATAGATATGAAAAGTCTTTATTAAAGTTTGTGCCTATTTCCATTCTATGGAGGCCAGGCGCGAACGCAGACTCCACGATTTTATTAAACCATCCCTATTTAAGTTAAAACATACTTATCAAAGTATTCTTATGTGCATCTATACCAAAAACACTTGTAAACGTTCTTATTAGTTTTTAACATTTTTATTTCCATACTTTATGGGCCAGGCGCGAACGCAGACCCCGCAATTTTAATGAACCAACGTTCTGCGAGATTACACATACCCATTCCTATGTCTCGATACATCTACTATAATTATATGTAATCAGTTTTTTTTAAATAGTCAACCATATAAGAGCCAATTCGTGACAAGTCACACACACATTCAGCTTCATATATATATATATATATATATATATATATATATATATATATATATATATATATACACGTACCGCGTCGAGTCGTAGACATTTCCAGGTTAGTATCTAAAGGCGCATTAATTCACTAGGAGAGATGCGCCCCAGTCTTCATTAGGACATGCATCTAGAAGAAAACGCTGATGTAAATATATATATATTTGAAGATTAAAGTCAGTTTCTATATGCATAAGTTATAATATATATATGTGTGTATATATATATGTCATTAACTACTTCATTTACTCACATAAAATTAATATACGAAAGTATAGATTTATGCGTAAACTTTAAGTATTTACTTCAAAAGTGCTCAATACGTAGGTAGAGCAAGTTAGTAATTTATAAAATATATATGGCGATTAAGCTACACTGAATATTCGGCGTTTCATCCACTCTAGGATTCCTCAGGCTTATGCGCCTGAGGAATCCTAGAGTGGATGAAACGCCGAATATTTAGTGTAGCTTAATCGCCATATATATTTTATAAATTACTATATGTCATTATATATATATACTGTATATGTCCCCCCCTCGCTTATAACTCCTACTCAGGTTACATTCATACTTTCTTAACGAAATAAGAAAATGTTTTTGTTTGAAATATAAGTTCTCGCCGGTAATTCTTGGCCTGAAGACGTAATCCCCCAACGCGGGTGATTACAGAAACATGTATGCACATATGTAGCCATTAATGTTTGTATAAATAAATTATATATATATATATATATATATATATATTCATAGCTTAGTGCGTTAGAAGAAAAGAGTGGGCTCAATTTTATAAGAGGAGACTTATTGGGATAATATAAATAATATGCGTGTGTCACATTAAGCGTTTTTAAAAACACGTGACCCACATACGTCCCGCTTGTCATGAAAGGGTTAATGAATGAAATTAATGTACAACAGAGGAAGCTCGTAGCCTGTTTCTGAATTAATATTTTAGTAACAACAAAAGGAAGCGTAAGAATGGAATCAGTGGTAGTCAGAACGTTTTCTCACTTTTTATTTATGTTTTATTTTTGTTTTGGAAAGTCTGCAAGTTTGAGTGTCAGAGAAGTTAGAACATTCCATTGTGTGGGAGGACAAAACAAAAGAACAACGCTACAAAAAAAAAAAATTAAAGACAAAGCAAAATAAGTTATGTAAAAATATGTTTCGCTACCCCTTCCCACCACTCACCCCCCAAAAAAAAATAATGGAGTAAAAGAAAAAGAGGTCAGAAGATGACAGAATGGAATTTGCGCCTGCTCTTCCACTTCTTTCGTAACTTCTCACGCCATGTTTTCAAAATTACATTAACTCCAAAACCGTAACTATATATTTCGAGTAAAACACATCCCCACGTTTTCGCACACAGACATGTATATGCGTTAGAATACCCAATGATCCATCTGGAAAACATATTATGAAAACATAAATATACTGCATACAGTATACAAAACAAGCTTTATTACTATGAAATCCAAAATCATTTCGATGATAGTAATACAATAGAAATACAAAAAAAAAAGAATGTAAATCATTTAAATTGCTGGTGTTATTTAAGATGTTGTTTAAGAGTGTGGCTCCTCACATTCTGAATGCCGTTTATCCAGAGTCTCGTATATCCGGAATGCTGTATAGCGAAATCTTAATGCATACTGCTGTAAAAATTAAGCAGGTCCAGAATTCATTCTTTTTGCAGACTGTTATCTTTATTTCATTAGATATTGTTGGGTTTGGTGGTGTTGTTGTTTCACCTTGTTTCAGCCAACTCATCATCTTCTTCAGTGTGGTAACCGCGACGAGATAGGAATGCTGAGTCCAATAACTGTATCTTCGGTAATTACAGCCTTCTATAGTCTTAATTGTTTCACCATGTTTTTGGCTAACTCATCCTTTGACCTATTTCAGGTGGTTAAATACGACAGGATAGACGTGCTGACAACAAGACAACAACAAATACGGAAGATACAATATCAAGACTGCATTCCTATCCGGTCGCAGTTAACCACCTGAAAAAGTCCAGAGAATAAGTTGGTCGAAACGTGGTGAAACAAAAACTATAAAGATAAGAATTACAGTTTGCAAAAAAAAAAGAATAAATACACAAATAATAAAGCCTCACTTTAAAGAGTTTCAAAAGATGAAAATAAGCAGTTCCTATTAAAATTCTTTAAAATTCAGTTACATTTATGGCACTTGGCCTTTTGGTCAAGATCAAAGTGTAGTATCTGTTCTTCAGATGCTGCACTTCAATTTCTTGTTCTCTTTCAGTGGAGGAGAAATCCTTCACGACTGAGACAATTTTTATTTTTGTACCTTTTCTCCACGTTAAAAAACGACCCTGGTGTCTAACTCTGTCCCG